>NC_081861.1:0-600000 GCF_963259705.1 Myotis daubentonii | reverse complement strand
AAAACATATTACAGATTGCTCACCCAAAAGCCTGTTACCAATTTCCTCTAGTATCATACTAGAATGTCTGTTTTCCTGCATCATTGCCAACACAGGGTATTGGGATTTTTTAAAATCTTGGTTACTTAGGTAGCTAAAAAATGGTACCTTACTGCTTAATGTGTGCTGCTTATTTTGTGTGTGCCAGCTTATATCCTTTTCCTGTGTTCTTATGTTTGTTTGTTTTTATCACTTTGTAAGACTTCTAAGTAAGGGCCATTTATTCTCTGATATTTGGTAGAAGTATTTTTTTTTTCAGTTTGTCATTTGGTTACAGAATAGTGTAACCCTGCAGGGTGAATTGAAATACCAAATTGTTCAGGAAGTTGCTGCTTTCAAAACATTATTCTGTGGTTCATTTCTTAGTCCATGTCACCTTTACTAAATAAAGAAAATGGAAAATTTCCCTCTCCTCAACCTCCTCTGAGTAGAATGAAAACATAATCTGTCAGGGTTAGTTTAAAAATGTAAGATTTCTTTTCTTAACGGAGCTTTGAGATTTTTTTGCTTAATATTTTCAAACCTATAGAAGATTGTTCTGTGATTAAATTGTTATGTATTCCACATCTTGAAGTTCGCGTGAAGGTAAATTTTTAGTCTTTCTCCGTCTTTTTATCTAATTTTTATATCATTAAAAAGTACATGAACTATACAGAATATTCAGATGTGTCGTAATAAGAAGCATCATGCTTCAGTGAAATACTATCCTGAAAGAGAAAATAAAATTATCACCAAATAAAGTGCGACCATTTAAATGTTGTCGAATACTTTTCAGTTATTAAGATGCAGACTTTGAAAACCATTTGTTTACTTGCTTGCAGGAGCCCTGGACCCCAGTTCTCCGTATACGATGGTGTCACCAAGTGGACGAGCAGGGAACTGGCCAGGGTCTCCTCAAGTGTCTGGCCCCTCACCAGCAACACGGTTAACTGGGATGTCCCCAGCCAACCCATCACTACACTCTCCAGTTCCAGACGCTTCTCATTCCCCTCGAGCTGGAACAAGTGAGTGTAACCAACATGTTTATGTCTGCTTTTAGTATAACCAGCGAATGGCCTACTTTATTCCATCCTCACATTTGAAGATCATGATCTACTTGTTGAATGGGGTTGCTTAATTAACTTTAACTTGTCCATTTAGTAAATCGGTGGTAATAATAGTTCATTGCCAAAGTCAGACATAATGTAAGAAAGGGAAATGTCTCTTCCAGAAGTTTTTTGAGTTGAGACCCCAGTGCCTCTGTTATGACTGCTACCTTAGCTACAATACTAGACCTTAAAAAATCCCTAAAGGCATCTGACAAGGTCATGCAATTTAACACAGAAGAGAAGAATTGTACAACTATGCTAGCTAGCTTTTTTTAAAAATATATATTTTATTGATTTTTTACAGAGAGGGATAGTTAGAAACATAGATCAGCTGCCTCTGTGTGCGTGTGCGCGCGCGCGCGCGCACGCGCACACACACACACACACACACACACACACACACACACACACACACACGAGATGTGCCCGCAACCAAGGTACATGCCCTTGACTGGAATCGAACCTGGGACCCTTCAGTCCGCAGGCCGAAGCTCTATCCACTGAGCCAAACCGATTAGGGCATGGTAGCTAGCTTTTGCTATGCAACTTTGAGTGGCTTAAAACAACAGTCCTATTTGCTCACCGTTCTGCAGTGTGGCAGTTTGGGCTGAGGCCAGCTGGGTAGTTCTCCCAGGCTCTACTGGGCTCGCTCATGCCTCTATAGTCAGCTCCTGGGTTGGCTGGGCTTAGCTGATTTAAGGTAACCCCAGCAACATGGCTTCTCTCTGTTCCATATGGTCTCATAATTGATCATGGCTTGTTTACCTGGTGGCTGGATAGGGAGCTCCAAGAGAGTGAGTGAAAGCCTGGGCTTGCAACCAGCACTGCCTCACTTCCACTGCATCCTGATGGCCACAGCAAGTCACAGAGCCAACCCAGAATCCAGGTAGAGCAACAGACTCCACTTCTTGATGGGGTTGCTGCAAAGTCTCATTGCAAGGGACCTGGCCACAGGAGGAGCCGTGGCCATTTTTGCTAACAGGAAGCTTATATATGATTGCTGCACTACAAGGAGTAATTAAACAGTACAGGTTGCTATAGACTAGCGAAGATCTGTACCAAAAACAAAGCAGGGAGCAATGAGATAATATGTCCTTATAAGTGAAATGACTTTTTCCTTCCCAAAAGGTTCTCAAACGATGCCAACAAATATGCCCCCACCTCGCAAACTACCTCAGCGCTCCTGGGCAGCCTCCATACCCACCATCCTCACTCACAGTGCCTTGAACGTTTTACTGCTGCCCTCTCCGACGCCAGGCCTCGTGCCTGGCCTAGCTGGTAGTTACCTTTGTTCTCCGCTTGAAAGATTCCTTGGATCGGTCATCATGAGAAGACACCTTCAAAGAATTATCCAACAGGAAACGGTATGGCCACCTAGTGAACTAACTCATAAGTGGGGGTGTCCAAGGCAGATGCCCAGTTCCTCTCAGAATAGGATCGAGACTAAAGTGGTATTCCCTCCCCTCCTTTCACCAGCTTGTTAGAGTTACGCTTTGCACTGTTTTCTTTTCCATTCTAACATTTTCCTTCATTTTATCATTTGCCCTCCTGTGGCTCACATGGACCTGGAGGTAGGTCTGCTCAGTACCATAGGACATGTGTGCCCTGGAGCTGGCTTTGCAGAGAACAGCCAGGCAGGCTGGCTTTGAACCTGAGTCTTCATCGAAATCAAATGACTTCTGATCACAGGGATGAAAGCTATTTTTCAAATAAACAAGCATTTGAATTGATTTAAAACCCTGACCGAAAAGGCCTTCTAACCTGTCCTGTGGTGATGCCCGCAGGAGATGGGTCAGAGTTGAGAGCACCTGTTCTAGAGTCCAGCTGCCTGGGTTTGTGGCCAGGCCAGGCCACCTGCTGGCAAGAGCTTGGCTAGTTCTTCACCTTTCTGGTGATAGTAGGTGATGCTATCTGCCTAACTCAGAACAGTTGTGGAAATTTGAGATATTTCATAAAAAGCTCATAGCATAATGTCTTGGTATTCGGTACCCATCAGTTACTTGTAATTATTATTGTTGATGTACATATGTTAATGAGGTGGTCGTCAGAATGGTGAATGTTGAAAATATCCACTCAAGGGATGGCACCACGCTCTTTTGCAGCCTTTATATTCAGATTTGAAAAAAATACAGGTTTTAACATAAGTTGAATAAATTAGCATTTAAAATGGCAATCATCAGACCTGGGATCTAGGCTCACCTCTGCCTCTTAAAAGCCATGTAAGTGTTCAGCTCTTTAAAACTCGTGCTCATTTGTGTAATCAACATATTAGTCAGTAAACTATGGCCCCGGAGGCAAGTCCTGCCCACCACCTATTTTTGCAAATAAAGTTCCATTGGAACACAGCCACTCCCACTCAATACATACCATCTACGTCTGCTTTCAGCTACAATGGCATCATTGAGTGGTTGTAACAGAGACCAAATAGCCTAAAATATTTACTAACCCCTGGGCTAGCAAAAGGCCCCAATCCGGATCTATTTCCCCCTAATGTGCTAGTTCTGTTGTTATTGTGGAAAATTTTAAGCTTGTAAAAAGTAGGGACAGTTGGATAATGAACCTGTCTTTCCTCATCACCCAGCTTCAACAGTGAACTCATACCAATATTGTTTCACTTTTGGTTCCCCTAGATTGTTTGATAGCAAATTCCAGACATCATTTCATCCAAATACAATTTCTTTATTATCAAATATGGTTGGTATCCAGATTTCTTTCCCAAGTTATCACTCTTTTCACAGTTTGAATCAGAACCCAGACTAGTTTTGTTTGTTTGTTTTAATATGTTTTTGATTTTTTTTCAGAGAGAGAGGAAGGGAGAGGGAGAGATAGGAACACCAATGAGAGAGGAAAACATCGATCAGCTGCACACCCCCTACTGGGGGTTGAGCCCACAACATGGGCATGTGCCCTGACTAGGAATCAAACCGTCAACTTCTTGGTGCGTGGGATAATGCTCAACCAACTGAGTCACACTGGCTGGGCCCCAAACTACTTTTTTAAGTCCCTTTCAAACTATAGGTTCCCCTTCCATTTCTTCTTACATACTTTATTTGTTGAAGAAACCATATCATTGTCCTGTAGAGTTTCTGTCTGAATTTTGCTGATTGCATCATTTAAGAATAATGTTCTTTTGACCCCTATAGATCTATAATATGGATCAATCCTGTGGATCTAACTGCTGAATTCAGCCTCAAGTTGGTTCTTGTTTTGCAAGAATATTTCATAGGTGGTGTTAATGCTCTTCCATCGAGATGTGTAATGTCTGATTGCCTCTCTGGAATGGTGGCCGCAGTTTCGGTGCTCAGTGCCTAGATACCTCTGTTTTGGAATAGGTATCAACTGAGTTGTCTTCCTTTTGAAACAGTTCCCTGGGCAACATTTCATTTTTTCTTTGTCTTACATACTGTCTTTTTTTTTTTTTTACACATACTGTCTTGCATGCTAATTTGATGCATCCTTGTTTTGCAGCTTCAGCTGATAAATTCCAATGAACCTGGGGTGATCATGTTTAAGACGGATGCGCTGAAATGCAGAGTAGCCCTTAGTCCCAAAACCAACCAAACACTTCAGCTGAAAGTGACACCTGAGAACGCAGGGCAGTGGAAGCCTGACGAACTTCAAGTTTTAGAGAAATTCTTTGAAACAAGAGTATGTGTTTATTGATACATCATTTTAGTGTAGTCAATGAAACAAGAGTCAAGGCCAAATGAAGAGTAACCTGCTTTATTTATCCCTACAGGTTGCCGGACCGCCATTTAAAGCCAATACATTAATAGCCTTCACCAAGCTATTAGGAGCTCCTACACACATCCTCAGGGACTGTGTGCATATTATGAAACTGGAGCTGGTAAGTTACAGAGAAACACCAACTTTTATAGCCAGCTCTGTTTGAGGAGGTTGCATTTGGTGGGATCAGCGTTTATTGGTTTTTACCCATTTAGGCACTTCTAATTTTCTCTTATATTCTTCTTAATTTCTCACTTAAATTTTATGTGTTTTGAATAGGCAACACAGTCCTCTTGCATCTTCAGAATTTAGAACAAGGTGATTCAGTGGGAAATTTTTCATCCAGCCATCTACACCTCCTTCCCACAGGCAACCCGAGTTACCAGTGGCTTATCTCTTATAAAAGCAAATATATTTAATACTCTGTTCCTACTCCTGGATAATGAAATAACCCTCCCATGGTTTCTTCTAATACTGTATGGACTCATTTTTTAAATTACTTATTTAAAAATTTTGGATCCATTTTAAATATATCTTTGTGTCATGTGTGAGGTATGGATCCAACTTTTTCAGATGCCCCTAATTGCCTTAATACCATTTATCAAAACTGTCTCCTGGGAGATTTTTTTTTTTAAGATTATTATTATTTTTTTAAATATATTTTATTGACTTTTTACAGAGAGGAAGGGAGAGGAATAGAGAGTGAGAAACATCGATGAGAGAGAAACATCGATCAGCTGCCTCCTGCACACCCCCTACTGGGGATGTGCCCGCAACCAAGGTACATGCCCTTGACTGCAATCGAACCTGGGACCCTTCAGTCCGCAGGCCGACGCTCTATCCACTGAGCCACACCGGTTAGGGTCCTCTGGGAGATTTTAAATTCCTCTTCCTTTCTATGAAACTATACAATTATATCAATGTATATACAATTAATACAATTATATCCAGGTGGCAGCTGATTATATTTTTCCAACCTTACCATAGTCCTTTCATTTTAATGTTTCTAGTATTGCTTTGGGAAATTCCAAATACCTCGCTTCTTTTTTCAGTTGATATTTTAATATTGGGACAGCATGGCTTCTGCTCTGATAGGCTGTAGGAGACATTATTTATGCCAACAAGATAGCCATCTGAGTTTTTAAAGGAGTAAATATTTCTGTGGTTACAAAAGCATCCGTGGATATAATTGAAAGTTATTAACACAGTTTGACTAGTTTGTTTTAGGGAAGGAATTGGAACTGAGACTGGGAAGTCTAGGTTGACACTAGTTAAGGGCCTTGAATGCCAGCTGTTGATTCTTGGAGGGGGTGGGGGACAACATGTGTCGCTGCCTGTCACTGAACATTTGTGAGCTAGAATAGAACCACCTTCCTGAACACTTGGCAGTGCTATCAAGATGGACGGGAGAAGCGGCCCCTGGAAGGAACCATTAGGGGACCACGGGAGGAGTAACAAAGCCCTGGGCTGGCATCAGTGAGGATAGAGAGAAGGGAACAGGGGTCAGAGGCCCTGAGGAAGCAGAATCCTCAGGAATTGGTGAAGTGAGTGGGGAGGAGAGGAACATATCACATAAATCCATAGTGGCCTTTTCAATTAGGACCTTTATGTAGATCTATTTTTTGAAAACATGCAGGTTATCAACTTTGTTTTGTTGATGAGTATAAAATAAAATTCTGCCTCAACTTTTCAGACTCCTAATGTTCGTAGGACTTTATCTTGATGTTTGATTTTTTTTTTCAAAACAGTTTCCTGACCAGGCAACACAGCTAAAGTGGAACGTTCAGTTTTGCCTGACGATCCCTCCCAGCGCCCCGCCGATTGCACCTCCTGGGACTCCTGCTGTGGTGCTGAAATCCAAAATGCTCTTTTTTGTAAGTACCACCCGGCATATGTGTGCACGCAGCTTCCAGTTTCGGAAGCAGCGGTTCTCAACCTGTGGGTCGTGACCCCTTTGGTGGTCGAATGACCCTTTCACAGGGGTCGCCTAAATACATCCTGCATATCAGATATCCACGTGACGATTCGTAACAGTAGCAACATTACAGTTATGAAGTAGCAACGAAAATAATTTTATGGTTGGGGGTCACCACAGCATGAGGAACTGTATTAAAGGGTCGCGGCATTAGGAAGGTTGAGAACCACTGTTCGGAAGAAAGAGTCACGTGAGGATAGTGCAGCAGCTTGTGGATAAGTGCAGAAATGATCTGTTGCTCCCAAATATAGGTCCAGATTCCTCGTCAGCTTAGACTTCATGTGACCCTGGTTCCTTGAGTAATAACAGAAAGTTATTGAACTAGATCATTGTGGGACAGTTGCATGTTAATCATTTCATTTTCTTTGCTTCACGTATCTGAATCTGACAGTAAATGATAGTACCTTTGATAAATTTTCGTCAAATGTTTTCGTTTCTTACTGTGTTTTCATTCTCTTTGTATGTGTTTTGTGTCTACAGCTTCAACTAACTCAGAAGACATCAGTCCCTCCCCAAGAACCTGTTAGTATAATAGTTCCCATCATTTATGACATGGCTTCAGGTACAACCCAGCAGGCAGACATTCCCAGGCAGCAGAACTCTTCTGTTGCTGCTCCCATGATGGTCAGCAACATTCTGAAGAGGTTTGCAGAGATGAACCCACCGCGACAAGGTACATGACCAGTAGATGATCTTTTATTGCGTATGTGTTGTAAGTTCTTTTGAGAGATTTCCCCTTCTCCCCGCTGCTTCCTCCTTTCCCGCCTCAGCCCAGTCCTAGTACTAGAGCTCCGGTCGCTGTGGCCTCTCAATGTCTGCCTGTCGCTTTCTTCTGTTCTCACTGGTTCTTTGTTTTTGTCCATGTCTCTGCTGCCTGGACTTCATTTTCGTTAGTGATCTACTATTGGGACTGACCCAGTTGCTAATGCCAGAAGCTTGTATTTATGGCACACATTGCCACAATGCCCTAGGTTAGGATGATAGAATTTTCCGTGAATGTGAATTCCTGCCCTCCCATCGATACCCGCCACTCTGTACATCACCAAGTTGAACTGCATGTCGGTTTCTCATATTTCATGGTTCAGTCATGAAGAGAATAATATTCAAAGTTCTGTATCTTCTCAATGCTCTGTGAAGAATAAAAGCTGATACAAATGGCATCACTGCTTTTTGGGCTCCTTATATAAGTTCAGGCGGGTGCAAGTGAACCTTTTCACCAAGTGCACAATGAAGCTCTCACGGTGAGCACCGTCAAGGAAACCAGAATGTTCTGACAAGAGAAACAAGGTCCGGTCAATACTGTTGTAGCCTACGCTTAACACACCACTCCTGGCAGTGCCAAATCCTGGGTTGCAAAACAAAGCTCAGCAAAGAGAACTTTCTTCCGTTTTGCTTATTTCCAATATTAAGGAAGTCTGCCATCTTTCTGTTGAGAATAGTATGATAACAGAATTATGTTTTTAAATGAGGGAAAGTCGTTCTCTGAAACATTTTTATGTACCGCAGTGTGAAAATTTTACTAGTAATAGGAGTCATGGGAGAAATTATTTATTTTTAGCTGTTTGTTTCCCCATATTGTATACAAGGGCAAGTTCTCACTCAAGTATAGTTTATAAAAAATGCACTGGGCAGTAGAGAAGGGTATGCTTCTTTTGTTGTAATACTTCTTCCACTTCTTATAATTTTCTGCTTTCATCCTTTGACTTCTTTCCTCTTTCAGCTAAAGAATAGGTCCTTAAGAATCAGAGTTTAAAGCTAACAGAATTTTCAAAGTAGTAATCCAGTAGAACTCTGATAATAAACACCATTCTCTCATAAGCAGTTAACTATCAGTATGTCTTGTGGAATTTAAAATTGAAAGGAAAGAATGTTTTGATCCTATTGCGATCAAGCAAGTGTTTCTACCTGTCAATAATGAAAATGTGTTTTTAGAAAAAGATGTCACTTCTTTGAATTAATAAATGGCTGGGATATTTTGAAATTGTTTTTCTTTTATGTCTACCTTAGACAGGTTATACCTTTGCATTTCATTTTCTTTCTGTACCTTCATTTTCCAGTGGTAGATGAGAAGGGTGCAATGACTTGCACAGGGTCGCTGCACTCTGCCCTCTGCTGGAAGGCCATTACTCAATTGTCTTCAGTTCTCATTTCAGCCACTGTAGTGTTAGGCTGTGCTGGTTTATAATATTAACAGCTGGTCTTGGTTTATTATATTGAAATATTTGTAATATTTACAGGAAGGAAGAGGCAGGGTGTTTGGTTTCTTCAAGCAAAGGGGACACTGAAAGGATGAATCGTTAGCCTCCCTCCCCGCCTGCCAAACCCATCACTTCCTCCCCTTGGAGGTGGAAGTGCTTTTAAGAAAAACCACTTTATTTTTGTATTAATTGATTTTAATGCTGAACTCAAGAAGTTGGTCATTTCCTTCAAATTTGGGAGAAAACTCCAATAGATGTCATAGAACTGTACTGTCCAATATAACTGTCACTGACTGCATGTGGCTTTTTAATTTTAATGTAATTTTAATTTAATTGAAAATTCTGTTCCTCAGTCACCCTAACTACATTACAAGTGCTTGGTAGCCACAGTGCGCATATAGAATATTTTCATCTTCACAGAAAGTTCTAATGGACAGTGCTTTCATAGATATTTTACCTGACCTTTTTAAAGAATAGATATTTTTATTGATTTCAGAGAGGAAGGGAGAAGAAGAGAGAGCTAGAAACATCAGTGATGAGAGAGAGTCATTGATCCGCTGCCTCCTGCACACCCCACATGGGGACCAAGCCCACAACCGGGGCATGTGCCCTGACCGTGAATTGAACCCTGACCTCCTGGTTCATAGGTCAACGCTCAACCACTGAGCCATGCAGGCCGGCCTGTAGATCTTTTCATTACATTCAAAATACATAAGATAAGCCAGTTGTCAGTAGCCTTGAAGCCCAACTTCAAAGGTTTACCCAGTGCTCTGTATCCAGTGTTTCTATAAACTCTAGGCATTTTCTTAAATTCAAACCTAGATAGGGCTTGCCCAACATTTCCTCATAAGAAAAAACAAAACCCAAACGAAATCATTATCTGATACTCAACACCAAAGCTTAATCCCCTGTAACCTGTGCAGTTAAAATTTACTCTTTTATTTGGATCCTTAAAGTTCTTGCTAATTTTAGATTTAACTGCCCCTACCCCACCGGTGTGTTGACATCGTCTTTCCTGTATTGCGAATAGCTAATGACCATTTTTCTCTGTTGCAGGTGAATGCACAATATTTGCAGCTGTTCGTGATTTAATGGCTAATCTTACACTGCCCCCTGGTGGGCGTCCATAGACACTATTGTTTTTAAACCAGGAAGGCTGACAAATGAGACAAAACAACAAAAAAAAGTCTGAATTCAGCCTTCAGTTTTAAAAAGGAAAAGGACCTCTTTTTTTTTTTTTTTTTTTAACTTTGAGCTAAATATTCGCAAAAATTTTCAGGGTGCACTTCATTCATCAAACCATCAATCTTTTGTATAGTGAACTTGTAAAGTGTGTCTAAATGGGACACGTTTCAAAGTAGGTAAATACATCAGTGTCTCGCTTGCCAATCTTAGATTTAATATTCTGTTTTATACTATAAAATTACGGAAATGCCAAACTTGTTTATTTAATTGTTTTTCTATGTTTTGGGTGTAATAGTCCTTTTTTTGGTTTTTGTTTTGTTTTTATAAGGCAGGTCTGTTGTTTTGAATACTGTAAAACTGTGATAAACTTTATATGAAGCTGTATTTTAATATGACCACTTGAATCCTTACATGAATATGTTCTGGGAGTTGTTATAAAAAAAAAAAAAACATCCCAAAGAAGCAATATTTAATAAAACTAGAGGTTTAAAAAAACAAAAACAGTGACACTCACTTGTGTGTATATATCAGCTCTATAGACTTCCCAGGGCCTCCCTTCATCTTTAACCTGGTGGGGCCAGTAACAAATTTCAAATAATACATGTCTAAAATGTGACCAAAAACATCTACTTCTTTGTTTCAAGTTTATTTTCTTCAAGCATTCCTACATTGACTGGTGGTGAACACTTAGCCCCTTGACTGTCTTTCAGTTTAGGATTTTGGTAAAAGCAAGAACCCAGTCTTTGAGAAGAGACAGTGAGTACTCCATATTAATCAAGGCTCTCACATACGGCAATATTCTGGTCTGTTGAGGATGTGGTAACTTTTCTGTTAGGCAACTTTCTTTTACAGGAGACTTCTGCACACAGCATTAATTAGGAGACAGAATTTGAATGCTCTGCCTTTGCATAAAATTTCTGCGGGGGTTCCTTATCTTGCTTAATTTCCCCACCAAAGTTGGGGTTATTCTAAACAATCCTGTTTGATTCATTGTCTACAAAACGATAAAATGTTTTGCTTGGAAGAAACCTGGTCCAGTCTCCTCACTTTGAAGAACCTAAGATCACATCTCAGCAGTTTCCTTGGGGGCACTGCGTTGTCTCTCCCAGTCAGTCAGGGACTTTGATAAGCTTGAAGGAATGTCGTCGGAAGCAAAGGTCTTCTGGTGACTTGATGCTGTTTGGGGAAGTTTTATGAATGACATCATGCTGAGTTATCTTGTCACTGTAATGTTGGTTCTCCACGAAATTGCAGATGCTTTGTCTAATTCCATTTTAGATGACTCAATTGCGCTTCTGTAACTGTCAACTACCAAATTCTAATTTCAAGCATCTCACTGCAGCTATAGCATATCTGTCCTCAACTTGGCTTGATTCTGTCTGTATTCCTTTCTGGTCAGCGCTGAGGCCTTCTTTGCCTTTCTCCTATGTCTTACTCTGCCTTCATCTCCTGCTTCTTGCCCAACTCTGCCACTATTCAGGAGCAGGTGACTAAACTTTTACCCTTCCTTTAACTTACCTTTTAGCCTTCCATTTCCAGTTCTCCTTGCGGTGGTCATCACATCTGTTTGTCAGTCTAACATGTCTTTATCAAGGGCCAGTCCTTTTCTGTTTGGAGCGGAATCCTTTCTTTCATGTAGAAACCTACATGTATATACAACAAATGTATTTTTATCTACAGGATAATACTGCCTCAAATAATTTTATGACTCAAGTTAACTTTTTAGGTGTTTGCCCTTTTAAGTATGATTGGTTTTGAACTGTTAATTGCATTTGAAACATGATGCATTCAGTAGACACTTTTTTCCTAATTATAACTCATCTCTGAATGCATTGTGCAAATCAAAAGGAAAATAGGACTCAGTGAACAAAGCTTGTATTTTGATGCTTATTTAAGAATACATCGGTGAATTTGAATTTTGATATCATACTTGGTACTTGGAATTGGAATATACTTTATTAAAGCTTGAAAACACTAGTATTTGAATTTTAGGATTCATCACAAACCATGTCTTTTGCCTCTTTTGTTACCTAGTTTCAACCAAAGGGATTGGATGCCCTTAGAGATTTTTTCTAGAGGGTTTGGGTCTTAACTTTAAGATGTTTTCAGTTTTAGTAATAAATAAAATTTACACACGTTTCAGAGAACTACCAACTCTCAATAGTTAATTTTCATGAAGATGTTTGGATAGTAGCATGTTTTAGTATTAGTTTAACCTTGAAAGAAGAAATTGGTTCTGATTTGCCACCTTTCGTGTATCTACTGAAATGCCATTTCAGAATGTATAGAAGTACTTTCAGAATTAGGAAAAAAGTGAAAACTTCAACAGAACGTATCAAGTTATTAATGGGATGAACCTTATATTTGAAATGAACTCTGAGTGAGTTAAGTATAGGTGTAAACTAAAATGTATTGTGAGTTTGAATACCACTAATAACTTTACTTTGTTGCAGTTTACACAGTAACCTGTCCACAGGATACTAATAGTTTGTTAGTCGTTCTTTGGACTGGGATTAATTTTTTAACTACAAGAAGCATAATTTTACTACTCTAAATTCAGATCCAATTTCATAGTAAAAAGTTGTTTCATGATTTTCCCCCAAAGGAATACCTTTTGTTTAATATTTATTACCCAAGTGTTTTGTCTTGTTTTGTTTTGTTAGTTTTGTTTTAAGAGAGAGAAAGGGAAAAGGAGAAAGAGATAGAAATTGATGAGAGGGAAACATCAATTGGCTACCTCCTGCTTGCCCAGATTTGGAGATCAAGCCCCCAACCTGGGCGTGTGTCCTATCCAGGAATGGAACCGGTAATTTCTTGGTGCATGGGACCACGCTCAGCCACTGAGCCGCGCCAGCTGGGCTACCCAAGTGTTCTTGACAGGAAATTAATGTACTGAAAATCTTAAGAAAACTTATAGGGACAAAAAGAGAAAATAATGTGTATTTCATTGTTTCTTGGGAAGTTTTCTTTTTCATTTGGTTTGATGGGAATGGACAGTGTGTCTTAGGGGAATGATTTGAAATTTATTTAGGATAGCTTTGAGGTTAAGAAAAAATGAGCAGAGGCCAGCCAGCATTGTGCTACACAACTCCGGGAGGCCACGATCTCACAATTTTCTGTAAATGGCGGCCACTTCCAAAGCTGTGATTTGTTAAAATACCTTGCTCAGGAATATGACTGATTGAGGAAAGGGCACATTTGGGTTAATATAATAGCTAATATTTACTGAGAGCTTACTATTGCCAGACACCATTCTAAGTATGTCAGTGTGTATTTAATCCTCACAACAACCCAAATGGGGTAGGTATTAATATCTTCCTTTGACAGATGAGTAAACTGAAGCCTAGAGAAATGTAACTTGCTGAGATCAAATTTACAACTGCTTAAGCTCAAGCAGCTAAGTAGAGACAACTTGAGTCCAGATCTATTTCTGTGAAATAGGAAGTCAGGGGCAGGCTTCAAGGTTTAGACTCGCCCCTCAGAGCCTTTTGACTGCACACAATTTTAACATGCTTTTCACACTCAAGAAGCTCACGAAACCTAACTACAACTGAGATCACCTCTTGTCATTCAGAGCTGACAATTCGTTGCCTTCTGACCCTCGTGGCACCCTAATTTGGAACTTAACTCAGACTCCCTTATGGGAGGAGCACTAATTAGCACATAATCAAGAGTACAAAATAATCCTCTAAGCGCCAAAGATCTGGCTTAGAGGGTGCAGCCTGCCAGAATCCACCCTCCAAAATCCAGGTGATGTGTCCACTTTGCCTCTCCTTGATGGCCCAAAGGTGTCACCTTGGCACACCGCAAACAGGTAATAAATAGGTGCGTGGTGCAGGCTCCTGCAGTCACATTTTACTAATTCCCCGATTTGCTACATCCAGTCTGTGGGCTTAGGAACCAGGTAAGTAAGCTTGGTAGAGTTGTGTAATGCCAGGAACATTTAAGTCAAGAAGTGTGCCTTTAGCGCCTTCTGCATCCCATCCCTACCAGGAAACAGGAAGGAGCACGGACATCGGAGAGGAGGGAGAATTCGGGCTGGCGTGTCTCAGTTTGGGGGAACAGAGTTCCAGGTAGAGACAGTGTGGGGTTCTTTAAGAGGGTGCGGCCGACTTGTCCTGGGAGCCGGGACGCCCCGCCCCGGGGGCGTGGCGCCGCGCGTCATGCTGACGCGCCCTGCACGTGGGGGCGGCTAGGGGCGGGGCCACGCCCACCCCGCCGCGCCGCTTCCGGCTGTCTAGGATTCCGCGCCTGCGCACTGCCGCCCGCCCCGCCCCGTGGCCTCCGGGGCAGGAGCGGGCGATGGTGCTGTCTGAGTTGGCCGTCCGCCTCAACTGCGCCGAGTACAAGAACTGGGTGAAGGCGGGCCACTGCCTGCTGCTGCTGCGCCGCTGCCTGCAGGGCTTCGTGGGCCGGGAGATGCTGGCCTTCCACCGCGGCCTGCTCGCCTGCGCCCCCGGCCTGGGCCCGGGCGCCACCTGCCGCGGCGGCTCCAGGTGCAGCCCGCGCGCCCGCCAGGTGAGCATCCGGCCCGGGGCCTTGACCGCTGCGCTCCCCCACCCCATCCCCTTGCCCGCCCCGCGCCCCCCCCCCCCCCGTTTCGAGCTCAGTGTCGCGTGCCCTCCCTGGTGCGGGGCTCAGATGCCCAAATGCCTCTCCCTCCCCGCCGCCCCCTGTAGTTTCAGCCTCAGTGTCGGGTGTGCGCCGAGTGGAAACGGGAGATTCTGAAGCATCACACCAACCGAAACGGGGACGTCCACTGGGGCAACTGCCGGCCGGGCCGCTGGCCCGCGGACGCCTGGGAGGTGGCCAAGGTAAGCACCTGTGGGCGATCGGATCGGGTGGGAGGGGTGACACCGCGGGTAACCTCAGGGCTGGTGTCTGGGCGGCCCCGGGCTGTGCTGTCGGACCCAACCCCCCTTAGGGAAGCAGAGGCTTCCTGCTACCCGTCTGCTTCCTGGAGGCGTGAGTTCGCTACTCCTGCTGGCGAAGCTGGAGGAAGGATCCGCACGGGAGATGCTGGGACAGGGTGCAGAGAGAGGGTCACGGGCACAGGCGCCGAGGGGGCAACATGACATGCGGTTTTGAGGGAAGCGGCTCAGATACCCATCTTGGTTCTCAGGTACCATGAGGACGGCCAAGTGAGCGAAGGCAAGAGAAGGCCACCCCATGAAGGACTTTCAGTGCCCGTCTAGGGAATGAAACTTCGGAGCTGGGGGAGGCAGCCAGATGGAAGGATTCCATGAGACTTGTTTTTAGGTTTTGGCAGTTTGACGTACTAATTGGGCCAAGTGGGGAATTTTTGTTGTTGTTGCCTTTTTGATGTTTGCCAGAAGCCGTGGAGGGGGTGGGAGGCGCAGGCAGCCTCCTTGCCAGCGAGCAGCGGGCACAGGCTCGGTGCCTGGGACGCAGAAATCAGTCCCCGCTCAAGCTGCGGTGAAGTGCCGCGGGGCCAGCCTCTGTTCCCTAACCCCAAAAATGAACTTGAACTGTATCAGCACCCCAGCCTGTTAGCTGTCATGGTCCAGTAAACCCCCAAACCTGCACTCTCTGCCCCATTTTTTTCTAAGCGAACTTCTCCGTTTACCTAGACAAGAAAACACCTTAAAACTCTATCTTTTACTGTGACGGTCCCTCACCCATTTGTTCTCTGCTGCTGCTTTTATACTCTCGGAATTCTCTGGAAGCACAGGCCACCTGTTTATGCCACTTGGCGTTGCTGTCACCTACAGACCTTCTAGTTCATACTCTTTCTAACCCCCTCTTCCTTTTTTCTCCTTCTCTGAACTGGCCTGGCCCAGCTCTAGCCCTGATGGCACCATCGTCTGCTTCTGCTGAGAGGAACAATCTCCCAGGGAGCTGACTGGTTTCACTTTCCGTTTTTCTTTTCTTTTTTTTTAATGAGCACTGTTTATTGCTTTATTTGTTTTCCCCCACTCCCCACCCCCCACCCCTTTTGGCAACCATCAGCTTGTTCTTTATATGAGTCTTTCTATTTTGTTTTGTTTATTTATTTGTTTTTCTAGATGCAACATGTAAGTGAGATCATATGGTATTTGTCTTTCTCTAATTTATTTCACTTAGCATAATACCCTCTAGGTCCGTCCATGTTGTCACAAATGGCAAGAAGAAAACAGAAGCACTAATTCAAAAAGATATATACACTCCTAGGTTCATTCCAGCATTACTAGTAACAGCCAAGATAGAGAAGCAGCTGAGCCCTAACCGGTTTGGCTCAGTGGATAAAGCGTCCGCCTGCAGACTGAAGGGTCCCAGGTTCGATTCCGGTCAAGGGCATGTACCTTGGTTGCAGGCACATCCCCAGTAGGGGGTGTGCAGGAGGCAGCTGATCAATGGACGTTTCTCTCTCATTGATGTTTCTAAGTATCCTTCTCCTTCCTCTCTGTAAAAAAATCAATAAAATATATTTTAAAAAGAGAGAGAGAAGCAGCTGAGGTGTCTTATCAATAGATGAATGAATAAAGAAGATGGTATGTATGTATGTGTACAATGGAATCTTATTTGACAGTTAGAAAAAGGAAATCTTGGTGGACCGGGTGGCTGAGTGGTTGAACATCAACACATGAGACAAGAGGTCACCAGTTTTAGAGGGGGGCGGAGGGGAGAGAGAGAGAGAGAGAGAGAGAGAGAAACATCAGTGTCACAGAGAACATCGATTGTTTGCCTTCTGTACATGCCCTGACCACAGGTTGAACCTGCAACCCTTCATTATATGGGAAGATGCTCCAGCCAACTGAGCCACCCTGGCCAGGGCTCCAATCATTCTTGCTTCCTCTCTTCCCGAACTCTCATTACCCTCTTTGTACCTGCACAGTCGTTATGAAATCCTCCTTCTCTCCATCTCTGCGTCACACTCTCGCCCTCCCTTTTTATTCCCTTGCCTAAAGCCCGTGGGTGGCTTTCTGATGCCCTTGGAATGCATGTCAGACTTCTTTCCAGAGCCAAGAAGGCCCAGCGTGGTCTGGCCCTTGTTCATTTCTCCACCCTCACCTCCCCCCCCCCCTCCTCAGTGCAGACACAGCAGGCGGCAATGAGAGGCAATAGGCGTGCTTCACAGAGCTGCGTCTGACACATGGGGCACATGGCATGCGACATAGTTTTAAGAAACGGCTTTCAGAGGCAGTAGAACCCCCTGTTGGCTTCTGTATCTAGAGAAAAGGAATAATCACTAGAATAAAATGCCATTGTGCAAGAGACGGGTTCACACGGGCGAGAAAATGCCAGCCAGAACATGCCTTGTCGTGGGAAAGAAAGCCATACCTGGTCTTGCAGCTAAGGCTCCTCTAACTTGCTCTTTTCCTCAGCAGTAGCTGGAGTGACAAGGAGAGTTTCTCCTTCCTTTTCTTGGGATTTGCTTGTGCTGCTCTAGCTGATTTCTCTGTTAGCCTGTGTAGCATCCGGAACAGGCTTCTTTCAGAGGCTGGCGTGTCGGTGGCTGTGCAGATACAGAAAGACGGGGATGGTACTGGCTTTTTTTCTTAATGACATGAGGCTCAGGTGTAGCATCCCCGCCATCAGGAACACGGCCCTGACCCCCCCCCCCCCCCGGCAGCCCTGTAGGAGGCAGTGCTGTCGCTTGCCTACTGAAATGTGTTTGTTTTCCAGGGAACTCTTTATTTAGAGTTCTCATCGCACGCAGTTTCTCATGTGTCATCTTTTCCAGTCCCTTGGCAGCATGTACTCCTGAGCTGCTGAGCTTGGTAAAGTTGTTGCCTTCAGATGGAAATTTGGCAAGATTTCAGGCCAGAAATGTGCCCCAGCCTTGCTATAGCACCATTGGGGGGGGGGGGGGGGTTGTGCCAGAAAATGCTGTAAAAGGCAAGATCCTGCTAGAACAGGCCCTTCTGCTGTCATCTAGTGCCTGCAGCCCCGGAGCCCCATCTGGAACTCTGCAGGCCCGACTCGCCCGCACCGTCAGCAGGGTAATCGCCTGCGTTTAAGGCCTGTTCATTGGCACGTGCCAGGCGCCAAGCAAGTGCTTTACTCGCATTAACTCGTTTAATTCTTGCAACGCACTTCGAGGTACATGAGAGAATCGCAGTCAACTCGGGAAACAGACACGTGACATTGGCCCCAGTAGCTCACGGGCTTGGAGGAAACTCAGGCGCCCCTCGCCCCTCCCTCCCACAGGCCTTCATGCCCCGCGGACTGGCAGACAAAGCAGGACCCGAGGAATGTGATGCCGTGGCTCTTTTAAACCTCATCAACTCCTGCGATCACTTCATGGTGGATCGAAAGAAAGTCACAGAGGTAAGAGCTGTCCGACTGCAGTCCCTACAGTGGGAGTCAGTCATGTAGGTCGTGTGGAGCCCGCTGAGAAACACCCAGTGCACAGAAACCTAGACTTAGCGTCAGAGCTGGCACTGCTCAGCAGGCTCGTGGGGCTCACATGCGTCACCTTCTGTGATGTCCAGGATCTCCTGTGCAAATGCAGTCAGGAGACTGGCCTCCTGTTCTTCCTAATGAACGCTTCCGGGCAACTCGCTGTTGTACCTTTCGCCACCAAGCTAGGTGAGCCTCGCATTTCTCTTCTGTGTTCTACCACCAACAGAAGCAAAGCTATCTTTAGTGTTAAAAACTGTGTGTGCAGAGCAATGCATCATCTGTTCATGGTGTGACAGCATTTGAGTCCTGCCCTTCTAAATTTCATTGGCAAGCCCGGCCAGTGTGGCACAGTGGTTGAGTGTTGACCTTTGAACCAGGAGGTCACAGTTCGATTCCCGGTCAGGGCACATGCCCCGGTTGCGGGCTCCATCCCCAGTGTGGGGCATGCAGGACGCAGTTGATCCATGATTCTCTCTCATTATGGATATTTCTGTCTCTCTCTCCCTCTTCCTTCCTCTCTGAAATCAGTAAAAGTATTTTTTAAAAACTTTTTAAAATGTAATTGACAAGACCAAGTTCCATAGAACTGGAGAAAATAGGAACACTACTGAATAAAGTCCAGAATTCTCTCTTTCGCCAGAGAACAGCTCTACACAGTTATCGCTCTGAGGGACATTGAAGAGAGTACATTTGAATGGAGTATTTATAACATGTAGAGAAAATGCATGTATATTCTGCTAGGTTGCCAGCGGCTAAAAGAACTGAGAAGCCTCTATGACATCAGTAGAGACAAAAACGATCGCAGTGCGAAGTTGACCCCTGTGCTCTCTCTTAACAAAGATGTGGAAGACTTGCCGTGCATTAATGAACATATGATTACACAGCACCATCTGTCTTAAAACACAAGCTAAAGGTGGTCTTTCATCATGGTTTCTGCAACAAAAAGCTCCCTTGGCCCAGCTTCCTGGGGTTCCAGCGATAGTTAAAGGCTTTTTGCATTTTCTGCTTTAGCCTGGGGTGTGCGCAAAGCCGCTAGCCAATACTCTTGCTCTTTGGCGGGTGGTTTTCAGCTAAGGGACGTGGGGGATGGTAAGAGACAGCCCAGCCAGTCACAAGATTTCAAGGACTAAGGGTAGTTGTAAGCTTGTTTGTATTTCTTTCCCTGATGAATTTATTACTCAAGTGGCAGGGGGTTGAACATAACAAAAAGCCTTTCTGCAACTTTTTTATTTTTTAATATGTTTTGTTCTTTTTATTGATTTCAGAGAGAGGGAGGGAAAGGGAGAGAGAGAACCATGGATCAGCTGCCTCCTGCATGCCACACACTGGGGATCGAACCCACAACCCAGGCATGTGCCCTGACTGGGAATGGAACTGTGACCTCCTGGTTCATAGGTGGACGCTCAACCACTGAGCCACTCTGGCCGGGCTGCAACTTTCTTTGAAACTACAGAAATGTCAGTTTACCCCACTGTTTGACTTTGAAGCCTTTTACCTTTTTCTGTCTTTCTGTAGGTGATTAAGTGTCGTAATGATATCATGCACTCTTCAGAGATGAAGGTATCTTCTATGTGGCTTCGAGATTTCCAGATGAAGATCCAAAATTTTCTGAATGAATTCCATAATGTCCCAGAGATTGTGGAGGCATACTCCAGAATAGAAGAGGTAAAGATTAGGTTGAACACTTTTGGCATAAAGAACTAAGGGGAGCCCTAGCTGGTTTGGCTCACTATATAGAGCGTCGGCCTGGGGACTGAAGGGTCCCAGGTTCGATTCCAGTCAAGGGCATGTACCTTGGTTGCAGGCTCATTCCCAGTAAGGGGCGTGCAGGAGGCAGCTGATCAATGCTTCTCTCTCATCAGTGTTTCTAACTATCCCTCTCCCTCTCTGTAAAAAATCAATAAATATATTTTTTTTAAAAAAAAAGAACTAAGGGGAGCCCTAGCTGGTTTGGCCCAGTGGATAAGGCGTCGGCCTGTGGACTGAAGGGTCCCGGGTTCGATTCCAGTCAAGGGCACATGCCCGGGTTGTGAGCTTGATCCCCAGTAGGGGGTGTTCAGGAGGCAGCCGATCAATGTTTACATTTCTCCCTCTCCCTTCCTCTCTGAAATCAATAAAAAAAAATTTTTTTTAAAGAACTAAGGGGGAAAAGTAGCGACAGTCACTCATTTAGAATTTGAAGTTTATTAGGTTTAAGTGAAATTTTAGCGTGTCAACAGGGCAAAACATGTTGATATGAAATCTAGAATTGTACTGGGCTAGGAAGCTTTTCTGTGGTCACAGGATGTTATTAAAATGGGTCCAGTCAGTGATAATTCATTATAAATGCTTCAAGTCATCCAGTGGAACTTCTTTTTCATGCAATCAGTTCATGTGTTTGTTCGGTATTCCAACAGCTGTTGACATCTGACTGGGCTGTCCTCATCCCCGAGGAAGATCATCGAGATGGGTGTGAATATGAAACAGGCATTTACCTGAGTGAGAGCCAAGTCCATGAAATCGAAACGGAATTTCTAAAGGAAAAACTTCAAGAGATTTATCTTCAAGCAAAAGAGCAAGAGGTGCTGCCAGAAGAGGTAAACAAAAATAAAAATTACTATATCCTCTGTGTGAGTGAACAAAACAGAGACACCAGGGAGGAAGAGTAGCTCCTCGTAAGGTATTCCCAGCCGTGTTTCTGATTTATAAGACAAGTAATTTCCAGAAATGAATCTCCTTTTGGCATAGATGAATATTACCTTGAAACAGTTCTTTTCGCTTCGTCAGCACACATGTCAGTGCCTGATATGTGCCATAGAGTGGAACCACATGGTAAGGCTGCCACAGAACTCTGAACCGCGGCTCTAGAGAGTCTATAAGTGGGGGTGGGGTTGTGGAAAAAGGGCTTTGCTGAGAAGGTGCTGTTGAGCTGGGACTAACAGAATCAGCTTGGAGTTTGACAAATGGGCAAGAGGAGAAGGGCGTTCTCGGCAGAAGGAACAGCACCTGTCAAGGCATGAAAGCAGCTTGGGCCTGGCCGGCATGGCTCAGTTGCTGAGTGTCGACCTATGGACCAGGAGGTCACAGTTCAATTGCCAGTCAGGACATGTGCCCACGTTGGGGGCTTGATCCCCAGTAGGGGGCATACAGGTGGCAGCCGATCCATCATTCTCTCTCATCATGGATGTTTCTCTTCCTCTCCCTTCCTCTCTCTGAAATCACTATTTTTTAAAAAGAAAGAATAGCTTGGGCCTGGACAGTGACAAGGAGGAGGCATATTTTGAAAGATTTTCTGTGCTTCACCCAGGGGTTGGAGCCGACAGGTGTTTGTTTGTTTGTTTTAAATCCTCGCCTGAGGATCTGTTTGTTGATTGTAGGGAGAGAGCGCGGTGCCCTCCCTGGCACACCATAGGTATGTAAAGTGATGGATACGACTGTTAAGTCTTCTGTGTTCTCAGTGATGGGCTTCATCTTGCTTTATTTTAAAATGCATAGAGCCAGCCCCACTTCCCTTCCTGCTGCTGCTTCCAGAAGGCCACCGGGGGCTCGGGATCATGGCCCCGGAGTTGTCCCGAGTCCCCTCTTCCCTCTGAGGGAGCGGCAGTTCTTTCCCGTTTGTGTAACAGAGAGCAAAACACACCGTGTGAGCTGCGCGCTGGAAGGGAACCTGCCATCACTTTAGCACGCGAGGCAGCAGCCCAAGGAGCAGGCCGGGTGGACGGAAGGCTGCCGGCGGGGCCTGCGGGCTGGCGTGGGTGCCCTCGCTCTGGGCCTGTGCCTCATGCCTCACTGCGTCTTGTATCACCGCAGAGCTGGCGACTGGACATTTTGAACCCTCATTATCTCTGTTTTCCAGGAGCAAATTGGGGTTAATTGGCTTGTTCTCTGGGTCCCAAGTCTCTAGATAGGGTTGATAAGTTCTCATTTCGCATGCTTTTGTTCAGTAGACCATGGCATTTCTCTTGCTGTTTCCATTGATCAAAATGTAAATTCAGATTGATTGGCATGTTATCTCTAAGAAGTTGAAGGTTGGCTTTCCACGATGTGTGGAACTTGACCTTGTTTGGCAGTTCAGTCCCAGATATGGTTATCCGTGTTCTCCAGGGTCAGCCTCCAAAGGCAGATGATGCGATAGCCCGCATTTCGGTGGCTCTGAGATGCCATCCGTTGTAAGTCACAACATGGATTCCGTTACTTCTAAGACAGAAAAAAAAATGCTGCCAATTTATTGTAAGACACTCAGTGGTAAGATGCATTCTCATTTGAGATGTTAAAATATGAAAAAGCAGCAACACATGCATCCAGGAATGAAGGAATGCGGTGATTATATTATGAGCACAGGACTTTTCCTGTCAGTATTTAACAAGACCTGTTTCTGGGATTCGGTAAGAGGGTGGGAGTCGGTGGAAAGCCAAGCTGAGGGAGCATGGCTCATGGTGGTCATTTAGGGTGACGGTTCCCCGAATGCCTCATGGAGCTCATGGCAGAGGCCTCGTCATGTCCGCTCTTTCCTGTTCGATCGACGCGCCGAAATGATACATAACGTTATCAAGGGCCCCGGAATACGCTGTGTGTGCGTGACCGTGCTTGTCAGTTGCGCTCTGCGTCAGAGCCGCGGGGAGCAGCAGCCGGCCAGCTCCCTGGGGACATGTGTGGCGTGTGGCCACCAAGGGCCGGCTGCCACCCCAGCGCCCCTCGCCTGGCCCCGCTGGCCCCCCCTGCTCTGTTCAGACCCGGGAGTTTAAAATGCAGCTGAAGAACACTGAGCGCAGTAAGTGGCTAAGAAAACAGAGGCAGGACTTGCATGTTCTCGAAATTCATCACTGATCTCAACAACCCCGGCGAGGGCCCCGCTCCGTGGAGCGTGTGTGGCGCACAGCCCGGCCAGCGTGTGCCCGGCTCTGCGGGAAGGGGGCGGGGGCCTGCGGCGTGCTGTGTGTGCTGGGGAAGGGGAACTGCACTTGATCTTAGCCAAAAGGCCAAGAAGCGATGGGGAAGGGGAACTGGTGTGATCTTCATTTTCCGTGTTTATGGTTTCCAGATTGATTCTTTAAAGCCCAGGTGTCCTTCAGGAGCTGCGGGCTTGTTTCCAGCCGGGTCATAAACAGTTCCACGTGCTTCCTAACCTCCCCGGCCCTCCCTGCCCACTGTGCATCTGGGCGACAAGCCACAGCCCGTCTTCCCCTCCCTTCCGTCCCGGGACATCATCCATGTCTCTGGCTGTTTTATTCGCTGGCATCACAGTCACCTGGGTGCTTGCTGAGTCGTCCCCCCCAACCCCCCAGACCTGCATGGGAATCAATCATGTGCACCCTAAGCTTTAAGGACCACCTTCCTGCTAGGGGTAGGGCACTCCACCACATTCCTTCATTAGAGTTAGATCTCCCTGACTTAGCTTGGGCTTGGAGTTCCCCATTTAAAAAACTTCATCAGCCCTGACCGGTTTGGCTCAGTGGATAGAGCGTCAGCCTGCGGACTGAAGGGTCCCAGGTTCGATTCCGGTCAAGGCATGTACCTTGGTTGCGGGCACATCCCCAGTAGGGGGTGTGCAGGAGGCAGCTGGTCGATTTTTCTCTCTCATTGATGTTTCTAACTCTCTATTCCTCTCTGTAAAAATTCAATTAAAAAATATTTTAAAAAAACAAAAAACTTCATCAGCCCTGGCTGGTTTGGCTCAGTAGATAGATCGTCAGCCTGCGGACTGAAGGGTCCCGGGTTCGATTCCGATCAAGAGCACATACTTTGGTTGCAGGCTTCTCCCTGGCCTGCGCCCTGGTCAGGGCTCGTGCAGGAGGCAACCAATCGGTGTGTCTCTCTCACATCAATGTTTCTCTCTCTTTCCCTCTCTCTTCCACTCTCACTAAAAATCAATGGAAGAATATCCTCCAATGGGGATTAACAACAACAGAACTTCCTCATACCCCAAAGTACAAGTCCCTCTCACCTTGCTCACAAGCACAGTGGCCAGCTAGCCTGAGTTTTATTTCGTTTGAGTACAGGATGCTTTGTTTTGAAGGGTTTGGCTTGGTTTGGTTTGTCCGTGGGCAGGTGGCTGTAGCCAAGGCTTCTGTCTCTCGGTGAACACGTGAGCAGGAGCCCAACTTGGAGCTGGGACTTTTCACTTGAATCCCGAGCCCATCAGATTCTCTGACTGTCCATTGTGTGGTTTCTTTCTGCAGATCTTAAATCGCCTGGAAGCGGTAAGAGAATTTCTAAGAAGCAATGAGGATCTTAGGAGCAGTCTTTCAGAGGATCTGCAGAAGCTGGCCAGCCTGTGTCCACAGCATCAAACACTGGATTCAAAGGAGCCTGGGGTACAGGCCGCCACAGGGGAGGTCTGAGGTGAGCTTAGGATCGGATGTTAAATAAGCACAGAACAACCTCGCCTCTTGATGTCGGTTCTCTAAGTCGGGTCACAGCGGACACACACAGTCTCTGAGGTTCCCTGTCCTCACTGGAGAGCAGGGACCCTGGGCTTGGCGCTCTTTCCAGTTGAGGGTTCTCACGTGTGAGGGAAATCAGCATACACTGCCTGCCAGCCTTGTGTAGCTGAATGTGCCTGAGGTCGCTGGGCTCATCCTAAGTGAATCAACCTTATCACTTCATCAGAAAGCATGGCAGCCCTGAGTGATGCCCACGGTGCCAGCTCTCAGCTGTGGCATTCATAGCGACTTGTTCATTTCCATAAGAAAACCGCACTGTTCAGTATTTTAGTTCCTTCCCCTCAAATAAAATTCAATCTCTTCTTTTATTTCAGGTTGCCCTTGGGCCAAACCAGACCTGTTCTTTGAAAGTCAGCACAACTTCGCCCTCAGCCGCCCTTTTCTGTGCAAAAGGGGAGACTCCCAGAGCACTCTGCCCGCCCAGAGGGATGCTGTGTCCCTGAACTTCCCTTTCTCCTGTGGGGGTGTCGCTTTATACTCCTAAGCGTGGTGTTGTTAGATACTCTTATGTCAAAACTGTTACCCAGGGGTCTTCAGTGTTTTTGCTTTTGTTTTGTTTTGTTACTATTTAAAAGGTGATGTTCTTTTCTGGTCCTAAACTCTGGCTGCTAAGCGCAGTCCCGTCCTGCCCCCACCCCCTCCTTCCTGAAAGTCTCATTCATGAGGAGGCCCAAGGCGCGAGCTGTGTGTCAGAGTTGAGATATAAATCCTTCCTTTCTGGAAGAAGGCAAGAAAAAAAATGTCCCAGAAGGCCATTTTCTAGCCATTTCCAATTAGTTACAGAACTGGTAGCCTGAGGCAGTAGGACAAGAAGGTAGGTCCATGCCGGTTAGGGCGGGGCTAGAGAACAGTGACTTGACTGACCAAAGCCGGGGGGTGGGGGATGGGGGGGTGGGCGGTGGGGAGGTCCCAGGTCAGCATCACAAACGAATGTTGGGAAAAGGCCCCCAGTTGCTGGCACTTAGGAGGAGTGACCTGCCTTGGCTCACTGAGACCCTAAGTGCTGAGCACCGGCCTGGCCCTCCTGCGCTCAGTGAATGTTCTTTAGCTGAAGGGTCAACAGATTCACGAGTTCATTCATCCTCTGTTCCTCTTACCCCAAATGTCTTCCCCTTTCAGACTTTGTTCTGCTGTGGTGCTAGCCATGGTGCCTCTGAACCTTCAGGGACAGAATTGCCACAGTCCCCGCTGCCCAGGTCCCAGCCGCCAGGATGTGACCTGGCCCTGGCTGGTGTTGCTCAATGGATAGAGCATCGGCCTGCAGACCAATGGGTCCGGATTCAACTCTAGTCAAGGGCACGTGCCTTGATTGCAGGCTCCTCCCTGGCCTGGGCCCTGGTCAGGGCGCCAGCAGGAGGCAACCAATCGATGTGTTTCTCTCACGTCGATGTTGCTCTCTGTCTCTCCCTTTCTTTTCCACTCTCCCTAAAAAAAAAAATCAATACAAAAATTTAAAAATGGATGTGATCTGTAGAGATGGGGGCGGGTGTTCAATGTAAATAGTTTTACATTAAAAGGCACTTAATGTACTTTTATAAAACCTAGATATATGCAGATGTGCCTGTAACTTCCTGTTTGAATCTTTCTTGTTACTCTTTTTTTGGGGGGGGGGGGGTTGTTTTGTTTTGTTTTTTTGGTGCCAAAACCTGGGAACGAACCATGCTCTTTGGTCTTTAATCTTACATTTCCTCTCTCCCTTCATTTTATGGAATTCCTTGAGATGACTTCAGTAGTAAAGAAACAAGAATTTTCATTCATCTTACAACTCCCCCCAAACTAAGAAACCTTGCAGTGTTTTCTAGCTTCTAGATAAAAGATACAAAATTTGGCATCAAATTAAATCTTGATTCACTAACCAATTTTAGACCTCACTTCCAACTTTAGGGACTTTGGGGTTATTACACTTTATTTTCAAACCTCACACATCTAGTTAGCTTTTCCTTATCTATTCAACAAACAATTATCAATGTCAACCACGTGCCAGGCATTGAATAAATGCAGACGTGAGGATTTTAAAGGTACAGACGATGGCCTATGTCTATGAGCTTTCATCTTCCTGGATTTAATGTCCGCTCTGGTAAATTAAGATACTGTTCTGAAAACTACTGGCAGCATTTGATTACATTGAAATTGAAATGAAGGAAGACATTCCCTGAGAAGGCTTAAAGCAAATGTGACGTATACAGGGACATCCCCTGTGGGCCTCCTACAGACCTGTGCGGTGGGAACAGTATGCACCGAGGGGTAGTCACAGAATTAGCTGGTTAAGTAAAAGTCACAGCACGGCCATGCTGCAGAGTATTATGCAATCGGTAAAAAGGAGAGAATGAGGACGTGCTATGGAATACTCTGAGACATATTAAGTAGAAAAGCAGATGTTAGCAATGCTATAAAACTATTTGTATTTTAAAATAACAGCTCTGGAAAGCTGTGTGTTTTTCTCAAGCTTTTTGGCTATTACCTCTGCGAAAGGAATTGGGGTTGAGAGGGGTGGTTCGAAGAAATTGGGCTTTTCTACTTTGTATGCTCCCATGTGAAATTTTTACAACATACACTCGTGTCTTTTATAATTTTTTTTTGTTTAAAATTTTATATTTCAGAATAAAGAGACATGAACGATATGAATTCAAACTGTGAGTCATGTGTCACATTTCCTATAATCTGTCATAGCCTCCATTTTTGTGGGGGTCAGCTCCGCCTTGGGGTGTTCCTGAGCTGTCAAGGTCAGAAGCAGCCCCGGAAGTGGCTGCTCCCCACCCCCCACTCCCTGCCTGCCCTCCCCCCTCCCCCGCCCGCTCCCCCACGCTTTGTTTGATCTCGCAGTGCCTTGTTTTCATCCAACAATGCCATGCACTCAGTCTCTCCCTAGGACACAATGAGGTGGTTCGTGGTTTTGAAAGAATTAGAGGAGCCTGGCCAGCGGGGCTCAGGGTTGAGCCTCAACCTATGAACCAAGAGGTCAGGGTTCAATGCCCAGTCAGGGCACAGGCGGGGTTGTGGGCTCATCCCCAGTGTGGGGGCGTGCAGGAGGCAGCCGATCCATGATTCTCTCTCATCATGAATGTTTCTCTTTCTCTCTCCCTCTGAAATCAATAAAAATATATTTAAAAAAATAATTAGAGGAGGAAAATGGTTTTAGCATCATAGTTGCAGAGATATGGCAATTCTTTGGATTTTAGCCTGCACTTTGCCAGGAAGCACAGAGGACTTCAGGAAGGACTCGAGACTTCTTAAACTCAGTGTAAAACACAAAATCTTGGAAATAACAAGCATGTGTCAGTAACAGAAACTTCAGGAAAAATAACTGCCAATTCGGAAAATGTTATTGGCCTCATAAAGTCATTGTAGGGATCTGTAGACAGTTTCAGTTAAATTGCAAAGGCCAGAAAGGATATGTTTGAGAGTTTGGGGACATTATGAAATTATTATACCCCAATGATTTGAAAGGTTTGTTTTTATTAAAGTACTAGAGGCCCAGTGCGCAAAATTCATGCACAGACGAGGGGGGGGCGCGGGGGGGGTTGTCCCTCAGCCCAGCCTGTACCCTCTCCAATCTGGGACCCCTTGAGGGATGTCTGACTGCCCGTTTAGGCCCAATCCCACTGGGACTGCTGGCTCCCAACCGCTTGCCTGCCTGCCTGCCTGATTGCCCCTAACCACTCTGTCTGCCAGCCTGATCACCCCCTAATCACTCCCCTGCCAGCCTGATGGATGCCTAACTGCTCCCCTGCCAGCCCGATTGCCCCTAACTGCCCTCCCCTGCTGGCCTGGTCACCCCTAACTGCCGTCCCCTGCTGGCTTGGTCACCCCTAACTGTCTTCCCCTCCAGGCCTGGTTGCCCCCAACTGCCCTCCCCTGCTGGCCCGGTCACCCCTAACTGCCCTCCCCTGCTGGCCTGGTCACCCCCAACTGCCCTCCCCTGCAGGCCTGGTTCCCCCATATACCCTCCCCTGTAGGCCTGGTTGCCCCTAACTGCCCTCCCCTGCAGGCATGGTCGCCCCTAACTGCCCCCCCCCTACACAGGCCTAGTCGTCTCCAACAGCCCTCCCTTTCAGGCCTGGTCACCCCTAACTGCCCTCCCCTGCTGGCTTGGTCACCCCTAACTGTCCTCCCCTGCTGACCTGATTGCCCCCAACTGCCCTCCTCTGCCAGCCCGGTCACCCCCAACTGCCCTCCCCTGCAGGCCATCTTGTGGTAGCCATCTTGTGTGTTGGGAGTGATGGTCCATTTGCATATTACTCTTTATTATATAGGATTAGTCATGTGTATGGCTTTCAGCATGAATATCCCAGGTGACAAAGGGTTAGATCTCTTAGTTGGGTGGGCATAGTATGAATTGGATCCTGTGGGTAGAAACTGCAATAGAGTGGAGGTGTCATCTTTTGGGTGTTTTCCCTAATAAATTTGCCCTCTAGATTATAAATGTAGAGTGATAGGAAATTCTCAGCAGGCAGTACCCCCCTTTTCTTTTACCAGGTTAATTAGAAACCTGCCTGCTCTGGAATGTATTCAATAGACAGTGGCCTTTTATTGAAATCTAGTGCTCAACTTACAAAATACATTCTGTAAGACAGATCTAAAAATATTAATCTCTACTCATATCATAGCAAAGGGGACAATCCTTCAAAGTTTTAATAAAAATCTTGATACAAGGTTATGATTCGTTTCAGAACTGGAAGAACAGCTTTTTATTACTGCATGGGCATTTTTATGTCAGAGTCGCGTGTGGGGGAGCCAGCCTAGGATGGCCCCCAATGATGGCCACCTCCTGGTATTCCCACCCTTGTATCATCCTCGCACGGTGGACCATGTGGCCAAGGGAACCCAGGTGAGGTGATGGAACATCACTTCCCAGATTAAGCTTGGAGAAACCAGAGCTTCCTCCTCGGGCTTCCTCTCTCTTGGAACACCTGCTGTGGGGGAAGCATGTGGGAAGCAGCCCCGTGGCCCACCGGGCACGGAACTGAAGCCTCCTGCAAATTGTGAGTTTGAAAGTGGGGTTCTCTAGCCCCAGGCAAGTCTCCAGAGACTGCAGTCCTGCTGGACAGCTAAAAGACCCTGAGCCAGTGCAAGCACCCAGCTAAGCCCTTCCCATTCCTCTCAGAAATTGTGAGATAATAACTAATTTTTTATTATTTATTTTTTTAAAATTAAATCTTTATTGTTCAGATTATTACAGTTGTTCCTCTTTGCCCCCCCTCATAGCTCCCCTCCGCCCGGTTCCCACCCCACCCTCTGCCCTTACACTCCCCTCATGTCCTCATCCGTAGGTGTAAGATTTTTGTTCAGTCTCTTCCCGCACCCCCCTACACCCCTTCCCCCGAGAATAGTCAGTCCACTCCCTTTCTATGCCCCTGATTCTATTATATTCACCAGTTTACTCTGTTCATCAGATTATTTATTCACTTGATTTTTAGATTCACTTGTTGATAGATGTGTATTTGTTGTTCATAATTTGTATCTTTACCTTTTTCTTCTTCTTCCTCTTCTTAAAGGATACCTTTCAGCATTTCATATAATACTGGTTTGGTGGTGATGAACTCCTTTAGCTTTTTCTTGTCTGTGAAGCTCTTTATCTGACCTTCAGTTCTGAATGATAGCTTTGCTGGATAAAGTAATCTTGGTTGTAGGTTCTTGGCATTCATCACTTTGAATATTTCTTGCCACTCCCTTCTGGCCTGCATGGTTTCTGTTGAGAAATCAGCTGACAGTCGTATGGGTACTCCCTTGTAGGTAACTGGGTTTCTTTCTCTTGCTGCTTTTAAGATTCTCTCTTTGTCTTTTGCTCTTGGCATTTTAATTATGATGTGTCTTGGTGTGGTCCTCTTTGGATTCCTTTTGTTTGGGGTTCTCTTCGCTTCCTGGACCTGTAAGTCTATTTCTTTGACCAGGTAGGGGAAGTTTTCTGTCATTATTTCTCCAAATAGGTTTTCAATATCTTGCTCTCTCTCTTCTTCTGGCACCCCTATAATTCGGATGTTGGTGCGCTTGAAGTTGTCCCAGAGGCTCCTTACACTATCTTCATATTTTTGGATTCTTTTTTCATTTTGCTTTTCCGGTTGGGTGTTTTTTGCTTCTTCGTATTTCAAATGTTTGACTTGATTCTTGCGATCCTCTATTCTGCTGTTGGAACTCTGTATAATATTCTATATTTCAGTCAGTGTATGCTTAATTTCTAGTTGGTCCTTTTTCATAACCTCGAGGGTCTCACTAGAGGTATAATCTGGGCTAACACTGTTGACCACAGACCCTCACCCCCAGCAGAGCTAGTGTTCAACCCAGGGTGATAGGTTAACCAGTTTTACAAACTGCATTTGCCCTATTTTTAGGCATGAGGAGAGGAGGGAATGATTGGGATTTTGCCATTTTTATTTTCTAGTTTAGGTATCTAGACTCTAGGGTTGATAACAATTGACCTCAGAGTTGTTTATCCTTTCCATGGAAGATTCTAGAATTGCTCTGTCACCAAGAGATTGTAGATTCTCTTAGTAAGTACTCCTTAAAGGTCTAAACTGTATTTCACTGAGTTCATTTAAACTCACTTCCAAGTATTTCCATCAGTAGAAATAGCCTCAGACTTATTTGGTGTGAAGAGATTTGTGGCTCTACCAAGTTTTTAAAAAGCCATGTGTGCTAAGCATCCTTATTTGGCCCCTGGACACCCAAAACAAGTAACAAAAACAGAAATTTAAGAAAATAAAAGAAGCAATGAGCTAGCTTAGCTGGTTTGGCTCAGTGGATAGAGCAAAGGTCTGTGGACTGAAGGGTTTGATTCCCGGTTGGGGCACAGGCCCGGGTGGTGGGCTCCATCCCCAGTGAGGGGCGTGCAGGAGGCAGCCGATCCATGGTTCTCTCTCATCATGGATGTTTCTCTCTCTCCCTCTCCCTTCCTCTCTGACATCCATAAAAATGTTTTTTAAAAAGAAAGAAGCAGTTAGATACATAATTTGAAATACCTTTAATTCAATTTTTCTTCCCCATACAAAACTAACCCTCAAGTTGCAGGTCCCATGAAAACAACCAATCTACAAAATATTTCATGTCCAGATCAAGAAAGAGGCGACACTTGGTGTCAGTTGTGCAACTTTCTATTTTTTTTATTAACCAAACTGCAGGTTTCAATGAGATTTGCACTGTTTTACAATCAAAACCGAACTTTTCCTTCATCTGTAGGAAGAATAGTCCAGTCCTTGCAAGCTGCGAAGATTCAACAGGGTCATGTCAGCCATCACGAACCTCATCCCGGGGCCTGCAGGTTGGGGCTGGCGACCACCTAATCGAAGGCGATATAAATGCAGCACTCGGTGGCAGCAGCCTCGGCGCGGGTGTTGGTACAGGCGTCGGTGGGGGTGTCGGCGTCGGTGTCAGCAGCTGTCTGAAGGCTGCGGCTGCTGCCATAGCGGTGGATGAGCAGGCGGCTGCCCTGCACACTCTGCGCCATCACGTTGGCGCCATGACACGCCATGAGCAGCCGGTTGCGGGGCTGCACGCGGTGGGCGAAGCGCATGAAGGCCAGTGAGTAGAAGATGAGCGCCACGGTCATGCGGCCGCTGATGATCTCCGGGGAGTCCTTCATGTCCCGAAAGGCGGCCAGCGGCAGGCCCCAGTTGGCCAGGGGACCCCAAAAGTGCGTGCTGGTCACATAGTCACGGAACTCCTTGTTCTTCACGTAGTCCAACGCCTTCCGCCACAGCGCCGCCGCCATCGCCGCCGGCGTCACGGAGCAGTGGGAGCACCGACGCCAACGGATGCCCAGCCAGCTCACAATCACGTGGGCATGGAGCTGCCGTAAAGTGCAACACACAGCAGGCCGCTGTCAAGTGCGCACCTCTGGGGGCGGGATCGTGGCCTCGCCTTCGCGCCTCCAGCGACTGCCGTAAAGCAAGGCAGACAGCACGTGCCGCTGTTGTGTGTGTGCTCGCTTTCGCGCCTCCAGCGACTGCCGTAAAGCAAGGCAGACAGCACGTGCCCCTGTACAGGCGTGCAGTGCCGGGCAGGGACGCAGCTTCGCCCTCCGTAATGCGACTGCCGTAAAGCACGTCGAACAGCACGTGCTGCTGCTGTGTGTTGCCTGTGGGAGCCTGAGCGCGGCCGGGGCCTTGTGGTGCCGGCCTTCACGTGACCACGGAGGTGTGCAGAAGGCGCGTGGGTGCCCCTCGAGCAAAGGTGGAACCAGGGCCCGTCGCTGGCCCGCACCGAGCTGTGGCCGCTTAAAACTCTCAAGGCTCCATTAGCCCCAGGAAGGTGACATGTGGCTGCCCGTGTCGCCTCAGCCATACAGACGAAACTTGGCTCGTTCAGTTTGTGGAGAGCGTTGACTGGAAGCTGATACGAAATTCTTCAACCAGGTAAACATTGTAGTCCGTACACAATTTGCCGGAGTGCTGCTTGCAGACATAGTTACAGGTCACCCCGAAGTATCCCAGAGCCGGCTCCTAACAAGGACATTCTCCTAACTTAACCACAATACAATAATCTCGTCCGACGCTTAACATTTAGTATAGTACTTCACTGTGCAGTGCATATTGAACTCTCACAGTTTTATGGCTGTTTTTAAATTTTATTTATTTTTAATGATTTTATTGATTTCGGAGAGGAAGGGAAAGAGAGAGAGAAACATCAATGATGAGAGAGAATCACGGATTGGCTGCCTCCTACACACCCCACACTGGGGATCCAGCCCATAACCCGGGCCTGTGCCCTGACCGGGAATCAAACCCTGACCTGGTTCATAGGTTGATACTCAGCCACTGAGCCACACCTGCCAGGCTATGGCTGTTGTTTTTTTCTTATTGGAGAGGGGGGAGATCTAGGATCTAAGCAAGATTCACATTTAGTTATTAAATTAATCTTTTAATCTTCCTTAATCTAGAATAGGTCTAGGGCTAGGGGCTAGGGGCTAGGGGCTAGGGGTTAGGGGTTAGGTTCAGGGCTGGAGGTCACAGTTCGATTGCCAGTCAGGACACATGCCCAGGTGGCAGGTTCGATCCCCAGTGGGGAGCATGCATCTCATCATTGATGTTTCTCTCCCTCTCCCTTCCTCTCTGAAATCAATAAAAATCTATTGTAAAAAAAGTAAGTAATTTGTGGGGAGATACTTCAAGACTTGGTAAATGCTCATTTCCTCAGCTAATATTTTACCGACTACACTGAGCGTCCATTCATGATTCTTGTCTGTACCTTTTGTCTTAATCCAGTGGTTCTCAACCTTGGCTGCACATTAGAATCACCTGGGAATCTTTTCAAAATCCTGATTTCTGGGCCTCATCCTCCGTAACAAAGAAACAGAATTTCTGGAAAAAGAGGCCCAGAAATCAGGATTTTGAAAAGATTCTCAGGTGATTCTAATGTGCAGCCAAGGTTGGGAACCACTGTCTTAATCTAATGATAACTATTTATTTGGTTTTTACTCTATTATTAATATTTTTTCATCCTCACCCGAGGATATTTTTTCATTGGTGTTTAGAGAGAATGGAAGGGAGGGAGGGAGAGAGGGAGGAAAGGGAGAAGAGAGAAAAGTTGATGTGAAAGACAGACGGACTGGCTGCTTCCTGCATGAGCCTTGACAGTGGCCAGGGATGAAAAGTGCAACTCAGGTACATGTCCTTGACTGGGAATGGAACCCTCGATCCTTCGGTGTCTGGGCTGACACTTTAATCCAGTGATGGCGAACCTATGACACGCGTGTCAGAGGTGACACGCGAACTCATTTTTTTGGTTGATTTTTCTTTGTTAAATAGCATTTAAATATATAAAATAAATATCAAAAATATAAGTCTTTGTTTTACTCTGGTTGCAAAGATCAAAACATTCCTATATGTGACACGGCACCAGAGTTAAGTTAGGGATTTTCGAAATGCTGACACACCGAGCTCAAAAGGTTCGCCATCACTGCTGTAACCACTGAGAAACAGCAGCCAGGGCATTACTTCATTTTTTAATTAATTTATGTTTTTATTTTTCAATTACTTTACATTCAATATTATTTTATATTAATTTCAGGTATACAGCATAATAGTCAGACAATCATATACTTTATAAAGTGTTCCCTCCAATATTTCAGTAACCCCCTGGCAGTGTACGGAGTTATTACAATATTATTGACTATATTCCCTAGCCAACATTTTATTTTTTAAATTATTTTCTGTCTTGTGGTGTGAAAGTCAGACATGTATTTTATTAAAGTTGCCCTGGAATGCTGGCCAACATTTACAAAGCATAAGACTTCCTGAATGATGGCTGTGAAAACCGAACATTTAGGATTTAAGTATTTTATGAATTTTTTCGCCACATCCTATGCTGATTTCTTTGGAATATTTACTCTTAAATTCTACCAAAGGGAATAAATAGCATAGTGTCTCAAGAGAAGCTGGATGAATAAAACAATAGGCGGATATATTGACTCTGCTATTTTCAGTCACTGCTGAAAGTAATTTTAGAGCCATCTGTGGCTCTGATTCTAATCTGCCTTCTTACACTGTTTTTCCCCTCATGTGAATAGAATGGCCGAAGGCTGGATAGTTACCCAGTTTCTTCCAGTAGCTACCAGAATGTCAGTGAAATGTGCTGTAGCTCATTTTCTCTAGCAATCAGGTAGCAGGAAGGGATCGGTTGGGCCCAGTCCCCAGTGACCTGTTGCTCCCTCCCAATCTTTCCTTTCTGACTCATTTTATTGCAGTGCTCTGGAACTGAATTCGCAATATCTCCAAGGTATATACACACAGAGATACACATGACTATTTATTTTTATTTTTTTTAAAGTTTTTATTGATTTCAGAGAGAGGAAGAGAGAGCTGGAAACATTGATTGGCTATTTCCTGCACAGCCCACCCTGGGGATTGAGTCCACACCCAGGCATGTGCCCTGACTGGGAATCGAACCGGGACCACCTGGTGCATGGGATGACACTCAGCCACTGAGCCACACCGACCAGGGCACATTACTATTTATTTTATCTGAACCATTTGAGAGTAGGTTGCAGACATTTTTCTACTTTACTCCTTAATCCTTCAGTGCATATTTTCCTAAAACAGAGATATTCTCTGATGTAACCATAGTACAGTTATTAGAGATGTACCATTGTATATAATACTTTTTGTAATTACTAGAGGCCTGGTGCACAAAATTTGTGCACAGGTAGGGTTCCTAGGCCTGGCCAGTGATCAAGGCCGATTGGGGCCTTCCAGCTGCCAGCTGGGGCCTCCCTTTCCCGGCTGCCAGCTGGGGCCTTCCTTCGTTCTGTGCCATGCCTGGTGGTCAGTGCACGTCATAGCGAGCGATCGAACTCCCAGTCTCCCAGTCTAACTCCCGAGGGGACACTTGGCATATTATCTTTTATATAGATAGATAGATAGATAGATAGATAGATAGATAGATAGATAGATAGATATAGATATATAGATTATATATATAGATAGTCCATATTTTAGTTTTGTCAATTATCTCAATAATGTCCTTTATAGCATTTTTTCCCTACAGTACAGGCTCCAGTCCAGTATTATTTCAGAGTCCCCTTTCACCTGGAACAGTTTCTCAGCTTTCCTTTGTTTTTCATGACTTTAACATTTTTTTAAGAGTATAGGCCAGTTATTGTATATAGTGTTCCTCAATTGGAGCTTGCCTGATGTGTCCTCATAGATTCAGGTTATAGCTTCTCATCCAAAATACTAGTACTTGTATGGTTTCTTTCTCTCTTTAAAATTTAGATCTCGCCCTGGCCGGGTAGCTCAGTTGGTTAGAGCATCCTCCCAATACATCAAGGTTGTGGGTTTGGTCCCTGGTCAGGGCACATACAAGAAGCAACCAATGAATGCATAAATAAATGGAACAACAAATCCATCTCTCTCTCTCTCTCTCTCTCTCTCTCTCTCTCTCTCTCTCAAATCAATAAATAAAATTTTTTTAAAAAATTTAGATCTCTCATCCATTTGGAGTTTATTCTTGTGTGTGCTGGAAGATGTGGATCTAGTTTTATCTTTTCCAAAATGGGTGTCCTGTTGCTCCCACGTTATATCTCTGGACTTTCTACTCTATTCCATTGGTATGTCTGTCTTTTAATCTGTCAGTATCATACTGTTTTATATCAGAGAGGCTTTTTAATATCAGACAGGGCTAGTTCACCTCTGTAACTTTCCTTTTTCAGTATTTTCTTAGTTTTCAGTTTTGTACATATAAACTTTAGGATCAACTTGTCTAGCTCCATAAAAACATTTTTTTAAAAAATATATATTTTATTGATTTTACAGAGAGGAAGGGAGAGAGATAGAGAGTTAGAAACATCGATGAGAGAGAAACATCGATCAGCTGCCTCCTGCACACCTCCTACTGGGGATGTGCCCACAACCAAGGTACATGCCCTTGACCGGAATCGAACCTGGGACCCTTCAGTCCGTAGGCCGACGCTCTAGCCACTGAGCCACACCGGTCAGGGCCATAAAAACATTTTTATTTTCATTGGGATCACATTAAATTTGTTAATTAACCTAGGGAGAACTGACATTCTTACGATGTGGGTTGAATTTTGTCTACCAAAAAGCTATGTTGAAGCTCTAACCCAGCCGTGGGCAAACTACGGCCCGCGGGCCAGATCCAGCCCGTTTGAAATGAATAAAACTAAAAAAAAAAAAAAAAAAAAAAAAGACCGTACCCTTTTATGTAATGATGTTTACTTTGAATTTCTATTAGTTCACACAAACACTCCATCCATGCTTTTGTTCCGGCCCTCTGGTCCAGTTTAAGAACCCATTGTGGCCCTTGAGTCAAAAAGTTTACCCACCCCTGCTCTAACCCCTGGTACCCAGAATGTGAGCTTATTTGGGAAAAGGGCTGTTGTAGATGTAATTATGTAGTTAGGATGAGCTCATACTGGAATAGGGTGGGCCCTTAATCCAATATGACTGTTCTTATAAGAAGGAATTCTACCTCAAGACTGTAACAGAAATATTGCCTGAGTTCCAGCTTGCTGGCCTGCCCCCACAGCCTCATGAACCAATTCCTTAAAATAAATGTGTGTGTGTGTGTGTATACATATGTATATTTCATATATTCTCTGGAACACATTGACTGATATTCTGCTGTTTTCCTATTCAAAAAGCTGTCTTTTCATTTGTCAAGCCTATTTTTGTGTGTTTTAAGAGTTTCAAAGTTGAAACGTGTTTTTTATATACATGATTTCTTAAATGACAGCCAGGCTAGATATAAAATTCTTGGCTTGCATTTTCTTTTCTTGGGTTTCTTGAAAATGCTGTTCCAGTCTTGCAATACTTTGTGTATTATTCTTGAGGTCTGATTCCAGGTAAATTTTTTCTTATATCAGTAACTAGAGCAGTGATGGCGAACCTATGACATGCATGTCAGAGGTGACACGCAAACTCATTTTTTGGGGTGATTTTTTTCTTTGTTAAATGGTATTTAAATACATAAAATAAATATCAAAAATATAAGTCTTTGTTTTACTATGGTTGCAAATATCAAAAAATTTCTATATGTGACACAGCACCAGAGTGAAGTTAGGGTTTTTCAAAATGCTGACATATGCCGAGCTCAAAAGGTTCACCGTCATTGAACTAGAGGCCTGGTGCACGAATTGGTGCATGGGTGGGGTCCCTCAGCCTAGCCGGTGATTGGGGCCAGTCAGGGCCGTCTCTCCCAGTTCCAGTCGGGGCCAGTGGGGGCCAGCCAGCAGGGGAGGGGCTATGGGAGCGCTCCAGGGCATATCCAGCCCATCTCACCCAGTCCTGATTGCTGGACCCCAGCAGCAAGCTAACCTAACCTACCAATTGGAGCATCTGCCCTCTGGTGGTCAGTGCACATCATAGTGACCGGTCAGACACTTAGCATATTAGGAATATATATATATGGATTTGACCTTTTGCCTGGAAGCCCTTAACACTAGAAAGACTGAAATTTAGTATATACCTATATTGCCCAAAAGCAGTCAAAATTACTGCATTGTGAAAGAATAATATCGGAGCACTCTTCACTTATGTTCCTTAGCTTTTCCAATAACTCACTTCTATTCGACATTTCTTTCATGAATTTAGGGCGCAAAAGAAATAAAATAAACAACTTATTAGAACAAGTATCACTGCATAAAGATTCGAATAACAAGTACTAGTTTAGCTTATTGAGCACCTGCAACTTATCAAGTACTGACAATTTATCATGTACTTGTATGTTATCATGTGATGGTAATCGAAAAAAAATGAAAACTGTTATTTCAATACAGAACCGAACTGTTATTACTCAATTCAATAATAAGAGTCATTTGATTATTTAAAATTTCCCAAGCAGTCAAAATGACTGCTTTTGGGCAATATAGGTATAACACATATATATATACCGGAAATGAAGGAGGGGGAGGTAACTACAATTATTAATAAACGCATTTATATATTGTACAAAAAGTCACAAAATTCTAAGACATTGTGTCCTTATATACATAATTGTTTTTCTAATTGAAATTAAAAAGCAGTCAAAATGACTTCCTTGGGCAATCTAGTGTTAAGATCTTTCTTTTGTCTCTAAAGTATAAAATTGTATTTAGATATGTCTCAGAGTTGATAGACTCAGGTCAGTTTTCCCAGGTATGTGGTGGGCCCTTTCAATATGTAGACTTTTCTTATTTATGGAGTTTTCTTGGATTAGTTTTGAAAAATTAGCTCTCTTCCATTGTTTTTTTTTTTTTCTTGTATATTTTCCATTTCAACTACTTTTTTTCTGACCCTTTTTTCTTATTTACCTGGTTTTCCATCTTTATGCCGTATCCTTTATTAGATTTTCATTTGAATCTATTCTCCTTTGGGTTCCTTGAAATTTATTCATTTTAAATGGTTGTCTTTTACTTTTTCAATTTCTTTCCCAAGTTCAGTCAACTCTCTCGCATTTATTTCTACCTGTCTGTCCTTTTCCATTCTTAGTTTTTACATTTCTGATTTTAGGATTTTTTATATTGAAAAACATGTGTTTAAGTATATTAGTTTGGATTTTTCATGGCTGGCTTTTATGGGGAGAATTTTTGTTAGCTGATTTTTTTCTGTTTTCATCTTACAGTAGTTTTGCATTGAATTAATTATTTTTTTCTACTCCCAGGCATTTTGTGGACAGAGTTCCTAGCTGGATAGCACCTTCTTCTTCCTCTGAAAGAACAAACAGGGTTTTGCCACACGGGGTGGGAGTGGGGTGAAGACAGGCAGGGGCTCCCCTGGGGCCCTTCGTCTGTGCTGTGGGAAAGGACCAGCATTAAATTTTTAATTTTAAATCCATTGTAGACATTTGTAATGATAAAAAATACAAGCCTAATTGTTTTATATTCAACAGATAAAATTGCATTTTTTAAAATGACTTTTTATTGCCCTAGCTGTGTGGTTCAGTGGATAAAGTGTCAGCCTGCAGACTGAAAGATCCCGGGTTTGATTCCTGGTCAGGGCACATGCCTAGGTTGCAGGCTCGATCCCCAGTGGGGGGCGTGCAGGAAGCAGCCGATCCATGATTCTCTCTCATCATTGGTGTTTCTATCTCTCCCTCTCCCTTCCTCTCTGAAATCAATAAAAATATATTAAAAAAAATAAAAGGATATTTTATTGATTTTTTTAGAGAGAGGGAGGGAGGGAGAGAGAAACATCAATGTGAGAGCAAAACATTTATCGATTGCCTCCTGCATGCTCCCTACCGAGGATCAAGCCCGAAACCTGGGCATGTGCTCTGACTGGGAATCAAACCAGCAACCTTTAAGTTCACGGGACAGAGCCCAACCAACTGAGCCACACCGGGCAGGGAAAAATTGCATTTTAAATCAATATAATCAGAAAAATTTATAAAAACTATGCATTCATTGAAAGTGAATATATATATATATATATATATATATATATAGGCAATTAATCACTATTTACTAGTATATTCATAACTTTATCATTACACAGTTGTAACTAAATAAAAAGTTACGAGTCAAAGCAGTTCTCCCACATTAACTACCTATATGCACACCTTAAAACCCATGAATATTAATATTTTTAAGTTTTTTTAAGTTTTTTTATATTTTTTTATTGATTTCAGAGAGGAAGGGTAAGGGAGAAAGAGAAGCATCAATGATGAGAGAGAATCATGGGTCGACTGCTTCCACGCCCCACACTGGGGATCGAGCCTGCAACCTGTGCATGTGCCTGGACTGCGAATCGAACAATGACCTCCTGGTTCATAGGTTAATGCTCAACGACTGAGCCACACGGGCCGGGGATTATTTAAAAATTTTAAATGTGCCCTAACCAGTGTGGCTCAGTGGATAGAGCGTCGGCCTGTGGTCTTAAGGATCCCAGGTTTGATTCTGGTCAAGGGCATGTACCTTGGTTGCGGGCACATCCCCAGTAGGGAGTGTGCAGGAGGCAGCTGATCGATGTTTCTCTCTCATAGATGTTTCTAACTCTTTATCCCTCTCCCTCCCTCTCTGTAAAAAATCAATAAAATATATTTAAAAAAATTTTTTTTTAATGTGACAAATGAGTGTGGTTGCTTGTTAGCCTATCTCATTGAGGTTGGATTGTTGACAGTGCTTATGTAGGGATGATATATAGCTGAACTGTTTCTTTCTTTGGTCTTAACATTTATAGTAGAGAAACTAGTCTCACAGAGCTGTTGACAGGAAAGGAAGAAGATATTTTAAAGTAATTCAGAAAGTTCAGGATATTCATTTTTAATTCTCATCCAAAATAAAAGCAAGCGATGATTTATTCCCAAAATGTCTTCAAATCTTCATCCAGCTCTAACAATTTATGATGTAAAAGTTAAATATAAATTCTGAATGTGATATACTTGTGGGTAACAGTTGGCAAACTAACCTTAGCCTATCTTCCATTACCGCATGGTTTGTGGTGCATGACTAGGACAGCCTGCTCTTTGTGACTCACCATACTTTCCAGTATCCAAACTGGTCTGTGCCTCATTCACTGAGATGAGTCTGTTGATCATGTGTTTGGCTATCATAACGTCAAATTGCTATAAAAATTTCTCAACACTTATCGCATCGCAAACTGCTAACAGCCCAGACCTACACCAGTCTATGGCCCCCAGGCCCACAGACTCCTTGGCTCTTCCAGGGTAGCCGAAGGTAGAGGGAATATTGATAGAGGAGATAAAAAACTCACAAAAACCACCCAAGACCTCGTTATCTTTTGAGGTGGCAAGAATGTCTACCCCGATTCCTTCCTCATTCTCTCATGTGTTATGCTTATATGTTCTAAATGTTTTTCTTTCCTTCCTTGTCCCACCCATCTTTCTCTCCATCACATAAAGGTATCACATAGAGGTGGTTTACTTGATATTTAGTAACAAGTGCTCAGAAAATAATGAGGACATGTCAAAAGAACACAGGCGCCAAAGAAAGGGGCTCCTATTGGCCAAATCTGGGACAATTGAGTGACAAAATAAATGATTATAATCCAGTAATGGGTTATAACACAGAGACTAAAAGAAATATCCAATATGCAAAGTGTCCCCTTGGGAGTTTGACCGGGAGACCGGGAGTTCACTCACTTGCTATAATGTGCGCTGACCACCAGGGGGTGGTGTGGAAAGAAGGGGAAGGAAGGCCCCAATCAGCCCTGATCACCAGCCAGGCCTAGGGGCACTACCCATACAAGAATTTCGTGCACCGGGCCTCTAGTATAAATAGAATAGGCAAATTAATGGGAGAGAAGGGAAAGCTCTTTACAGAATTCCAATTAGTACGTATATTAGGAATAATTGAGAAAATCATTATTTGGCTAACACCACAGTAATAATTATTTCAGGCAAGAATCATTAATGGATGCTAAAATGAATGGGTAAAAGTAGGATGAAAAATGGGATATAAACATAGTCTTAAAGTGTCTAAGTCAGGGGTGGGCAAACTTTTTGACTCGAGGGCCACAATGGGTTCTTAAACTGGACCGGAGGGCCGGAACAAAAGCATGGATGGAGTGTTTGTGTGAACTAATATAAATTCAAAGTAAATATCATTACATAAAAGGGTACGGTCTTTTTTTTTTTTTAGTTTTATTCATTTCAGACGGGCCGTAGTTTGCCCACGGCTGGTCTAAGTATAGCCTGGTCAGTGTGGCTCGGTGGTTGAGTGTCAACTTATGAACCCGGAGGTCACAGTTTGATTCCTGGTCGGGCCTGGGTTGCAGGCTCCATCCCCAGTGTGGGGCATGCGGGAGGCAGCTGATCCATGATTCTCTCTCATCATTGATGTTTCTTCCTCTCCCTCTCCCTTCCTCTCTGAAATCAATAAAAATATATCTTTTTTAGAAAGACATAGCAAAACAAAATAAAAATCGATTCAGTATTATTTCTAATAGAATTAGGCTATAAGCAGTATCTACCACATATAAAATCTCAGATGTCTTATAAACCCAGAATAGCCTACCAATTAGATATGAAGTGATTGGGTTTTTCTCTTTCAATGCCAGTGGAGTATCAGCCATGAGTCTGGCTTTCCTGCCTCTCACACCCTGTGATTTATGTTCCTGAACAAATGAGACTTAATTTAAGAGCAAATCATCAGCAACAGGTATAATAATCTTGGCAGAACATTTATTTTAATTAATTGCTTTCTGTCTAACACAGATAGAAGGGTGCTGATGCCATTTACCCTATAAGGATTAGTGCTGTCATGTAATTAATTTTTTTCTTCCCCTAGAACTTAAAAGTCATCAGTTTTAAATTACAAAGGCATTGGTTTACTTCATTGTTAATCATAACAATCTAACTTTTATGCACTGTTTATAGAAGAAACTTGTGGAAGAAAAATGAATTTTAATCACTGCAGCATTCCAGATTCCTGCTTCCCAAACACAGGCCCTTAGGGGTCCCATGGGGGTCAGTATTTGGGGCTAGGCTACTGAACAACCCTCACCCCATATACTTGGCAGTGGGTAGCGGTGGAGAATACTTGAGTGATTTTAGAACAGTGTAGTTTGTCTTCCCTGTGGAGTTGACTCTCAGCTTCATTATTATTTATAGTTTAATGGGAGGCAAAAAGAAAACAAATATTTCCTCCACGCTGTGGATGCTTAACACTGCGGCTGCCGAAGGTATCTTGCAGTAAGTGGTAGAAAACACAACCAAATAGACTCCGTTTTCTCAAATCTGCTGACCCTCAATGTTACTTAGAAATGATTTGATGATCTTTCCAAAGAGGCAGCAACAGCTGATACTAAACCCACGCAAGGTACCCAGGGGCAGGGCAGCATAACTCTCATAAAATAATTTACATCATTGTGAAATTTTAAATTCTAATATGTAAGTCATTTAAGAAAATTATAACCTTTAAGCCTCTGCTTTGGATAGTCCTTCATATTCTAACCAGTTAGTTGCTTATTCGTCATTGAAAATGCTATACTATAGGGAAATTTAAGCCTTTCCTTCCTAAAGTCTAGTGTGAATTGATCATATATTCTGTATAAATGCAATAACAGAGGAGTGGTGATCAAAGCGTCAAGCTTCTATCTGGTACAACCTCAGGAGGCAGTGAGAATAAACAAATGTTAAAAAGAAGCATGAGCCGAAACTGGTTTGGCTCAGTGGATAGAGCGTCAGCCTGCGGACTGAAAGGTCCCAGGTTCGATTCCGGTCAAGGGCATATACCTGGGTTGCGGGCACATCCCCAGTAGGAAATGTGCAGGAGGCAGCTGATCGATGTTTCTCTCTCATCGATGTTTCTGACTCTCTATCTCTCTCCCTTCCTCTCTGTAAAAAATCAATAAAATATATATATATATAAAAAAAGAAGCAGCATGAAACTGTGTAACAAAATAGCCAATTCTGATGAAATAAAATCCTGTTTAGTTAGGGTTTTACCATATAAAATAGATTCAGTATTGAAATGACACAGATTTGGAATCATTAACTTTATTTGTCACTCTTCACAGACATTGGTCCACTGCCACATCAAAAGTAGGAACATCTACACTTAGTCTTTGATAACAATGTTGTACCACGAACCATAGTAACTTACACAGAGAAAAGTTACTGAAATAGAGATTTTTATATTCATGACCCTACACATCCCTCAAATATTTGTCCTATCTGTATAATTATGAAGATTTATAACTCCACAAAGCTATTTCTTCTTAGTTTTAGTATTTTTAATATCCACACTAGACCATCAGATCAGCAAACTTTCAAGAGGTTGAAAAACAGATGCAGTTCCAAATCTAAGTGACTGTATATGCACATGCATAGTCTAGAGCTGCTCTAAAGTTAAAAATCTTCTCTTGTTTCAGAGATACTTACATCAAATTAAGACATTTATAATAGCTCATAGTACATAACAACCCAAATAGCATTTTCACCTATCCTGTAAGGAAGTTAAGCATTCATAATCTTAATAAATTCAGTGCATTTTGTCAACATAAATAACACAAGCTATTCTAAATGTTTTACATTTATTTCAGTGCATTATTTTCAAATACTAAATGGAATGAAATTATAATTACTGGTTATATCATAATTGAGCATATTACGGAATCTGTTACACAAACAATTCACATCAATACTATAATTCATTCTAAAACAACCTCACAGGCACACACAAAATAGAGAACAAAATTTGCTTTTAAAAACATTTAAAGTGTACTGTCTTCTTTACCCTAAAAGATATATTTTCACAAACAGCCAATTTCCAAACCCCTTTTCTAAGTCTGACTTAAGGAAAGTTCAATCCATTCGAATCTTCTGGTTTGTCATCCTGTAAATGATGCTATCATATCCAGGATCCATGTTCCAAATATTGTAAGAGGTGATAATCACAGCCAAGGCCAAGCCGATCATTATCCAAAGTACCATGTTGAAAATCACTGAATACTCAAAATTATACTTATAAGCAAGATTATAGGGACTTGATGGGTTCTTCTACAATGAAGAAAGAAAATCAAGAGGGAAGAATTTTAAGATAGGAAATTACCCCAATGCAGTAGCTCTGATTCATCTCTCTAACAAGCATTTATTCCTAAGTGGCATAAGAGCTTATACGAGGAGGAACCAAGAAGGGAGCTTTCAAGGAGATGATAACACACACTGTTGATTAACTATAAACGGGTTCAACTGCCATAGGTGACTTGAGATTTAGTGGGTTTTTTAAAGTTAATGTAGCAGTTTTAAAGCAGGATCTCAGAATGTGCTCACCTCTTGTTTTGCCTGAAGGATAGTTCTTGTCTTCCTCACAAGGGATGTGTCGAACGATCTGACAGTCACCAGCTCTACCACTGCATTCCCACCATAGAGACCATACATGTCATCTGCAAACTGAGGAGTTAGTGACATTACATCAGTCTTAACTACATGTTTGTTTAAGTTCTTTGTGAAGCTTCTATGCATCTACAAGAACAACCTACCTACCTACTGGCTCATGAAATATAAGCTTAGAACAGGCAAGTCTGAAAAGTCTCAACATACATTCAAATGTTCCAAATAACTTTAAGGGCCTGGATTTTTGGCATATAAGCTGGGAGAAGGGAAGTAGGGAAGGGAAATAAAAGAATCTTTCTAAATGGTCTCTGGTTAATCACAAACATCTACAAAGATTTACTGTGAAACCTCATTAAAGAGTTACAGGCAAGTAACTTCAAGAGCAAGAGAAATGAGCATTTATTACATATCTACTAAATGTCTGCTACTGGCTTGGTGCTCCCCTTTGGTTATTTCATAGTGTTTAATGGGGACAGAGTTTCAGTTGGGGAAGATGAAAGTTCCCGTAATGGATGGCAGTGGTGGTTGCACGACAACTTGAATGTACTTAATGTGACAGAACTCTATGCTTAAAAATGATTAAAGTGGTAAGTTTTATGTGAAGTATATTTTAGCATGATGAGAAGAAAAAGGTATTGTGCTGGATGGAGTTATCCATCATTTCCTACGCTGCCTCTGCCAGCATTCCAGATGTCCCAGTATACATATACATCTTTGCTCTACTCCATCCTTGGCCACTAAAATTAGAAGTTCTCCAAAGAGCGTAAGAGTTCAAGCAATTAAGTATTTCACCTAAGGAGACTTTTCCATTAAGAGGCTAAAAGTGAGATGGTCAGACTGTGACCTCTCATACCCCACTGATAATTTACCTTTTGTAGAGCATCAACAAGGATCTTAGAAGCATCTCTGAATTGTTCAGAATCTTCTCCGTAATGTTTCCCAATTTCATCCAAACCTGCCAGCTCCAGTGAATATAAGTCAGGAGAATGGTCCTTGGCTAGATGCTTATGTCGAGACAACTGAGGAGAACAAACAAACAAAAGGAAGTGGATGAAATGTCAAACACAGCCAAGTGAAGTTTTATGCCCAACTAAACTAGGCTGAACAAACCAGCCCATGTGCCACAATACACAAATAGTCTAAAAAATGGCAGCAAGCCCTGACCGGTTTGGCTCAGTGGATAGAGCGTCGGCCTGCGGACTGAAGGGTCCCAGGTTCGATTCCAGTCAAGGGCATGTACTTGGGTTGTGGGCACATCCCAGTAGGGGGTGTGCAGGAGGCAGCTGATCAATGTTTCTCTCTCATCAATGTTTCTAACTCTCTGTCCCTCTCCCTTCCTCTCTGTAAAAAAAAAAATCAATAAAATATATTTTTAAAAAAATGGCGGCAAATGGAGCTGGTTTAAATGGGAGTTTCCAATAAATTCAACATAAATCTCATTTTTAAGAGCAGTTCCAGGACTACATGAATTTTTAATAAAAGCTCTTTTTAAATTTTCTTTTAAAAACTTCAGATATGAAAGAACAGATGGCTGGACCAGTCTCATCCCAGAACATGAGCCATCAATGCTCAGAGCAGACACTTCCCACACGCCCTCCTGGACCCCCCGGTGGCCTCCGGACTGGGCTTCCAGCTCCCGGAACCAGCCCTGCTGAAAAAGTTTGGGCAACGACTTCAGTAGACAGCAAACAGGTACATTTTTCTGTTTCAATCACGGGAGGATTTTTGTGAAAAAATAATTCACCAAAAATACCCTTTCAGCAGATTTATTCCCTTCCTGACTTGGTGGACAGCTTTGTTAGTCCAAACTGTTGTTTCTATTTTAGATACAGGATTTAAGTCTTAATGTCTGACAAGAAATCAATAGCCAAGTCAGGGCTGCAGCTAGGGCGGCCCACTCAAGTCCTGTGTTCTTGGAGGATATACTTACTATCTCCTAGGAGTAGAAAGCCAAAATAATTTGACTAACGAGAGATGAGTTCAAAATTCCCACCACCACCACCAATTCCTCAACTTCCATGGCATCATAAATAAATCCAGGGCATACTTGATCCACCTTTTCTATTGGTTTCATTATCATGCAAAGATTCTCTAGAAGTGTCTTCTGGCACCAAAATAAATGGGACTGAAAAATCAGAGCAGCCTACTCACCAAACTGGAAATATCATGTAGAACTTGCAGTTCAGAAAGAAAGAGCAGATCGACCTGCAGAGCCAAAAGAAATGCGCAGTGCCTTAAATATGCATCGCGGGTCTGTGTTTGCCATTTATCAAGTAAGGCGCAGAGTAGTACAAATGTTAAGCACATAAGCGAGCTTATGCAACAGTTGTCCTCCATTTGGTAGGTTCATTTCAATGGAAAATACATATAAGACATCATTTCCCAACAGAAAGGGCATGGTCATTCCCAGCTGCATTTCTTTCTTTCTTTTTTATGTTTTTATTGATTTTTTAGAGAGAGGGGGAGAAGGGGTAAGGGAAGGAGGGAGAGAGAGAGAGGAAGAGAAAGAAACAGACAGACAGACATCAATTGGTTGCCTCCTGCACACCCCCTGCTAGGGAATCCAACCCACAACCTGGGTATGTGTCCTGACTGGGAATTGGACTGGTGACCTTTTGGTACGGAATGACACTTAACCAACTGAGCCCTCCCAGCCAGGGCTCAATAGCCATATTTCTGATAAAGCTATAGATAAAGCATCTAAACTCTATAGTTTTCCCTCAGGGCATCAGAATGTTCTGGCACACTGCAGCGAGGTCCTGCCAGTGGCCCAGTTTGCTCACATCCCTTGAGCATGTTCTACATTGGAGAATAAGAGGCGGTGGTCCTGGTCAACCATAGGAAGAGGGGAGGGTGCCAGAAAGGCGGTGTGCCACGTGGTTAAGAGGGTGCATGAGCGGGTGGTGAAACTGACAGACCTGAGTCATCAGTACACTGCGCTGTCAAGAATAAACTAGAGCCCTAGCCAGTTTGGCTAGGTGGATAGTGTGTCGGCCTGAGGACTGAAGGGTCCCGGGTTCTATTCTGGTCAAGGCTCAATCCCTGCTCAGAGTGTGTGCAGGAAGCAACCAATTGATGCATCTCTCTCATGTTGATGTTTCTCTCTGTCTCTCCCCCTGCCTTCTACTCTCTAAAATTCACTAGAAAAATATCCTCAGGTGAGGATTAGCAAAAAAAAAAAAAAGAAAGAAAGAAAGAAAGAAGAATGAACTAGAAAAATGAGGTAACACATCAGAAGTGGCAGTGAATGATGGCACCCACACTGCCAGATTGGCCCAGCTCCATCAGCCGCCAAGTAAATCCCATGATTTCTGGTTTGTCCAGATTAATTGGTGACAACCCTCATGCGAGAATGTAATACTATTTACTACTACAGTTCAACTCGCCAAAGGAGTTTACTCATGCAGTTCATGAGCAAACTACACTAGAGGAAAGAAGAATCTACTCCAGCCATAAATTTGCAAAAGTCAGGAGCATAAGAAAGGGGAAAGCAGTAATGAATTAACTTGTTCATTCGGTAACTATACTTACTTCGTTGTTCCTGCTCAGGGAATTGAGGGGAAGGGAGTTGAGAACAGAGTTTTCTTGAAACAGGCGACTGCGGAGCTGTCGTAACGTTACTGAAAGATCTTCAAAAGCTGAATTTGCCTTCCCCACCATGTACACTCTCTGCAAGAAGAATCCAGAAGTTTAAGCTGTGTTCTCCAGAGTAAGCCCAATGTACAGAGGTCTGGCGGCATTGTTCCTAAAACTGGTTTTAAGTTTTCATTAACTAATGAGAGCTAATTTCTTAAAGCATCGTGAATAAGAAGCATATCACTTACTTCCTCGCTGGGAGCCAACTGCAAAACTACTGGAGTTTCTTCAGAAAATAAGGAGTGAATGGAATTTGCAACACTGTCAAGGTTAAAAGGAACTGCCTGAAATTTAAGAGGAAGACCTGAATTATTATCTCAACCAAAGTGGGAAGAAAAATCATTCAGATGGTATTTAAAAAGGAGCCTCAAAAAAAAAAAAGGCATCAGCATTTTCTAGGGAAATTCAAAAGACCCAAATCACATCCAAACACAGAGCCCTTTGAGGATACGGAAGGCCAGACAGCCTCCTAGTGGGCCAATGAGCCTGTCCCCCAATGTGCCCAAACAGGAAATAACCTCCAAACCCCATGGACGCAATGCTATCTGCATAAACATCCTTCTCTAATGGTCACGTGTGTATTTCAAACAGCAATGCCTTTGGTCTCAATATTAATTAAACATGCGACAAAGAATGGATATTCTACCATAAAGTATTAACTCTCATTCAAGAGGTCAGAAAATACCTGAAACCCATATGATGCCACTAACCAATGTCACCCCAATGCATTTAATAAAACAAAGCAGGTCAGAAGATTTTGAATTTAATTGAAAGAGAACAGACCTCATTTTTCATTTCAAAATTTTAAAAATGTTTAAAAAGACTTAGGGTTTGTCTTCAGATATACTGAAGACTCTTAGACAAGGCATGAAGTATGTCACAGAATTTCATAGGTCTTTTATTGTAGGAGCACATGATATTAAATTGAAATAACCACTTGGGGTAAAATTGGTTTTTTTCCTTGAACTTCTTTTTATTAAAGTGTAACATGCAATACAGTGCACAAATCTTGGGGTAACAGCTCAAGGAATGTTTACAAATGGATACACTCATATAATCCCCCCAGATCAAGACCGAACATTATCAGCACCCTAGAAGCCTCCCCACTCATCCCCAAGAATAACCAAAAGTTTGACTTCTAGCCTCACTGATCTCTTTTTGCCCTACATTAGTTTTAACAATAAATTGCAGTAATTTTCCCCTCAAAATAATTATTTTATTCTCAATATTGTGGTATTAAAACAAGCAGTATAGCCTGGCTGGTGTGCTCAGGGGTTGAGCGTCGACCTATGAACCAGGAGGTCATGGTTGATTCCCAATCAGGGCACAGGCCCGGGTTGCAGGCTCCATCCCCAGTGGGGGGCGTGCAGGAGGCAGCCGATCCATGATTGTCTCTCATCATTGATGTTTCTATCTCTCTCTCCCTCTCCTTTCCTCTCTAAAATCAATAAAAATATATACTTAAAAATAAAACCCAAAAAGCAGTATAGCAGTAGCAGTTTTGCTTTAATGGAGATTTCTTATAGTAATTCCTTTTACTATTAAAAGGTTCATGTTTATAAGCAGCAAAGTAATGCTAACATGGTACAGGCAGAAATTACTGTGATTATATAAATCTTACTTATCAAATCCCACCATTCATGATACTGTGAAACAAAATCATTGAGTTAATGAGCAACTGAAGAAGAGAGGAGAACGTTCAAGCTTGCAGAAGCGTCCTGAGTCAGCCACAGCACTCTGCTTTGCAACCAGCCAGTTCACTGCCTCCGACTCGGGGGGAACACGAGGACATGTACCCAGTCCTCCGGCCTCACTGCGCCTAGTGAGAGGGCACGCGTGGCAGGAAAGTTGAAGATGGAAGGTAACACGTCCCTAACCAGCAAGCTGGAGAAGCTAATGAGCCCGAGGACTGCCTGATGTGAAGGAAAAGGAAACGTTACAGGGACCGCTCCTTGTGTTCGGTGACTTCTCGGTATTTGTAGAGGAAGGAGGGTCCCTCACGACAGCTGTCAGCCTCCAGTCTCCGTACAGAACAACGAGGTGAAATTCTGAAGGGAAAGTGACAAGATAACGCCCGAGACGGTGTCGGCGGGAGACACCGCAACTACTCTCAGCTTTTCGAGCCATTTGTCTGCCTTTTATCTTAGAACCGACAAGTCTCAGTGCATTTACAGCCACCACGGCATTTTTTGTAACAGAAGTTGTTTTACTTATCAATCAGCGCATCCAAAAACAGACAAGTGTGCTTAGAACACAGTTCATAGTGACAGCTGACAAGACGGAATTAAAAACGCACCCTGTTGATCTGAGCAATACTCACATTCTCCAGCGGGTAGGAAATGACGCTGCCTGGGGGCAGCGCGAGCCTGTCCACTCCCTTCACCAGCACCATCACGGTGGCCTGAGGACGATGGAATAGGTTTCCCACGGCAAGGCCCGGCCAAGAAAGGTCCTAAACGTGGAAAAGTGGGAAACGATGCTGAGTTAGCAACTCGGGAAAGCATGCCGGGAGCCTGCAGTAGAGAGCTCAGGGCTTCTGCGGACACTGGCAGTGAGCGCCCAGGAGAGCAGACGTTTTATTCCAGGTAGTAGCTGCAACCGCCTAAGCAAAGATGCAGATTTCTACCTCCATTTGCTTAAAAACTTCTATGCATTTCAGCAATAACATTTAATAGGAAGTCACCGCAAATCTCTGATGGAAAACTGCAGGCAAGTGAACAAAACATAGGTACTTAGCAAATTCCAGATGACAAAATGTCCTTGTCTTCTTACAACCATGGCATTTCCCCCTCACTGCTTGTCCTTACCTACATCACTGTTCCCTGTCACTCAGTCTCATTGGAGCATCGTCCCATGCACCAAGTTTGTGGGTTCAATTCCCGGTCATGACACGTAACCAGGTTTCGGGTTCAATCCCTGGTCAGGGAGTGTACAGGAGGCAATTGATTGATGTTTCGCTCTCACATAGATGTTTCTCTTTCTCTCTCTCTCTCTCTCTCTCTCTCTCTCTCTCTCCCTCCCTCCCCCCCTCCCCCTCTGTCCCCCCACCCCTCCTCTCACTCTAAAACAGCCGCGGCCCGTTTGAAATGAATAAAACTAAAAAAAAACAAAACACCGTACCCTTTTATGTAATGATGTTTACTTTGAATTTATATTAGTTCTCATAAACACTCCATCCATGCTTTTGTTCCGGCCCTCCGGTCCAGTTTAAGAACCCATTGTGGCCCTCGAGTCAAAAAGTTTGCCCACCCCTGCTCTAAAATCAACCGAAAACATCTCAAAAAATTTTTTTTCATTAGACTAAGCTCTTTATAAATAAAACAAAATTCCTGCTGAAAGTAACTCATATTAGTTCACTAATAATTACTTCTAAAGGTTACCTTAATTGCCATTTGTAATCAAATTTAAGTCTGTAAAGAACAAAGTACAGATCTCATCCTTAAATGTAACCGCCAGTCCTGCTCCTGCTCAGGAGCCCCTCCCACAGGCCCCACGAGCGGGTGCCCAGGCATTGCTTCTGGTTTCAAGGGCAGCCAGGACTCGGAGGACAGCTCCTCTGAGTGATGGATGATATCTGGAGACCACATCAAAAGCACCAAACTTATAAAATGGGAGATGACAGGAAGACGGAGCAAACGGAATCCCTTTTCTTCTGGGGCACAGATGGACATTCCTCATACTCGCTGGGTCCCAGCTGCCTCTGCTACATCACATGATCGCTCAGTTACTGTGTGTTGCAGCTTAATTGTTGGAAACCGTGATCCTAGGCTATTCCTTAACTACTGACAACACTATTTTCCTCAACTCAGGCAAGATATACACATTTTTTCATTCATAACAAATTATAAGAGACTGTCTGTGTCTCCCACCCCAAATTCATATGCTGCGCTCCTAGCCCGTAAGGCAGTGGTTCTCAACCTTCCTGATGCCGCGACCCTTTAATACAGTTCCTCATGTTGTGGTGACCCCCAATTTCATTGTTACACATTGAACATAATTAAAGCACAGTGATTCATCACAAAAACAATATGTAATGATATACGTGTTTTCCGATGGTCTTAGGCGACCCCTGTGAAAGGGGATGGTATCAGGAGGTGCTTGGGTCATGAGGATGGAGCTCTCACAAAAGGGGTCAGTGCCCTAATAAAGGACCCGAGAGCTCTCTCTCACCACATGAGGACACAGCAAGAAGCCCAGTCTGCACCCTGGAAGGGCCCTCACTAGGACTGGAGCTCACACAGCCTCAGAACGGCAAGAATGGCTGCTGCTTATAAGCCATCCCATCCAGTGCTTTGTAACAGCAGCCGGAACTAAAACACAGATCTATCACGTGTACTGAGAAAAATAAAAGTATACGTCCTATTAATAGTAGGACAGATGTATTCTCTTATAGACAAAGAATGTCACTACTCTGAATAAATTATTACATGGACAATGATTTATAAGGATTTGGTTTCATAAGCCAAGCTTGTACTTACCCCAAATCTCCCCAACTACAAATGAGCTTTTTCACTTTTGCAACCTGTACCAAATATACCTGTTTGCTTGTTGCTTTCTTGGGCTCTTTGCAGAAATCAACAAAAATGCTTTCAGAAACCAAAAAAAAAAAATTATTGATTGATTTGAGAGAAAGAGAACATCAATGTGTTGTTCCACTTATTTATGCATTCATTGGTTGACTGGGGATGGGACCATATCGGGATGACACGCTAATCAACTGAGCTACCCGCCGCGGCCCAAATTATATATTTAAATACACATACTTCTTTCACAGAGAAGCCCATGGACAGTGCAGCCACATCTGGGATTCGCTCTCCGGGTATAGGCCAATTTCCATCGCGGAACACAACAGACCCCGGGGATCTTAATATACTAAACTCGTTCCCCAAAACACCTGAGAAGAAAACAGATTAGTAAATGAATGATGAGCATCATAAATCTTTTGCATCCATGTTGAAAATTATGAAGTATATTTCCCCATTCCCAGTGAGTTAGCATATTCAATCATGGTGGGACAACGCTGAGTCCTAAATAAACTTCAACGAATCCTTTTTCAAGGTATCACATTCTGCGGTAACAAAGATACAACCACGAAACCGGAGTCCCCTAATGATCTAGATGACTTCCCACAAGTGGCCCTCAAACAGGGGCATGTGGCAATTTGTCAAGTGTTAGAAATCAGTGGCACGTCTCCAGAATTTAAGAAACAAAAAACAAAACTCTAGCACAGACTAACAAGGAAGAGTGAAACTTAAAAACTCGAAATTATTTCTACCACCGACCCTCTCTTCAAAATGCAAATTCATCAAATTTCCTAGCATTTCACCCTAAAACTTTAGTAGGTTAGTATCTTCGCAAAGATCTTTCCTTTCATCCCACAGGCAAACCTAGTGAAATGAGGACTGTCATGTGGGGGTACATGTTACCAGTAAGGACACAAAACACTTCAGACCATAGAAACAAAATCCAGGAAATAGTATGTCCAATGGACATACGAAGAAGGTGAGAAAAGGTATTCTGTAATAATAAGGTCAGCTAGTCTAGGGATATGAGGCCTTGGAATAAAAGATGAAGGAGAGGCCTGGCCGGTGTGGCCCAGTAGTTGAGCGCTGACCATGTTTGGTGTTGCAGTGTTGACAGTAAATAAAAGGCCTCTGGTGGTGCTGATAAAATGAGTTGCAATTCAGTGCAGCCACCAAAGCAGAAATTTCCAGATTGTTCTAGCCTGAGGTAGACAAAAAAAAAATTAGCAGAATGGAATGGCCCTCTGCAATGGATACACATCTTGGTTCACTAAAGTAGTTTTGCAAACTCTAAGGAAAATGGGGCAGCAAGACACCCTTATCTTCAAAGCACCACACGCATTTGAAAAACCAAATTTGGATCTGGAGATAGCCCTGTTTTGAGATGTGGCCCTACTCACTCAACCCAGCAAAATTATACTCAATTCCTTTGCCTTGACTTTATTATTTTTTTAAATATGTTTTTATTGATTTTTTAGAGAGACAGAAACATCCATGATGAGAGAGAATCATGGATCTGCTGCCTCCTGCACGCCCCACACTGGGGATGGAGCCCACAACCCGGGCACGTGCCCTGACCAGGAATCAAACTGCCACCTCCTGGTTCACAGGTTGAAGCGCAACCACTGAGCAACACCGGCTGGGCCTTTGCCTTGACTTTATAGTTAGATTCTCCTTCCTGTCCGTACAGCAGTCCCGCAGGAGCCCAGCGCTTTAGAAAACATCGGTCATGGACTCCAGACGCTCTAGGTTTCAGAGTGCGCACTGCACTGGGCAGCCTGAGGCCCTTCCTGCCCTCACTGCTCTCCTGGTCTCCGCCTCCCTCCCAAGGCTGGAAACTCCCAGACACAGCGATGGGCTTCTCTTGAGCCGTAGACCTGCACACCCAACAGTCTGCTGCGCATGTCCCTCTAAGCCAGTGGTTCTCAGCCTTCTGGCCCTTTAAATACAGTTCCTCATGTTGTGACCCAACCATAACATTATTTTCGTTGCTACCTCATAACTGTAATGTCGCTACTGTGATGCATCGTCATGTAAATATCTGATCTGCAGGATGGTCTGAGGCGACCCCTGTGACAGGGTCGTTTGACCGCCAAAGGGGTCGCGACCCACAGGTTGAGAACCGCTGCTCTAAGCCCTGTGGGTCTTTCAAACCCAGCAGGTTTGGACCGGAATTCCCCCGGCTTTCCACCCCCAAAGGTGCCACCGCCTGCCACCCAGCTGCTCGAATGGGTCGCCTTGAAATCCTTCCTCAGCACCACAGCTCATCTGTCCACCTTTTTTCCGATTATCGCATGAGTCCTTTCCCACCCGTGTCCAGTGCACACGCTTCGGGCCTCACAAGGCCTGGGAACTGGTCACCTCGTGACTTGCTTTCCTATCACCTCAAAATACAGATCTGTTCACTCATGCTTCAGTTTAACCACCTCCACTCCCTGCCCAGAGCCTTTGAGACCAAACGCAAGGGCACCTCATTCACATTCCTTCTGGGGTCTCTCAACCGAACTCGTAAACACTCAGGCCTGTACTGTCGAGCCTCTCCTTCCCGCCCCAACCGTTCACATTTGTCCTCGGAGCCTCCCAGTCTGAGCTGGAGGCTGAGTCCGATCCTTTGGGAACTGCCCCCCTACTGTGCTGTGGTCAGTGAGGCATCAGTGACCAAATCAAATCCCTCTTCAACAGGACATCCTGCAGATTCCGTGTGTTTTTGACCTGCGCCTTTCCTCTCCAGGCTAAACAAAGTTTTTCAAATACTCCTTGTGACGTGGTATTCATAACCCTAATTCCCCTTTTCTAGTCTTTCTCTGACTTGGTAGCAAGCATTTGAAAGAACTTACGTTGTTTTCTCTAATAGAGAAGTCTGATCCCTTAACGATGTCTTCCATTGAATCACATTTAGTCATTGTGGAAAAAACTAATTTAACCTCAGCTGACAAGACCAAGCAGTGCAAATGCTGACAGGATTGGATTCTTGGTCTGCATGAACTAGACCCGTGGTCGGCAAACTGCGGCTGGCGAGCCACATGCGGCTCTTTGGCCCCTTGAGTGTGGCTCTTCCTAAGCCTTAGGAGGACCCTAATCAAGTTAATAACAATGTACCTACCTATATAGTTTAAGTTTAAAAAATGTGGCTCTCAAAAGAAATTTCAATCGTCGTACTGTTGAGATTTGGCTCTGTTGACTAATGAGTTTGCCGACCACTGAACTAGACTATTCTAGTTAGGAAAGCATGTTGAAACCATGGACCAAACCAAAAACAAACAAAACCCCCTACACGTCCCTGAATCAAAATATCACTCATAACACTATACGTGGAATTAGCAGATGTTCAGATAAATCATAGTATGAAAGGGAAGATTTTTAAAGTTCAAAACCAAAATTTAAAAAATTAAAATAGCCCTGGCCAGTTTTGCTGAGTGGATAGAATGTCGGCCTACTGGACGGGACCAAAGGGCCCCGGGCTCAATTCCGGTCAAGGGCATGTATCTCGGTTGCAGGCTCCTCCCCGATCCCAGACCTGGTTGGGGGGGCTTGTGTAGGAGGCAACCGATGGATGTGTTTCTCTCACATTGATGTTTCGCTGTCTTTCCCTCTCTCTTCCACTCTCTAAAAATCAATGGAAAAATATCCTTGGGTGAGGACTTAAAAAAAAAATTAAAATAAAAAGTTCCCCCCAAGTAATTTACTAGATAGATCAGAATGACTTTCCAGAGCCAGACACAAAACAGCCCTAAAATTTAGGGGGCAGGAAAAAGAAGTATAACTGTCATCAACACAACACCGTGCAATCCGATGTCAAGAACATCAGTGGTCTACACCCCCCACCCCCGCAGAATTCAACCCCAATTCAAAAGGGGTGTCCCAACACCTCACTCAGCGGAGGCACAGGCCTCCTATAGATTCTAACCTATCGGTTTTTTTTTTTAAATATATTTTATTGATTTTTTACAGAGAGGAAGGGAGAGAAATAGAGAGTCAGAAACATCGATGAGAGAGAAACATCGATCAGCTGCCTCCTGCACATCTCCCACTGGGGATGTGTACACAACCCAGGTACATGCCCTTGCCCGGAATCGAACCCGGGACCTTTCAGTCCGCAGGCCGACGCTCCATCCACTGAGCCAAACCGGTTTCGGCTAACCTATCGGTTTTAAAGCCATACACTGGGGAACGGAACCCAATTCCTCCCAATAGTTTTCAACGTGGCCTCTTGTTGGCCACAGTCTGCGCGTGGTCCCAGCCCCGTGGTTCCCACGGTCTCACACAGGGGTAGCCCTCCCACTGCCTGGGCCACAGCACCTGCAACGGAAAGGCCTACGCTCTGGCGAGAGCTCATCTGTGTGGTGTTGGGTAATGTCCTTAGGCGTCATCACTGTAAAACGAGCAGGATCTCCTCGTGTAAGGGTTGCTGTGAAATTAAATGAATTACGTGATACACCAGAGGCCAAATCCTAGCTGACTGCACGCCCCTTGCTGGATGTCGGGGAACCTCGGCTCCCCTCAGGAAGCTACCATGATCTGACATGTGACCCTAAGAACGTGACTCACATCTCAGTGCCCACATCCTTAAAATCGCTGTGACAGGCAACTGAGAGGGGCTCTGAGTTCGCCTTTAGAAACGACCATGACTCCACCTCCAACTTCTGTCTCCCGAAACAATCACTGATGCCAACCGCTAGGAATGGAGACACCAAAAAATGCGAAGAAATGCAGCCGATGGCAGCTCGGAAGTCCCTTCCCTTCTCCGCAGGCGGCTGCGGTTCAGCACTCAATTGAGAAATGCCTTCCCGGCGTCCGGAGCCGGAAGAGGCCGGGAGGACGCGAGGCAAGACCGGCGGACGCGCCTTCCAGGAGGAGGAGGAAGGTGCGGCCGCTCGGACGCCCCCGCCCGGCCCCGCCCGCCCGGCCGCGGCGCCCCTCGCCCGCACTGCGGCGGCCGCCCCGACCCCGCGGCTCCGACCCCGGGGAGCGCGCCCCGCCCGCCCCGGGTCCTCACCCGCCACCAACAAGGACAGAAGCGCGACGAGCACAGCCATGGCTCCGGCGGCCGCAGCAGCGCAGGGGCGACAAGGAAGGGACTGGAGGACGCGAGCGACCACGGCAGCACCGGGGTGACGAGCTCCGGCTCTGCCCGAGCCCCTGGGACCGCCCCGTCGCCGCCGCCGCTCGCCGGTGCCGCGCTCTCCACCAATCGCCGGAGACGCCGCGGCTTGCGGGGGAGGCGTGGCCAGCGCACGTCGGTCTACTGGGCGGGTCTAACGTAATAATGGGCGGGCCTAAGGTGGTGGGTGGGCGAGTCTAACGTGATGGGCGGGCGGCCCTTCTAATGGGGGACAGCAATCGCTGAGCCGGGCAGCCCCGCCCCCTCGCCCGTGACAACTGGTCACGAGTTAGAGGGTCGCGCGGGCGATCCCAGATGCGGGGAGAAGACGGAGCCTTCCTCCCGCGTGGGGACCCTCTGGCCACTCCCGGGTGACGGTTTCCAACCGGCTGTCCGTCCTTCCCGGTCGCCTGGCTCTGTCCTGCCGCGGGTGGAGCCGCGGAAGCTGCGTGGCTGGTTTGGTTTCGCTCTATTGCCCAGATGCTGAGCTCCAGCTGGGAGGAAGCTGGGAGCCCCTGGGAGCCCTGCCCTCCACGTAGGGCACAACGAATAATTTTTAGGATAAATATGTCGTGAATATTTCATGGGACGTACTTAGACTAATAAAAGAAATGAATTGTTTGTCTGAAATTCAAATATACCTGGGCGGCCTGTGTGTTGATTTGCTAAGTTGATTTGCTACCGCCTAAGATTGTCTGACTTCCTGATCGACCAGGAGTGACGTGACAGAAACATCCATTACTTTCTTCATCCATTCACTCCGGGTGACGTGAGAGCTACACATATTAATTAGACCAGGATCCGCCCTCCCCACAGCTCATAATTCTTTGCCGGTGAAATGAGGAAAGAAGTAACACAATGTAACATCTGTAGTTAGAAGATGATTGCCCAGCTGATGACCTTGAAAGATGGATGCGTTCCCAACGGCGAGGATAGGTGATGGGGGGTGGGGGAGGCAGCACACGGTGGAGTCATTTCTCTTCACATCCACTAACATTTCGGTCTTTGTCCACCTCGCTGCGTAGCCTAGAACCGGTTCTAGACCAAAGGCCTTGGAAGAGCTTGTCTAAATGGACCTTACTGAGGGGCATAGTCAGCTCAAAGTGGAGCAGAGCGCCTGCGGCTCATCCAACCTAAAGGAACAGGGAAAGGAGTGGATTGTTCTGTTCTTAAAAGAGTTCCAGAACATTCTTCTGTCTTTTAATTTGAAGATGACCAAAAATATCGTAAATAGACTGGAATAAAATAAATCCTTCCTCTTCCCCCTCCCCCAAGAAAACGGCAAAATCTCACAATCTTTCATGCTCTACCTACGTCTTGAGAAATAACATCCCTTGCTAAGCCAAGGGTGAATCTCTTACCCTTTCAATCTAAGGCCCCTTTTCCTCTGAGGTCTTAAAGGGGCAATGCTGCTTCTTACAGCCTTAGAACCCAGTAAGATAAACGCTGTAGGAAGCCTTCTGGTTTCGTACATTGAGGTTGAAACCTGGGGGAGGGCATATGCACTCAAGGTCCCGTTCTGAACCATCCGTAGTTCTGCTTTATGAATGCAGCCCTTTGGGTTCAATCTTTAGCGCTTCGTCAGGAACTGGTGATGCGTGGTTAACTTTCCCTTGAAGCATTTAGAAGTGGATATGTGAGCGGCAGGATGCTAGCCTAAAAGAAGCCTCCTCCCTCATCACACCTCTCCTCCCAGGCCATTGCTCTGAGGGGAGGACTCGCAGAAGCATCAGAAAACAAAAACTTCAAGCTCTTGGCTCTTGAGTTGCAGAAGGAGAGGTCCACATATACTATTTGAAAGAATATGTACATAATTCAGTTTGCTTTCCTAACTCTTCCCCCCTGTCCCCCCCTCCATCCCATTAATTCCAGCAGTAAATTCTGAGTGATCCCAGATAGAGCATGGTGAGGTGGCCTGGTCCCCGCAAATCAGCCATCAGGGAGCCCTGCGGAGGCCAAGGTCATGTCATGCCCCAAGACCAGGCAGCCCCCACTCAATTAAAAATTAAGAATTCCTTTTCAAAAGATAGCAGATACAATTCTGTAGAATGAAAAAGTGAGGGAGAGGGCGGGAGTAACCTCACAGTGGAGAAACCTGACAAACAACTCAGCTAGGTGATCAAGGTCCACATCAGCAATGCCACACCAGGTAGGAGGTGATGAAATGGCATTTAGCCCGGCCAGTGTGGTTCAGTGGTTGAGTATCAACCTATGAACCAGGTGGTCCTGGGTTTGATTTCCAGTCAGGGCACATGCCTGGGTTACTGGCTCGATCCCCAGGAGGGGGCATGTAGGAGGCAGCTGATCCATGATTCTCTTTCATCATTGATGTTTCTATCTCTCCCTCTCCTTTCTTCTCTGAAATCAATAAAAATATATTTAAATAAATAAATGAATAAATAAATAAATTTTTAAAATTGATTTCACAATGAGGAAAAGGGAGAGGGAGAGAGAGATAAAAAGATCAATAAAACCCAGACGGTGTGGCTCACTAGTTGAGCTTCGACCTATGAACCAGGAGGTCAGGGTTCGATTCCTGGTCAGGGCACATGCCTGGGTTTCGGGCTCCATCCCCAGTGGGGAGTGTGCAGGAGGCAACTGATTCATGATTTTCTCTCACCATGGATGCTTCTCTCTCTCTCTCCCTTCCTTTCTTTTTTTTTTTTTTTTTGTAATAAAGATATTCATAATATCTTATTTTTTAAATATATTTTTATTGATTTCAAAGGGGAAGGGAGAGGGAGAAAGAGATAGAAACATCAATGATGAGAGAGAATCATTGATTGGCTGCCTCCTGCACGCCCCCCCCCCCCCCCCCACTGGGGATCAAGCCCACAACCTGGGCATGTGCTCTTGACTGGAATCGAACACGGGACACTTTAGTCTGCAGGCTGACGCTCTATCCACTGAGCCAAATCAGTTAGGGCTCTCCCTTTCTGAAATCAATAAAAATATATTTTTTTAAAAAAATCAATAATGAGAATCATGGACCGGCTGCCTCCTGCACGCCCCACACTGGGGATCGAGCCCGCAACCCGGGCATGTGCCCTGACTGGGAATTGAACCATGACCTCCTGGTTCATAGGTCAACGCTCAACCACTGAGCCACACCAGGTGGCTTATTTTACTTAATAAAAATAAATCACTTTACATATTCTTGCTTCTTTTACTTTAAAATGGCTCAGCTATCTTGCCATGGCAGGTGGTAGAGTATTGTTGTCTGTCTGCTTATGTCTGTAATTACAGACGGGCGGTGAGTTAGAAATGTGTATGTTATTAAGCTACACGTTTGGTCCAGTCAGCTGCCCTTTACAGAAAGTCACACTCCAGGAGCTGTCAGCTTCTCCAAGTGCTCTATCTACTTTTATCTTCAATCAACATCAGATGTTTTGCTAATTAGCATAATGATTGTTCAAGTGAACCTACACAATGATATTAGAAATGGGCTTTTATTGTTGAATTGCGAAGTATTCAAAGTATGTATGGATCGGCTGAACTGTTTTATTTTATTATTTTTTAAATATATTTTTATTGATTTCAGAGAGAGAGAGACAGAAACATTCATGATGAGAGAGAATCCTGGATTGGCTGCCTCCTGCACGCCCCGTGCTGGGGATTGAGTGTGAAACCTGGGGCACGTGTCCTGACCGGCAATTGAACCGGTGACCTCCTGGTTCACAGGTCGACACTCAACCACTGTTCCTCACACTTGTACAAACAGGATGATTGACTAGACGCACAAGTAACCTGGACTCAGTGGCACCTTGGGCTAGATCTCTAGTGGGGCCTTTGTCCAGCCATAAATGTGGACATCCTGGTCGCCTGATGCCTCCTACAGGGCTGCCGGGGTCCTGCATTTAGGGTGCTGTTCCCTGCATCTCAAGTGAAGCAGGGATGGAGTGCAGGCTCGGCGTGCACAGAAGAGGAGGTGCCACCTGGCTGACTCAGACCTGGGACCAGCTCCCATTATACCTCGGCAGCAAGGTGGGAATAACTAGGCCCCACCCACCTGGGAGCAAATAAACTGGCCTCACCCGGCCGGCGTGGCTCAGTGGTTGAGCGTAGACCCATGAACCAGGAGGTCACGGTTCAATTCCCAGTCAGAGCCAGGCCCAGGTTGGGGGTTTGATCCCCAGTGTGGGGTGTGCAGGAGGCAGGCGATCCATGGTTCTCTCTCATCATGGATGTTTCTATCCTTCTCTCCCTCTCCCTTCTTCTCTCTGGTTTGGCTCAGTGGATAGAGCGTCAGTCTGCGGACTGAAAGGTCCCAGGTTCGATTCCGGTCAAGGGCATATACCTGGGTTGCGGGCACATCCCCAGTAGGAAATGTGCAGGAGGCAGCTGATCGATGTTTCTCTCTCATCGTTATTTCTAACTCTCTATCCCTAATTTTCTAATGATAATGCCACTGAATAAACTTCTTTACGTTTCATCTTCTGAGACAATGGAGATTTTGATGTAGATTTTTGCCTTCATTATAGTGTTTTATAGTCTATGTTCCTAAGAACTGGGTCAGACTTTGCATTATGGCTGTAATTTATTTTGGAGTGCCTGATATTTACATTTCTAGGCGAGCAGTATATATATAATGCCATATTAACACTGGAGCTTTAAGTTAGAGGAGTTATTTTTTTTTAATTGAAATAACAACTCAGCCCCATTCTATACATAGTCCGATGTAACTTCATTTTTTCTAAATGAATTCATCTGTGGTTTCCCTCCTGCAGACTTAGTCATTCCCACCCACACACCTCCTCCCCGGCGCCCAGCCAGCCAAAGGTCAGTTCTATCGTTTCTGATCCTCCAGAATATCTTATCATTCTTTATCTCATACAGCAGGGTGCCTCCTAAGTTGGGATTTTAATTTGTTTCTAGGCAAGAGAAGTTGCGTGCTGAAATCTGTCTGGGTCTTGTTTATAGGTTTATCTGGTGCAGTGTTATTTGTAATTGGAAATGAAAATGATTGCAAACAACTGTTACCGGAAAGGGGCCTGGGCCTGGAGCAGGTCTGCCTCCGGCCGGCGGTGGTGTGTGGGTTCTTCGCGCAGGAAAGACTTCACAAGCCAGTCCCCGTGATTGTGAGAGTGTGTTTGTCACAGCTGGGGCTGCGAGACCAGGAAGGGCCAGGAGAGAGGAAGCAGCAGGGGCGCCTGGCGGGGCTGCTCTGCTCCCTGGGCAGCCAGAGCACAGGCGCCTTGGGACAGGTTCAGGGGGTTGGTCCCGGAGCAGCTGCCGCTGCCCATTGCTCCCCCAGGTGCAAGTCTTGTGGGGTCCCTTAGAGGTTAGGAGGTGCGTGGCTGTGGGGATGAAGTGGGGGGAGGGAAAGGCAGGAAGAGAGTGGGAGAGAGAGATAGAAACATCAATGATGAGAGAGAAGCACTGATGGGCTGCCTCCTGCATGCCCCCTACTGGGGATCAAGTCTACAACCTGGGCATGTGCCTTGACTGGGAATCAAACTGTGACCTCCCGGTTCATAGGTCAATGCTCAACCACTGAGCCATGCTGGTTGGGCACGTGTGTACTTTAGAAACCAGGCAACCAGTGGATCTGGTTTCAAACCGTTAAGATAAAGGACTGAGCATGCACCCCGGAGCAGGCCTGCACCTTTCCCTCCCCCCACTTCATCCCCACAGCCATGCATATCCTCTCTAGCCCCTAAGGCAGCGGTTCTCAACCTTCCTAATGCCGCGACCCTTTAATACAATTCCTCATGTTGTGGTGACCCCCAACCATAAAATTATTTTCGTTGCTGCTTCATCACTGTAATGTTGCTACTGTGATGAATCGTCATGTAAATATCTGATAAGCAGGATGCATTTTCATGGTTACACATTGAACATAATTAAAGCATAGTGATTCATCACAAAAACAATATGGAATGATATATTGTTTTCCGATGGTCTTAGGCGACCCCTGTGAAAGGGTCATTCGACCCCCAAAGGGGTCGCGACCCAAAGGTTGAGAACCGCTGCTCTAAGGGACCCCACAAGACTTGCATTTGGGGGAGCAATGGGCAGCGGCAGCTGGTCCAGGGCTAACCCCCTTGAGCCAATTAAGCAGAGCAGGGTTAAACCATATATGAGCGTTCATTCCAATCCTGCAGGCAACATGAGAAAGCAGCAGGTCACCCACAAATACCTGCTCTGCACCCCTCCGCCATAAGCCAGCTGCTTACTATATGGGGTACAAGGATGAAGATTACATGGGGAAGTGGGTGACAGAAATAAGAATGGGTATTACAGGCATGGGGAAGTAGGCAAAAGGAATAAAAAGGGGTATAATTGTCAGGCAATGCTGGCTGGGGGGTTGCAAAGGGTGCAATAAGGTTGTTAATGTTTCCATGATAATAGGCAGTTCTGAGGTTAACTCCCAGGTCCCAAGGCATACAATTCCCAGCCAGGTCAGAATATGCTTTATTTATTTATTTATTTTTTAAAAATATTTTTAATTTATTTTTTACAGAGAGAAAGGGAGAGGAATAGAGAGTTAGAAACATCGATCAGCTGCCTCCTGCACACCCCCCACTGGGGATGTGCCAGCACCCAAGGTACATGCTCTTGACCAGAATCGAACCTGGGACCCTTCAGTCCACAGGCTGACGCTCTATCCACTGAGCCAAACCAGTTAGGGCTATGCTTTATTTTTTTAAAATTTTTTATTTTATTTTGTTTTTTTTCATGGGGAGCAGGGGGAGGAGAAAAAGGAGAGAAATTGAGAAAAGGAAGGGGAAGGGGAGAGGTAGAAGAGGAAGTAGGAGGAGGGAGAGGAAGTAGGAGGAGGGAGAGGAAGGGAAGGAGAGAGAGCAAGCCCAGAACATGCCTTCTTTAACCAGAACAAAACAATCATGGTTAACAGAGCATGACTATCCTATATAATAAAAGCATAATATGCTAAGTGTCTGACCAATTGGTCCACTGCTCGACCAGTCACTATGATGCACACTGACCACCAGGGGGCAGACGTTCTGACCAGTAGGTTAGCTTGCTGCTGGGGTCTGGCCAATTGGGACTGAGCGAGAGGGCTGGCCCTGGAGCCCTCCCCCGGTCCCTCCCCGGCCTGCCAGCACCCATTGGCCCCAATCAGGACTGGGTGATACAGACCCAATTGGCCCCATCACTGGCCAGGCAGAAGGACCCTACCCGTGCATGAATTCATGCACCGGGCCTCTAATATTTCTTATAATTATAGCTAATCCCCACTATTCTATTTCTGCCCATAATATCCCTCTCTGATGGGTTGAAAGGGTCCTAGTGAGTGTCTGCTGGCCAGAGAGGGGACATGGGAACCCTTGGGTAAATGAGCCAATAAGGAAGAAGCTTAGCTCCACACCTTGGTGTTGACTGTTAAGAAAGGTGAATTCTGGCCAAGGCAGGGCTGGGCCTGCAAACCCCCAGGTGTGTTGTGGAAACAAGGGCTGTTTCAAGGCAAAGTCGAGCCATACTCTTGGGATCCAACTTGTGGCACCTTATTCCAGGGCTCTTAGGAGGAGAGGGCAGGAGCTGGATTAGGGGTGAATTCTGTTGCCAGACTGAACACGACCACGGCTATTCATCAGCAAAACTTGGGGGCAGCCATGGCAGCATAAAAAGAGGGTGCCTGTTGGGGGACTGCTCAGATTACCTAGTTCTTTCTTTCCCTTGAAAGCAGGACTGGGATGGAATTGGACTGTGTCCTGGATAATTTACTGGAGAGGGGCCCCAAGAGAGAATCTGGGCTTTTTATGTGGACCCTCAAGCAGCTCATTTGAATATGAGACTTAAAGGGGAGCAGAATCTGCCACCCCAAAATGCGCCTCTTTGGCATGAGGACTCTTGTAGGCTGGTTGTGTTTAAGAAACTGCAGACACAGGGGAAGCTCTGAACACTGAGCGGAAGTTACCCTTTGGCAAGAGACGTTTGCATCAGGGAATTGCCATGGGAAGGGGTCTCCCTCTCTGGCCCAGGAAGAGGGGAGACTCCAAGCCTCTAGAGATGCTGATCCATGGAGAAGGCACAGCTTTAAACCTGCACAGCAGCCTCCCACTTGCTTACTGGGCCTTCCTGGTAGCTTCCCCGAACTACCTCCCCGCCCCCAGCCTCTTCTTTTGTCTTTACCTGCAGATGGTATTTAAGGTGGTACCGTCAGCCATTGGGGAAGTTACGCAGTTTTCCTGGGTGTCTCCCAGGTGTACAGGAGGTATACATGTTATTAAACTTCTTTTGTTTTGTCCTGTTATTATCTCTTTTATTATCGTGTGTGTGTGTGTGTGTGTGTGTGTGTGTGTGTGTGTGTTTCAGCCAAGAACCTAGAAGGGTAGAGAGAAAATTATTTTTCCTTCCCTACAGAACAAGTAATATTAAGGTATCATTGTTAATTATTTTGGGGGCGATATTGGTATTGTGGTTATGTTTACAAGGATTCCTTCTCTTTAAAAGATACATAGTGAAGTATTTGTGGATAAAAGAATATGATGGCTGGTATTTCTTTAAAAAAATCAATAGGGCCCTAACGGGTTTGGCTCAGTGGATAGAGGGTCGGCCTGCAGACTCAAGGGTCCCAGGTTCGATTCTGGTCAAGGGCATGTACCTTGGTTATGGGTATATACCCAGTAGGGGGTGTGCAGGAGGCAGCTGATTGATGTTTCTCTCTCATCAATGTTTCTAACTCTCTATTCCTCTCCCTTCTTCTCTGTAAAAAAATCAATAAAATATATATTTTTAAAAATCCATAGGGAGGAGGTAGGGGAAGAAAAAAGTAGGTGGGGTATAGAGGAACTGAGATGGGCCATGAATTTATACTAGTTACACTGGGTGATGGGTACATGGAGGTTCATTATACTACTCTCCTTTTGTGTAAGCTTGAAAACATTGTTTAAAAATTTTTTAAAAAACAAAACGGCCTGGCCGGCATTGCTCAGTGGTTGAGCTTTGACCCTTGAATCAGGAGGTCACAGTTTGATTCCCAATCAGGGCACATGTCCGGGTTGTGGGCTCGATTCCCAGTAGGGGTCATGCAGGAGCCAGCCAATTGATGATTCTCTCTCATCATTTTTTTTAAAAATATATTTTTATTGATTTCAGAGAGGAAGGGAGAGGGAGGGAGATAGAAACATCAATGATGAGAGATGTTTCTATCTCTCTCCCCATCTCCCTTTCTGTCTGAAATCAATAAAAACATATTTTTAAAACAAAAAAAAAAAACAGGCCACGTGTGCTTACTAGTATTTAACCCCAAACTGGTAAAATTTGTTCTACCAGGATGTACAGGTTGGGGCAAAAGTAGGTTTATGGTTGTTAGTATGGAAAAAAACACAATAGTCCTATATAATAAAAGCCTAATATGCTAAGTGTCTGACCATTTGTTCGACCAGTCAACCAGTCGCTATGATGTGCACTGACCAGTAGGTTAGCTTGTTGCTGGGGTCTGGCTGATCGGGACTGGGCGTGAATGTCTGGACACACCCTGGAGCCCTCCCGCGGTCTTTCCCCTGTCCCAATTGTGCACTGGTGGGGTCCCTTGGCCTGGCCTGCGCCCTCTCACAATCCAGGACCCTTCCAGGGATGTCAGAGAGCTGGTTTTGGTCTGATCCCTGCAGGACAGGCTGAGGGACCCCGCCGGTGCACAAATCTGTGCACCAGGCCTCTAGGTAATACATAAGAATACAGTGTGTTTTTTCGAACTCATACTGTAACCCTACTCTTGCCCCTCCCTGCATATGCTATTTGTTCCTGGGCTCTGTTGATCTCTTCAGTGCTTGCATCAACTCCCTAAGTGAAGCAAGAGCTCGTCTTCACATCTGTCTCAGCTTGAGTTTCTTGCGGGCACACGGAGGCAGCAGAGGATAGTGGTTGGAAGGCAGAGCACTAGATACCTTGCCTGGAGCTCACACCTGGGCATAGCCACTTAGTCACTGGGCAAGTTGCTCAGCTTCTCTCTGCCTCAGTTTCCTCATCTGTGCTACAGCAGTAAAGCAAATAATATACCCTAAATGCTGTTAAAAGGATTAGACAAGATGATATAATATAGCACCTGATGTATAAAAAGGCTCAAAAATGCTTATTAATAGCAGGCACTCAAAGAGTATTTATAGAATATGAATGCCTGGATAAGTAAATGTGTGTGAGGGACAATATTATTACAAAATATACAATTTTGTAATTTTTAAAAATGTATTCAAAAGTTTCTAATGTCCTAAGTTTTCTAAGAAAACTTTTGAAATTAGTTAAAATTCACCACATTTTCTGTGATTTAACTTGTGTTTAATTTGGGGTCTCCTTTGCAATAATAATGGGCATCTACAAGAATTTATTCTGAAAACTTATTATTTAGCACATATATTTTTGGTATTTTATAGTCTCAAACTTCAAAGATTTCTTCATGAGAGATGTGAAGTTTATACTTTTGGCTGATTTAATTCTGAGGAGATTAGATGCTCCTTAAACATAAAATGGGGATATATTTTCCTCCCATGCTTTGTTAATTAAAAAATTAATTGAGACTCAGTCTTGTGGGGAGGGATCAATGGGAATTTGCTCATCAATAGGTATAAAGTTGCAAGATAAAGAAATTCCAGAGATCCTCTGCCTGTAAATAATAATACTGATTTGAGCACTTAAAAATTTGTTAAGAGGGTGTATCTCATATTGTGTTCTTATCACTTTCTTTTTAGACTCAACTTTAAAGCTTCCAGACAGAAGTCTGTTCTTAGTTTGTTTGTTTTTGTATTTTTTTTAAATATATATATATACTAGAGGCCTGGTGCACAAAATTTGTGCACAGAGGGGTGTCCCTCAGCCCGGCCTGCACCCTCTGCAATCCAGGACCACTGGCTCCTAACCACTTGCCTACCTGCCAGCCTGATGCCCCTAACAGCTCCCCTGCCAGCCTGGTTGCCCCCTAACTGAGCCTTGGGCCGCTGGGCAGCTGCCAATGGGGCTTGCCTGAGCCTCGGGCCGGCCCTGGGCGACTAGGCAGCTGCCATCCCCGGCTTGCCTGAGCTTGCAGCCACCATTCCGGGCTTCCCTGAGCCTTGGGCTGGCTTGGGCGGCTGGGCAGCCGCCATCCCCGGCTTGCCTGAGCCTCAGGCTGGCCCTGGGAAGTGGCAGCTGCCATCGTGGCTTGCCTGAGCCTCAGGCAGCCACTGCAGCTTTGTCTGGAAGGACGTCTGGAATACATCTGGTCTAATTAGCATACTACCCTTTTATTAGTATAGATACTAGAGGCCCAGTGCACGAATTTGTGCATCAGTGGGGTCCCTTGGCTTGGCTTGTGGGATCAGGCTGAAACTGGCTCTCCGACATCCCCTGAAGGGTCCTGGATTGCAATAGGTCCAGACCGGGCCAAGGGACCCCACCAGTGCACAATTGGGGCTGGGGAGGGACATGGGAGGTTGGCCAGCCCGGGAGGAACTGCAGGAGGGCTCCAGGGTGTGTCTGGCCCATCTGGCTCAGTCCCGATTGGCCGGACCTCAGCAGCAAGCTAACCTACTGTTTGGAGTATCTGCCCCCTGGTGGTCAGTGCACATCATAGCGAGCAGTTGAACAGCCTTAGCAAATCATTAGTATATTACGCTTTGATTGGTTGAATGGCTGACTGGTCGACCAGACACTTAGCATATTAGGCTTTTATTATATAGGATACACATATATAATTGATTTCAGAGCGGAAGGGGGGGAGAGAGAGAGAGAGAGAGAGAGAGAGAGAGAGAGAGAGAGAGAGAAACATCAATGATGAGAGACAATCATGGATTGGCTGCCTCCTGCATGCCCCCTACTGGGGATTAAGCCCACAACCCAGGCATGTGTTCTGACTGGGAATTGAACCATGACCTCTGGGTTTATAGGTTGACACTCAAACATTGAGCCACACTGGCCGAGCTGAAGTTATTTTTGACCAGAAGTTTTGGCCACACATGAGCTCTGAGGCTGCAGAGAGCTGGGCAATTCCTCTCACTCCCACTACGGAAACCACTATATCATCTTCTCAGCATGCTTGAGGTTGCAAAAAGAGCCCACGTTGACATTTAGAGTTGCTATGTCAATGCTTCTATAACTTTAAGGGGTGGTCATGGGACCCCGACATTATACCTAATTTTTTAGTCTCACTTAAGTCTGCAAGCCCCACCCAGGCTGAGTAAGCCAATTGATTCTTTTTTTCCCCCTCACTTTGCAACATTTTATTTTAGCCATTAAAAAAACAATTATTAGGGTTATATTGCTTAATTACATTACATAGATTTCAGGGGTACAACTTTGTCATATTACATCTGCATACTCCACTGTGTGTTCACCATCGCAAGCCCCTTCTCCTTTGGACAATTGAGTCTTTATTTCTTTGACTCTTAAAAGGTATTTACATATCTTCCTGCCTACGTCTAAAGACCTTTGAACTTTACAGGAATTCTGCATTTTTTTATGTCTTAGGGGCCATGGTCGGCAAACTCATTAGTCAACAGAGCCAAATCTCAACAGTACGACGATTGAAATTTCTTTTGAGAGCCACATTTTTTAAACTTAAACTATATAGGTAGGTACATTGTTATTAACTTAATGAGGGTCCTCCTAAGGCTTAGGAAGAGCCACACTCAAGGGGCCAAAGAGCCGCATGTGGCTCGCCAGCCGCAGTTTGCCGACCACGGCCTTAGGGCAACTCCATACTTCCATATATTAAAATGGTTCTGTCTGCTTTGTGATCGTAGTACCCGAGGTCCATTCTACTGGTGTTAAATACCATTGGATTTTGTGGGAAATGTTTTTAGAAAGGTGGGCGAATAAGTCTGTGATCAATTAGAGTAGATTTAGTGTTCCCTCATCAACAAGGAAGCAAACAGGAAGAGAGGGAGGAAGGGATGGTGAGAGAGTGTGGCAGACACATGGTTTATGCCTGACAGGTCTCACCACCCAGGAATGGAAGCAGGACCCCGGGCAGCTTGGAGAAGGGAGAGATGCCCATCTCCTTACAGCTATGTGGGTGGGCAGCCCCCCCCACCCCACCCCCCCGCCGCCCATTCATCTCTGATTGTGGGCTTCTGATGGATGTGTTTCTCTTCCCTCCCAGGAGATGTGGGTGTTGCTAGCCGGTGTTTGGCAGGCTTCCCCCGTGGGCCCGCAGAGACGCTCACCCAGGGGTGGCTGCCTGGCTGCTGCAGGCTGCTGTGGCTGCAGGATGTGGCTGCTGCTTTAGGGTGACAGATGGGTGCTGCTGCTGCTGAAATGCTCCTCTTGCATCTCGATGTCCTTCCTTCTCCCGGAAGTGCATCCCTTCAGGAGGTCCTTACGTGGGGGTCAGTTGCTGGTAAAACCGCTCAGTGCTTGTTTTCTGAAAATGTCACGTTTTTACCCTTTTCCCTGAAACGCAGTTTATCTTGGCATAAAATTCTAAGTTGATGGTTATTTTCTCTCGGCACTTTAAAGACAGCATTTGGTGCCAACACAATTCAATGGGGGGGAGGGGGAGAACAATCTTTTCAACAAATAGTGCTGGACAACTGTATACCAACATGCAAAAAATGAAGCTGGACTCCTCCCTCTACCACATACAAAAATTCATCAAAACTAAAAGTTCTTTTGGTTCAAAGAATACCATCAATGAAGTGAAAAGACCGGTTTGGCTCAGTGGATAGAGTGTCAGCCTGCGGACTGAAGGGTCCCAGGTTCGATTCCGGTCAAGGGCATGTACCTTGGTTGCGAGCACATCCCCAGTAAGAGGTGTGCAGGAGGCAGCTGATCAATGTTTCTCTCTCATCGATGTTTCTGACTCTCTATCCCTCTCCCTTCTTCTCTGTAAAAAATCAATAAAATATATTTTTTAAAAAAGACAACCCAATTAAAAATGGGCAAAGGATTTGGATAGACATTTCTCCAAAGAACATATACAAATGGCCAATAATCCCATGTTCAACCTCATTAGCCGTCAGGGAAAGGCAAGTCAAAGCCACATGAGATGTTACTTTACACTCAGTAGAATGGCTACAATAAAAAAGACAGATAATAATAAGTGTTGACAAGGATATGGAGAAATTGGAAATGCACCACTTTACATTCCTACCAGCACAGTATAAGGTTTCCAATTTCTCCATCTGACCCAGCAATCCCACTCCTAGGTGTACACCCAAGAGAAATAAAAACATGTCCACACAGGGAAACTTGCACATGAATCCTTATAGCAGCTTTTTTCATAATAGCCTCAAGTTAGAAACAACCCAAATGCTCGCCAACTGCCAAACAGAGAAGTAAAATGGAGCCTATCCACGCAATGCAATATCATTTGGCCATAAAAAGGAATGAAGTACGGACACATGATGCCAAGTGAAAGAAGCCGGGCACACAGGACCACGTATTGTATGATTCTGTTTACATGACATATTCAGAAGGGGCAGATCTATAGGGTTAGGGAGTAGGTCAGTGCTTGCCAGGGGGAGAGGGGCAGTCTTTTGGGGTGATGAAAATGTTCCAGAATGAGATAGTGGTGATGTTGCAGAACTTTGTGAATATATGAAAAACCACTTAGTTGCACACTTTAGAAGAATGGATTGCATGATATGTGAATTATTATGATTTTTTAGAAAAAGAGCATTTAGCTGTCTTCTGGTTTCTCCTGTTGCCGTTGGAAACTATGTTGACATCCTAATTGTCATTCTTTTCTGGGTAATTGCTTTAGAGTCTGTTGTTTCTTTGGTTTCTACAGTTTCAATGTGGGTTGCTTTTTCTCCTGTTTGAACTTGTTGGGCTCTGGATCTGAAGATTCATGCATTTCAATAATTTTGGAAAATTGTCAGCCATTATCTCTTCAAATATTGCCTTTCTTCCATTTTTTTCCCTCCTCAGATGCCAATCAAACACTCAATTAGACTGTGTTATTCTATCCTCCATATCTATGAACCCCTCTTTTATATTTTTCATCTCTCTTTCTTTGCTGCATTCCGGATCCTGTCTTGGAACTTTATGTTAATATATTCAGCCACTTTCTCCGTTTTTCCGCCTACATGCCTAATAGCTCATCAACATCCAACACTAAACTCCTACCCCCAACGTGCTCCTCCCCCAGGCTTCCCCGTCTCAGCCCAAAGCCTTCACATGCTACATTCAATCTACCAGCAAATTCTGTAACCTCTACCCTTATATCTTGAAGGTAGGAGAGAAAATGTATCCATCTGTTCCAGAAGGAAGAAGATCAGCCAAAATGTGCACTTGAGACCTAATTCCTTAGCAACAGTGTAAGAGAGAACAGCAGCCCGTGCTTTTGACTAGACATTTCTCTCTGGGTCCTGAACACAGGCCTTTGGTTTCCTCAGGACATTCTTCCAGGACCGTCGATCTCCTTCACAGACCAGATTATAGAGCAGAAAACTGTTTATTAAGCAGAGAATTAGAATAAACAGATTCTCATCAAGCTACAGAGGCCTAATAGACCGGCGGTCTGTACTCCAGGCGTCTGTCTGAAGAACTGAGGCCAATCACCCAGAACTAGGCATCCTCAGGCCCCCTCCCCTTTCACCCCAAACTTCTGCTCCAGTCTGGTCTCTGGTCTCCATCCTCACCCCGGTGCCTTGGTTTGAGCCTCAGGGTCCCTTTCCGGACTCATGCGGCACCCTCTATCTGGTCCACCTCTGAGCTTTCCCTCCCACTGCAGGCATTCTCCTAAAGAGGCCGTCTCCCCTCACACTCCTCTGCTACAAAACCTCCTTTGCTCGCCCAGGTTTCCTCATCAGATCAAAACGCTTCAGCTTGGCATTCGCACGCCGCACACGCTACGTCTGGTGTCCTCGGAGGTGTGGCTTCCTCTTCATAGAAGCCCTTCTGCCTCCTGTCTGCTTGGTAACCACTTACTTGTCCTTTAAGAGCCAGCTCAGCCCTGGCCTGCATGGCTCAGTGGTTGAGTGTGGACCTATGAACCAAGAGGTCAGGGTTCGATTCCCGGTCAAGGGCACAGGCCCGGGTTGCAGGCTCCATCTCAGTGTGGGGTGTGCAGAAGGCAGCTGATCCATGATTCTCTCTCATCATGGATGTTTTTCTCTCTCCCTCTCCCTTCCTCTCTGGCATCAATACAAGTATATTTAAAAATAAAAGGGCTAGCTCAATGTCATCTCCTCCGGACTTCCCCAGGCAGTGCTCCCTCCCCTGCGGAAATGAACACAGTACATGGCGATGTTTGCTTGCACCCACCTCCCCTGGGATATAGAGCACCTTGACCCTGACTGTTCAGATTCTAATCTCCGGAGCCCAGCTCAATGCTGGGCTCATGCAAGGTGCTCAGAAAGCTGTGATGAATGAATGGGTGCCTGGAAGAAACAGTGATGTTTGACTGCTGTGGTGGACGGCTATTTGGCGATGCCTAACGAACCTCACCCCTACCGAGTCATGCCCTTGTGGTCCCTCCCACATGGACTGTGCACTGGAGGGTGACACCTGTCATTTCATCTCACAACTCAGGGCAGAACTGGTCACATGGCCTTGCCCTCAGCTCTCCTACCCTTCAGGGTCCGCCACTGAGTGATGGCTGCAGGGATATGAAAATCTGACCGTCCACCCTGGCCAGTTTCCTCAGTGGACAGAGTATTGGCCAGTGGACTGAAGGGTCCTGGGTTAGATTCTGGTCAAGAGCATGCGCCCGGGTTGCAGGCTCGGTCCCCAGTAGGGGGCGTGCAGGAGGCAGCCGATCCATGTTTCTCTTTCATTATTGCTGCTTCTCTGTCCTCTCTCCTCTCTCTCTCTCTCTCTCTCTCTCTCTCTCTCTCTCTCTCTCTCTCTCTCTCTCCCCCTCCCTCCCTTCCTCTCTGAAATCAACAAAAAATATTTTTTAAACATGAAAAGAAAAAGAAAATCCGGTCATCCAGGTGCAACTCAGGACAAGCCTGCAGGGTCACCCTCGCTCCAGAGCCGCGCAGGGTGGCTGAGGCTGGGCCTGGGCCTGCATCCTGGCTGACTGAGTGTGTCCTCCTGTCCTCCCTCCCCTGCCTCCCTCTCCTCCTCTCCCAGGGGCCTGAGTAAGCAGCCCTCATGCTCACTCCCCTGGGTGCTCCCAGGACCCACCCCCATGGGCAGAGAGCCACTCAGCCCCCCCTCCCCCGCCCTCCCCCCACCCCTCCCGGGCTGAGCTGTGGCTGCTCTGCGGCTGAAATGAGCCGTCCCTGCAGGGCTGTCTGGGGAGCCGCGGGGCAGGGTGTGGGGCTCAGCAGAGCGATTACAGGCTGAGCTCGCAGCCAGAAATGACAGGAGCTGCTCAAGGGGTGGCTTCAGGCTTTAAGCCCGCGCCTCCCAGCTCGGCCAGGCCAGCTCGTCCCTCCGAAATGTCCCTCGCCCGCTGCCTGCCCCCTGCTGTGCCAGGGCTGGTGAGCCAGCTGTGCCAGCGCAGTGTGTGGCCCGAGCCCCGCCACAGCCACAGCCACAGCCACAGCCCAAGGGGAGGGCGGGAGGCGGGTGCCCCAGAGGGAAGCCTCTGCAGGAGACATTTCTCATTTGTGTGGAGCCCGGGGGGCAGTGGCGGAGTGAGTGGGGGTGGGGGGGGGAAGCTGCCGTCCTGGGGCCCAGCAGGCCTGGGCGCTCGGTAAGCAGCCAGAGCTGCACCTGTGCTTGAAGCGGGGCTCTCTGCTTCCCCTTTTTGTTTATTCATTCATTTTCATGTTGTTGTTGTTCATCCTCACCCAAGGGTATTTTCCCATCGGTTTTTAGAGAGAGTGGGAGGGAGGGGGAGAGACACAGAGAGAGAAACATCAATGTGAGAGAGGCATATTGATTGGTTTCCTCCCTCACACACCCAGACCAGGGCCAGGGATGGAACTCGAAACCGAGGTACGTGCCTTTGACCGGAATCGAGTCCCGGACCCTTCAGTCCCAGGGCTGATGCTCTATCCACTGAGCAACACCAGCCAGGGTCATTTCCCCCTTAAAAAAAATATGTTCTTATTGATTTCAGAGAGGGAGGGAGAGAGAGAGAAACATCAGTGATGAGAGAGAGTCATGGATCGGCTGCCTCCTGCACGCCCCACACTGGGGATCAAGCCCACAACCCAGGCCTGTGCCCTGACTGGGAATCGAATCGTGACCTCTTGGTTCACAGGTCAACGCTCAGCCACTGAGCCACACTGGCCGGGGCCATACTTCATTCTTTCTATGCACTTGTCAGTTTGCAGCGGAGTCACACCATGCGCCGTTTTAAAGAATGTTGACTGAACCATGTACACCTCACAAGACACAGCAATTTAAATAAATAACAGGTGAATCTGTCCGCGAGCTGACTCAGAGTGAGCATGAGATGGACGTCACACACCCCACGCCTCAGGTGCCCTCAGTGCCAGGCACATCTTTTCACACAATGTGACTCCTCCGTGCAGGTGACCCACTGCTCAGGGGCTCCCCTGAGAAACAGCGACCCCGCCGGGGGGTCTCAGTGCTGAGCTGCCCACACGCTGCTGACCGCGCGGCCTCCAAGGGCTGTGACTGCCGAGTCCTCGGCCGCCTGCTGGTGGGAGCCGCCCCTCCAGAGGGTGCCCTCTCCCTGCGCAGCTGCCGTCAGCACGCAGGTGCTGCCTGAGGCTCCTGGACGGCTCACGTCTGTAGGAGCGATGTCTAGACGCAGACGTGCTGGAGAATTTTCTGCGTCACTGGACTGGACTCTGAGCTGCCCAGATATTTGGTTAAACGTGATTGCTTTTTTGTTTTTTTAATATATTTTTATTGATTTCAGAGAGAGGAAGGGAGAGGGGGAGAAAGAGAGATAGAGATGCATCCATGATGAGAGAGAATCGTGGACCGGCTGCCTCCTGCACGCCCCTCACTGGGGATCGAGTCCACAACCTGGGCACGTACCCTGACCAGGAATCGAACCGTGACCTCCTGCTTCATAGGTCAAGGCTCAACCACTGAGCCACCCGGCCAGGCTGCACGTGATTTCTGACTGAGTCTGTGAGTCTGTTCCCAGGTGAGGTCAGCATGTGAGCGTCTGGGCTGGAAAGCAGATTGCCCGGGTGGTGTGGGTGGGCCGCAGGCGATGTGGGACCAGTGCAGGAAGAGAAGAACTTGCTCTGGGCCTGCCTGTCGGGCTGACCCCCCCTTTCTGCCCTCGGACTGGGACCTGGCCCAGCGGCCGCCCGAGAGCCGGGTTTGCAGAGAGCAGCTCTCATAGCCTTCGCCTCCAGAGCAGGCCGCTGCTCATTCTCCCCGTCTTCAGCTCTAGCTTTGAAGTCACACGGAATAGCCCACACGCAGGTCCCACTCCTCCCCGGCTGGCCCGTTGCTTACCCCCACCCCCCGCCGCCCCCCAGCCGCGGTCCCCTGTGGTCCATGGATCCACCACGCTCTCCACCTTGAGGCTTCTGGGAAGATTGAAAGCAACCAGCACGGCGCTGACATAGCAAAGACACATTGAAATGTAACCTGAAGGAATGTTCTATTGGTTCTGTTTCTCTGGAGAAGCCTGGCTGATACAATAGAGGGGGCCCCCGCCCCCCAAGAACAGTGCTGTGGGCACACAGCCCCAGCCAGTGCGGCGGGTGCCTCATTTTCTTGTGCTTCCCCAGGTTGAGTATCACCGCTCAAAAATGCCAGGGTATGTGGTCTTTCTTCTTCTTCTAATATATTTTTATTGATTTCAAAGAGGAAGGGACAGGGAGAAATAGAAACGTCCATGATGAGAGAGAATCATGGATCGGCTGCCTCCTGCAGGCCCCCGCTGGGGATGGAGTCTGCAAACCAGGCCTGTGCCCTGACCAGGAAGCGAAAGGCTCACCTACTGAGCCACCCAGGCCGAGCCCGCTGGGGGTGGGGGAGGTGCCCTGCTGTCCTTGGGCCAGCGATCCCCAGAGCCGCCTGTCCCTGTCCTGGCCTGAGGTGCAATGTTGCCTAGGGATGTCTAACGCCTTTAAAACAAGATAACTTGTGAACCCACATTGTCCCAGGGCCACTGATTGCTCGCCTGAGGCTCAGGTGTGTGTGTGGGGGGGGGTGGGGGGGCGTGGTTTCTGCCTCTCGTTGGGAGGGTTTGTCAGGCCAAGTCCACAGCCAGGAAGGCCCGAGCCGGCTTGGTCCGGGAATATGAGGTGAGCTGCATGCCAAGATCAGTGAGATGGAAAACATGATTTTTACTGTAACTGCCAGTGCTTTGTAGGTAATAGTTTGTCCTAGAAAATTCAGCTTATTGCCTGGCCGGTGGTTAGAGCGTTAGCCCGTGCACCAAAGGGCCTCAGGTTCAATTCCTGGTCACGCGCACACACCTGGGTTGCGGGTTCCCTCCCAGGCCCTGTTGATTTGTCTCTCACACATTGATGTTTCTCTCTCTCCCCCCCCCTCCCATCCTCTCTTTCTCTCTCTCTAAAAAAAAAAAAAAAAAAAAAAAAAAAAAAGGAAAGAGATAGAGACATCCATGATGAGAGAAAATCATGGATCGGCTGCTCCCTGTATACCCCAACCTGGGCTCGTGCCCTGACCAGGAATTGAACCCTGACCTCCTGGTTCATAGGTGGACGCTCAACCACGGAGGTCAGGGTTCAATTCCTGGTCAGGGCACGGTTTGACTCCCCTCAGGGCACAGGCCCGGGTTGGGGGCTGGATCCCCAGCAGGGGGCGTGCAGGAGGCAGCCGATCCATGATTCTCTCTCATCATTGATGTTTCTCTCTCTCTCCCTCTCCCTTCCTCTCTGACATCAATCAGGCTATCGATTTTCCCCTGCATATATACAAATCCACTTATAATCTTACTATTGAAGAAAACTGAAAACTTGAATGAAAGAAAGAAAGAAAGAAAGAAAGAAAGAAAGAAAGAAAGGGAGGGAGGGAGGGAGGGAGGGAGGGAGGAAGGAAGGAAGGAAGGAAGGAAGGAAGGAAGGAAGGAAGGAAGGAAGGAAGGAAGAAAGAATTGGCCCCCAGGGAAAAGATATGGGAAGCAGAGCGTGGGAGGAGCCCGAGCCCCAGGCTGAGGCGGGGCAGGCTTGGAGAGTTAACGCAGGAGAGACTGGCAAGGAAACATCGATTGAAACCATCTGCTTCTAGAAGAGGGCCAGGTGCCACCCTGACAGATGGGCACGGAGGCGAGCCTGGCCCGGGGCCAGCTGAGGCTGGGCCTAGTGGCAGGGAGCACAGCCTCTCCTCCGCATGTGTGGCCACCGCCCAAGCCTGGTCCCGGCAGAGCCCCCGGGGCCGGGACCTCCGCTCTTTCTGCTTCCAGGGCGCATCCCTCACCGCCTGGGCTGTAAGTGCGGGCTACCCTGTGGAGACGGGCAGGAGGGTGCGGGGGGGGGGGGCGGGGGGGCTCCTCTCCTGTGTGCTGTTCATAAAGCGCTCCACTTGACAAGCATCCTGGCCCGGCTGGTGTGGCTCAGTGGTTGAGTGTCCACCTATGAACCAGGAGTCAGGGTTCAATTCCTGGTCAGGGCATGAGCCCAGTGTGGGGCGTGCAGGGGGCAGCTGATCCATGATTCTCATCATGGATGTCTCTATCTCTTTCTCCCTCTCCCTGCCTCTCTGAAATCAATTATATATAAAATTGCCCATTAGCACAGCGCTTAGTCAAAAATTTCCCATGACCTTTGGCCTAGGCCCTAGGAACTGCGCCAAGAGGTGAGGCTGGAAGTGGGTTGCATGCATACATGGCTGACATTGATTGTTTTGGCCTTTCCTTTCCTTTTCAAGAACATTATTCTCCCCAGCCTCACCTGCGGTCGCTCACACAGATGGCCGCAATTCTCGCCCTCTAATCCCCTGGCCATGTGACTGCAGTGCCTTCCACAGGGGTGGGCTGATGGCCCCGCGGGACGCCAGCTCAGCCGCCTGACTTGCTTTGGTCACTAGTAAGGATGACACGGAGGCTGGAGGTGGCTCTTGGGCTTCTGCCGTCTCCGTGACAGTAGCCAGGCTGGTCCCCGGGCCGTGGACACGTGTGAAGGGGAGCAGAGCCGGGCCAGACACCAGGCAGCCAGGAGTGAGTGTCAGTACTTACTGCTGTATGTCACCGAGCTTCTTTTATACGCAGTTTAAAAAACAAAACCGTTTTTATTGATTTCAGACAGGAAAGGAGAGGGAGAGATACATTAACGATGAGAGAGAATCATTGATTGGCTGCCTCCTGCACACCCTCTATTGGGGATCCAGCCCACAACCCGGGCACGTGTCCTTGACCAGAATTGAACGTGGGACCCTTCAGTCCGCAGGCCGACGCTTTATCCACTGAGCCACACCGGCTAGGACGTGCCCCTGAGCTTTGACTTAGTTGTTAGGCAGCACTGTCGCTGCAGAAGCTGCCTGGCACAGCCATAGGCTGGGGGCCTGGATTTGCCCTCGGTGTGTGGGGGGAGAGAAATCCATTTTCCACGTGCTCCCCAGCCAGTGCTGCCCACTGGTAATATTCTAGGACAGTGGTCGGCAAACCTTTGAGTGTGGCTGTTCCACAAAATACCACGTGCGGGCGCGCACGTACAGTGCGATTGAAACTTCGTGGCCACACTCAAGGGGCCAAAGAGCCGCATGTGGCTCTCGAGCCGCGGTTTGCTGACCACAGTTCTAGGAGAATTGGTGCAAATCTGTCTCCAATTGCAGCTGCCCCCACAGCAGAGCCCCGGGAGAGTTCACTGACCCAGAGCGCTCGTAAATTAAGCCGTATTGGAACCAGGGACGGTTTTAGAATACGATCGCCCATAAAACCTTAAGCGTTCCCTTAGAAGAATGTTCAAGAATCACGTGTGGACAAAAGCTCCGTCTGTGTAGCCGGAGGCAGCTCATGTTTGTTTTAGAAACTTCCCCCTTTCCTTTCCTGACGTGCAGTGGGCCCGCACGCGGCGGGGTAATGGCTCTGGTGTCTGCGTTAATGTCCTGCGCCCGCACCGAGCCTCCCACATCCCCGCGGAAGGTAATGCCAGTAGTTCTCTCCGCAGGGTCGTAATTCTTAAATACTTAAAATATTATGTATGTTGTCTCTCCTGATGAATAGAACATTTTTTTCATCTCGCTGTTAACAAAGTTAGATTCTCTCGAGTGATTGAAAAGCACTCTGCCAGCCTAAAGTTCTATAAAAACTCGAAGTAATAGCAACAATAAAACCTTATTAGCCATTTCGGGCTCTGAATCAAGAGTTTCAATCCTTGGCATCTAATTAAACGTTTTACATTCCCCGGGAACACGGAGCATTTACCTCTCCAAATGCTTGCCTGCCTGGGATGAGCAAATCGGTCAGGACTTGGTAGGAGCCGCACATGCAAGTGGCAATGACGATGTCTTCGGTGCCGCTTCCAAACGCTATGGGCTTGGATCTGGCTGATGTTGCTAACTGCTGGGGGGGGGGGGGGGAGCAGGAGGAAAGCCATTGTTTTTGAAAAGCCTACAGGCATCTTGGGCACTTTGGGGATGTTATCTCATTATAGTCTTACACCGCATTATGAGACAGGCACAGCGTTACCCCTACATGATGGGGAAACGAGAGGGCAGGGCCAGCAAAAACCTTTGAGTTCAGGCTTCAGAACCCCAGATTCCCAGATTTCTTCCTCCTCCTCCTCCTCCTCTTCTTCTTCTTCGTCTTCATCTTCTTCTTCTTCTTTTTAAAAATATATATTTGTTTGCCAGCCAGCATGGCTCAGTGGTTGAGCACCGACCTATGAACCAGGAGATCAGGGTTTGGTTCCTGGTCAGGGCACATATCCAGGTTGCGGGCTCGATCTCCAGTGTGGGGCGTGCAGGAGGCAGCCGATCCATGATTCTCTCTCATCATGGATGCTTCTATCTCTCTCTCTCCCTCTTCCTTCCTCTCTGACATCAATAAAAATATTAAAAAACAAAACCGCACCCACTGTCCCATGGGATACGTCCGTCCCCCTAAGACAGACACTGTCGCCTGGACTGCTGGAGAGGCGGGGTCCCTTCGCCTTCTCATTGTTTCCTGCAAGCGCCCCCCCCCCCCATATATCAAGTCTGTGTCCAGGGCAAGGCCCTCAGTGATGGTGGAGCTCGCCCTGCACTTTCTGTGCCAAGTGTTCTGAGCTGATGGTGTTGGCCTGACGGGTGGAGCCAGCCAGATCCCTTTGGGGAAAGAGGCTGACAGTGTCCAGTGTCAGCTTGGAACATGGAGGATTGGATCTAGGAAACTCAACTCTATTTTTTAAAAAATATATTTTGATTGCCCTACCCAGTTTGGCTTAGTGGATAGAGAGTCGGCCTGTAGACCGAAGGGTCCTGGGTTCGATTCTGTCAGGCCTTGGTCAGGGCACACGCAGGAGGCAACCAATCGCTGTGTTTGTCTCACATCGATATTTCTCTCTATTTTTCCCTGCCTCTAAAAAAAAATCAATGGAAAAATATCCTCTGGTGAGAATTAAAAAATAAATAAATACATCTATTTTTTAAAAATGATTTCAGAGAGGAAGGGAGAGAGAGAGAAACATCCATGATGAGAGAGAACCATGGATTGGCTGCCTCCTGCACGCCCCACACTGGGGATGGAGCCCAAAACCTGGCCTGTGCCCTGACCGGGAATAGAGCCATCACCTCCTGGTTCATAGGTCGGCGCTCAACCCCTGAGCCACAGCAGCCAGGCTCAACGCTATTTTGATCGTTGTCTTTCTTAGGCTAGTCACTCCTATGTCTTATGGTTACTATAGTAACTCAGCCTTCACGAGGCCCTGGTAAAGCTAGAGGGCCCCATATCTCCCTCGGACAGACAGGCATGGGGCTGGTGTCAGATAGCGCTCCGTGCAGAGCCCCGACGGGGCGGGCGCGGAGAAATGCCCACGGAATAGCAGCCGGTAATGAAGGCGCCAAGCACCGTAGCGCATGAGCCGGCAATTACTGAGCTGAGGCTTTACTTTTAAGTCCCGAGACTTCCGAGTCAGAAAATTCTCCTAATAGCAGTTAATAAGAACATAATCCTTCCCGGGGAGAAGCAGGGCGAGTTGTCTAGAAGACACTGCGCGCTACAGCTGAGCTAACAAACAAAAATGCACGTTTGTGACAACTTTAACCACAAAGACTGGAACAATAGTGAGCGCACGGAGGCTTGGCAAGGGGGGAGGCAGCGGCAGGAAGCGGAAAACCCCACTTTACCTGATTAGCTCTTAATGAGCTTTTGGCTGAATGCAGGGACCACTCTTCTACCTCCATCTTGTGGTCAAACACAGAACTGGAGCCCACTCTGGCCCCCCCCCCCCCGCGCCCCTCCCCCCGTGCCTTTTTCTGTTTTTTTTTTCACTTTTATAAATTTATTTGACAACCAGCAGTTAGCTCGCATCCATATTAACTGTTTCTATGTATGTATGTATGTATGTATGTATGTATGTATGTGTTTTTTTTAAATCCTCGCCCGAGGATATTTTCCGTTGATTTTTAGGGAGAGAGGAAGGGAGAGGGAGAGTCAGAGAGAAACATCCATGTGAGAGAGACACATGGATTGGTTGCCTCCTGCACGAACCCAACCAGGGCCCAGGCCGGGGAGGAGCCTGCAACCCAGGTACATGCCCTTGACCAGAATCGAACCCGGGACCCTTCAGTCCGCAGGCCGACGCTCTATCCACTGAGTGACACCTGCTAGGGCTGTTTGCATTTTTAAAAATATATTTTTATTGATGTCATAGAGGAAGGGAGAGGGAGAGATATCAAAGCATCCATGATGAGAGAGAATCATGGACCGGCTGCCTCCTGCACGCCCTGCACTGGGGATGGAGCCCACAACCCGGGCCTGTGCCCTGACCGGGAATCGAACCATGACCTCCTGGTTCCTAGGTCGACACTCAACCCCTGAGCCTCACAGGCTGGGCCACAGTAACTATTCGTAGATTTTTGGAAGTGGCTACAGGTCTGTAGGTGACCAGCGTGTAGAGCGTGTTGAGTGACTCTTCATCCTCATCTGATGCTTTAAGGTTGAATTGCAGCTGGGAGAACCCACTAGCCATTTATGCTCCTGGCCTCTGATACAAAATGTGTTAATTTAAAACAACACACAACTGACTAAGATCACAGAGCAAAGGGCATTTATGAACTCAAACTTCATAAAGCGTCATCCCTCGTTCCTTTGGTCCAGACAGCTGGGCGCGCCTGGCGTCAGGGCTCACACCTGGGTTCTGTCTCCTTCAGGGCAGATCTTCAGGGCAGTCTCTCCGAGCCTGAGTGCACGCTTCTTGGAACCTGCTCCGGGGGTGCGCTGGCGAATGTCCATGGGCTGCTCTCTGGTCATCCCCCCGTCGATGGCGGAGCGGCCCTTGTCTGCGGGAGCCGTTGTGCCTGCCCCGCGTGGGAAAGGGAGCGCCCCTCCTTTTCCTGTGCTCAGTCCCCGGTGTCAGCTGGTTGGATCTGCCCCACCGGTTCACAGCTATGGTTTCCAAGTCCCTGCGCTAGGACACGACAGAGCCGTGGCCTTTTTCTCCCTTTGCCAAGAGCCACCTCTCAGCATGCCCGGCCAAGGACATGTGTGTGGAGTGCGGTGGGGACCAGACAGCAGTGATGATGACATGCACATGCCGGGGTCATGGGGAAAGCGGAGCATGGTCAAGGCATTGTAGGGCCTGAAACTAACACCTTTTTGAGGTCCCTCTTTTAAAAAAATTATTATTTTAAAAATATTTTTTAATTGATTTCAGAGAGGAAGGGAGAGAGATAGAACATCCATGATGAGAGAGAATCATGGATGGGCTGCCTCCTGCATGCCCCCTACTGGGGATCAAGCCTGCAACCCGGGCCTGGCCCTGACCAGGAATTGAACTGCGACCTCTTGGTTCACAGCTCGATGCTCAACCACTGAGCCGCGCCAGCCGGGCTGAGGGCCTCCTTTAAGGAAAAGTACATAAGATTACAGGTCCAACATTTGGTGTGATGCAAAATCACAAGAAATTCTGAATTTTGAAGAGTTGATAGATGCCTAAACCTCGCAAAATCCAGACAAGGCAACATATTATATTTTTAAACTGCCTAACACCCCTCCATGGCACTTTTTATCTGACAACTTTTGGCTGCATACTCAATATCGATTTTTGGTTTGATCAATAATTCCAAAAAAAAAAATAAAGTTAATCTGAAATTAGGGCATACAAGAGCAATTCAAATGCCTTCTTAAATTGCCACTACACGGTATTGGGCTACGTAATTATGTAATCGAATTACTCTTATGCGATAAAAATGGACTCATTGATAAATACGTTTCTTCAGGGTATTTTGCTGTGTCAGTGGCAATTTCCCTCCCGTTTCGTCTGGAGCTGCCAGACTTCATCAGAACAAGAGGCGTCAGACACTGAGCTGCGGCCACTGCCCCGAGGGCCAGGACACGTGACTGCACAGACAGACCTGCTCACTGCTGCTGCCGCCGCCAGAGGTTTGTGGCCTACAAACCAGGAATCCTGATAAATTCTACTCCCCACAGCCCGGCCGGCGTGGCTCAGGGGTTCAGCATCGACCTATGAGCCAGGAGGTCAGGGTTCGATCCCAGTCAGGGCACAGGCCCGGGTTACAGGCTCCATCCCCAGTGGGGGGCGTGCAGGTGGCAGCCGGTCCGTGATTCTCTCTCATCATGGATGTTTCTCTCTCTCTCTCCCTCTCCCTTCCTCTCTCTAAAATCAATACAAACATGTTTAAAAAATTCTACTTCACATACATTCCATGCAAAAGGAAAGAGAAGTACATGGCGCGTTCATAACCACACACACTGTATTGCTGAACAGACTCCCGGCAGCGGAGTCCCCTTTGCCTCGGGGGGAATAAGAACTAACCCCTGCTTAGAAGTTTCCATGTGTGGTGATTGGAGGAGTGTTCCTCCGAGTGGCTTCTGACGCCATCCCCTTCACACCGGCTCCCCTCCCCCTGAGCTCCGGGTGCAGAGAAGGGGGAGAGGATGCTGGAACACAGCAAGGACACTGGGTCAAGGAAGGGCTTTTGATTTTCATTTTCTTTTTTAAGCTGTGGCAAACTTCAACATGCTTATGTGCTGGGGTAAAGAGCCAGTAAAAGCAGCATAAATCCTAACAACAGAATATACTGAAGTGAGGCTGGGAGACAAAGCTATGAAAGCCTTAAAGCAGTGGTTCTCACCCTTGGCTGCACATTAGAATCACCGGGGAATCTTTTTAAAATCCTGATTTCTGGGCCGCATCCTCCGGAAATTCTGTTTCTTTGTGACTCATGTTGTGGCCCCACCCCAGAACAAAGAAACAGAATTTCCGGAGGATGCGGCCCAGAAATCAGGATTTTAAAAAGATTCCCCGGTGATTCTAATGTGCAGCCGAGGGTGAGAACCACTGCCTTAAAGAGAAAGATGGCCTTGTCCATTTACACAGAAGGCCCCCAGCACAGCCCTGGAAAACTGAAGATGCCGGCCTCTACCAGGGGCCACCAAAACCTCATGTGAGCCCTGGCCGGTGTGGCTCAGTGGATAGAGCATCAGCCTGCGTACTGAAGGGCCCCCGGTTCGATTCTGGTCAAGGGCACGTACCTCAGTTGCAGGCTCCCAGCCCTGGTCGGGATCTTGCGGGAGGCAACCAATGGATGTGTCTCTCTCACATCGATGTTTCTCTCTGTCTCTCCCTCTCCCTTCTGCTCTCCCTAAGAATCAACGGAAAATATCCTCAGCTAGGCGGGGCCCAGGACGGTGCATGTCCCACACCAAGCTCCTTCCTCCTGCCCTTCCTCCTTGTTTTCATGAGATGAGGGCATCTTTCCCTGCCAGAGAGAGAGCTGCAGGGTTCTAGAAGGCATAGAACTTTCTAGCAAGTGAGAAAGAAAATGCCTATGTTTCTTCCTTTGGGGAAGAAAAAAATATAGTAATAAATAAATGTGAAGGCATCTGCCCGCGTCCAATCCATGGCAGAGACAAAATGGTATGCAGGTGGCGCGTGCGGAAGGAGAGCGCTGGGCACCATTCACCCCCCGGGCTTGCCTGCTCCAGCCGCTGTGGCTGAGGCCTGTGAGGAAAGCCAGCTTAGCCCTGCGCTGCTTGATTTGAAATCATTTCTTGTGCTCACAGTTGGGGGGTTATTTTTTAAAAAAATTGATTTCAGAGAGGAAGGGAGAGGGAGAGAGAAACATCCATGAAGAGAGAGAATCATGGATCTGCTGTCTCCTGCAGTCCCCACACTGGAGATCGAGCCCACAACCCGGGCCTGTGCCCCGACCGGGAATCAAACCATGACCTCCTGGTTCATAGGTCGATGCTCAACCACGGAGCTACGCCGGCTGGGTGGGAGGCTATTTTTAATAGGACAATAATGAACTTGTCATTTACAAGCTGCTTTATAACTTTCCAAGTGCGTCCACATACATGAACTGATTTGCTTTTCACATGAATGCTGCAGGCAGGAAACGAGTTATGGTTTTTGTTAAGTGTGGCAGCTGGAGCTCAGAGAGGTTGAGTGACATTCCCCAGGTCACACAGTCAGCCGGAGGCAGGGCCAATGTCAGGACGAGATGGATCCGTTGTCCATGGCTGTGTAACCGATTCCCACACATTCAGCAGCTTAAAGCACAGCCCATTTACTAGCTCATAGTTTTGTAGGTCAGAAATGGGGGTTCTCCCTGCCAGTACTATGCTAATGTATAATTTACATGCTGGAAAGAGCGGAGATCTTAAGTGGAGAGCTCGATTGCTTTTGCTGTGTGTATGTACCACGTGACCAGCACTCAAATCAAGATAGGGACCATTATCACCCCCAGAGAGCTCTCTTGCATCCCTTCCTAGCCAGTATCACCCCCCTTAGCTTCCCAGAGGTACTGCTATGACTACCGTAGATTAAATTTTGCCTATTTTAAAGCTTCGTATAAATAGATGCGTGTAGTATTTACTCTTATATGTCTGGCTTATTTCACGTGGCAGAGTATCTATGTGATTCATTTATGTCATTGTGTGTATCCATGCTTTGTTCTTTAAAAATATTTTAATTTTTTATGGAGGTATAATTGACATATAACATATTCGTTTCCGGTGTACAGCATGATGATTTGGTATTTGTATATATTGCCAAATGATCACCACATTTTAGTCTAGTTAACATCCGTCACCATAGTTGTAAATTTTTTTTCTTGTGATGAGAACTTTCAAAAATATAATTTTTATTGATTTGAGAGGAAGGGAGAAGGAGGGAAAAACATCAACAATGAGAGTCATAGAACGGCTGCCTCCTGCACACCGCCTACTGGGGATTGAGCCCAAAACCCGGGCCTGTGCCTGGGAATCGAACCTTGCCCTCCTGGGTCATGGGTCCACACTCAGCCGTTGAGCCAAACGTGCGGGGGGTGAGGAACTTCTGAGATCCACCCTCCTGCTCTGGTCTCCTGTATCCGGTTGTCTGAGCGTCCATTCCGCTGCGGGAGGACATGTGGGCTGCTGGAAGCCTGGGCTCTGGGTCTGAGCAGTACCGTCCCCTGCTGCTTGGCTCTGCGCTGACGCTGCCGCCGAGGCTGGGAGGGTTGCTGCAGTGGATCCATCACTAGGGGCCAGGCACAACTTGGGCCCGTAGGGAACGGCCCCTGGACCCTGCTGATGAGGGTGAGAGGCGAAACCCCTGTGCCCCCCCATCCTCCCCCCCACTGTTTGCCATCTCCATGGAGACCTGAGAGCCCCCGCCAGCTCCCTGGGAAGTCCTTGAGCAGGCGGGGGTGGGGGGGTGGGGGGGTGTCTGCACAGAGCGGCAGGCTTACGCCCTGACAAAGGGGCCCTTAGGGGAGCGGTTTATGGCCCCAGAGGCAAGCTGGGACTTGCTCCCTGGCTTGGGGCGCAGGCGGGGGTTGGGGAGCGGGGAAAGGGGGTGATTTACAGCAGTGGGCTCCGCCCCTCCTGTGAACTTCATGCAGCCGCAGGCGGGTCTATGGCGAGCAGCTGGGGGTGACAGCTGACAGCCGGGAGGTGAGGAACAGCCGGCTCTTGGCCTGGGGAAGCAGGTTAGCACCCACCGCAAGGACAGGAGGGCTCCCCCGCTGCCGGTGGTGGTCGGCTCCTCTCCATCTCCCAGCAAAAGAGCGAGATCATACGATGACGATGAGGTTTTACATGCCAGCGGGAGGGGTGAAGGGCTGACGAGGAAGTGAAGAGGTGGGCTGCGAAGTGACAAATGACCGTTAGGCTGGGCCCCCGTGGAGGCTGCTGGGAGCTTTTCTGCGTAGCTGTGCCCACTGACCGGCAGGGCCTACAGGTCAAGAAGAGCCGGGGTGACTTCTAAGACCCCGGCTCCCTGAGACCCAGAGGATGTGGGTACAAGCGGTTCCCCTGGGAAGAGGCCCCAGGTGATGGACTGGGAAAGGGAGCCAGTCCAAGGTGAGCGAAGCAGCTGGTGACTTCTGTGGGCAGCTGGGGCACAGTCTCACTGGGGACTCTCGGGAGCCAGTGGGGAGCCTCACTGTCTTCCCAGGTGAGCAAGGAAGCTTCAGAGAGGAAGAGAGAGATGGAAACATCAGTGATGAGAGAGAATCATGGATCGGCTGCCTCCTGCATGCCCCACACTAGGGATCGAGCCAGCAACCCAGGCATGTGCCCTTGACTGGACTCAAACCTGGTGTAAGGGGTGGACTGTAGTAGACACTGCTGTGTTCTACCCAGATCCCTCCTCAGGGCCGACCTCCCAGCCCCCAGCTGCTGATGGCTCACAGCTGTGGGAACTGTCCGCCACAGTTTCCTTGTTCAAAGCTATGTTCCCTCCCAACGACCTAGTTTGTGACATGAACGTTAAGGGAGGTCTCAGGACCAAGGACTCCTTTCTCTGCAGTCCTCAGCTTACCTCTGGTAGTTCTGTTACCAACTCTGGGAGCGAGGATGGAAGGAGGGCTGCAGCTGCACAGGCCGAACCTATCTGTCTTGGAAAGCGTAGTAAACAAACTCAGCAGGCAGGGCCGCTTGTATAATCTGTGGGGCTAAATGCAAAATGAAAGTGCAGGGCTCCTTGTTCAAAGTGCAGGAAAGCCCAGCTGGTGTGGCTCAGTGGTTGATCCATGAACCAGGAGGTCACAGTTTGATTCCTGGCCCCAGCACATGCCCAGGTGCAGGCTTGATCCCCAGTAGGATGGGTGCAGGAGGCAGCCAATCCATGATTCTCTCTCATCACTGATGTTTCTATCTCTCTCCCTCTACCTTCCTCTCTGTCTAAAAATCAATACGAATATATTTTAAAAAGCGCTAGCCTGTTTGGCTTAGTGGATAGAGCATCGGCCTGTGGACTGAAGAGTCCTGGGTACGATTCCAGTCAAGGACACATGCCCAGGTTGCAGGCTCCATCCCCGGTGCGGGGCAGGAGGCAGCCAATCAATGATTCTCTCTCATCATTGATGTTTTTAAGTCTCTCTCTCCCTTCTTCTCTGAAATCAATAAAAATATGTTTTAAAAAAAGGGAATACCCTATATATATACATATATATATATAAAATAAAATAAATTTTTTTTCTCTATTTACCCAGATGTAGAATTGTTAAAAAAAAGAATATGTTAAAAAAGCAAGGGGTAATATGCTGTTAAAGTTACTAAAGTATAGATAGGAGTAACAGTGATACATGAGTCACAACAGAAATTTACAAATAGCAAAACAATTATTTTTTGGTATTATAATTTTTATGGAATACAACAAATAATACTTTATTGATGTGATCTCTTGATTGATCATCGTTTTCTGGCTCACTTATCTACAAATTCATTTATTAGGTCATCAAAGTTTATACTTTTAGCAATTTCATTTTCAATCAATATAAATTGAGGGCGACATCAGTCACTCTGGCAAGTGCAAGACTGCACGGAACTTTGATAATGTTTAATTTGGAAAAGGCTCTTGCTGCTGGCGCACTGCGCTAGAGCTGTTAAGAGTGTTTTCATAGCCATGACAACATTGTGATAAATTTCTAATAGATTCTTTATAATACTTTGAAATTAAAAATTTTTAGTATATCTGGAACTGATGATTCTCACGAAACAATTTTAAAAAAAAATTTAACTGTAAAAATCAGTTTCATGTAAGTCTGAATTTAATTTTCAATGTAAATTTATACAATGGCATTTAAATATTTTCTCTGACATTTCCTGTAACTTGTGGAGGTCACGGAAGAAATTGAAAGTGGCTTCATGATTTATATGTAATCAAAATGCCCATTTATGCATTCTATTACTGTATCTTCAATCACAAGGAAAAATCAATTTAAAAAATTGTCTTCGTTGTTAATAATTGGTTCATCTGAAGCTTCCGATGAAAATAGTGTTCTTTTCACTTGAATTTGACGAGCTTTAAATTTAATTTCTATTTCGAAGCCTGTGGGTATTTGTCAAGCGATGTTGCTGTGGTTTTCAAAACCCACGATTCTTAACTGACCAAGTTTACTGTCTGGGCTCCAGCAGTGTCTGTCCAGGTGCTCAGGCTGGGGAGTTAAAAATTGTGCAGCACGGCCGGTGTGGCTCAGTGGTTGAGCATCATCAGGAGGTCCCGGTTCGATTCCGGTCAGGGCACAGGCCCGGGGTGTGGGCTCCATCCCCAGTGTGGGGTGTGCAGGAGGCAGCCGGTCCATGGTTCTCTCTCATCATGAATGTGTGTCTGTCTCCCTCTCCCTTCCTCTCTGACATCAATAAAGATATATTAAAGCCTTAGCCGGTGTGGCTCAGTGAATAGAACGTTGGCCTGCGGACCGAAGGGTCTCAGGTTTGATTCCGGTCAAGGGCACATACCTCGGTTGCAGGCTCCTCCCTGGCTCCAGCCCTGGTTGGGGCGTGTGCAGGAGGCAACCAATCGATCTGTCTCTCTCACATGGATGTGTCTCTCTCACATGGATGTTTCTCTCTGTCTTTCCCACTCCCTTCCACTCTCCCTAAGAATCCGTGGGTGCGGATGCCACAGGGGTGGGGTGCAGGCAATTTGGCCTCGGCTGCCGACCAGCACTAGCCCCTGCGGAGCCGCCCCTCCCTCCTCCGCGGAGCCTGCTGCTTCTGTCATCGGCACCCCAATCTGGGCTCTGGGCTGTGCCTGCCGCCGGCTGGGGGTGCGCCTGCCGGGGTGCCAGGGAACCGCTTGTGCTGTGCTGTCTGGGGAGCCCGAGTTGCCACCCGAGGTATCTGTGCTGTCACACACATGCGCCATTGTCCCACCAGATGCCACGTATGAAACACAGGTTCAAGATCAAATGATGAGGCCTGTCCGGAAGGAGACAGCAGAGCATGAAAGCAAGATGGGGCCTTCCGCGAGCCGGCCATGCGCCGCCGGGGCCAGCGGCCTTCGGGGCTGAGTTCCCCGCACAGCAGAGGGGCCCTGGGCACGGGTGTAGGTGCCACTTGTTAGTTGGGGGCGGGGAAGTGAGAAAGGGAAGTGGAGACAGCCAGCTCAGGCTGCTGGTGGGGGGAGGACCCTGTGGACACATGGGGTGCGACACTGCCCCCGGGGCCTCAGAGGGGCTAGTCACGGGCATCATCCTTCCGGAAGTTGGGGTGTTTATCTTCCTTTTTTTTAAAAAATAAAAATATACATATATGTTTATATTTTTAAAAATCTATCAACAAATATATGTATATATGTATTGTGTATATATATATATATGTGTGTATATACATATATATTGATTTCAGAGAGGAAGGGAGAGGGACAGGGAGAGATAGAAACATCAGTGAGGAGAGAGAATCATGGATCAGCTATCTCCTGCATGACCCCTACTGGGGATCGAGCCCGCAACCTGGGAATTGAACTGTGACCACACACACCTCACACACACACATTCACACTCACACATATTCACTCACACACACCTCACACACACACACACTCACACACACCTCACACATACACACACATGCACACTCATGCACTCACACTCACACACACACTCACACATGCACATTCACACACACACTCATACTCAACACACAAACATTCACACATACACTCGCACTCACACACACACACACTCGCACATACACATACACTCACACATGCACACTCACACACAACTCAACACACACACACACACTCATACTCAACACATACACACATACACTTGCATTCACACACCTCACACGCTCACACACACTCAACACACTCACACACACACTCACACTCACACACACACACTCATGCACACACTCCCTCGAACTGCGTGGGCCTTCCATTCCTCCTTCACGCTGTAATTCGCGCTAATTTTCTCCTTGCATTAGTATTGCAAGTGCATCCAACGCCATTATTTCCTTCCTGTATTTATTCTGGTGAGAAGGCACTTAGGAGCACATTACGCCCGCTCCCATCTATCTCTCGACCTGTTTCTGTGCGTGTTTACGGGTGCCTGTCCCCGTGCTATCTGGGATTCCGACAGCCCCATTAGATCAAATTCATTACCTGCAGCGGCGGCCACTCCCCAGCCCGCGCAGAAGGCGCCCGAGCGCAGGGGCTCAGCCGGGAGCCCGCCAACCCATCCTCTGTTTCCGACTCAAGGGAAGGAGACCCTGGCCAGGGGCCGCGCCCCTCCCAGAGGGAGCTCGCGTGGAGGTCCGCAAGCTCACCTGGAAGATGCATCTCTCCGAGGGTGGGAGTCAGCATGTGGTCGTTTACCATTGGAAATGATTTCAGTTCCACTGTGCTCCAAATATCAGATTGAGCCCATTTTCCAGCAACGCGGCTTCGCGCTCCGAGCAGTTTCCACGGGAGATTCTGGATATTCACCCCTTTCTCGCCCTGCAGTTCCCGGGGATGCCGCGCTCCAGCAGCGTGAAGCGGCTCCGTGTCCCCAGGCCCGTGTGGCTGCTCCAGGGCCCAGCTCTCCCGCGTGGCCTGGGCAGGGCATGGGACCTCTGGCCCTCACTGCTGGTCACAGCCTCTCTCTCTGCCCGCAGGCCCCCCTCTGAGTTCAGGGCCTTGTAACCCAAGGAACAGGCAGAGAGTCGGTGGTCATGGTCATACCCTCCACCCCCACCCATCACCAGTGACAGGGCAGAAACAGAGCCCTGGGGACCAGCTAGAGTTGTAAGAAATACGAGTCATGCTCTGTTGACCGTGACTGGGTTGTTCTGGTGAAAGAGGGCGCATGCTCACCTGGCTGGGAGGGGCACCCGGGCCCTGGGAGCACCTGGAAATGCCGCCCATCCTCCCACCGGGAGCTGCCTGTGGTCATGGAAACATTAGCAAGCTGGTTGCAGAAGCCAGGAGAATGGGAGGCTGTATGGCCATGGCTTACGGTCAGAGGGTTTTAAGGAGTGACGGGTATTGGGGAGCGGTGTGAGCATTGATTGATGGACCTTGGAAACCGACCATTCATGGCGAAGGGCTTCGGGCTTCGGCACTGGGGACCCTGGAAACAGACACTTCGCGCCGAAAGGGCTCCCATGTTCAAGTCCCCACCAGGTCCCGGTCCGCCGGCCCGGGTGCAGCTGGGGGACGGGGACGCATGCACAGTGTTGTCCCCGTAAAAGAACTCCAGGGATGTGTCACCACCCGCTGCTCAGTGCGGCTGGTGTCTTGGATCTCTCATGGCCTCCATGGGCCGTCCTGACCAAACACCCTGTCAACCCAGGACGTTCGGGGTCCCCGCTGTGGCATTTCCTGGGGGAGCTCGCGCAGGCCCAGGTAGGAGAAGCCAAATGCCATCCCGGGAGAGGAAAAGCGGGTGGAAACGCTTGCCTTTTAAATGACAGGATGTTACTGACATGCTAATGATGACAGGCTAATGTTGGGGCGTTGCAATCATTTTCCTCTCACCTTTCGCAGCTCTCAGGCTGGTCTAAACACGGTGATGTGTATCTCCTGTGTACACGGGAGAGACTCGGGAACACCAAGCCACTTGCCGAAATGATGGAAGTCATCGCCCTAAATGCCGCTTTCAGCTGGGGCGGGGATGGGAGTGGGGGGTGGGGAGGTAGGTTCAGGAGACCAGGAAAGGACAGTCCCTCTGGCAGCTGGGACTCAGGCTTCTGGAAGGTTGTTGGGAAGGACATCCGGAAGGCTGTCTGGTCTAATTAGCATCTTATGCTTTTATTATTATAGGTATTATTATAGATTCTCTTAGAGTTCATGTGTGTGTGTGTGTGTGTGTGTGTGTGTGTGTGTGTGTGTGTGAATCCTCACTGGAGGATATTTCTCCATTGATTTTTAGAGAGAGTGGAAGGGAGAGGGAGAGACAGAGAGACAGAAACATCAATGTGAGAGACACATCGATTGGTTGCCTCTGCACAGGGATCCAGCCTGCAACCCAGGTACATGCCCTTGATCAGAATCGAACCCAGGACCCTTCCATCCACAGACTGAGGCTCTCTCCACTGAGCCACACCGGGTGGGGCTGGTACGCAGGCAGGCTGGGCCCCGAGCTGCTCCGGGTCTGCTGCTTCTCCGTTACCCGCCTGGAATAACGCCTCACACAGGCCCTGTTCGGAGCCGCAAACTGCTCCCCTTCAGTCTCGTCCAACTTTCATCTCTGCGAACACGTGTGTAAACGTATTTATTTAAACAAAATGAGGATATGCCGTGTGAACTAATCCACAAACTGCTTCCTTCACTAACAATGGCTCCAGAGTGTTTTCCTAAATAAAAATAATCTATGTTGTTTTTAAAAATATATCTTTATTGATCTCAGAGAGGAAGGGAGAGAGAGGGAGAGATAGAAACACCCATGAAGAGAGAATCATGGATCGGCTGCCTCCTGCACGCCCCCCACTGGGGCTTGAGCCCGCCACCCGCCACCCGCCATGTGCCCTTGACAGGAATCGAACCCAGGACTAACAGGTTCATGGACAACGCTTAACCACTGAGCCACCCAGCCAGTCGATGCTGAGTTTTGTTTACCAAAGGCAAGGATGGCGTCGCATTGGACTTGGTATTCCAACAGATGGAGCACAGGGACTGGTTCATAGTTGCTGCTCCAGGAATCAGCAGCGTGGACTTGACCGCTGGCCCCTGTCCGGCCTCCTGTGGTGCACACGGTGGAGGCAGCAGGAAGCTACGCCCTGACTCTCCTCACCTGACCGCCGAGGAAACTGATGCTCAGAGAGGGCCAGTCACCTGTCCAAGACCCACAGCCATGAATGTAGGACCAGGACGTCCACCTGGTGGTGACCAATCTCACGCCTGTATCCTCAATCGCATCTGAATTCCCTGTTGCTGCTGTAACGAATGACCAGGAGTGGGTCCCCAGTGAGCCTGTGGGCCCGCAATGCGGCGCTGGTGAGCTGGTGTCCGCTCCGTTTCTAGACGCTTCTGGCTGCATCGCTCCAACCTCCAATTCTGTGGCCACGTGACCTCCTATTCCGCCCTCCTGACTGCCTCGTAGAAGGACCTTGGAGATGACATCAGGCTCGCTTAGATCTGCCCAGACCATCTTGCCCTCTCACGGTCCTTAACAGCACCACACCCGCAAGGTCCCTTTTGGCATCTGAGGTACCACTGGCAAGTTCTGAGAATTAGGAGGGGCCGTCATCTGGTCTACTACAGCCACTGCCTCTCCTGAAAGTGCTAACGGGATGGATGCACGAAGGCATGCGGGGGGTGGAGCGTGTGCCCTTAGCTTGGGTGCTCCCACCAGTAGGTAAGGACGTGGCGCAGGTGGTACTGCAGGGCAGTGGGGGAGTGAGACAGGAAGGGCAAAGTGAATGAAGGTGTGTAAGTGAGCTGGTTGCTCCCATGGGAAACGGACTGGGGAACCTCTTAGGAACTGTTTTGAATGCATTTCAGAGTCACCCCACCGAAGGCAGCAACAAAGTACCATGAACTGGGCGGCTTACAGCAACTGGACAGATCGCCTCCCGAGTCTGGGGGCTGGAAGCCCGGCATCCAGGTGTGTGCAGGGTGGGTTCCTCCCGGAGACTGTGAGGGAGCATCCATCCCAGGCCTCCCCCAGCCTCTGCTGTCTGTCGGCAATCCTTGCTGTTCTTTGGCTTGTAGACACATCATTCCAATCTGTGCCTCTGTCTTCATGTCAACTCTGTGTGTGTTCTCCTTTTTTCTTTTTCTTTTTTTAAAAAAAATACATTTGTATTGATGTCAGAGAGGAAGGGAGAGGGTGAGAGAGAGAGAGAGAAGCATCAATAATGAGAGAATCATGGATCGGCTGCCTTCTGCAGGCCCCTCACTGGGGATGGAGCCCGCCACCCGGGCATGTGCCCTGACTGGGAATTGATCCTCGACCTCCTGGTTCCTAGGTCGATGTTCAACCACTGAGCCACATGGGCCCGGCTCCTTTTCTCTTCTAAGGACACTTGTCATTGCATTTAGGGTCCACTTGGATAATCCAGGAGGATCTCACCTCAAGAGTGTTAACGTGATCCTGTCTAGAAAGACCATTATTCCAAACTAGAGGCCCAGTGCACAAAATTCATGCATGGGTAGGGTCCCTAGGCCTGGCCAGTGATCAGGGTTGATCTGTGGGGCGACCAGTGGGGAGATCGGGGGACCACCGCTGGCACCCGCCTTGGCTGGCCTGGGGCCTATGGGCTGGGGGCAACTCCTGTGTTGAGCATCTGCCCCCTGGTGGTCAGTGCACATCATAGCAACCAGTTCTGTTGGTGGTTCCGCCGCCCAGTCAATTTGCATATTAGGCTTTTATTATATAGGATAAGGTCCCATTCATAGGTTCTGGGTGGACATAGCTTTTTGGGGTCACCATGCAACCCATGACAGATGTGAAGCTAAAGTACTTCTCCACAGACTCTTGTCCCTGATTGGCTGCGGTGGCCCCTCGTGCTGTAAAAGCCTAGCACTGCCCGGCCGGCGCGGCTCAGTGGTTGAACATTGATCTATGAACTAGGAGGTCAGGGTTTGATTCCGGGTCAGGGCACAGGCCCAGGTTGTGGGCTCCATCCCCAGTGGGGGGCATGCAGGAGGCAGCCGGTCCATGATTCTCTCTCATCATCGATGTCTCTCTCTCTCCCTCTCCCTTCCTCTCTGAAATCAATACAAATATATATATTTTAAAAGCCGAGCACCGAGCTGGCTCCTGTGCATCCCAGGAAGTCCTGGCAGGACCGGCCCACCGGCTGCAGGTGAATCAGAGGCGGGTTCAGGGGGCGTGGCGGGAGGCAGCAGTCACGGTTGTGTAGACTCTTCCTTAGAGAGATGGATGGCAGTGAGCGTTCCTGTGTCCCCACAACCCCCTCCCCTCCGCCTGCGGTGCCCTGGCCTTGCCTCAGCCTCTGGAATAGATGAATCAGCAGGAACACCTCCCGCCTGCCAGAAAGTTCAGGCCGCGGGGTTCAGTCCCTCCCACACAGGCAGCCCCGGCTTTGGCTTCGCAGCGCAGCCTTTGATACGGCAGCCTTGCAGCAGGCCAGGCGGAAAGGGGGCGGGGTGGGCGGAGGGGGGAGAGGTAATTAGTTTGATGAATCTTCTTTTTAAGTCGTTCTCTACATGGGCCTCTCGCGGCGTTATAGGCTCAGTGATGCATTCCCTAAGTTTTATGAATCCTTAAACACGGGCCATTTTTCAAAGGAGAGAGGTGAGAGCAGTCATCTGGCGGCACCAGCCCGGGGTGTCCCCGTGGAGCAAGGACGCCTGGTCCTGGCCAGGGCTGTGCAGGGGGAGGCCAGGCTGGACTCTCCCCGCTGCCCGTCTCGCGGCCGGAGGTGCTGCGTGTTCAGTGCCCACCCAGACCCTCAACAAGCCTTTAAAAAAAACCAGGTTTTTACTGATGTCAGAGAGGAAGGGAGAGGGAAAGAGAGAGATCGAAACATCCATGATGAGAGAGAATCATGGAGCAGCTGCCTCTTGCACGCCCCCACTGGGGATCAAGCCCACAACCTGGGCCTGTGCCCTGACCAGGAATCAAACCCTGACCTCTTGGTTCATAGGTCAATGCTCAACCACTGAGCCACATGGGCTGGGCTGGGCACGCCTTTTGGCCACGGCCGCCTGGCGCTGGGATCTGGGGCTGGGAGGTGCGGCACGGCCTCCCCTGTATAAGCCTACTGACTAGGCTGGGTGGTGACAACTGCCATGCTGCCCCGGGAGTTGCAACTCACACGTGTAAGGTCAGCTGAGGCTCAAGCAGTGCTTCAGCTGAAGTGGTTGCTCAGTGGTTACAGCGTCAGCCCTCGGACCGAAGGGTCACGGTTTTGATTCCCAGTCAACGGCAGGGACCTCAGTTGCAGGTTTGATCCCCACCGTAGTGGGCGTGTGTGCGGGAGGCAGCCAGTCGACATGTCTCTCTCACATCGATGTTCCTCTCCCTCTCTCCTTCTCTCTCCCTCCCTCCCTCTCTTTCACTCTTTCTAAATATCAATGGAAAAAATATCCTCAGGTGAGGATTAAAATGACGAAACAAAGTGCTTCGATGGTGGGCTCTCCACTTGCTGTGGGGGATGACGGCGGCCCCGGGTCTCTGTGCTCACCTGACAGCCAGGCCTCAGAAGTGGCAGAAGCAGCTCTGGGGGGCTGGAGGGCGGGAGGTGTGGGGAGAAGGGAGGGCAGAGGCCTTCACGCTACCAGGCCCGCCCTTACACCTTTCCTGTGTGGGTGCGAATGTGTGCTTGTGTGCGTGTGAGCATGTGCTGCGTATGTGTGAATGTGGGGGATTTGTGTGTTGCGTGCAGACATATTTGTGTTCTGCCTCCTCTGAGGTCATGCCACTTTCTCTGACCCTGTCCACAAGGAGAAGGCTGGGGGGGGGGGGCTGGGGGGCAATGGAATGGCCCTTCTTCTTTAAATATGTTTTTACTAGAGGCCCGGTGCATGGATTTGTGCACCAGTGGGGTCCCTTGGCCTGGCCTGCGCCCTCTCACAATCTCGGACCCCTCGGGGGATGTTGGAGAGCCGGCTTTGGCCTGATCCCCAAAGGCCAGGCTGAAGGACCCCACCGGTGCACGAATCTGTGCACCAGGCCTCCAGTATGCATATAAGATCTTTGGTTAATCTCTTCCCGCCTTCCCTCCTCCCCCCTTCCCTCTGAGATTCATCAGTCTGCTCCATGTTTCCATGCCTATGGTTTCCACTCCTGCGTTGAGCATCTGCCCCCTGGTGGTCAGTGAGCGCCATAGCTACTGGCCAGTCGGCTGGTCAGCGGTTGGCTGATTGGCAGGTTGCTTAGGCTTTTATATATATAGACTAGAAGCCCGTTGCACAAAGATTCGTGCAATAGGCCTTCCTTCCCCTGGGTGCCGGCACTGGTTTTCCTCTGGCACCCAGGACCTAGGCCTTTGGTCCGGCTGCAGCGGAGAAGCCAAGCCTCTTCAGTCTTCAGTCTTCAGTCTTCAGTCTTCACTCCAGCCAGAGCCTTCAGTCTTCGCTCCGTGCCTGCATACGCAAATTAACCACCATCTTTGTTGGCTTAATTTGCATAGTTGCTCTGATTGGCTGATGGGCATAGTGGAGTGACACCAATTTGCATTTTTCTCTTTTATTAGTGTAGATTGCTTTCAGAGAGAGGAAGGAGAGGGAGAGAGAGAGAGAGAAACCCATGATGAGAGAGAATCATGGATCAGCTGCCTCCTGCACACCCCACACGGGATCGAGCCCACAACATGTGCCCTGTCCGGAATTGAACCATGACTTCCTGGTTCATAGGTCAATGCCCAACCACTGAGCCACACTGGCCGGGCTCTCCTGCCCTTCTGCAAAAAGCATGTTCCCTGCGGGCCGCAGCCCAGGGCGGGGCTGGCCGCTCTGCCCGGGAAGCTGGGGTTGGCGGGGGCTGCGCGAATCCCTGTGCTCGCCCCTCCCGGCCCCGTCTGATCACAGCCCCGTGTGTTTTGACTGAAATCTCTCCCTGCCTCCTGGGATTGATGTGAAGATTAATGCCTGTTTAGCAAATTACAGCTTCCCCGGCACCTCCCGCTCCTGGGAGTGGAGCCTTGGAAACGGAAAATAAAAACAAAGCTCGCAGCTCCATGTCAGGGCTTGGCCACAGCAGAGACGGCCGGGCCCCAGTCTGCGGACGGGGCTGCTTCGCAAGGCGAGGTGAGGCCCGGGCCTGCCAAGGAGGCGGCTGGGGGGACGCCAAGCCCAGCCTCGGGCTCGGGGCGCGGGAGAGCATGGGAGCGGGCCTCGTGGGAAGACGGCCAAGGGCAGCTGCGGCCGGGGCCTGGCTCGTCTACAGGCCTGATGGGGAGCGCAGCAAGGCTGTGCCCATGGAGCAGCCTGTTTCTGCCGTTCTCCGGGGCAGGGGGCTGAGCCCATCCCTTTAAAAAAATGCTTTTATTGATTTTAGAGAGAGAGCGGAGGGAGAGGGAGATAGAAACATCAGTGATGAGAGAGAATCATGGACCGGCCGCCTCCTGCACGCCCCCCACTGGGGATGGAGCCCACAACCCAGGCCTGTGCCCTGACCGGGAATTGAACCGTGACCTCCTGGCTCCTAGGTCGATGCCAAACCACTGAGCCACACTGGCCAGGCCCATCCCTCTCCTCCCTGTAGCCTAGAGGGAGACTCGGGGGATGATGGTGACTGGTGCTCAGCTCTGGGGAAAGGGAGGAGGAGACTCTGGCCCTGTAGCCTGCGACTCCTCAGGGAGCAATCACATGTGGAGGAGGAGCCGAGACAGGCCTGAGGGCAGGACCTGCCGATGGGGCAGGTATCAGTCCCCAGCCTCCGGGCTTCTGGGCCGCCTCTGAGGGCTTGGCGGAGGCCTGCATGTGGCCAGCCTTGGTGGGGAGACCACTGGGGCTAGAAGGCAGCTCCCTGCTTCCCTGGCAGGTTGCTCAGTGGTTAGAGCGCTGGCCCTCAGACTGAAGCATCTCGGGTTGGATTCCTGGTGAAGGGCACGTTCAGTCCCTGGCCCTGGCTGGGGTGCGAGGGGTAGGCAACTGCTCGTGTGTGTGTGTCTCACATTGAGGTTTCTCTCTCTCTCTCCCCCTCCCATCCACTCTCTAAAAATCCATGGAAAAAGTATCCTGACTCCTCGGGGAGGATTACAGAACAAGAGAGAAGACCATGACCTCTCCTGCGTTTCCTCCAAAAAAGCTGGTTCCGGTTCCGCTCAGATTTGGGTCCCCGAGGCCACTTCTGAGGGAGCTGACTAGGCCATGATGGGGGGAAGCTCGGGGAAGGTGGCTACAACTTCCAAAGAAGGAACAAGGTGTATGTTCCCGTCCATCAAAGTCTCCTTTAATACCCCAAGCCCTCCGACTGCACCCTCTCTCCCCAGCGCAGCCTGGAGACTGTCTCTGCCCCCCCCCCGCCCCCCCGCTGGGGATGGAGCCCGCAAGCCGGGCCTGTGCCCTGGACCAGGTCGTGTCCCGGAGCAAATGGAGTGTGCAGCTGAAACTAATAACACCCACCCCGAATTGGCGAAATTACTCAGCTGGTGAGACGGTTTGCAGCCGGGAAGGGCAGAACTCCCCTGGAAAGTGCCTGGTACGTGGTGCCTTGTTGTGTTGTATTTTGTGCCTTTAAATCAACGCAGCAGATCCAAGCAACAGCAGCCTCCTGAGCACCACACCCTCTGTCTGAGGAACAGCAGCTGTGTGTGAAGCCTCCCCCCACCAGCCAGAAGAGCCACCACAGCTGTGAACAGCACCCACCAGAGGAGCTGCTGCCAACTGAGGAGCAGCTGCTACCGCAACCGCCCGAAGAGCAACCACAGCCCAAGGAGCCACTGCCACACAGGGAGCAGCCACTGAATGACTCAACATCTAGATATGTCAGTGAGATCAAACATGGGTAGACAAAGAAACCCCCAAAGGAAAGAGAAGGAGGACTCTCCAGAAAAGCAGCTAAGTGATACAGAGGCATGCAACATGACAGAAAAAGAATTCAGAATAAGGATCCTAGAGTGCATAAACTGGATGGAGGAAAAAATCAACAACTTCTGCAAGAAGCTAGAAGAAACAGATGAAAAAGTCAACTACCTATGCAAGAAGCAAGAAGAAACAGATGAAAAAATCAATAACATATGGAAGAAGCTAGAAGAAACAGATGAAAAAATCAACACCTTAAGTGAGCACTTACTATATGCAGGCATGGTGCTGAGTGTTTTCCATGCATTGACTTCATTGTACTGGCATCACAGCCCTGGAGGTGCCAGCACCCTCTCTAGCGGACAAACAAGGCTCCTGGGCCTGGAGGGATGCAGCACACAGCCCGGCACAGAGCTGGGGTGGAGGAGAGATCTGAACACAGGTGTCTGTTTCCGGCGCTGGTTAATCCGCTCAGACATGTATTGATTTGGGTCCTCACCCTCTGGCCGATACTCTGGGATCCATCCAGATCCAATCTAGGCAGCAGCTCATCTCCAGCAGCTGAGAGGCCCTGTGCCTGCTGGCGAGGGGGGACAGGAAGCTGGCGGGTGCCTCTTTTTGCAAAATCCAGGACAGGTGTTTGCACAGTGACACAGCGAGCTTTGTGCAGGTTTCTGCAGCCTCCACGCCTGGTCTGCGAATAGGGGCGCCCCTGGGGCCTCCTTGTCTAGAGCCAATGCTTTGGGAACGTTCCTTCCGAGCTGCACACAGGCCACCTGTGTCAGGAACGGGGGGCCAGCATCGCAGAGGGCCTCTGCCTGGGCCTCACCTTGCGAAGGGCTGGGGTTTGGCTGAGAGAAGTTACGGGTCTCGGTGTGGCTGAGTGCCAGCCAGGGACAGTGCGGGGAGCTGCACACTGGGTCTCGTCCCAGCTCTGCGGTACCTTGCTGTGGGATCTTGGGCATCTCACTTCTCTGTCTTTCTCTCTGTCTGTCTGTCTGTCTCTGTCTCTCTTATCTCTCTGTGTATCTCTCTTTCTCTCGTTTCTGTTTCTTCATCTAGAAACTTGCACTATTTGATCGCCAAGGTCCCGCCAGACTTGAAATGCTATGACTTTATGATGAATCATAAAGGTGAGTCACCAAGAACTCTGAAACCCCGGGACGAGTTAAGGTTGGGGAGCGTCACCAGGCGCAAGGGAAGACGTGGACCCGCTGCATTTAGAAACCAGCCGGGGATGATGCCGTGGGACTGCCAGCCGGCGGGAGCGCTGTCCCCCCGAAGGGCCTCCGCTCTGCGGGATTACGAGTGGAAATCCCTTTAATGGGGACAAATCCCTCCTTGCATAATGATTTGCATCCAGAAAGATTTCAGTGCAGATCCTCCCGGGATGCAGAATTAGTTCATGGACTTGAATTCAGACTAACATGGCTGTCTCCCAAAGAGTAGATTTTCTTTCTTTTAAAGGAATATTTTTATTGATTATTATTATTATTATTATTTTATTGCTTAAAGTATTACAAAGGGTATTACATATGTATCCATTTTATCCCCCCGCCCTAGACAGTCCCCTAGCCTCCCCTATCACCCAGTGTCTTATGTCCATTATTATTATTTTTAAAGTATATTTCTATTGATGTCAGAGAGGAAGGGAGAGAGAGAGAGAAACATCAATGATGAGAGAGAACCATGGATCGGCTGCCTTCTGCACACCCCTTACTGGGGATGGAGCCTGCAACCCGGGGGCCTGTGCCCTGACCAGGAATCGAACCTGGGACCCTTCAGTCCCCAGGCCAATGCTCTATCCACTGAGCCAAAGCAGCCAGGGCCCGAGAGTAGATTTCCTTAGGATGGGAGCCTGGGTCTGGGAGCCTGAAGACAGAGTAGAAAGAGTGCCCCGAAGGTCAGGGGCGATAAAAGAGTCCAGTAATGCGATTGGTCACAGCCCAGTGCGGCTGCATCCACTGCCCCCTCTCACTGTCCCGTGCCCCGCCCCCCACCGGCCAGGGAGGCGGGAGGCGGGTCGCTGGCCCGGAGCGGGCCCAGGGCACCTTCAGGGGCGGGAGCGCGGAGGCACCTTCCTTTCTCAGCGCGACGTCCAGGACGTCCAGGGCGGCCCATGATGAATGGCCTGGCAGCGCCCGAGGCTGCAGAGCCTGGCCCTGCCAGCACCTGAGTGTCCTGAGCCCCCGGAGGGAGGGACGGGGGGGGGGCAGGCTGAGGGCCACCAGGGGACACTGAGGAGGTGGAGGAGGGACAGAACCCTGTGGCTTGTCCCGACCCGGACAGGGGACCCGTAGCACCAGGGGACACATGGGGACCAGACCACATTTCCTCCTCCTCCTCCCCCTCCCGCTCCTTCCCCCCTCCCCCTCTTTCCCCCCTCCCCCTCCTCCTCCATTTTTATTGATTTCAGAGAGAAAGGGAGGGGAAGAGAGAGAAATAGGAACATCAATGATGAGAGAGAATAACGGATCGGCTGCCTCCTGCACACCCCTCACTGGGGATCCAGCCCGCAACCTGGGCCTGTGCCCTGAGCGGGAATCAAACCCGGGACCCTTCAGTCCACAGGACGATGCTCTACCCACTGAGCCACACCGGCCAGGGCGGACCACATTTCCACCTTGGGCAGGTCCCTGGAGCTGCTGGCTCAGGGTCCTCGCTGCCCAGGCAGGAGCTGCACCGCCGGCACTTAGTACAGGGTGAGCACGGGCCACGGCGACCCTGTTGCTCGCAGTCCCTCCTGTGTGGGGAGACAGCCGATCAGTGATTCTCTCCCTCTCCCTTCCTCTCTGAAACCAATAAAAATACATTTAAAATCAGAAATAAGTAACCATCCACACAGCCCCCACCAGCCTCACCAAGGCACCTTCACTGGCAGATTCCCACGGTGCCTGTCTGATCCGCTACAGCCCTTGGCTTCTGGGCTCCACAGCAGCAGCGCTTGGTCTCCTGGCCTCCGGGGGGCGGAGCCACCCTCCTGGCCCCAGGCGGGGCGCAGCTCTCACCTCCTGTTTATGAAGACAACAGCTCAAGTTCACGGTATTAACAGTAACCACGGCCTTCCACTTCCGCAGACCCCCTCTCTCCACACACAGAAACACGCATGCACAATGAAATACATGCGCACAGAAACACACACACACACACAGACCCAAGTTCACAGAAATGCACATGCACACACACACACACACAAGAAATCAGAGACGCCCACTGACTGTAACCATCCACTATGACCCCCGACCTTCAGCAAAAGGCTGCTGCCCCGCAGGCAATGGGGCCACGCAATCATTTTTATTTAATAAACATGGATTCAGTGCTGACCATGTGCCGGGCGATGTTAGAACCCCTTCCCAAATACTGACCCTCACGACAACCAGAGGAGGAAACGGAGGCAGAGAGCTGCGCGCTGGTAGTGCGGGGCTCCCAGCGAGGCTGCGGGCCCCAGAGGAGGCGCGTGAGGGACGGGCAGGAGGTATTGAGGAGAGGGAGTCCCCAGGCGCTGAGAAGGGAGGTGATTTACAGTGACCTCGAGACCCTGACACATCCGTCAGGCACAGGGGCCTCACGCGGATATGAAGGAAGAAAGGTAGGGCTTTCTGTACCTGGGTGTGGCATACAGCAAGTGCTCAATAAACAGGAACACGGTGGCATCACTACTCTGCCCAATGGTTTCAGACCACATCTCTCCTTTGAATTACAGGCCTTGGGCAAACAAGGTCAGAATTCGCCTCCATAATTCTGGGACTTCAGGGGGAACAATTCACACCTCCAGGACTGGCATAGTTCCTGTTGGCTGGGGGAAAATCCCTTGAGGCCAAGTGAGATCTGGGACCTCCCCAAGATCAGAGAGGGCAAACCCACCCCCAATTCTAACCCTAACCACAGCACTCAATTTAATGCTAAACCTTAACACTAACCTAAACCCTACCACTACCCCTACCCCTAACCTCCCCAAGGTCAGGCAGGGCAAACCCACCCCCAAGACTAACCCTAACCCCAGCACTAAACCTAATGCTAACTCTCACCCTAACCCTAACCACATCTTAACTTAAATCCTAGCCCTAACCCTAACCCTAACCATAACCATAACCATAACCCTAGCCCTAGCCCTAGCCCTAACCCTAGCCCTAACTCTAACCCTAACCCTAACCCTAACCCTACCCTAACCCTAACTCTACCCCCAACCCTAGCCCTAACCCTAGCCCTAGACCTAACCCTAACCCTAACCCTAACCCTAACCCTAACCCTAACCCTAACCCTAAGCCAGTCACCCAAGCACAGGGAGGGGGCCTCCTTGAAGCTTAGCAAAGGCTATTGTGTCCCCTTTGTCTGTGTCTGGGCTCTTTTATGGCCTCGAAGTGTCACAAATGTCACTGCTCCAACACAGATGGGCCCTAGCAGGGCTGCTGCGCGCATCCATAAGGAATGTGCTTTCTGGATTCTGGCCTTGCCCTGTCTGCCTACTTTGCAGAATTATTTTCCATTACATAAGTCTCTGAAAAAGGCCTTGAGTTGCCGAGTGGCAAGGCACCACATGAAATACAAATGAACCAAAGTGTTGATATCAAAGAACGGGGGAGTCCATCTCGCCCGTGTCTCTGGAAGAGGCCCATTATCTGACGGCTCCGCTGACTCATCCCCACCTTACCTAAGGGGCGAGATCTGGAGGCTCAAAACAGCCCTGGACTGGGCCTGCCCAAACCCTCAATAGTTTGCCTCAATTAGGCCCAAGGAGGGGTGTGTGTGGGGGGGGGGGGAGGGGAGGGAGGGTGAGCGAGCCAGAGAGAGGGAGAAAGGCAGGCAAGGGAGCAGAAACTGCTGGTTTGTCGCTAGCCTTCTCCCATTTGCCTTCTCCTGGGCTCTCCCAAATGAGTCATTAGCAGTGGTCAGTTTGTCCATCCTAGTGAAGGGACTAACTGAGCCAGATAGGACCTGGCTCATACTTCGCAGGTGATAAGGATAGATCTCCTATAGTTGCAGAAGGAAGCCAGGAGGCAAAGACGAGACGCGCAGATGGGGTTTAGCCGTGGATCCGAGGCCAGTGTAAGAAGCCTGTGATTCCGAACGGTGGTGGGGGCAGGTGGGGGCCCAGGAAGTGGGTGACATTCATGGGCTCCCCAATTTCCAAGCTGCTAAAGAACCTGAATATAACTCATGTGTCTACTCTCAAGAAAGGGGACCTCATCCCCAATTCAGAGGCAAATCTTTTTAAAAAATATGTTTGTATTGACATCAGAGAGGAAGGGAGAGGAAGAGAGCAAGAGAGAAAAATATCCATGATGAGAGAGAATCATGGATCGGCTGCCTCCTGCACGCCCCCCATTGGGGATCAAGCCCACAACCCCGGCCTGTGCCCTGACCGGGAATTGAACCCTGACCTCCTGGCTCATGGATCGATGCTCAACCACTGAGCCACGCCCGCTGGACCAGAGGCAAAGCTTTACCATTCTAACCCAATCAATGGTAATCCCTCAGAAATTGGTTTTGAGGATGGGGGTCATGTGATCCAGTGCTGGCCAGGGAGCGCTGAGCGAATTCCATTGGGAGCTACCGTCCTGTAGGAAGCAATCCTGGAGACAGCGCTTTGCCATCAGAGGTTGTGTCTGCATGTGATGCCGGAACTGCAGCAGCCTTTCTGGGACCCCGACAGGCAGAACAGAGGGTCACAGAGGAGAGAAGCCTCCAAGTGCCATCTTGGGGACCTTCCTATTTGGGGGGTTTCTGTCACTTGCAGCCAAAAGCATCCAAAGGAGGCAGCCTAGAGATTATTTGGGAACCAGAACAGTTGGATACACCCCCCACCCCCAACCGAGGGCGGCTGGAGCAGTCAGGCTCAACTCTCCCTTCCTCTCTGAAATCAATAAAAACATATTTTGTAAAAAAGAAGAAACACTGGAAAAGCAGCTTCAGCATAGGTTTCATGGAGTTACCAAGGATACGGGGATCCTGTTAGGGTGGGGGTGGGGCAAAGGTGCATGGGGGGGGCGGGGTCTCCTGTGCAGGCTCCCTGGCTGGTGCAGTACTTTTAACCCCTCAGCTGCTGGGGTGGAGGAGGCCTGGGAGATGGTCCTCAATGGGGAGACGGAGACTCAGAGGGGCCGAGTGACTTCCTCCAGGTCACACAGCGAGGGACTGGCAGAGACCGGCTCCTTCTGGTGCCCAATTGTTGGGAGGCAGGGGCCACAGGGCTGGCTGACAGGATAGACCCCACAAAGGGTGAACGAACCCGCTAACTAACATGGTCTGGCCTCAGGGACGAAGTGCCTCCTTGTATTTCTTTTTAAAAATCTTTATTGTTGAAAGTATTACATATTATCTCCCCTTTTCCTCCATGGACCCCTTCTAGCCCGCCCCCACCCCAGGCCTTCACCACCCTATAGTCTGTGTCCATGGGTTATGCCAGGGGTGGGCAAACTTTTTGACTCCAGGGCCACAATGGGTTCTTAAACTGGACCGGAGGGCCGGAACAAAAGCATGGATGGAGTGTTTGTGTGAAAAAGGGTACGGTTTTTGTTTTTTTTTAAGTTTTATTCATTTCAAACGGGTTTGCCCACGGCTGGGTTATGCATATCCTATATAATAAAAAGCCTGTGGTCGTGACGCCCTCACGCTGTAACAACCGATTAGCAGGAGGCTGCATGCGCAGCAGGCGCACACGGGTGGGTGTGGCTGTGTGTGGTGAGGTGCATGTGGATGGGCAGGGCTCATGCGGGGCTGGATGGCGGTTGCCGCTGTGAGGGCCTGGCCTGAGGCTCAGGCAGCCCTGGCACTGGCAGTGGCAGCAGCAGTGGCATGATGGGGGCGTCGCCTTCCCCTGATTGGCCCGGTTGCCTCCCGCAGAGAGAGGCCAGAGGCAGCAGCAGCAGCAAGGGGGTGATGGAGGCCTTCCCCTGATCGGCCGGTTGTCTCCCACAGGGGGAGGCCCTGTGGGGAGCAGGCCTAAGCCATCAGTCAGACATCCCCGAGGACTCCTGAACTGTGAGGGGGGCAGGCTGGGCTGAGGGACCCTCCCCCCAGTGTACAAATTTTCATGCACCGGGCCTCTAGTCCTATATAATAAAAGCCTAATATATATGCAAATTGTCCCCTCGGGTGGTCATTCGACCAGGAGACAAAGAGTTTGACCACTTGCTATGACGTGCACTGACCACTGGGGGGTGGCACAGAACATGGTGGGCATTGGAAATCCGGTACTGGCAGAGGGCGGCAGTGGAGGCATTGCCTGCCCTGATGGGCCCCAATGAGAGCGGGACCATGGTGGGATGGTAGAGCAGGTGAGTGGGTGGTGCCCGGCCAAGGTGGTTGCAAGCAGGGGCCTGATTGGCCTGTAGACGGCGACCAGCAGCAGAGGCAGGGGACGGGGCCGCTGCCCAGGTCCCAGGCCCTGAAGGAGCTGGGCAGGGGGCCCAGCCCTGATCGACTGCCCCTCAGTGAGATGGTGGAGCAGGTGAGGGGGCGGCGCCAGGCCAAGGCGGGGTGCCAGGCAGGGCTGCGGGGCTGCAAGGCTGGGGCGCGGAGCTGGGGCCCGATCTCCGCAGGCCTCCCTGAGGGGACCCCTCCCATGCACAAATTCATGCACCAGGCCTCTAGTATGCCTATAAGTGCTTTGGTTAACCTCTCCCTATCTACCCACCACCCCTGCCTTCCCTCTGACAGCTGTCAGTCTGTTCCATGTATCCATGCCTCTCTATTTTGTTCATCAGTTTATGTTGTTCATGAGATTACACATGAGTGAGACCATGTGAGACTTGTCTTTCTTTGACTGGCTTATTCACTTAGCATAATGCTCTCCAGGCCCCTCCACGCCCTCAAAGGGTAAGAGATCCTCTTCCACAGCAGGCCCACGCCTTTCCTCCCCCCCCTGCCGGGAGCCGGTCCATCCTTGCTGTTTCAAGGGACCTGGCATATATGGCATACGGTTCTTAATATGTTTGCTCACCTTCTTGGCGCTGTGTTTTAACCAAGGTCACCTCTCCGAGAAAGGTTGTTTCCCCAGGTAGGGATTTTCCCCTGAAGTTAGGGAGGGGATGAAACTCCTTAACTAAGTGCCAGGCGGGTAGTTAATCAATTTAACTACAAACAATCATGCTTAAGCTACATAATCTTTACTCCCTGGAATGGAGATAAGAAACGCCCTAACCTTTGTAATAGAGATTGATAGGATTGAATCAACTGGTATAAATACAGATGCAACAAGACAAAAACAGTCAGAACTCAGAACACAGAACTCATGAGACAGAATTCAGAAGACAGCAAGAGACAGAACTGAGAACACAGGGCTTGGAAGACAGGACCAAGAGAGACAGAGCCTAGGCACAGAACCTACACAGAATGTTCTCTAGAAACAGAAGAACTTCGCTGGAGAGAGCATGCCGGAGGATCCTGGACTGAACCTGACTGCGGAGATTGGCAGGAGAGCCTGACTAGAACCTGGTGACTGAACCTGACTGGAGATCCTAGGCAGAACCTCTCTGGAGATCCAGACCAGAACTTGGCTGGAGATCCTGACTGGAGATCCTGGCTAGGCTGCTGATCAACTGAACGCTGTCTCCGTGTCATTCCTTCTTCGCCGACTCCGTCCACACCTTTGGGGACCCCTGGACCTGCTGGGGTTGGACCCCGGCACCCCCCCACTTCATCCCCACAGCCACGCACCTCCTAACCTCTAAGGGACCCCACAAGACTTGCACCTGGGGGAGCAATGGGCAGCGGCAGCTGCTCCGGGACCAACCCCCTGAACCTGTCCCAAGGCGCCTGTGCTCTGGCTGCCCAGGGAGCAGAGCAGCCCCGCCAGGCGCCCCTGCTGCTTCCTCTCTCCTGGCCCTTCCTGGTCTCGCAGCCCCAGCTGTGACAAACACACTCTCACAATCACGGGGACTGGCTTGTGAAATCTTTCCTGCGCGAAGAACCCACACACCACCGCCGGCCGGAGGCAGACCTGCTCCAGGCCCAGGCCCAGGCCCCTTTCCGGTAACAAAATCTTCATTTCAGGTTCTGCTTTTAAGGGGAACTCAGATTAAGATAATCTCAAGGTTCTCACTTCCCCTGACAACTGCCAACAGCACCCTCCTGTCTGCCCCACCCCCAAGCCTCAGTTTCCTCTCTCCTGGGTCTCACCTCCAGCTCACCTTACCTCCTGCCCAGACTCCAGCTCCCATCTTCCTCCTCCACTCACCCCCAGTCCAGTGTGAAACATAGCTTTTCATGTCACTCAAGGAATGGGAATGCAGCTAAGTCCAGATACGGACTTAGCCCAGCGGAGGTAAAAAGGGAACAAAATGGCAGTACTTGTGGATTGTGGGTCCCTGTCTGTCACTAACTATGATGTAATAATCTCTCTGAGCTTTAACAATTTTTTTTCCTTTTTAAATCTCTTTTAAACTATATTTTTAATTGATTTCAGAGAGGAAGGGAGAGGGAGGGAGAGATAGAAGCATCAATGATTGACTGCTTCCTGCACGCCCCACACTGGGGATGGAACCTGCAACCCGGGTGTGTGCCCTGACCGGGAATTGAACCCTGACCTCCCGGTTTATAGGTCGATGCTCAACCACTGAGCCACGCCGGCCGGGCTACAGTTTTTTCAATTCCGGTTTACATTCAGTATTATTTTGTATTATTTCAGGTGTACAGCTTAGTGGCTAGATAGACAAATACTTTACACAGTGTCCCCTTCAGTATGCCAGTCCCCAACTGGCAGCTTTTGCAGCTATTAAATAGAGGTCATACCCACTTCGAGGCTCTCAGCAGAGAACCCAGCAGAGAGTATGTGAACATGAGGGTGGGCACTGTATTGGGTTTGGCGGCCAAAAAGGTCACCAAGGATTCAGGCTCTGCCCGGCTGCCATAGCTCAGGGGTGGAGCATCGACCTAGGAACCAGGAGGTCAGGGTTCGATTCCTGGTCAGGGCACAGGCCCAGGTTGCGGGCTCCATCCTCAGTGTGGGGCGTGCAGGAGGCAGCCGATCCACGATTCTTTCTCATCATGGATGTTTCTGTCTCTCTCTTCCTCCCCTTCCTCTCTGACATCAGTAAAAAATAAATAAATGAATCCTATCTAATAAAAGAGAAAAATGGTAATTGGCGTACGACGATACCCTTTTCATTGGCTAATCAGGGCTATATGCAAATTAACTGCCAACTAAGATTGGCAGTTAACTGCCAACAAGATGGCGGTTAATTTGCATATGTAGGCACAATGCAGGGAGGCGAAAGGGAAAGCAGGAAGAAGCCCCCTGCCACTGACAGTGATCGGAAACCCAGGGGGGAGGTAAGAGCTGGGGGGCAGGGCAAAGGTGGCCCTGGGGCCACCTTTGCCCTGCCCCCCAGCCATGATCGGAGAATCAGGCACCTTTGCCGCTCTGGCCAGTGATAGCAGGAAGTAGGGGTGGAGCCAGCGATGGGAGCTGGGCACGGTCGAAGCTGGCAGTCCCGGGAGCTAGGGGCCCCTTGCCTGGGCCTAAAGTGAAGCCCATGATCGCGGGGCCGCTGCAGCTGCGGGTCCCCGCTGCCCGGGCCGGACGCCTAGGCCAGAGGCGTTAGGCCTGGGCAGGGGCAGAGCCTGCAACCACGGGGAGCTGGGGGTCCCCTGCCCAAGCCTGACACCTCTGCCGGAGGCCTCAGGCCTGGTCAAGGGGCCGATCCGGTGATTGGTGATCGGAGGGTGATGAGGGTCAACTCCTCTGGCCGAGGCATCAGGCCTGGGCGGGGGGCGGAGCCGGGGATTGGGGGGATATGATGGTCCCCTTGCCCAGGCCTGAAGCCTGGGTCAGAGGCATCAGGCTTGGGCGGGGGGTGGAGCAAGCGATCAGAGGGAGATGGGGGTCCCCTGCCCAGGCATGATTCCTGGGCCAGAGGCCTCAGGCCTGGGCGGGGGCCAGAGCCAGTGATCAGGGGGAGATGGGGGTCCCCTGTCCAAGCCTGACACCTCTGGAGGAGGCATCAGGCCTGGGAAAGGGGCTGATCAGGCGATCGGAGGGTGATGGGGGTCAACGCCTGAGGGCTCCCAGTATGTGAGAGGGAGCAGGCTGGGCTGAGGGACACTCCCCTCCCACACACACACACACACCCAGTGCACGAATTTCGTGCACCAGGCCCCTAGTAAATAAATAAAAAGAACTCAGGCTCTTTCTACCTTTTTCTGTCATCCCCTCGTGGTCCCAAAGTGGCTGCTGCTGCTCCAGGACCTCACAGCCCTGCAGCAGCTCAAAAGCAGGAGGAGCAGGGATGGGTGATGGTGGCAGCCATGCCCCTAAACGTTTCTCTTTTGGGGGGGAAGAAAACGATTTCTGAGACCCCCCCCCCAGCATCCCTATTAGGTTTGATTGGCTGGGACAGGGACTTCCCTAAATGAAATCATTGACGAGTGCTGTCTGTGCCGTGATGAGTTTGCTAGGTGTCGCTTAGGGTAACTGAGTCATCTCCTGGGGCGGAGCCTACCTTCCATGAATACACTGCCCCCCCTCAGAATCCACCTGGACGTGGGCTGGCATGGAACAAAGGGGGCGGCTCCTGGTGAGCCCAGGGGCCCCTGCGTCCCTAGTCCTCCCAGCAGCCGCAAGGCCCCTCCAGACACTGACGAAAAGGGCCAAAGGACCCTCAGGACCAGGGTTGGGCTCTGAGGTCTGGAGCCACCTGACCTCTGGCTGAGAGCCATCCATTCACTCTCTGGTGGCTTTGACTCTGTCCCGAGGGCCAGGAAAGATTGAACCCAAATTGCGACTCTGACTCACAGCCTCGGCTCTCCGCCTCGGCGGGCAGCCAGCGTCCCGGGCCATCAGCTGTGTGGCTCTCCACTCCTCTCCTGGTCAGGGCCCTGCACTGATGATCCGATTGCGTGCAGGATGTGGTGTGCTTGGCGACTGCTCCTCTTGTAACTTGACTGTGGCGTTGTCCAGCCGGAACTGTAAACACAGAGCCACGAGGGACCATGTCTGTGCAGTTCCCTCCGTGCTGCCTGCCCCAGTGCGCATGTACACTGGCCCTGAATAAATGCTTCTGCTGATTGATGAATGCCAGGGGCGTCCTTACCGTGACATCTGACAAGTACTAGGAAAGCCAGGACACTTCTGAGCGTCTCCAATTTGGGAATCCAATTCATTTTGGAAGGGTTTAAGAAAACAATACTTTTATTTTATTTTTGCTTTTTTTTTCATTTTTCCAATGGCTGTAATTTTTTTAAAAAATCTTTATTGTTGAAAGTATTACATATGTCCTCCTTTTCCCCCCATCGACCCCCTGCAGCCCACCCCCACCCCTGCCCCAGGCCCTCAGCACCCCACTGTCTGTGTCCATGGGCCTTGCATATATGCACACATGTTCTTTGGTAGATCACTTCCCACCCACCCTCCCTCTCCCACCTTCCCTCCGAGATTCCACACTCTGTTCCATGCTTTCATGTCTCTGGATCCACTCTCTTTATCCGTTTGTGCTGTTCATTAGATTCCACATATGAGGGAGATCATGTGATCCTTGTCTTTCTGTGACTGACTTATTTCACTTAGCATGATGCTCTCCAGGTCCCTCCATGCTGTCCCAAAGGGTAAGAGGCCCTTCTTTGCCCTGACCGGTGTGGCTCAGTGGCTAGAGCGTCGGCCTGCAGACTGAAGGGTCCCAGGTTGGATTCCGGTCAAGGGCATGTACCTGGGTTGCGGGCACATCCCCAGTGGGGGGTGTGCAGGAGACAGCTGATCGAAGTTTCTCTCCCATCGATGTTTCTAACTCTCTATCCCTCTCCCTTCCTCGCTGTTAAAAAACTCAATAAAATATATTTTTTTTAAAAAAGAGAGACCCTTCTTTTTTACAGCTGAGTATTGCATGGTGTAAATGTACCACAGCCTTTTTATCCACTCACATGCTGATGGGCGCTTGGGCTGTTTCCACATCGTAGCTATTGTAAATAACGCTGCTATGAACATAGGGGTGCGTACATTCTTTCTGATTGGTGAAGAAAACAGTACTTTTAGTCCTTACAATTTCTTCTGACAACAGACACATTACTAGTCCCCTATTCTTCTTCTGAGAAAATACTGGGGAACATGGTGGTTATGTGGGAAGGTGGAATTCATAGCTGGTATAGAGGACACTAAGGGCCCAGTGCATGAATTCATGCACCTTGAAAGGAACTGTGGGCCATGAGGCTGCGGTGGGCACAGGGGCAAGTCTTGGTCCATCCTCCACGCCCCTGCCCGGCTCCTCCTGCCACAGCCTTAGTCCCCTGTCTGCCAGCAGCTCCGCTCCCACCGCCACCACTCCCACACACTGACGTCACCGCCCCGCTCACACCCACTGACGGGCGAGGAGCGATTGGGGCCGGCACCAACAGTGGGTGTAAGCCATGGCTGCTGCCCCAAGCGCCCCTCAGGAGCGGGGGGAGGTGGAGAAGCCCTAAGGGGCGATTGGGGCCAGCGCCAGGCGCCAGCAGTGCGTGCAAGCAGCAGCTCCAGTGCCAGCTGCAAGCAGGGCTGGTGCCAGGTGCCAGGTGCCGGCAGCGGTTGCAAGCGACAGCTCCGGCATCAGCAGCGGTTGTGAGTGGGGCGGGACCGCGGCACATGGGAGCAAAGAATTTTCAGTAACCACCAGAGGCTCGCCTCAATGACAGCGACCGGCGCCACCCGCTCACCTGCTCCACCATCCCACCACGACCAACGCCCACCATGTTCTGTGCTCTGCCACCTGCTGCCGACACCCACCATGTTCCATGTGCACCCCCCGGTGGTCAGTGCACATCATAGCGACCGGTTGTTCAGTTGTTCCGCCATTTGGTCTATTTGCATATTAGGGTTTTATATATATATCAATGGGGTGGAGTTTTAGACTGTTGCAAATTGACCTAAGCCAGTTTGGTCTTGTAAAAACCATGAGGGGCCGTAGCTGGTTTGGCTCAGTGGATAGAGCTTCAGCCTATGGACTGAAGGGTCCTGGGTTCGATTTCGGTCAAGGGGAGCAAAACCCACCAGATAAGCAGCCGGATGCTGGCAGGGCCACTTAGGATCAACGTAGGGCGCCACTCCTGCAGAATGAACCACAGCCTGGATTCCCGGATCTTCCTGCCAGAGCTGGGATGCCCCCTGTTCCTAGCCACTCACCCCCTGCAACCCCAGCAAGAACCCATTCTAAGGTCCTTTATGCGGATGAACACTACCGATAGCGCTCGTTGGAGCCCAGGTCGCGGTGGGCTCCGGAGCTGGGCTTGTGATAAAATGCTAGCTGAGCATCCTCAATGCGTACCAACCAGGACCCCTGCTTGTCCCCAGAGCAGATGCACCCTAACTCGTGCGTGCACCTCCCTGCCAAACGCCCCACCGGGATTTACAGACCACAGCGTGTGGGCTCCCTGCCCCTGTAGCGGGAACAAACTGAAGCGCCCGTTCCGCCTCTCTCGGCCGCAGGGAGGGGCTCCCGGCTTCCCACCTCCAGGTTGGAGGGCCTTCACCACTGGGGAGACCTTGGTGCAGCCCCTGCAGGGAGGAGGGGTGGGAGGGGGAAGGAGGAGGGATTGGAAGGGAGATGGGAGGAGGGATGGAGTGGTGGCAGGAAGGACGGGAGGAGAGATGAATGGAGTGAGGGAAGAGGGGTGGGAGGAGGGATTGGAAGGGAGATGGGAGGAGGGATGGAGTGGTGGCAGGAAGGACGGGAGGAGGGATGGGAGGAGGGATGGGGGGATGGGAGGGGGTGGGAGGAGGGATGGAGTGGTGGCAGGAAGGACGGGAGGAGGGATGAATGGAGTGAGGGAAGAGGGGTGGGAGGAGGGATGAGCAGAGTGGTGGCAGGAAGGACGGGAAGAGGACTGAGGAGATGCAGCAGGAAAGGGGCCAGGCTGGCGTCTGTGGGAGGCAGGGTCCTGGGGGAGCCCCTGTGCTTGGAGGACGCTCAGTCCCCCATCGTCTAGGATGCTGGGTGCTGAGTGCTGGGCACCCCCCACTGCTGACGCTGCTGACCGCCCCCCCTGCCCCCCACCCCCCGTTGAAGAAGCCGCCCTGCCCAGAGCCATGCACCTCCCGTGGGAGCCCACGCCGGGGGCGCGTCCCTGAAAGGCAGCCGAGGCTCCCTGCGCAGCCCACTCCAGGGGGCCCCCCTCCCAGGCGCCCGGGTCAGTTTCCTCCCACGGCCCCAGGCCCTGCGGCAGGTGCGGGTCCTGCAAACGCCCCCCCCCCCCCCAGGAACCCCCTGCGCGCATCTCCTCTCAGCTGCCCCGTGGGGGGAGGTCGCTGCCGTCTGAGACCGGGAGGGCACAGAGCCAGGCCCCATGGAGGGGAGGGCCCAGCAACAAGCAGCCTTAACCCGGACCCAGTCCCTAGTCCGAGGGCCTCCCCTGGCCCGGCTCCCGCTGCCCGCCCCCCCCCCCCCCACTCGCAGGCGCTCGGGGCAGCGCGCATTCTCCAATCTTCCCCTCCCGATGCTCCGTCTCCCACATCCTGTGGGTCTAACGGCTTAAAACCTGGGGGGAGGCGGGTGGCAGGAGCACAGAAGAGAAGTGCACGCAGAGAGGGGGAGGGGAAGACGAGGACAGAGTGTGTCTGCATCTCGTAAGGAAAGAACATTCTACACTGTGACGACTGACCCCCCAGACAGCTCCCTCCCGCCCGGAAAGTGTTAACCGCCCTCGGAGGGGGCGCGGGCCTCCCCGCGGGCCGCCTCCCTGGGCCGCGCGGCTGGGGATCAGGCCCATTGTTAACAAGTAATGACAGCCCGGCGCCTCCGCGCGTCCCCTGGGGGTTGGTGTCAGAAACGTCTTCCCGCGCTGCCGCTGGAGCTGACAGCCCGGCTCCCGGCGCAGCTGCGAACCAGGCCAGCCTGCGCCTGGTTGCCCGCCATCAGCTCAGAGCCCCCCGCCCCCCCCGCCCGCCCCCCCCCCCACCCCCCCGCCGCAGGAGAGGGCAGTAATCCCATCCCTCCTCCCACCCCTCCTCCATCCCTCCCCACCCCTCCTCCCATCTCTCCCTCAGAGTTGAGCATGACCTCAGCATCTGCAGGGACTGCAGCTGAGAGACCCTTGTGCCCTTTTAAAAAATATTATTTTTTATTTATTTAATTTTTTTGCTGTTAATCTCACCTGAGGATATTCTTCCATTTATTTTTTTAAAAAATATATTTTTATTGATTTCAGAGAGGAAGGGAGAGGGAGAGAGAGAGGAACATCAATGATGAGAACCATTGATCGGCTGCCTCCTGCACGTCCCCTACACTGGGATGGAGCCCACATTCCAGGCTTGTGCCTGGGACCCTTCAGCCTGGGGGCTGATGCTCTATCCACTGAGCTAAACCGGCCAGGGAGCCGTGCCCTTTGAGTGGTAAATTCCCAAAGCCTTCAGCCAGCAGGGGAGTCGGCCCCAAAGGTGGTTGTGCTGTGGACACTGTTGGAAGTTCCTCTTTGCGTCTGACCTAAGTAACAGCACATTTAGCGCTTCACCTCTGCCCAGAAACCGTGCGCAAATGAAAGCATCTGACACCTTTAAGAGAAAAGTCAATGTATGTGCCACCTCACCAACGCCGCGTCCTGTTGTAAGATCTGGGCCTTATTATGATTCAGGTGCAGTGAGGCCAACAGGTCTGGAGCCCGCTCAGAGGAAGGTAATCGGTGATACTTACAAGTCCCGGAGGAGAGGGCATGACAGGCCAGTGTGAGCCCTGGGAGGCCTGGTCCATCCCGGGTCCGCAAGGCCCCGGCGCCCAAGCATCAGAACAGAAAGAAAAAGGCACGGCTGGCCCAGGCCCCTCTCAGCCTCCCACTGCGCCGCATGCCTATCTCCTGGGATCCTGTTCGGCTTTTATTACTTGCAATCCACACAGAACACGTTCCCAGCAGTGTCATTAACAGCAAGAGGAAGTAGAAACACCGCCCTGTCCATCCGTATAGAAACGGTCGGTGAGCCATGGGCTCGCCGTGCTATGGGATGGGACACAGCGAATACACAGGCGCGCCAGGTGCACTCACAGCCCCTGCCCCTGGAGAGGTGCTGAATTTTTCTAAATTGTAGAATGGTTCGCATACACAACGCAATGCCATGGGCGTAAAACGTGAATAACAACAATGAATGGAAAAATGTCTAGAAAAAGGCACACCCAAGACGAGTAGATTTTGCCTCTGGGGAGGGGGTCACAGGCCAGGTTCTCCAGAAAGCAGGGGCTGAGAAGGGTCAGGGCTCAGGAGTGCCCGGGGTTGATGGGAGGGGAGCACCCGGGAAAGGAGAAGGGCGGAAGCAGGACTGGGCCGGCGGCAGTGCCCATCTGCAAAGTCTCTGCCCGCCTACCGGGAGCCCCGAGCAAAGGGCGCCCATGAGAGCGGCCCCACGCTGGGCGGAAATGACCGGCTGCTGGCAGGGGCCCCCTTGGAAGGGCTGGGGGTCAGCTGATGGGACTCAGAGCAGCTCAGCCCCATGTGACATGAGGCGTGGGGAAGAGGAGGCGACGGGCGCTGTATGGCTGTATGTATGTAAGTTACAAACGGGGACAGACGAAGAGATTTCTAACCGGCTCCCATGTGCGCCTCCTCCCTCCCTGAGCCCAGGCCCGGGAGCCGCGGCAGCTGCGGGGCGCAGGGATCCCCCCAGCTGCAGCATTTCCGTTTTTGGCTGTAGCTGGACCACATACCCATCTGCGCTGTCCCCGCTTCTCACTGCGCCTCCCAAGGCCGTCAGCGTCCCTTCCCAGGAACGGGCTGCCGCGTCTCACACTCGGTGTGGAAGGTATTGCTGCGGGGACAGAGCAAGAGCCTGGGTCACACAGGGGCCTGGTGAGTCACACTTGCAGCTTCACACTCTTCAGGGCAGCGCCTGCCCCTGGCTCAAGCGGAGGGTCAAGTGAGGGGCGTTAGCATCCCAGCGGAGGGGCCGTGGCTCTGACCATCCTGAGCACATGCTTAGATGGGTGGCGTTTGGCCTTGGCCTTGAAGGATGCAGAAGGAAAGAAAGAGCATTCCAGTCAAAGGGAATAGCATATGCCAGGCCGGCGTGGCTCAGTGGTTGAGTGTGGACCTATGGACCAGGAGGTCACAGTTCGATTCCCGGTCAGGGCACATGCCTGGGTTGCGGGCTCGATCCCCAGTGTGGGGCGTGCTGGAGGCAGCCGATCCATGATTCTCTCTCATCATGTCTCTCACTCTTTTCCTCTCCCTTCCTCTCTGAAATCAAAAATATATTTTTTTAAAAAGGGAGCAGCATAAAGGAAGGCAGGGAAGGGGGTATGTGGCCTCCGTCTAGTGTGGTCCATACTCTCCCAGGATGGGGTTTCTCTTCAGCCCGCCACGCTGGCATCCCACGCTGTTGGCCTCATCCCCAAACCTCCAAGGCTCTCCCAGCGGAGGCCACAGCTGCACGCCTCAGTCCTCACACCGCACTGGCCAGGGGGGAACCCGCCTTCCCACACCTACCTGGGAACACGCTGTGAGCCTCACTTCCCCGTAAACTCCACTGAATGTGTCCTGACAGTTCATTGGTTCTAGCTGAGTTATGTGCCTGCCTCTCCCTGGGCCGATCACGGAGGCCCGGGTAGATTTCTAGGGCCTGCAGGGCCTTCCTGGTTGGAGAGACTTTGGGGTGAAAGATAACACCAGTTCCTGTGGGGGGTCCGAGCTTCAGCGCTCGCCACTCACTCCTAAATCTAGAGCCAGAGTGGAGATCCACACGCACCAAATGCCTTCAAAGGCATCATTAAAGGAAAAGGCAGGGCGACGCGGAGATCTATAATTTTCCCGGCTACGCTTTAATTGCCTTCTCTGGCATGCGCTGCATAAATTAAGAGCTAGTTAATGCTGTAATGCGTAAAACAATTTCATGCATCTTAAATATTGCACTTGTACTTTAATTCCGCATTAAGTGGTCCCCTGAAATTTTTAAATTTACCAAGTCGCTGCTGTGCTACATGAAAAAGGTGCTAATGAAGTGTTCGTCAGTCACCACCTAACCTTCCCGGAACCCTGCCCCAGGTCTCCAGGATGACCGGCGGTCAGGAATGCGGTGATGGCCACAGAACAGAGAAGGCAGACAGATGCGCAATGGCTTCTCAGCCACCTCCAGCCAATGAGGGCCGATTTGCTCATTATGCAGTTCTAATTAAATGCCATTCACTATAGTGGACAAGAGGCTAATAATAATAATAGCATTTAATAGTGGCAGACCTTTCGGTATTCAAAACATCGGGCAAGGCTGGCTAATTAACAAGCGGGCCCCCCCTTTCTGGGTAAGGAGAGGGCTTCATGGGGGGGTCCTTCTAGGAACCTGAGTGCGTGCGCAGGGATGGGTCCAATGAAAAGAAGTGGCCCCTCCCTTGAGGGACCCCCATCTTATAGACCAGCGCTGCTCCCAGTGTGGTTTGTGGGCCAGGGTTGGTCCCCAGCAAGAGAAGCATGGAAACTGAGAGTAGCCATTCTGACACCTTGAAAGCAACTTGACCTTGCCGACATACATGTGGCGGGCTCTTGCCGAATGGGAAATAGATTATTCAAACTTCCACGGTGAGTGGCCTGTGGCAGGGGCTCAAAAATCATACACAGCCCGGCCAGCGGGGCTCAGTGGCTGAGCGTTGACCCAAGAACCAGGAGGTCAGGGTTCGATTCCCGGTCAGGGCACAGGCCCGGGTTATGGACTCGATCCCCAGCAGGAGGCAGCTGATCCATGATTCTCTCTCATCATTGATGTTTTTTTCTCTCTATCTCCCTTCCTCTCTGAAATCAATAAAAATATATTTTAAAAAACTTATTTAAGAAGTCATACACAGTAGGAACCAGAAATTACACACACACACACACTCTGCACTGCAGATGGTTCAAGAAGCAGTTATAGACCTATCAGTGTGGAATAAGGGGATGTGGGCTTAGTTACAGCCCCACAAATAAGGAGAGGGGCCACTTCTTTTCATTGGACCCATCCTGAGCATGCGCTCAGGTTCCTAGAAGAACCCCCCCCCCCCATGAAGCCCTCTCCTTACCCAGAAAGGGGTGCCCGCTTGTTAATTAGCCAGCCTTGCCCGGTGTTTTGAATACATGTGTCAGAATTTCTCTCCTTTTAAAGTGAATTCGGTTTTAAAATCTCCCACATTATTCTACATGTTTCCTCTGCCTAGAATGTTCTGTGTCCCCAGCTCCCCACTCACCCAAACTCTTTCTCTCACACACACACACACACACACACACACACACACACACACGAGTCATCGCAGTTCCTGGGGAGCCCTGCTAAGATCCTACTTCCTGGAGGAAGGCTTCACTACAGCCCCCCAGCCTCCACTCCCGCCCCTGCACCACAGCTGCCCCAGTCCCACGCGCACTGCATTATGGTACTTCCCACATGGCACTGAGTACATTTCTGTCGCTTTGCCTTCTGGACGGATTGATCCTTGAAGATAGGGTGATGCTTTATGGCTTTGAATTCCCACTGCAGAGCACATAGTAGATGTTCATTAAATGTGTACGAAAGTTAGTTTTTAAAAGTTGCATAAAATATGCATAGCATAAAATTTACCATTTATGACATTGACATTGTATTACAAGTATTAAATTGACTTTGTCGTGCAACCCTCACCACCATCCATCTCCAAAACTTTCTCATCTTGGAAAACGGAAACCCAGTCCCCATTAAACAGTGTCCCCATCCTCCCCTCCCCACCCAGCCCCTGGCAGCCACCATTCCACTTCCTGTCTCTATGAATGTGACTACTGTAGGGCCCTCAGATAAGTGACATCATCAGTATTTATCCTTGGGGGCCTGCTTATTTCACTCAGTAGAATGTCTTCAGGGTTCACCAGGTTGTAGCATGTGTCAGAATTTCTCTCCTTTTAAAGTGAATTTGGTTTTAAAATCTCCCACATTATTACACAGTTTTGCAGTGAGTTGGGAGCAGAGAAGAGCGGCTCAGCCTCTGGAAGGTTGGAGTTCCCAGCAAGTGTGCCCAGCGAGGAACGGATGAGAGGCCTCTAACAATGGGCAGCGGAGCGCCAATGGCAGGAGAAATGGACTCCAAGTCCTACCTGTGGTCTCACCGATGGCTGCTGGACAGCCTCAGGCAAGTCGCCTGACTCTGGTCTGTACAGTCGGGCAGTGTGCCTTCCAGGGTCGCTGAGGGGCTTTGATGAGACGATGCACAGGAACCGCTGGGTGGTTCATTCCCACTAGAAAGGCTGTAAGAAGAGGGAGAAGGCAGTAGGCTCATTATTCTCACGTTCTGAAGAGAAAGCCTGCATCTTTTTTCCGTCTTCCACCCTCCAGACCTTTGCTTGGAGGAGTTCCGGTCCCATTCAGCTGAAGGCGCCAGAGTTCATTCAGGGCACCAGCCAACAGCCTGGGAGCTTGAGCTGGGGGGGGGGGGGGGGGGGGGAGAGTGCTGGTGACAAAAGGCAAAGGAGCCGAGTGGTTGGCCCTGGAGGAGCCCAGTGTCGCGCACGACCCCTATGTAAGCAGATGTTCACAACATCTTCCACTTGCCCCTTCAGATCCCTGCCCCAGCCCCTTCCTCCTGCCCCTGTGCCCCAGAAGCTGACCCATCAGTGATCACCTCAAAGGACTTCCTGTTGGCCAGCTGCGGCCAATGGGGAAGCCCGTCCTGAGCTCAGAGGGTGGGAGAATGAGGCGAGGACTTACTCACCCTGTGGAGTTGGCCTGCGCTGACCGACCCTTCCACTGCGGGTCTTGCTCCTTTGAAGGGTGCCTCTCTACTCCCCTCTGATCCCTCTCAGTCTGCGTGATCACAAACTCCTCGTAGCCTTTCGGGTCTAGGGTGGTGACAGCTCCACTGCTAAGAAATAGCTTCTTAGGCTCAGTGGCTGAACCTATGAACCAGGAGGTCACGGTTTGATTCCCGGGCAGGGCACATGCCCGGGTGGTGGGCTCCATCCCCAGTGGGGGGCGTGCAGGAGGCAGCTGGTCCGTGATTCTTTCTCATCATGGATGTGTCTAGCTCCCGAGGCCCCTCCAATCTGCGCATTTCTGGATGTCGCTGAAGGAAAGAAACGGGTCAGGGGGCATCCAAGAGGATGAGAGCCGAGGCTGGGGTCGCCTCCTGGTGTCATGGAGGCCCAGATGAGCTCTGTGGGTGACATCCTGGGCTTCGGTGTATGCGGGCGGGGAGGGGGGCGGGGGGGGGGCAGGGTGAGGGTAGCTCCGCAAAGTCTGATTAAAGGGCCGCGGCTTGTCTGCACCTGCGCATCTCTCACCCCGCGCGGCCTCCATGGGCTGCTCGTTGGCCACCATTCGGTGGAGCCTGACTCCACGAGCATCTTCTGGTCCAGAAGGACCGGGTTTGGGGCGTCGGAGCAGCGACCAAGGCCTCCTCTTCAAGACCCTGCGGTGGCCCCTCCCCAAAGAGGCTGCTCCTCAGCCCCCACTGAGCATGCGCGGGCGCAAGACCTCCCCTCGGCCACAGCTGATTGGCTAAGGAATGGGCACCTGACCCGATTGGACCAATCAGATGCTTGCCCAAGAAGGGGCCTGGAGACACCCTGGAGGTTCCAGGCGGCGTGTTGGCGGCCTGAGCGCCGTGCCAGGCCTGGCCGTGGGCCTGGGGGAGCCCCAGGGAGGAGCCCCAGGGAGGAGCCCCAGGGAGGAGCCCCAGGGAGGAGCCCCAGGGAGGAGCCCCAGGGAGGAGCCCCAGGGAGGAGCCCCAGGGAGGAGGCCGGGAGAGCACGTCCGGGAGCAGCGGGAGCAGCTGGAGGAAGGAAGAAGCAGCCTCGCGGGGAAGCTGGAGCAGAGGCCCTGGAGCAGCAGGCGGAGCAGGCGAGGCCGCAGCTGCCACGCTTCCTGCCGGCGCCCGGTGGCTGGCTCCGACCCGGGGCCGCTGCACTTCCTGTCCTTGACTCTGCGATGGCCTCCTGCTCTTCCCATAAATCCTCCCCGGCCCTCGCGCCTGCGCAGTGGGCTGCCGTTCGGTGCCGCTAGGCCGGCCCTGCCTGCGGCGGCCACGTGACACAATTAGCTCAGGGTCCCTAAGGGGAGATTCATCCTTTTCGCAGACTCTCTGCCATAAATTTACAACCTCCACCTGGCTTCCCCTCGCCAGCCAGCGAGTGTCCTTCTGGGTTCACTTTTGTTCTCACAGGCCACCGAGGAGCTCGTGTCACCGGATCCGACGCCTTTCCCTGCCCTTTCCTCCTCCATCACCCGCTCCCCCACGCGGCTCCTCCGACACCCCTCTCTCCTCTCTGCGTTTGTCTCCTTGTCTTGCTTTCCTGGGGACTCAAGGGCCCCACCTTGTCTGTTCTGTAAGCCTCTTCTTAGCATTTTTTTCTGGCTCTCGTGGCCAGCACCCCACCCCACCCCCCGTGGTTTTTGTTTTGTTTTGTTTTAAAATATGTTCTTACTGGTTTCAGAGAGGAAGGGGGAGGAAGAGAGAAATAGAAACATCAATGATGAGAGAGAATCATGGATCGGCTGCCTCCTGCACGTCCCACACTGGGGATGGAGCCTGCAACCCGGGCATGCACCCTGACCGGGAATCAAACCCGGGACCCTTCAGTCTGTAGGCCGACACTATCCACTGAGCACACTGGCTAGGGCACACACCGTGGTTTCCATGGCCTCTTTCCACATACAAGCTTGCGCCTCCGCTTGGCCCTCTCGGGCTTCCATTCCCATGGCGCTGCTGGGAGCATGCATGGGACACAACACAGACCTCTTCAAACTGTGTGTGCCCCACAGGGGTCTCACTGTCCCCTCCCCAGCTGGCCCTCCTGTGTTCCCCAGTTGAGTCAATGAGTAGACAGTCTCTGCTCTTCATCCGGGAACTTTTGGCAGGGATTTTGGCTCCTCATCCTTTGCCAGGAAACACCCACCTTGGGCCACACGCAAATGGTGACTCTAATGTCTCTGCTTTTTTCCTCGCTGCTCACAGTACCGTGAGGCGCATGAGCCCTTGGGTGCTAAGATGCTCCTTGTCACCCCTGCTGAGGCCACTGGCCCAGCCTGAGCGCTGAAGGAAGGACACCCCATGCGGCCTGTGCATTATCCATGTGGAGGTCAAAGGTCACCAACCCCTCAGAGCGGTTGTTCTGTGGGCCCCAGGTGGATCCCCTTTCCTTGTGGGCATCAGACCTTCCATTCAGGAGAGCGAGTCTGTGAGGCCATGGCTGCTGGGAGGGGCAGGAAGGCCTCACCCAGACTTAGTTTTGAAAAAATATATGTGTGTTTATTGATTTGAGAGAGAGGAAGGGAGAGGGAGAGAGATAGAAACCTCAATGAGAGAGAAACCTTGCTTGGCTGCTTCCTGCACGCCCCCCACTGGGAATCGAACTGGTGAGCTCTTGGTTCATGGGTCGACTGAGCCATACCAGCTGGGGCCAGACTCTATCAGTTTTGAGCTCAGCTCAGGCACTGAGATATCAGGTCACAACTTACAAGACCACATCCCCTCACTGCACTGCCCAGGGTGACCCCAATCCCTGCCACGTGGCCATGAGAGGACTGTGCCCTCTTGTTAGCCCGAGGCTTGAACCTGTCCAAACCCCCCTATGGCCGCACCCCACAGTCCTTATTTGGAAATAGGGTCATTGCCGATGATCGAGTTGAGATGACGGCAGCAGGACCGTGTCCCCATATAAAGGGGAACCCGGACAATGACACAGCGCACAGGGAGGGCGCCACGGGAAGACTGGAGTTACGCTGCCGCACACCAGGAAGCAGGAGAGGCTGCGACAGGCCTGGAGGGACCCTTCCCTGTGCTTTCAGAGGGAGCATGGCCCTGCCGACACCTGGATCTCAGACTCTGAGCCCCCAGGACAGTGAGCCAACCCATTTCTGTGGTTTCAGCCATGCAGCGTGCAGTGCTTTGTTATGGCAGCGTCAGAAAACAAAGCCACGACTGGGTTTTTACTTGATGATTACGTTTAACCCCCCGCCCCCACACCCACACCGTTGCTTGCTCCTATTATCCTAATAAATTGTATCACCATGTTGTGTTAAACCAATATGCACTGTCTGTAAGTATGTAAATGTATTCAGTGCCATGCCGCGTAGCATGCTTGGAACCCGTGTCCTTTACTGTACAAATTCTTGTTTTCCTTGGAGTTAATATTTAGCTCTCACCCGTTTGGTGTGTTCAGCTATCCCGAGTTCATCCCGAAGGCGGGTATGTTCATCTCTTCTGAATCCATTCAAATAGCCCCTCGGCTTCTCTGTTTGGTTTGGTTTTCTCTCGGAAATCCGTCCCAGCATCCTGCGCGCTCCTGCCTGGTCAGTGCGGTTCCGCTCCAGGCCTATGCCCCGCGGTCCCCCGAGGGCCTCCCCTCCCATCTCCAGTTTCCAAATCCCACGCTTTCCACGTATTTGGTCGACTTTCCTTATTAGCACCTCTGCCTGCATACCACATCATCCCATTTTAGTACTTTCAGATGACAATAATCATTTATTTTATTCTTTAAATGTATTTTTATTGCTTTCAGAGAGGAAGGGAGAGAGAGAGGGAGAGAGAACCATCCATGATGAGAGAGAATCATGGACTGGCTGCCTCCTGCATGCCCCACACCGGGGATCGAGCCTGCATCCCGGGCCTGTGCCCTGACCAGGAATCAAACCGTGACCTCCTGGTTCATAGGTTGATGCTCAACCACTGAGCCACACTGGCCCAGTGACAATAATTATTTATTAACTCTGTTTCCAGGGCTGGAAGAGGTGAGAAGTCTGACTTGCCTCTACACAGTGTGCAGGCAGCTCGGTTCCAGCCCAGCTGTACCTTCTCCAGCACCTGGAGCCTCTGATTCCTCCACCTTCTCGGTTCTGCTGCCTGAATCCGGTTGCTTCTTGCAGCTTCTACCCCCATAGGCACTTCGCTTCCAGCGTCGTCCGGTCTGCTAGGTCAGTTTGCTTTCTGTCCATTTGCTTTCCAGCTTCCAAAATGTTGATGACATCTTTCAATGGCTGTCTCTCGCTCTCCCTCTCTCTCTTTCTCTCTCTCTGGTCCCTTGTGGATTTAGATATTTTTATTTTTTAAATATATTTTTATTGCTTTCAGAGAGGAAGGGGGAGAGAGAGAGAGAAACATCCGTGATGAGAGAGAATCATGGATCGGCTGCCTCCTGCATGCCCCACACTGGGGATCAAGCCCGAAACCCGGGCATGCGCCCTGACTGGAACTGAACCAGTGACCTGTTGGTTCATGGGTTGGCGCTCAACCACTGAGCCATGCTGACTGGGCTGGATTTATATCTTTTTATTTTTTATTTTAAAATATATTTTATCGATTTTTTACAGAGAGGAAAAGAGAGGGATAGAGAGAAACATCAATGAGAGAGAAACATCGATCAGCTGCCTCCTGCACACTCCCTACTGGGGATGTACCTGCAACCAAGGTACATGCCCTTGACCAAAATCGAACCTGGGACCCTTCAATCCGCAGGCTGACGCTCTATCCACTGAGCCAAACCAGTTAGGCCTGGATTTATATCTTTTTACACTTGATCTTAGCCAAAAGGCCGAGAAGCGATATATATCTTTTTAAACAAAATTTCGTTACTGTTATTTTATTGGGGACCGTGGGAGAGACAGTGGAGGTGTGTGACTGCTCAGTAATCCTCGGCTAATGGGACGCCCATCCATCTTTCTCACTGTGCTGCATTGCTTAGATCTCCCTCCACAGTAAACACAGGCGGGTTTGCTCTGAGTCCCGCGCTGGTGGGATTCCGGGGGAAGATGCATCCTGCTGAGGACTGCCCGCTCGGCCATCCCCTCCGCAGGACGCCTGGGCCTGGTACCTGGTACCCTGGTGACTGTCAGGCCCCCTGGGGAGGAGCCGCCTGCCTCCTAGTTCTGCCTCAGCTTGCAGGGGCCCCGGGAGGGCCCTTCACTGAGCCACTCACTCACCCTCACCCATTCCCGCCTTCACTTCCCATCACTTCAAGACACAGAGAGGCACCCAGGACCCCTCCAAGCTGCCCTGGGACAGGTTGCTTGGAGTCCCTCCTGGAGCGGTGTGTGTATATATTCGTGGGTCTGGGTGTGTCTGCCGTGGACAGAATGTATGGAAGGGAAGGGAATTTAAGTCGAGAGGGGCAGGCTCCAGAAAGTCAAGAGAGTCCATCAAAACAGCAAGTGCGTACAGCAGGGGTGGGGAATGTCTGGCCTGCGGGCCCTATAAGGCCCGTGAAATCATGTAGTCTGGCCCTGCCAAGGAATGGCGGGGGGGGGGGGGGAGTCAATTAAATGTTTGACCAAATAGAACAGGCTCATTATTAAGTTGATAATTCTGTGGGGTTTTTTAAAATATTTTTTTATAGATTTCAAAGAAAAAGGGAGAGGGAGAGAGAAATAGAAACATCAATGATGAGAGAGAATCATTGATCAGCTGTCTCCTGCACACCCCACACTGGGCATGTGCCCTGACTGGGAATCGAACCGTAGCCTCCTGCTTCATAGGTCCATGCTCAACCACTGAGCCACACCGCCTGGGCTCATGGAGAAGCCAAGTGTGAGGGATCCTCGGTTCCCCAGTGGGGCGTTCACTGGCCAAGGTCCTCCCTCAAAACCCCACCGGACTTGCCATGAGTGCTGGCTGCCCAATGAGGCGGTCGGGTTTCCTCCTGAGACAGCGACGCCCTAAGACACAAATGGATGGGTCTGGCCCTACCCAGTTTGGCTCAGTGGATAGAGCGTTGGCCTGTGGACCAAAGGGTCCTGGGTTTGATCCTGGTCAAGGGCACGTACCTTGGTTGCAGGCTCCTCCCCGGACCAGGCCCTGGTCAGGGCTCATGCAGGAGGCAACCAATCAGTGTGTTTCTCTCACATCGATGCTTCTCTCTGTCTTTCCCTCTCTCTTCCACTCTCCCTAAGAAATAAAAAACAAACAAACAAATGGATGGGTCTGAAAGCCCAGAGACTAGCAGCTGGGCCTCTGGGTCCTTCCCCTGTACGCCCCCCCCCCCCAGCCACCCCCCGTCGGCTCACAGCACACTGTGGCCTGGCCACGGCCAGCCTGGCCTCCCCACTCGCAGGGCGGCCCTTCCTACATCCTGCGCCCAGGAACAGCAAACGCAGGCAAAGCCCAGGATCAGCTTCTGAGCAGCTGACACCGGCTGTGACCTCCTCACCCACATGTGGGGCAGCCTGGCCCGCCCTGGCCTCAGCCTCAGCCTGCGCCCGTCCGGCTGAGACCTGTCCGGGGAGCAGGGTGAGACCTGCCGGGAGCAGGGCCCAGGCAAAGGCCAGGGCTCTGCTGAGCTCACTGAAAGGAGAAAGAGCCCATTGATATTCCTGGGAGTCCCTCTCCCCGCTTCCTTCTCTTCCTCCTCCCTCCCTCCCTCCCCTGGTCGGAGAGGAGGTCAGCTCAGTACAGGGCAGGGCTTTGGGCAGGGCTGGACCAACTCCGCGGCAGCCGCACTGACCCCTCCTGGGATCTGCTTTCCTGGGGCCTTGGATTTGACCTGTGATGCCCTCACTCCCTCAACACCACCCCCTCCCCCACAGGTTGGCTATGAGGGGACAAATGAAAGTGTCCTGGCACTTCCTTCTCAGCAAATGAAAATTTATACCGCGGCCTCAGGCCCTGGGGCCACCTCTGTCAGACTCCTCAGAGCCCTCTGCTACCTCCCAGCTGCTGACACCCTTCAAAGAGCCCTCATTCAAGTGTGGCCTTGGATCGAGCCTTGAACTTGTTGTCCCTTCATCTGGGAGTGTCTTCCCCGTGTTCTTTGCCTCTCCCTATCATTCACTTCTCAGCTCCCATGGCACTGCCTCTGAGAAGCCTTCCCTGACCACCCCCACTCAAGACAGTACTTTGGAAACATATCGCCCTGTTTTATCTTCTCCAAAGTGCTGATAGGTTACCCACTTGTTTCTTTTTATATATAAACTAGAGGCCTGGTGCACGAATTCGTGCACAGGTGGGGTTCCTCGGCCTGGCCAGAGATTGGGCCAATCGGGGCCTTCTTGCCAAGTTCGAATCAGAGCTGATCAGAGCTGATTTGGGCTGGCCGGCTGGGAGGAGGGACCACAGGAGGTTGGCTGGCCACGGGAGGTTGGCTGTGGGAATGGCCTGACCACCAAGGGGCAGCTCCTGTGTTGAGCATCTGCCTCCTGGTGGTCAGTGCACATCATAGCAACCATATGACCAGTTGTTTGGTCAACCGGTCGTAATGATCACTTAGGCTTTTATATACATAGACTAGAGGTCTGGTGTACGGATTTGTGCACTGGTGGGGGTGTGGCCTGCGAGGATTGGCCCGCTGTGGGAGCGCCGCTCATCCCCGTCAGCTGAGTGGCTGTGGACCCACCTGGGAAGAGGCTATTAATCATTACCCCAATGCAAATGTAACCCTAACCAGACACCAGTACCCGCAGGGAAATAACTTGTAAACTAGGAAACTGACCTAGAGTGTGGAGGTCAGGAGAATATCTTGGAGAAAGAGACACACACGCTAAGATACAAGGACTAATGGGCACTAATGACAAAGAAGGAAGGGAAAAGCATTGCAGACAGAGGGAACAGCATGTGCCAATATCCTGCGATGGGAGGTAACATGGCATATTTGAGAACTCATGCAACATTGGTGTGTGGCTGGAAGGCAGACAGCAAAGGGAACAGCGTGAAAGACATGCTGGGGTGGCCGGCAGGGGCAGACCTTGCAGGCCTTGTAGTAAGTCGCAGGTCATGATAGGGGTTTGGATCTTTATTTGGAAAACAATAGGAAGTCATTGGAGAGTTTAAGTGGCGGTGTGATGGAATCAGATTTGTGTTGTTAAATGGTCTCTTTGGAAACCACACATGGCCCAGCTGTGGTGGCTCAATGGTTGAGCGTCGACCTGGGAACCAGGAGGTCATGGTTTGATTCCCGGTCAGGGCACATGCCCAGTGTGGGATGTGCAGGAGGCAGCTGATCAGATTCTCGCTCATCATTGGTGTTTTTCTCTCTCTCTCTCGCCCTCTCCTTCCCTCTCTGAAATCAATAAAAAAATATTTTAAAAAAGAAAAAAGAAACCACACATAGACTAGATCAGGGGGCTGGGGTGGGGTGCAGAGCAGGGCTCCTGAAGCTGGTACTAGAGTGGATGCTGGGGGGTGATAAGATGGAGAGCATAAGCTGATGCAGCACATCCCCCACCTCCCAGGTGAGACAAAGGCCCAGAAGCCTGATGGGATGGAGAGACCATAAAGCAGACCTGAGTCCAAGTTCCAGCTGTGCTTCTCACCAGCTGTGTGACCTCTAGCAAGTGCCTGCACCTCTCTGCTGCAATGCCCTCACATGTACATAAGCATAAGAAGGCCTACTTGCTGGGCCATTGTGCAGATCGCAGGAGAGACGCCTGCCATGTGCCTGGCATAGACAGGACAGTGCGCAGAGGTGCCCTGTGTCCTGCAAAGCCTTCACGGCGGCATGCACTTCTGACCGAGTTCGTTTTTGCTACAACTGACGTAGTATATATTTGCTGCGCTTTTGAGAATATGCTACTGCCGAATACGTGAAAGCAAGGGGGATGGATCAAATGTGCCACTGAAGAGTCAGCTAGTAACCTGGGAGCAGAGCGTATGCATGAACATAGAAAGAGATGGAAGGAGCACGAGATCCCTAATATTCATGAGGCACTAAATATATTTAAGACACCTGAGGAACTAAATATTCATAAGGCACTAAATATACATGAGGCAGAGAGGCTCTCAGTACCCAGCCACCCATTGGTAAGACTCCTTCTGGCCCCATGTGTCCTGGGCCCAGGAAATGCAAATAACCTCCCGCTGCTCCTCAGGCTAATTGGGGGAGTGCAGCTAGGCCCCCCGCTCCCCCACCCTCCGTCTCTGCCACAGAGCATGCACGCTATGGCCCCAGGCACCTTCCAGACGTCTGTGCACCTCAAGCCTCAACTGTGGTCTCAGAAACCACAGCACCAGAGGGTGAGGCTGATGGAGGGAGTGGAGAGAGAGCCTGAGAACACCCCCCCCCCCCAGGATGCAGGCAGCAGGCTCCTGCCACCTGCCGGTGCGAACCTAGTCCGCCTCTCTTTGCTTCCCCTGTGTGTTTCCAGTTGCTTTACTGCACCGTGTGATTTGAGCTTATGCTCATACACACACACACACACTAAAGGCCCAGTGCACGAAATTCGTGCACGGGGGTAGGGGGGTCCCTCAGCCCGGCCTGTACCCTCTCCAATCTGGAACCCCTCAGGGGATGTCCAACTGTTGGTTTAGGCACAATCCCTGTGGGCCTAAACTGGCAGTCGGACATGCCTCTCACAATCCGGGACCGCTGGCTCCTAACTGCTCACCGGCCTGTCTGCCTGATCGACCCTAACCACCTCTACCTGCCTGCCTGATTGCCCCTAATTGCTTCCTTGCTGGCCTGATCCCCCCTAACTGCCTCTGCCTTGGCCCCACACCCAGGACCCAGGATTCCCTCCTCTGGCCGGCCCCAGGCACCCAGGACTCAGCCTTCCCTCCCTCTGGCCGGCTGCAGGCACCTGGGACCCGGGCTGGCTTCACCTGGGCCAGCCACAGCCACAGGGGACCGTGGGTGGGCGGCTTAGCCCAGGCTGCAGGTGCTGGCGCCTGGGACCATGGGGCAGGTGGCTTCTCCCTCTCCCGGGCCGCAGCCGCAGGTGCTGGTACCCAGAACCGCGGTCCTTGGGCCTGGCTTTGTCAGGAAGGATGTCCAAATGGTCATCCAGAAGTCTAATTAGCATATTATCCTTTTATATTGATTTCAGAGAGGGAGGGAGAGGGAGAGAGAGATAGAAACATCAATAATGAGAGAAAATCATTGATTGGCTGCTTCCTGCATACCCCCCACTAGGGTTTGAGCCTACAACCCAGGCATGTGCCCTGACCTGGAATTGAACCATGACCTCTTGGTTCCTGGGTCGACGTTCCACAGCTGAGCCACACCCGGCTGGGCTGATTTGAGCTCTTTACCTGGGTGTCCGAGCCTTTCTTTCCTGTGATCCCTGGGGTAGCTTGCCTGGCAGTGGGGAGGTGACTGCCGTGGCATGGAGGTGATGTCCCCGTGACGACTGGGCGATGATGGAGAACGAAACCCTCCTGGCGCCACGTCAGATGGAACATTGTTGTGAGCAGGTCAGGCATGGAGTTAGAAGCTTGGGAAAGGCGTGGCGAGTGCCCGCCAGCTGTAGGGAAATGGTGATTACCTGGAATGGGTCAGCACTTGCCTGCGAACAGTGCAGAGTGATAGTGTGAGTGCCTGTAAAGATGCTGAAAAACTGCCCGGCCGGCGTGGCTCAGTAGTTGAGTGGTGACCTTTGAACCCGGAGGTCACGGTTCGATTCCCGGTCAGGGCACAGGCCTGGGTTGCGGGCTCCATCCCCAGTGTGGGACGTGCAGGAGGCAGCCGATCAAGGATTCTCTCATCATAGATGTTTCTATCTTTCTCCCTCTCCCTTCCTCTCTGAAATCAATAAGAACATATTTTAAGAAAAGGAAAGATGGCTGATGATCAGCTGTGAACAAAGGCAGGGTCTGTCTTCGGGGGAAGACACATCGGAGTGACACGTGCCGTAGCCAGAAGGGAAGGAAGAGTCTGGAAAGAAAAGTGACGAATGGAAGGACAGCAGGGCAGCTGCGTAAACTTGGCATGACCTTTCCAATTTAACTCAGCAATAGGTAAACACTTCTGGCTTTTTAAATAGCATTTCCTGTGAGTAGCCCGTTAATTAGTATTAATTAGCTAATCGGCGGTTTGCAAGTCAAGAAGTTTAGGTGGAGAGTCGTTAAAGGGGCAGGCGAAGGGAAAGAGGGGCTGTGGTTTCCATTCTGGTCAAGGGCACGTACCTTGGGTGCAGGCTCCTCCCCGGCCTGGGCCCTGGTCGGGGCTCATGCAGGAGACAACCAACCAGCAATAACTCACCTGCACGCAGGGTGCTCTCAAGGATCCAGAGCTCCCCTGAGCAGTCACCCCTGTTATGCTTGACAGACACACACCCAGCTTTCATGAGTGGCTTCTGTGGCTTTAGGCCAACAGCAAGTTCTCTCCCACCCTCTCTAAACCCTGGACCAATGACGCTTCCCCTACCCTGTTCAGAGGCAGTGCCCGCTCACCCAGCCTGTTCCAGCACGTTCTCTTTCATCTGCGGCCTTGCTGGAGGAACCTGCCACGGCAGAAGTTGCCGGATCTGTGGGAGTAGCCCAGGTTTCTGCCCCGAGGGGGGAGGGAGCGCGCCAGCCCGGAGAGCCGATGGAAGGGGGCAGAGCTGGTTAAGCTCATCACCGCACTGCGGCTGAGTTCTGAGAGGAGTGTCCCTGGAGGTGACGTCCAGAGAGCGAGGACATGGAGCGGGAGACCTGGCGGGAGCTTCATGGCTGTGGCTGGCCAGCCTGGGGGGCCATTCACTGTCCCTTCCCCTGCCTTCTGTCAGTCACACGGGAGGTCCTGGACCAAGTGCTCTGGTTGACAACCCGTCTGAGCCCAGCCTTCAAGTCGGCTCAACCCCAATGACAGCCACGGTGATGGCTGTGGTTCCCACTTTCTAACCTCCCGGCCGAGGTCCCAGCCATTGCCCTGTCCAAAGTCCCGATGCCCAGACTCCATGAACACACACAAGGCTGTGTTAAGCCATCAGCAGGAGTGACTGGGATACCACCCAACAGGGTAGGGGGCGCCGTTACAAAATCTTGAGCCTCACCCAGACGGTTTTGCTCAGTGGATAGAACGTCCGCCTGCAGACTGAAGGGTCCTGGGTTCGATTCAGGTTCAAGGGCACGTGCCAGTGTGGGGCGTGCAGGAGGCAGCCAATCAGTGATTCTCTCTCATCATTGATGTCTCTCTCCTGCTCCCTTCCTCTCTGAAATCACGTGTTCCAGCCCCAGCAGCGTGGGACCACTGTCTGTGCGGCCAGGTGAAAGGAGGCTGTCTGGGGCCTGATCCGTCTAGAAAGGGTCACTGGCCTTTCCCACACTGAGCCGTGTCACAGAAATTGTAGCGACCCGGGTCAGAGAGCCAAGCATGGCGTTTGGAGGGCGGGCATCCATATGGATGGGCCTGCACTCAGAAGGGGCCCGCAGGCCCCCGGGGCTAATGCAGGTGGCCAGGCCTGCGGACGCTCCCGCTCCGGGGTGGGGGGGGGGGCGCTGGGAGAGGCCTCAGCCCGGAGGGGAAGGTGGGGAAGAATGCCGGTGGCGGGGAAGGCGGGCCTAGGGCAGGGCCTGTGATTGACAGGTGCGCTCTGTCAATCGGGGCGGGGGGCTGGGATGAGGGAGGCCGAGCCGGAGTCGCAGGCAGCTGGCCTCTTCAGGGGAGACACCAGGGTTTCCACGGGGCAGCCTTTCTGCCCGGGCCCGGTTATTCCGGGGTGTCTGACACTGTGTGTGTCGCCAGGCTTTGCTGTGGGGTGGGGGTGGGGTGGCAGCGACGGTTTTATTATACAAAAGGATTGGAGACTCACTCGGTGCCGAATACATATTTGATCATTAATGCACTACGCGCCAGGGCTCCGAACTGCATTTTAAAAATAAAATCCCCACGCCCTATCTTCTCAGTTTAAAGATGAATTTAAATTCGGTGTTTGCAGTCATTGTGGGAAATATCAGGCGTCTACAGATTCCGGTACAGGAGGCGGGGACCCTGCCCCCCACTGAGAGCCAGCCACCTCGGCACGCGGTGCATTTAACGCTGGTCTTTTTGCTGCACATCTTTTAAAGCATCATTGTGATCAACTGTACACACAATTTGGCAATTTGCTCTTTTCTTGCTCAACGTAGTGATACAAGCATTTTTCATGTTATTACAAACTCCTGGTAAACATCATTTTTAATGGCTACATAATATGGATTGTATTTTCAATTTTCATTAAATTTCTGTTTTATCTTCAGCCTGATTGCTTTGAGGGACCTAATTTCTGCCAGCCCCGATCTGCTTGTCTGTTTATCAGGAGTTGCATTCCCACCGCAGCCGTCCCCTTGTCTGAGGGAGAGGAGTGTGGAGACAAGGAATGGGGTGGATGTGGCATCTACACAGGGGCCCCGGGGAAGCCCCAGACACTGGCAGGGCAGGCCTCCCATGGACCCTGGGTGTCCCGGAGCCCGTCCACATTTCAAACATTCTGTCCTGGTGTGTCCACACATTCGCTGGTTCTTACAGAGACCACGTGGCCCACCTCGGATTAAAAATCACAGTCGCCATAGGTTGGGCACCCTGTGATGGAAGGGAAGGGTTAGGGCTGGTTAAAGCGGTGGCAGGAAGGACATGGGCGTCCAGAGGGGTGGTAGGAAGCTCTGTGCAAAATATTTCACCTCCAACTTCCACAGATGATGCATGTGTCCGTCCAACGCCAGTGAATGTATCAAATCTCCCTTCTTAAGAGAGGAAAGGACTCATAACTCTCCCAAACAGACAAATGGTTCTGGGTGTTTCATTCACTAAGAAACACCCTCCAACCTCAGTGTGTGTGTGAGTGCGCATGCGTGCACCTGTGTGTGCATGCACGTGTGTGTATGTACAGTTCTATGGATTTTAACACATGTATAGATATATTCAGGATACTCGAATCAGTTCCTTCACCCAGACAACTCCTTCGTGCTTCCCTTTGTACTCAAGCCCACTCCCACCCTTGATGTCTGGCAAGCACGGGTCCATCCCCAGCACCAGAGTCTCGCCTTTTGCAGAACCCCGTACACGTGGAGTCATGTGGCACATATGCTGTTGAAGACGGGCTCCTGTCGCTTAACATGATGCCTTTGAGATCTGCCCAAGTTGATAGACTATTTATGGCTGAATAGTTTCCCATCGTGTGGTAGATTCACCCATTGAAGGATATGTGGGTTGTTTCCGGGCTGGGGTATTATGACTAGAACAGATTTTTGTGTGGACATACATTTCCATTTCTCTTGGGTAACTAAACTAGGGGTGGGATTTCTGGGTCATATGGAAATTGTATGTTTAACTTATTTATTTGCTGTTTTTAAATATGTTTTTATTGATTTCAGAGAGCAAGGAAGAGGAAGAGAGAGAGAAACATCCATGATGAGAGAGACTCATGGATCAGCTGCCTCCTGCACGCCCCCCACTGGGGATCGAGCCCACAATCCAGGCATGTGCCTTTGACCAGAATCGAATCCAGGACCCTTCAGTCCTCAGGTTGATGCTCTAGCCACTGAGCAAAACTGTATGTTTAACTTTACATGAAACTGCCGAACTGAAAACACGGGCGAGAGTTCCAGTGGCTCCGCATCCTTGTCAGCATCTGATAAGGTCAGTGTTTTCATTTCAGCCGCTCTGATAGGTATGCGGTGTGCATTTCATTCTCGCTTTAATTTGCATTCCCTAATGGCTAATGATGTTGCACGTCACTTTCTGTTTATTTGCCATCTGTTATCCTCTGTGGTGAACTGCCCGTCTTTTGACCATTTTTAATTGGGCTGTTAGTTTTCCTACTAATGAGTTTTGAGAATTCCTTATATATTTGGTCTCCACGCCTTTTATTGGGTACGTGATTTGCAAATATGTTCTCCAGTCTTCAAGTTGCTTTTTCATCCTCTTAGCAGTGTCTGACAGAGCAAAAGTTCTCAACTTCGATGAAGTGAAGTGTAGACCAGCTCTGCTTTTGGTCTCACGTCTAAGAATTCTGCCTGACCCTGGGGCATGGAGATTTTCTCCTAGGTTCTCATCTAAAAGTTTTACAGTCTTACACTTCACATTCGGACCTATGATCTATTTTAAGTTAGTTTTTATATAAGGTGTGAGGTTGATATTGAGGTTCACTTTTTTGCATCTGGATGTCCAATTGCTCCAATACCATTGAATTGCCTTGTATCTTTCTCAAAAATCAATCGGCCATATTTTGGTCAGTCTATGTCTGGTCTCTCTATTCTGTCGCATTGATCTATGTGTCTGTCCCTCCACCAATACCACACTCTCACTGTGGCTTTATATTTAGTCTTAACATCAAGCAGTGAGATTCTTCCCCCAATTTTTTCTTTTTAAAAATTGATTTTGGTTATTCTAGTTCCTTTGCGTTTCCCTGTACGCTTTAGAGTCAGCTTGGCTGGACCTCCAAGAAACCCTGCCGGAGTTGCGGACATTCTTGCCATGCTGCGTGTTCTAATCCGTGAACCCGGCACGCCTCTTCCCCATCTTGTTCTGTTTGTTTGCTTTAAGAACTGTCTTTCCCCTCAGGGAGGAGGCACATCTCAAAAGGTTTGGTTTCAAGCTGTGGGGAGCACCGCCTGGATGGAGTCTTTCCTGCGACCCAGGCCCGTCTTACGCCCTCGGCCCAGCGGGTCTTATCACACTCGTTCGTGCAGGTGGTAGAGAATCATGTTTTGGTGTTGGTGCATACATGGGTGTCCTTATGTACAAATGTGTACACATATGTGGATGCCCACACATATACACAGGTGGGAGCCTGCATGCACACAGACACATACATGGGGTGTCTGCATATACACACGCGCATACGTGGGTGTCTGTCTGCACACACAGGCCCCCTGCGGTGGCCTCCCCGCCTCCGCTCTGCTGTAAGCAGCCGTGTGACGCCGGGCTGAGAAGGGAAGCTATTTGTTTCACACGCAGAAGCTGACAGAGACGTGACCTTGAAAGAAACAGCACAAATGCACATATAGAGAGCTCTTAGCAACTGCTCGTTGAGAGAGAGAAAGGAATGGGGGGGGGGGGAGCCAGGAAACAAGGAGGAGGGGGAGGAGAGGAGAGAGCAAGCAAGGCTGACCCTTTCAGAGGGGGCTGGAGACCCTGCAGGCGTCTGGCTGGGAGAGTGAGCCCCGCTGCCACACATCAGTCCCCGGGGAAGGGGCCGCGTGGAAGGTGTGGCGCGGGATCAGCACAGGCCTCCGGCGCCTCCTGGCACCGCCCCTGCAGGTGTTGGCATCAGTGGCCCCATTTACAGGCACGGCTGGAGGGGTTAGGACTAGCTCAGCCTCCAGCAAAGGGCAGAGATGGCGGCACCCTGCGGCCATCCTTGCACTCCTTCCTCTGCAGCGCCATCTACACACCATGAAGCCGGGCTGGGCACAGCTGGAGGGCACAGCTGGAGGGCACAGCTGGAGGGCTGGCCGCACCGCGTGGACAGGCAGGTAGACACAGGCGCCGGCTCCCCACCTCCTGCTTCCGCCACCTCACCTGCCTTTCCGGGGGACCGAGGGGTGACAACCCAGGAAGCAGGAAGCCAGCCCCCAGGGACCCTCACCCATCCTGCCACGATGGTGTCTGTGTAGGGCGTGCAGGCCAGTGGCGGCCCAGGACGCCCACTTCTCAGCTCCTTCTCCCACGACCCTTTCAGGGGCTCTGGGAATCTGCAGCAGCCCGGCCCCCAGAGGGCAGAACTAGCGTGCAAATTCTTCTCTTTTTAAGAGCATTTTATTGCTTTCAGAGAGGAAGGGAGAGGGAGATAGAGAGAAACATCAATGATGAGAATCACGGATCGGCTGCCTCCTGTGCGCCCCAAACTGGGGATCGAGCCCACAACCCAGGCATGGGTCCTGACCAGGAATGGAACCCTGATCTCCTGGTTCATAGGCCGATGCTCACCCACTGGGCCACACCAGCCGGGCTCCCTGAAGCTCTTAACTCCCAACAACTAAGTGAAGAGAGGTGCCCGCAGGTAAGTATTTTCACCTGCGAAGAGAATTTCTCCAATAGAAACTGTCAGCAAGCAGAGTGGCTGGGAGAGGCTTGCAAATGTTTCCTCTCCCCCATCTGGTGCTGTGTACGTGATGTGGAAAGTGTACACACACACACACACACACACGCATACACACGTGCACACACACGTGCGCACGCACACGCAATGCACACACACATACACATGTGCACACACGCGCACGCACACACGCACGCTCGCACGCAGAGGACGGGCCCCTTTCCCCATCACTCACCCCCGTCAGGCCTGCAGCGCTCCCTATAAATCACCTCCACCAAGCGCGAGGCTGGGAATATGCTGAATCATCTAATTGGCCCAGAGAGACAGTGATGGAGCGCTTCCCTCCCCCCCAGCCTCACAGGAGCCTGGGGACCTGAACTGTCTTCCGTTTGCACGTTAATCAGGATCTTCCAGCCTCAGCCAAGCAGGACCGGGAGGCCTGGCAGCCGCTCCGCCTCCTCACGCAGGCCTCCCTGCCGCCTGCACCTGCCAGTGACTGGGGACCCCTCTGTCCTCCCAGGACACCACCACAGGCCATTGAGTGGGATGACAGACCCCGCGCTGTTATGTGTTTGTCCCAGTTCCGCTCACAGCAGCCTTTGTCCCATCCCAAAGCCACACTTCTGAGGTCAGACCAGAGCTGAAGAGCTATTTAAAAATATATTTTTTTATAGATGTCTGAGAGGAAGGGAGAGAGAGAGAATCATGGATCGGCTGCCTCCTGTACGCCCCACACTGAGGAAGAAGTCCCCAATCCAGGCCTGTGCCCTGACCGGGAATCGAACCCAGGACCCTTCAGTCCATAGGCTGACACTCTATCCACTGAGCCAAACCAGGTAGGGCCTGAAGAGCTATTTAGAGGCCTCTGCTCTGTACCCAGCCGCCTCTCTCCCGGGCCCTCATCTTTGTTCTCTCGGGCAGGGTGTGTTCCCCAGGAGCAGGCCAGCGAACCTGACCAGGAGAGCAGGCCAGGCATTTTGTGGAGGAAAAAAACCTTTCTGGGCCTTAGACACTTGCTGTTCACCCCCTAACACGGGCAGCTCGGATGGGAAGAAGCCACCAGGAGCGCCCTCCTTCCTTCACCCCACCTGCTGTGAAAGGAAAAGTACTGGGACAGTGATGAGAGAGAATCATGGACCGGCTGCCTCCTGCACGCCCCCTACTGGGGATCGAGCCCGCAACCCAAGCACGTGCCCTGACCAGGAATCGAACCGTGACCTCCTGGTTCATAGGTCAACACTCAACCACTGAGCCACACCGGCCGGGCACAGCTTCATAGCTTTTTAAAAAAATATATTTTATTGATTTTTTACAGAGAGGAAGGGAGAGGGATAGAGAGTTAAAAACATCGATGAGAGAGAAACATCGATCAGCTGCCTCCTGCACACCCCCACTGGGGATGTGCTCGCAACCCAGGTACATGCCCTTGACCGGAATCGAACCTGGGACCCTTCAGTCCGCAGGCCGATGCTCTGTCCACTGAGCCACACCAGCCAGGGCCAGCTTCATAGCTTTTGCCATTCACCTACCACCCCTGGCAGGAGAGCTCTGCTCTGGAAAATGATGGTGACCCGCAGTGAAAAACTTGCCTTTTTCCCACCCTCCACTCCACAGGCACCAGAAAACAACCCGGGAGAAGGCCTGGCCTAATGGGCGGGATTAACGCTGAGCTCGGGACAACGGCTTTCTGCTTCGCCCCCGGCCAGCAGCTCTTCCTCCGTCATTAACCCTCAGGAGGGGCTTCTGTGCAGCCATGAGTCAGCTCCTCCGGCCTCACTAAAGCCACCACGGAACTAGGCCTGACGGTCCCGTGTTTTGCCCCTGGATAGGCGTTTGCCTGGACCCTGGGCTTGGCGACTGATGAAGGCCTGTGTCTGCTCACGTCCTGTGACTTCTGTGGGCCTGTGTCTGCCGCAGGCCTGTGCCCATCCATACACAAAGACCTAATTCCCGAGGCATCTACCCTGACATTTCAAGGCACCGTCTGCTTGTCTTTACTCCTTATCCCGACCTTTTGCCCTTAGCATTCCCTGGAAGAAGGGAGTTTGGAAAGCCAGAATTCACAGGTGCAGGGCACCAACTCCCCTAATGTCTGAATGCGCCGGAACAACACTGTATCCATTGTCACGTGTGGGGAGCAGCTACAGCGTTTCAACAGGTTCAAGCCTCGGACTAATGAGAGGGCACAGTCCTCTCGTGGCAAAGGCACGTGCAAGTCCCAGCTTGGAGGGCAGAGCCCTCCCAGCACAATGATAGCCAACAGCTATGGTTGTGAGCTTGAACTCATGGTCCGAACATGTGGTCCCACGTGCCTAAGTGATGTAGGCTTGATAGAGTTCAGGTGCATGTAGTTGAGTAGGACTGAAACCCAGGAGAATGTTGTAAACATCTTGACCACACCCTTACTGTGCCTCATGGAATCTGCTATAAAATAAAGACACGGCTTGTAGTCTGTGCTGCTGTCGCTAGCTCTCCATCAGGGAGGGCAGAGTCCCACCCAGACCCAGCTCATTCTCTTGTCTGTCTTTTCTCCATCCTTCACTGCCCCCTCTCAGGGTCACCGAACCTGGCTGAGTGCGGCACATAAGGCACCCAATGTGGGCCTGAGTACGCCATGGCCGTGCTGGCTCGCCACAGTCACCGTTGTGTGTGTGTGTGTTTTTTTTTTTTTTTAAAAAAAAAACCCTCAGTCTTTGAAAAAGGGTTTTATTAAGAATCTCATTATGATGCCCCTTGCCCTCACCTCACATCGGATTATTAACACGGGCTCTTTGGAGCAAAGCTGTGGGCAATTGGCTATCTTCTCAGCAGAACCGTGCTAGCCCTCACCTGCTAACCCTCACACCTGCTAGCCCTCCCCATGGCCAGGAAGGCCTTCTGGGGAGAGGCACTCCCCCGTGGCACAACTCTCCGCAGGGCTTTATCAGCATGTGCTTGGTGAGCTCTTCATCATTTAAAACTAAATTGCCTGCGTCAGAATAAGTGAACAAGGCCCGGCCTGTGTGGCTCAGTGGTTGAGCGTCGAACTATGAACCAGGAGGTCAGGGTTAGATTCCCAGTAGGGGGCGTGCAGGAGGCAGCTGACCCATGATTCTCTCTCATCATTGATGTTTCTCTCTCTCTCTCTCCCTCTCCCTTCTTCTCAGAAATCACTTTTAAAAATACTGAAAATAAATAAATACAGCAGTGCCCTAGAATTCTTCCCTACCCCTCCTATCAAGATTTGGGTTCTGAGTGGGCTCGTGCCTGGCTGTGTCAGCTGACAGAGTATGGCACATGTGACACTGTGACTTCTGAGCTGGGTCAGAGGGGGCCATGCAGCTTCCGCCTGGCTCTCTTGGGACAGTAGCTGTGGAGGAAGCTGGTCACTACGAAGGAAGTCCAACCGCCCTGAGCCTGCGTGCTGGGGAGACACTCCAGGCACGGCTTGTCCCCACCGCAGCACCAGACATGTGAGCGCAGCCATCAAGAGATGCCACAAGGAGAAACAAAATCACTCGGCTGAGCCCTGCCTGCATCCCTGACCCAGAGAGCCACCAGCAAATAAAACGGCTGCTGCTTTATTTTTATTTTTAAAATATTCTTATTGATCTCAGAGAGGAAGGGAGAGGGAGAGAGAGAAACATCCATGATGAGAGAGAATCATGGATTGGCAGCCTCCTGCACGCCCCCTACTGGGGATCAAGCTCGCAACCTGGGCAGGCGCCCTTGATCAGAATCGCACCCAGGACCCTTCAGTCCGAAGGCCGATGCTCTACCCACTGAGCCACACCGACTAGGGCTTGGGTTTTCAATGAATTTCGAATATTCATGCGGCTCGATTTTGGTCCAGAAAACATGCTACTTGGCTTGCTCCGGGATGGCCCCCAGTCAAGTGCTAGAATTCGACGGAAAGGCCACAGCGGCTGTTGCAGGACAGGGACCATCTGATTCGTGGCCGTCTGTCCTCCCGGCCCGCGACGCCCCCATCTCGGCGGGCAGGCCCCCTGCTGAGCCGGGCTGACGTCAGGCGGTGAGGCCGGGGCCACGGGCCACGTGCGGCTCAGCCCTGACCTAGTAAACACCCCTCTTGCCAAACCTGAAACTCAAGTCCCGGGTGAGCAGGGAGCGCTGGGTCCCGCTCCCGTTCGCCTCGTCCAACAACAATAATCGCAGAGCTTGTTAAAGGAATAGGTTTCTTTTTCAGAGGCAACTTCGGAATTGGCTGAAGCAGCGGAATAATTTACTGTGATGTTTCCTCCTCTAATCCTCCCCTCCCCGGCCCCACCCCCACCCCAACGCGGCAGAGGCTACAAAGGACCCTGTTGCTTAGCAACAGGAGTGAAGCTAATCAACACAGCTCTGAATATTAATATTTTTCCCAAACACGACTTCTCCTGAAATTGTGCAGGATACGAGGCCTTCCTTTCCATATAAACAGTCATTTTTTTAAAAGTCTATAATTAATTTCGTGATGTGTGCTCATTTCCTCCCGCGGGTTAGCCTTGTTAAACACAGTCAGCCGGCAGCACCAACACCGCGCGGCCTGCGTCCGGCACATCCCCTGGCGTTTTGTAATTCTGTCAGCTCCGAGGTCTCGGCGGTGAACGGGGTGGGTTTGAAGCTCCTTCTCAAGCCAGAGGAATGGATGGGAAGCGGGAAGCCTTTGTGATAGAGCCTTCCTGAAACTCGACCCAGGGCCTTCCCCTAAACCACGTGGCTTTCCTCTTAGTCTATGACCTGCGGGAACTTAGGGTGGGGTCTTAGGTGATAGGACCACTCTGGCCCTCGGTTTCCTCCTCTGTGAGGGAGGGATGCTGAGGGGATTGGCTTGGGTCAGCCCTCATGTCCTGCCAGTCCAGGGATGTCAAGGGTGTGGCTTAGGGAGTCTGTGGGCCACATTCTTAAAAGTGAGTGTGGCCCTAGCCGGTTTGGCTCAGCAGATAGAGCTCAGCCTGCAGACTGAAGGGTCCTAGGTTTCATTCCAGTCAAGGACACATGCCTGCGTTGGGGGCTGGCCCCTCATGCAGGAGGCAGCCAATCAATGATTCCCTCTCATCATTCATGTTTCTATCTCTCTTTTCCTCTCTGAAATCAATACAAATATATTTTTAAAAAAGTGAGTGTGGAGGGAAAGGGAAAGAAGGGAGGGAACTTAAGATGTGGCTGATGAGCCGAAACCGGTTTAGCTCAGTGGATAGAGCGTCGGCCTGCGGACTGAAAGGTCCCAGGTTCGATTCCGGTCAAGGGCATGTACCTGGGTTGCGGGCATATCCCCAGTAGGAGATGTGCAGGAGGCAGCTGATCGATGTTTCTCTCTCATCGATATTTCTAACTCTCTATCTCTCTCCCTTCCTCTCTGTAAAAAATCAATAAAATATATTTAATAATAATAATAAAAAAAGATGTGGCTGATGAGGTGCACTTAAAAACAAAGAAGGTTCTAAAGAAACAAGAGCCCCGGCCGTTGAGCATCGACCTATGAACCAGGAGGTCACAGTTCAATTCCCATCAAGGGCACAGGCCCGGGTTGTGGGCTCGATCCCCAGTGGGGGGTGTGCAGGAGGCAGCCGATCCATGATCAATAAAATATGAAACAAGAGCTAGACATTAGGGGTTCCCTGCCAGCTGCCAGGAAGGGGACGCGGACTTGGCAGAGGTGACAGTCATACCACAGAGGTGGCATCTCAGAGCCACCACACCCAGGGCCCTCGGCAGCCTGAGGAGCCAGCCCCCCAGGCCAGGGAACCCTGTGTGCTCAGGGGCCGTGTTCATATTTATAATAAATCCCTACGATGCCTTGCGCGGTGTAGACACGCAATCCATATTTGTTGATTGATTTATTGATCAACTGATGGAAAGTTGGTCATGCGTGCAAATAACCCATTTGCAAGTAGTTTGCTGCCCTTGAGGCCGAGAAAGCAAACATTTCTTTTTGATGGTATGGATAGTGGTTCTCAAGGAATATGTCTCCATCAGCTGTGAGTTGCCTCGCACAGAATTTGTTATTAACGATAAAATACATAAATCTCAAATTATTTGCTTAAATAAATTAGAATACATTCAAGGTTATCCCTGTAATAACATCACTCTCACTCACTTGCCTTCCAACGTGCTTTCTTTTTTTTTTTTTTAAATATATTTTATTGATTTTTTTACAGAGAGGAAGGGAGAGGGATAGAGAGTTAGAAACATCGATGAGAGAGAAACATCGATCAGCTGCCTCCTGCACATCTCCTACTGGGGATGTGCCCACAACCCAGGTACATGCCCTTGACCGGAATCGAACCTGGGACCCTTCAGTCCGCAGGCCGACGCTCTATCCACTGAGCCAAACCGGTTTCGGCCAACGTGCTTTCTTGATGGGGAGAGAACATTGTTGAATCCTGGTCGTCAAACCAGGGGTTCCTGGGTTCATTTTCTGGAAGGGGCTGTTCATGTCTACGTCACCTGTCTGTGTCTTGCACTGGAAACAAGGATGAGGTTCTTTTTAAAAAATGTTTTTTAATTGATGTCAGAGAGGAAGGGAGAGGGAGAGAGACAGAAACATCAACCATGAGAGAGAATCATGGATGGGCTGACTCTTGCACGCCCCGACTGGGGATCAAGCCCGCAACCTGGGCCTGGGCCCTGACCGGGAATTGAACCGTGACCTCCTGGTTCATAGGTCGACGCTCAACCACTGAGCCACCCCAGCCGGGCAAGGATGATGTTCTTGAATGGCGGTTGGAATGAATGGAGCACATCACAGGTTTCAGGTTCTTAGCTCCCTCCCCGCTGCCTGCACCCCACTGACGGCGGCTGCGTTTCCTTTGGCTTTTAGAGCTGGCGAGTTTCCCCATTAGTGGGAGGATAAGAAGAAACTGAGGAGGGAAATAAATCCATACATAACTCCTGGGGGAGCGCTAATACTATTTCAACTTGCAAATTGTTTAAGGAGCAGCCGGGCTGCCTATGAAGGCAAGAGAACGTCCCGACTGGCCAGGCCGGGGCGCTCGGACCCTCCCCTGTGGCCGCGTGGCCGCGTGGCCGCGTGGCCGCGTGGCTGATGTCCGTTGTAGGGACACAGGCCCCATCCCGCCTGGGTCCCTGAGGGCCTCCCGCTGCAGTGCACACAGCGACACCCACAAACTCACGAACACTGGGGTCTGCAGCTCTGGTGCCCCGGGATTTTCTCTCTGGGCTGGAGCCTGCCCCACCCTGCAGGATGGGTGACAGTGACAGGCAGTTCACACCATGAGCCCAGAGAGGCGACATGTGTCATAATGGCCCTCTGTCTCCTGCCTCCCTCCCTGGCCCATTTCCACCAGCCCTCCCGGCATCCCCCTCACTTCCCAAATAAACTAGGTTTATTGATGTCAGAGAGGAAGGGAGAGGGAGGGAGAGAGAACCATCCACGATGAGAGGGAATCATGGACCGGCTGCCTCCTGCACGCCCCCCACTGGGGATCGAGCCCGCAACCCGGGCCTGTGCCCTGACAGGAAATTGAAGGTTCAGAGGTCGATGCTCACCCACTGAGCCACACCGGCCGGCCGGTTCCCACTCCCGCCGCCTGCTTTTCCTCACGGGCGGCCTAGCAGCCGACGGGACGATGCGGGTGGGAGTATTTTGCAAACTGCAAAGGGCTGCAGGGCCCGTGTCCCCCCCCCCCCCCGGGACCCGGAGCAGGGTGGCTCCGGGGTCACAGCTGCAGCTGTGAAGCGCTGGGGTGGGCTCAGCCTTAGTTCCGAGTCAGGCACCGGGCTGTGCGTTCACCTCATTTCACCCCACCGCTCCTCGTTCCCCACCTCGCCCCTGGTCTTTTAATTACGGAGCGCGTCGCAAACGATCAGTACTCTGGGCCTGTTAGCATGATGAATGAGCAATTAAAGCGACATAAGCAATTACACCGGCTCCAAATGTTCCCGTTCAGCCCGGTCATGCTTCCCGGGTTGGTCAGCCAGACAGAGGGGCCCCCTCAGCTCCCCTTTCGGGAGACCACTGGCCCCCACCTCCCAGGGGTCCCGAGTGAAGCGACAGCGAAAGCCTGGCCACAGCTGCTCGGCCCAGATGGAAACAAAACCAAGCAGTTTCCATTCGTCCCAGCCCATTGGCTGAACTGTCCAGCAGGAATGTTCTACAAGGAAGTGAGGGGGGCCAGACTGGGAGGCCATTCTCTCTCAACAGTGATGCTTCGATCTCCCTCTCCCTCTCCCTTCCTCTCTCTCTAAAAACAATAAAAACATTTAAAAAAAAAAAAAGTGGCCTGGCCTTTGTGGCTCAGTAGTTCAACGTTGACCTATGAACCAGGAAGTCATGGTTGGTTGCCCAGTCAGGGCACAGGCCCGGGTTGCAGGCTTGATCCCCAGTGTGGGGCATGCAGGAGGCAGCCAATCCATAATTCTCTCTCATCACTGATGTTTCTCTCTCTCTCTCCCTCTCCCTTCCTCTCTGAAACCAATAAAAACATATTTTGGCCCTGGTTGGCTTGGCTCAGTGGATAGAGCGTCGGCCTGTGGACTCAAGGGTCCCAGGTTCGATTCCAGTCAGGGGCATGTACCTTGGTTGCAGGCACATACCCATTGGGGTTGTGCAGGAGGCAGCTGATCGATGTTTCTCTCTCATCGATGTTTCTAACTCTCTATCCCTCTCCCCTCCTCTCTGTGAAAAATCAATAAAATATATTTAAAAAAACATATTTTAAAAAATAAATTCATAAAAGCGGGAGTGCAAATACCCAGAGGCGAAGCCTGAGACAGATCAAGTGCAAGTAGCTTATTGGGAAGGAAGTGGACAGGGAAGGGCTGCAGCCAATACAGGGTCGTTACTATGAATGTGAGCAACTGGGAAACCTGAGACCCAGGGGTGAGGCGTGAGCAGTTTGTTAGTGAGATGGAGGCTGTTGGGGGGCGCCCCTTAACACACATGCAGGAGGGGAGGCAGTGCTCCCTGAACCAGAAAAAAAGCCCCAGGCAGAGAGTTGCAGGTGTTCTCAGTAAACAGCTCTCAGAGCTCCATGCTGTCCAGTAGGCGGCTACGTGTGGCTCGTTACATCTGAATGAATTTAAGTGAAATAAAATGTGAAACTCCGTGTCTCCGTTGCACTGGCCAGACTGCAAGCACATCTCTATAACAGGGACAGAAGAAGTGCTCGGAGAGTTGTGGTGAGTAGATTGATAGATTTGCAGATCCTTTGTATGTGTAAGAACACACACAGTTATTAGTTGTAAAAACTCAATAAGTACATGCTGAACGTATTTGCATTATTTTTTTAAAATTATTTATGAGAGAGAGAGAGAGAGAGAGAGAGTTGTTCCACTCATGCATTCATTGGTTGCGTCTTGTCTGTGACCTGACTGGAGAAGGAACCCACAACCTTGGTGTGTTAGGACGATGCTCGAATCAACTGAGCCACCCGGCCGGGGCTGAACGTATTTGAATTATTTTGAGCTTCTGCTTTCTCATCTGTAAAATGGGGATAAGAATACTACCCACCTATAGGGTCATGATTTCAGCTCCAATAGGTAAAAGGCTTAGCCCAGGACCCGGCATGTGTGAGCATTTAGTAACTATTGGCTACGGAAATAGCTTTACTGTGACCTTTGCTTAAGCTCCCGGCCCTCGCTTGCATTGGTCCCTTCCAAGAGCCGGGGGGGGGGGGCGGGGGGGGGAGCACTTACTCATTGTACACAGACCGCTGCCCGTTTCCGGTTGGACTTCCCTCCACGGGCGGGGCAGGATGAGAGCAGCCATGGCCATGTTTGCGGCCTGGCGAAGGGGAAGTGGAAGTGCGGATCTCATCAGTCTTTGTTGAAGGGTGTACTAGTATGTGTATATGATTTGTAGCCACGTCCATGCTAAGCTGGTGCTTGCCACCACACGCGATGACTTCTGGGAACATTCCTACTCCCCTCTAGGCTGGCTTGCCCAGAACTGTGACTCGAAGGTTCACACCAGAGGTCATTTCAAAATAGAATTGTGTCTGTCCTGGGTATCTATGGTGACATAGAAGTCACCCCAGAACTCAGTGACTTAAAACACCAGCAATCGCCTGATCTGCGTGGCTCAGGGGTTGAACGTCAACCTATGAACCAGGAGGTCACAGTTCAATTCCCGGTCAGGCACATGCCCGGGTTGTGGGCTTGATCCCCAGTAGGGGGCCTGCAGGAGGCAGCCGATCTGTGATTCTCATCATGGATGTTTCTATCTCTCTCTCTCTCCCTCTCCCTTCCTCTCTGACATCAATAAAATATATTTTAAAAAAGATCATGATGGATGAGAGATGTCGTTGTGACCATTTTGGAAAATACAATCTTCCCCAGTGTCCTGTGGCTCCCAGCCCCCGAAGTCTGTAGGTCGTGGTGAGAAACGGAGCTTGAAATGTACAGAGCCAGGAGCTAGTCTGGGGGAAATCTTCCCATCACCAGATGTGGGAAATTGTAAATGACGAATCCCATGCTCATCGATGCCTAGTCACGATGGAAATTAGCTTCCGTCAAGAATATACTCGATAATGCAGTGTATGCAATTAATAACGCACCATCTACTTTTATTTCTTTTCTGATGGCAATTGCACACAATAAGATTTATCAGAATTCATGTGTTTGTGGGGCACGGAACTGAAGCAATCCTATGAACACAAGCACGTGTGTGCGGAGAGCAGGCAGGTTTCTGAGCCCGGGACTTCAGATTGCATTTGAGCATATCTGACACATCTTGTCCTGAAGTCTGATGGATCCAGAAAAAACGGCAAACAAAATTGCTCCTGATGCAACCAAACTGCCTGAAGAAATGAGTGCCCCAGCACAAAGCCCACGTGCTCATCAGCACTGCAACGTGGATAGCATAAGGGCGGTTTAATTTTATTATGCAATTATGTAGCTCAATATGTACACCTTAACTGCATATCAATTTTGTGTATTTTTTTAGAATTACTCATCAGACCCAAATTCAAATAGGAGAGGAAAAACGCAGCAACTTCGTAGTGGCCAAAAACAAACAGAAAAATCTACAGATGCTTTAAAATGTCACTCTGTGCCTGGCCTCGTGGCTCAGTGGTTGAGCGTCGACCTACGAACCAGGAGGTCACGGTTCGATTCCCGGTCAGGGCACAGGCCCGGGTTGCGGGCTCGATCCCCAGTGTGGGGTGTGCGGGAGGCAGCCGATCCCTGATTCTCTCTCACCATTTGTAAATATGTCTCTCTTCCCCACGTCCAGCGCCACTAGAGAGCGGTCCGGTTCCTGAGCAGGGGCGGCTGGGGATTGAGAAAATGAAAGAAAGAGACAGACACAGAGATGGAAGAAAAAGCTGGGTCCGGGTGGGACCGCTGTCCTCTGACCGGGACAGGGACAGAGACTCAGAGCCCATACAGGACGTTTATATTCTTGGGTGGGCCCGTATTCATCCCTGGTGCTTGGCTGGATCTAAATAACAAAACCCACCCCCTGGCTTCAGCTGACGATAATTAAAGAAATGCCCATGTGCCTTCCCAGGTGCTCTCTACAATCATTGATGTTTCTATCTCTCTCTCCCTGTCCCTTCCTCTCTGACATCAATAAAAATATATTAAAAAAAAAACACAACAAAAAGCAAAATGTCACTCTGTGATTACATCACAGTGGAAACCAATGACCAAGGCCGACTTGGGAGCCTGAAGGAGTCTACAGCCCTACGAGTAATTTTATAAACGGAAAACAAGCATGTGAACCAATCTTTCTATTGTCTCGAGAGAAAATGATATTAAAAAATTGTCGCCATAGGAAAAGGCAGCCACAGCTGTGCAGCCCAAAAAGGTAGGAAAAAAGGAATGAGACAGTTGATTAATAAAAATATTATATATTTTTTTCTGGATTTTGTGAAATTTGAGGTCTTCATGAACCTTTAATTATTGCAATTTATTATTTTTTTTCATTTAAACATATACTCTTATGCTAGGTTTTGTATTTGCAATTTTGTGTTCTTTTTCTTAAGGACAGTCCCCTAAGTGTTCAATCTTCAGACACCACTATTAGCCACAATTGACTCCTATTGGCTGTTGTTGTTATTAATATTTTATGATGATAATAGAGACCACGCATGTGGCAATTTATTCACATGAGAAGATGGATGATAAATTGCAATCAACTCAAACTGGTCTCCTTCTCTTTTCTTTTCCAGGAGGAATGGCTAGAATGGGGTTGAAATACCCATATTAGTCACCTCTGGCTGGCATAACAAAGAACTGCAGGCTGGGTGGCTTAAACAAAAGAAATGTATCATCTCCCAGTTCTAGAAACAAGAAGTCCAAGATCAAGATGTCAGCAGGGATGGTTTCTTCTGTGTGCGTCTGTGTTCTAATCTCTTCTTATAAGAACACCAGTCAGATTGGGTTAGGGCCCTTCCATATGACCTCATTTTAACTCAATCACCTCTTAAGGGTCTTATTTTCAAATACAGTCACCATCTGAAATAATGAGGGTTAGGGCTTCGATGTATGAATTGGGGAAGGACACAGCTCAGCCCACACAGTAGGGCCTACCGTAGGCCCCCAGAAGGCAGACAATAGCCCCAGCTGCCCTGTCTAAGCTGCTCAATTAGTGCTTCCAAGCCTCGCTCATCTCTGAGTCACCAGCTGGTGTCATCAAAGGCCCCGGCTTCCTCCACACGAGCCAGTCATGCTAAGCAGTCCTGGCAAGGGAGCCAGATTGTGGCAGGAGAACCACAGCCTCCAGCCGGAGAGGGAAAAGCCCTCGGTAGCTGCTCGCTGACAGCAGGAGCCCTTTTAGCTCTATTTTAAGACGCTTTAAAGCGTTGCACATGGGGCCCTCTCTCCAGAAACGATCTCCTGTCTTGCATTGGGAGGCACTTCTTGGCTCAGGGCAGGCTCAGGGTACCACCTCTGGTGCCAACTTAGTGGCAGCCACCCAGGCTAGGAACTGCACCTCATCTGCATGATACCAGCTCTGATTAAAGTATTGCCAGCACATTCACTCTACTGTCTGGCGGATGTTTAATATCCACTGAGGTGGCCTCTACCCACGCTGAGCTGCCTGCCTGGTTAGTCCAACTTATCTCCATCAGGACCAATTAGTTTGCTACCTTAGGGGCTCCCGTCTGATCGGGATCATTAGTGGTCGCCATTAGTAACTGTGATAGGAGGACAGGGAGAGAGCGGCAGCTCTTGGCCCAGGGTGAAGCTTGAGCAGGACCCTGGCTCCTCCTGGAAAGCCAAGACGTGCCAGCCAGCACCGGGACTCAGGTGCCATTTGCCCAACCCTGTGCTGGGAACCTGACAAATGACTGACCCCCAGAAGATTCTTAAGAAGTGACTAGTGTCCTCATTTTCCACATAAAGCAAGTGGGCTCCAGGGGGTGACAATGACAATCCCGGCTGGGAGGGAGTTGAGAAGCTGTTGCGTCCAGTTTCTCTTTTTTCCCTAGGGGAGAGTGTGAACACAGTCCCCGCCTTCCCCCCAAATCATGCAGTCGAGTTTCCCACATTTGGGGAAATCGCCGGGGCCTGCACATGCGGAGCGCAATGGGTAAGCCTCGCCCTGGAAAACCACCTTGGTGATCATGGCGTCTCCCCTGCCAGGTAAGTATGGCATCCAGTTTCTTTATCTTACAGAGCAATATGAAGGCACACAGTACAATGGCCACGCCAAAATCATTTGCGACCCTCTTTTCCAGTATCTGCTACCACAGAAGCTGAAAAACAAAAATGATCCTCTTCTCAGATGCCCTTGGCCAGTGAGGTATCAATAAAACTCACAAGTTGAGGCTTTCAGGGAAAACAGAATACTCCCCCTTTAAAGCACCCTTTGTCTTTTGCATTTCCCTTTCTTTCTGCTGGAAAGACAGTTGCAATCCCTGTAAATGCAGCATCCAGTCATGAGGATAAAAGCCCCATAGTAAGGATGGAAGATCAAGAAAGTAGGAGATCGGATCTTGACAACATAGTTGAGCCATTCTGCCAACCTAGATTTTCTGTTGCATGAGACAAAATCTATATTATGTTTGCCACTGTAAGCTGGGTTTTCTGTGAGCTGCAGGAAATTTTGTCCTAACTGATACAAGCATTCAGATGTCATCCCTGGACCTGTGTTTTTCCTGCAAGGACAGTTCGGCTGGATATAGATTTTCGGTTGACAGTTTTCTTTCAGCACTGTGAATATGCCATCTCATGGTTCCTGATAGGAAATCAGCTGTTAATTTCTGCCTTGGTTCAGGCTATTATAATAGAACCAGGGCCCAGTGCACAAAATCATGTGGGTAGGGTCCCTAGGGCCTAGCCTCCTGCGATCAGGGCCATCTTCTGCCCATTTGCCAGTCCCCAGGCCGAACACTGCCTCCACCGCCAGGCTGTCAGGCTGTTGGGATCACCAGCTCATCCCTGGCTGCTCAGGGGCTCAGGCCTGCGGGAAAGCAGGTGCCAGCGACTTCACCTCCATGCCCGTGCGCCGCGCCGGCCGCTGATGGAACGTGCTGCCCACTTGGCACTGCTCATGTGGGCACCGCCACCACCACTGCTGCTGCCACTGCTGCTGGGACTTGAGGTGCTGACGGAAGCTGTGGGGCGCGCCTGCAACCTACCCACCCCGGCATGAGCAGCCCCAAGCGGGCAGCGCATTCCATCAGTGGCCGGCCCGGCCCAGCACACGGGCGTGGAGGTGAAGTCACTGGTGCCTGCTTTCCCACAGGCCTGAGCCCCCGAGCAGCCAGGGATGAGCCGGTGAGCCCAACGGCCTGATAGCCAGCCTGCTCCTCCCACCACCCACCCCGATTCCCCCATTCACCATCGCTGATCCATCAGAGCCTGCAGGCTGGGGGCAGGGACCAAGAGGTCAGCCATTCAGCCCGTTTGCCAATCCCCAGTCCCGCCCCGCCCTGCTCGCACAGGCCGGGGGTGGGGGTGGAGCACCTCATGGTGACCGGTCATTTGGTCATCACAGACACTGGCTTTTTATATATATAGATACTGTAGACTGAGCGGCTTAAACAATAGACATTTATTTCTCATAGTTCTAGAGGCTGGAAGTCCAAGATCAGGGTACCAGCATGACTGAGTTCTAGTGAGAACTTGTCCTGGTTTCCTTGCATGGTGGGGAGAGATGGAAGGTAGGGGTAAAGGAGAGAGGAGGAGAGAGAGAGAGGGAGGGAGGGAGAGAGGGAGACAAACATCAATGATGAGAGAGAATCCTGGATCGGCTGCCTCCTGCACGCCCCACACTGGGGATCAAGCCTGTAACCGGGCATGTGCCCTGACCGGGAATTGAACCGTCACCTCCTGGTTCATAGGTCCACGCTCAACCCCTGAGCCACACCGGCCGGGCCAAGGGCAGTTGTTGGTATTTTGAAGAAGGGCCAAGAAGCCCTAAAATCATGTCTCTTAACTAGAGTAACCCTCTCTGCCTAAGGTTCATGGGCAGGCGGTGCAGCATGCAGACCCCGCCCCCAGCACCAACGTACACATACACTGGACCCGGGTTTCCATGCTCATGACTACAACATGTGCCCAGACGTTCTTATAATAAATCATATCTGCAAAGACACACCTGAGCCGCAACGCTCCCAGGAGCCCTCTGTGCACACACACAGAGGGTGGGCAGTCTCTCCTCCTGCAAGACTGGTTTCCAATGAAAATGCAGCCACCCTGTGATTGACAAGCCAGCTAGTAGCTTCATTCAGTTGGAATCCAAGATGCCATTACCATGGCGACCGCCGTCCCTTCCGGCTGGGAGTTGGCTGTCACACCTGGGAGCCTTTCTTGGAAGCCACCCCTTCTCCCGCTAGTGGCTTTTCCTCTGCCCCAGGGCCTTGCTTCTCTGTGGCGGGTTGACTTCACACCTCCCTCTGGCTCTCCTCTGCTGGTGGTGAGGGAGGTGTTAAGGAGAGTTGGGCATTAATCAAGCTTGTGGACTCCTGGAACCTTCTAACTACTCTCCTGGGTGTTGATGTCATGCCTCGCCAGAGGGAATATCCTCTCCACAGATCACCCTGAGGCTGGGCGATGATCACACAATGTTGTTGTTTTTTTTAATTTAACACAAATATATATTATTGATTTCAGAGAGGAAGGGAGAGGGAGAGAGATAGAAACATCCATGATGAGAGAGAACCATGGATCGGCTACCTCCTGCACGCCCCCCCACTGGGGATCGAGCCCACAGCCTGGAGATGTGCCCTTGACTAGGAATTGAATCTGGGACCCTTCAGTCTGCAGGCCGATGCTCTATCCACTGAGCCACACCAGCTACGGCTATGATCACACAGTCTTTGAACTGAAGGGTACAGCTCTCAGTGGGTGCACTGCTCAGATCCCCCGCTTTAAGACTGAGGGGTCGTTCCTCTTGCTGCGAGGGTGTCGGGGGCTGCTGAGAGCTCTCAGTTGAGTCCCTCTCTAGGAATTACCCGCCACCCAAGAGATCTGACTCACCCCAAATCACACTCTGTCCCCTGGGGGCAGACCCCATTCAGTGACTGCTCAACTGGGGCTACAAAGGCTCAGCCTCTCACCTTAATCCAGGACCACTCTGTAGGGCCACCCTGGTTCCAAGGCTCCCAGAGGATGCTGGGAGGCCTCTGTTATGACTGTGCCACAGCTAAGACCCTCCTCTTTCTACTCCTGCTTCCCTGGCTCTTATAGATGTTGACCCTGGAGTGTGTGTTGGGGGCTGGGTGCAGCCAATGAAAGAGGTGCTCATAGCAGCTTTCTGTGCCTTCTCAGGCTGGCACACACATACCAGGAGGCGGAACTCACTGGGGGCCATGTTGAAGGCTGGTGTGGGGAAGTACAAAGACAAAGTAGAAGCCACCATGACAGCTAGAACCCATATTTCACCAGCTCTAGTCTCCGTGGCGTGGGTCACCTGCAGGAACAGCTGGCTCTCAGCCATGACTGCACAGGTACCCGGCCCAGGACCCAGAGAAGCCAAAGGAGAGGATCCAGCTAGAGCTGAGGCGCCAGTGGCCTGGCTGCTCCCTGGGGCCAAAATGGTGGGCCAGCAGATTGGCAGCCACGTGCTGCGTGCCTTGCAAGAGTGCTGACTCACTCAGAGTTGCAGAATATAAAAGTGGCTGTTGCTTCACCTCTGCCTTCCAAATCTCACGTACTTTTCTCCGACAGCCAACCCAATGAGGATGGGTGAGAAGAAGGGAATTCTGGGAAATGTAGTTCTAGCCTAACTAAGTGGCCACAGTGTAAAGGCACCAGGAGGCTGGAGTGTGTGTTGGGGGCTGGGTGCGGCCAATGGAAGAGGCGCTCATGGCTTTCTGTGCCTTCTCCTCAGGCTGGAGCCAGAAGGAGCAAAGACAGCCCTGGGTGAGCTGGGGTCTGGCAGCAAGTAACATGGAGACCTCAGTCTTCGCAGAGCCTCCGGGAAAGGCCCTCACCTCCCCATTACTGACCCGCTCTGGATTAAGCCTCTTTCATTCGGGAGGGGTGGGGGGGGGGGGGATGACAGATGGATGATTCGAAAGCTGATCCAAATGAGCTGGAGAGGACAATAATTTCTCCCTACTTCACATCAGTACCTTAGCGAGCCAGATGGAAATCACGCTTTAATGGCCTGGTCGCATCTGATAACGTGGCCACTCATACTCTTAGCCTGATGTCTCTGGACTCCGAAATGCCTCCTACTAATATTCCCCAGAGAGAGGCAAAATGGCCTAAAAGATGACACAGCAGCACCTGGTGTGTCATTTCAGAAAGCCCCGAACATCTCCCCTGCTGGCCTACTCAGGCCTGAAAACCCCGCGTCGCAGTATTAACCTGCCAGCGCAAAGCTCCCATTATCAGTCATTTCTATTCCCTAGTGCAAATGAGATCTGGAGAGGCGTGCGGCATGGGGTAAGTGAGGGAGCATTAGACACTTGACAGGGACGGAAATGGAGAGCCCTGATGAGGGGTGTTCGCCAGCTCCCGTGGCATTTGCCTTTTTCTGGAATCACAGAAAGACTACACATCCCAGCCTCACTTGAAGTGAGACTGAGGTCATGTGATGGGGTTCTAGCCAACAAGATGTAACTGGAAATAATGAAAGCCACTCCTCCCAAGCATTGCCATTAAAACCATCTCCTGCACCCTGGCCTGTGTGCTCAGTGGTTAGACACGGAAGGGTCTCTGATTCCATTCCCAGGCAAGGGCATGTACAAGGGCTGCAGGTTCAATCCTTGGCCCTGGTCGAGGCAAACGTGGGGAGGCAACCGATTGATGAATCTCTCTCACATCAATGTTTCTCTCTTTCCCCCTCTCATTCCCTCCCTTCTTCCCTTCCACTCTCTCTAAAAATCAATGGTTAACCAAAGAACTTATATGCATATATACATAACCCATGGACACAGACAATAGATAACAAATATCCAATCGATCCTCATTTGCCGTGGATTCCGTATTTTCAAATTTGCATACTCACTGAAATGTATCTGTAACTCCAAGGGAGTTTTGATCTTGGACAGTTGTAGACATGCTGAGGTCAAACAAGAGGACGCTCTGTCTTCTTACTTCAACTCTCCTCTGTAAACAAGTCTTTTCTGGGATCTACTTAGTGCCACCTTTACACATTTTTGCACTTTTTTTGTTGGTGATTTTGCTATTTTAAAATGGCCCCCAAGTGTGCTGTCCAGAGTTCCTAAGTACAGGAAGGCTGTGATGTGTGTTAGACAAGTAAAGAGGTGGGGCATTTCTGCAATGGAATATTACTTGGTCCTGAAGAAGAATGAAATCTTGCCATTTGTGACAGAATGGATGACCCAGAGGGCATTATGCTGAGTGAAATAAGTTAGACAATGAAAGACAAATGCCACATGATTTCACTTACATGTGGAATTTTTTTTAAAAAAAGAATAAGCCCGAACAAAACAGAAACAGACCCATAGATATAGAGAAAGAGCTGACGGTTGCCGAAGGGGAGGAGGGGGAGGAGGATGGGGAAGAAGTATGATGTCCCTTTGGCCCAGAAAGCCCACTTCTAGAACTGTATCTTTGAGATGATTTTTCTAAAAAGTTGTCTCATGTGAATAACATGCTCCTACACACGCATCTGCTCATTCGTGTTGAATGTTATGTATGGCCTCTTGCCGATTTTCCTGTAGATGAAGTTACCAAACATGCAGTGGTAAAGAGAGAAGGAACTTTCCAGAACAATAGGGATGAACAGAGGCAATGGTTTGATCCAGGTTGGAGATGCAGGGCGGAGCCAGAAATGAGGTGATGGATGACTAGAGAAGTGTCTATGAAAACTCAGAAACAATGTTAGTGAAAAGTTGCTCAGGAAAGCGGTCCTGGGACTGGCCCTTGGTCTGGGTCAGATGCACTAACTGGGGCATCTTTACGTCGGGCCGTAGGTTTAGGGTGTAGCCTACAACACTGCTCTTCAAATGCCAGTCACAAGTCCAGGTCACTTCCTGTGCTCCGACCAATGGCTGTAAATCCGAGGTCCCCACACCTCCTCCTCCTCGGCTTCCATTCATTTGCTAGAGCGGCTCGGATCTCACCGCTGTATTAGAGGGAGAGGGGGAGAGAGAGAGAAACATCCATGATGAGACACAATCATGGATCGGCTGCCTCCTGCACGCCCCACACTGGGGATCGAGCCCGCAACCAGGGCCTGTGCCCTGACCAGGAATTGAAGGTTCATAGGTCGATGCTCAGCCACTGAGCCACACCGGCTGGGCGTGGCTGCGGTTCCCACTCCACTGGTTGCTGCGCTGTGTGACCCGGGACACAGCGTTTCGCGCCGCCTGCTTTTCCTCACGGGAACAGGCAGATGGAAGAGATGCAGGGAGCAAGGTCCAGGGGCGACCAGGCGCCACAAACCTGCACGTGGTCACCCACCGGAAGCTCTGGGACTTTGACGTCCTGGTACTCGTGGAGGATTCATTACACTGTAGGGCGTGATCCAGTCATCATTGGCCAGAGACCGCTGATTCAAACTCCAGCCCCTCTCCTCCCGGGGTCCGGGTGGGGGTGGGGGTGGGGGTGGGACTGAAACTTCCAATCCTCCAATCACACGTTCGCTTCCGCTGGCAACCCGCCCCCAGCCTGCGGGGCGGTCCGCAAGCCCCTCATTAGCATAACAAAGGCGCCTCCCCGCTCGCCCCGCCCAGGAAATTCCAGGGCTTTCGCTGGAGCTCTGTGCCAGAAACTGGGCCAAGCCCAGCTCTCTCTTCGCTCCTAAAAATCAGCATCACAGGCCTCCAGTGCCCACAGCTGCAGGTTGCCGGAGAGGCCGCCAGCCAGCACACCCAGGTGTGCTCGGAATAACACAGCACTTCAAACAACAAGAAACATTTTTACAAATAACCCCAAAGCATAAAACGTTAAAAACAAATTTAAAAAAATCAACATCACAGGCAAGAAGGGCAGGTTCTCCCCCACGGGGATCACCGCGTTCGGTCATCTGCACCCCTGGGCCCAGGCCTCGCAGAACTTCCTGTGTTCCGTGGGAAGAGCTGGGCTCTGGGGTCAGGCGGCCCTGCTGAAGGCCAGCTTCCTCTCGGAGGCTTCCACTGCTGAGTGGAACGGTACCCACCCGGTACCCACCCGGTACCCACCCGGAGGAACGGAGGCGGCAGAACATCAGCCACAGCAGGCGCCTCATCGCCACGTGAGCCAGACAGGCCCTCACGCTGAAGTAGAGGCGCCCATGGCTGTGGGGGACTTCACAGGTGTGATAAGTTAAGGATCTTGAGGTGGGAAGATTATCGTGTGTGAGACAAATGAAGCCGAGATGCTATCACGCGTGTCCTGATACAAGTGTCCTGGCGGCGGCCACCAGGAGCCGGAAGAGGCAACAGGTTCCCCGGAGCCCCAGAGGGAGGCAGCCCGGCTGACACCTTGATTTCGGCCCACGGGTTCCGCAGCCACAGAAACTACTACCGTGGCCCGCCGAGTCTGTGACCCCAAAATGAGGGCCACGCAGGGAGAGAGGATGGTTCCTTGGGCAAGGTCCGCAGAGACCGAGGTCCCTGGAGGGAGGGATGTCCTGGGGGACCCTGCGATGCCCACTCACACTCGCTCCTACGGGAGGCGTCCTGGCAGGGAAGGAAGTGAAATAACATCCTTTTTCTTCTCTGCTTAGGACACAACCCCCCTCACTGGGGCGGGGAGGGGTCCCCGTATCTGAAAAGGATCATGCGGGCCTGGTCCCTGGCTGCACTGAGGGTACCCAGTGGGGGGCAGAGCCCGCGCAGGTCAAGCTTGTGGCGTCGCCCCCTGACGGCAGCCCTCCCCAGCCTGAGGCTAACCCACGTCTCGGGCGCTCCCAGAGCTAAGCAGCTCCGCCAGGTGCCGTGGAGACCCTCAGCGTGCGCCCAGCGACGCCCGGACAGTTTGGCCCAGAAAAGGCAGGCGTGTTGAAGACTAATTACACTGCTGCTTATTCAACACGGGGCCGGAATGGATCGCAGCGCCTTCACGGACCACAAGTTTTCAATTTGCAGCACAACCAGACCCTCCAACGTGGCCCGCCCTTGCCTGCAACCTGACTCCTTTTTAGTGGGTTCCTGCGGCTGCCAGGTGTAGCCAGCTTTCCCAGAACCCCCGAGTGCCCCGGCCTGCCCATTGGCAGAGACCTGGCCACGTGGGCAGCGCTGACTGCTAGGCAAGTGAGACTGACATTCATAAAAGTGGGGTGGGGGTGCCAGTCCCTCCCAGACACCAGCCACTAAGAAAGCAGTCATTCTCAGTCTGAGGGCCCAGTAGTAAACACAAGACACTTTTATTTTTTTGTTAATCCTCACCCAACGATATTTTTCCATTTATTTATTTATTTTTTTTAGAGAAAGAAAGGGAGGAGAGACGGAGAAACATCTATGTGAGAGGCACACATTGACTGGTTGCCTCCTGCACACACCTGACCAGTGTGGGGATCGAACCTGCAACTGAGGTACATGCCCTTGAATGGAATTGAACTCACGACCCTCCAGTCCGCAGGTCAATGCTCTAACCACTGAGCAACCGTCTATGCCAGTGGTTCTCAACCTTCTGGCCCTTTAAATACAGTTCCTCATGTTGTGACCCAACCATAACATTATTTTCGTGGCTACTTCATCGCTGTCATGTTGCTACTGTGATGAATCGTCATGTAAATATCTGATATGCAGGATGGTCTTAGGCGACCCCTGTGAAAGGGTCTTTCAACCGCCAAAGGAGCCGCGACCCACAGGTTGAGAACCGCTGGTACACACCTAGACTACATTTCCCAGTGTCCCTTGCAGTTAGGAGTGGCCATGTGATTGTGTTCTGGTCAATAGAAAGTAAGCAGGAATGATGAGTGGCCTATAAAAGTGATGAGTGGCACATGAAAGCTGGCCATGCCATTCTCCCCTCTCTCTCTTCCCCTTCTGACCATTGGATGTCAATCTCCAGGGCAATCTTGGAAACAGGTGACCAACTATCTCCATTTGCAGAAACTATCCCCATTTTAGCATTGACAGTCAGCATCCAGGAAACCCCTCACTCCCGGCCACACTAGGCTGATGGGCCACCCTGCTTGAAAGGCGCATGCGGAAGCTGGCAGGGGCTCCATCAGCCCGGGAACCTGCATAACTCCATGGAGCAGAGCACTCCCCACCCCGACTTTCCACCCCTGCCAACAGCAATGTGTGTTTTGGACTTTATGTGGGTGAAAAATAAACAAAACTGAGCTTTGCTATTTTGTGTGTTATTGCTGCTAGTGTAACCTTAACTGATACACTAATATTTTTGAAGAAACACAGAAATATCTTATGTTCCTTCAGTTATTTTAAGGAGACAAATACCAGTTATAAACAGAAAGACTATATATGATCTGGGATAGCCCTCGCTACACCTGCTATCTGGGTGTAATTGTTAATAGCACTCCCTTTACTGTCCAAAGTGTCTGTTTGCACAATATCTAATACTAGTGGCCCGGTGCACGGATTCGTGCACATTGAAAAGAGATTAATTAGAAGAAAGATTCGTGTGGTAATTACGTTACTGCAAAAACTTACATGTCAAAATAGTATATATAATATAGTATTATAAAATTGAAACACATGTGTGATTGGCACCAGCGAGAGCTTTATATGTATCGTGCATGCGTGAGGCAACATTTATTTTTAAATTGCCAGTGCGCATCATATGTACCAGCTGGTCGGTTTGTTGGTTGGACGGTTGGATGGTTGGTCAGTTAGCCTTTTATATATATACTAGAGGCCTGGTGCACGAATTCGTGCACCAGTAGGGTCCCTTGGCCTGGCCTGTGGGATGGGGCTGAAACTGGCTCTCCGACATCCCCTGAGGGATCCCAGATTGCAAGAGAGTGCAGGCCAGGCCAAAGGATCCCACCAGTGCACCATCGGGGCTGGGAAGGGATGCAGGAGGGCTCCAGGGCATGTCCGGCCAGTCTCACTCAGTCCCGATTGGCCGGACCCCAGCAGCAAGCTAACCTGCCAGTTGGAGCGTCCGTCCCCTGGTGGTCAGTGCACATCATAGCAAGTGGTTGAGCAGCCTTAGCATATCATTAGCATATTAGGCTTTTATTATATAGGATAGATAATTTCAAGTGTGAATGCAGGCCTAAAATGTTGTAGGAAAATTATTAATTGAATCCTACTTTTTTTTTTTAATCTTCACGTAAGGAAATTTTTTCCATTGATATTTTAGAGAGAGTGGAAGGGAGGGAGGCGGGGGGTGGGGGTGGGGAGAGACAGAGAGAGAGAGAGAGAGAGAGAGAGAGAGAGAGAAGGAAACATCGATGTGAAAGAGATACATGGATTGGTTGCCTTCTGCTTGCACCCCAACTGGAACCAAGGATTGAACCTGCGACCGAGGTACGTGCCCTTAACCGGAAATCGAACCCTAACCCTGATGTTTCTATCTTTCTCTTCCTCTCTCTTCCTCTCTGAAATCAATAAAAACATATTTTTAAAAAATAACTTTTAAAACAACCCTTAGAAATAAGGGGCTATGCTGCAATGGGTGAGAAGCAGCCTCCAGTGTGGGCCCAGGGGCACATGGGAAGGTGCCAGCGCAGACATTCAAGGTCAATGTTCCTGATGTTGTGGGGTCAGGGGAACTGGTGAGGCGGGGTTGGGGTGGAGACCCCCGGGGGCCAGCGTGGAGGAGAGTTAAGGAGCTGGGACCCAGGCCGAGGCCCTGGCGGGGGTGGTGGGATCTCTCCCTGCAGCTCAGCCCCCTCAGGGAGCCAGGCCACAGGTGAACAATCCAAACAGGAGGCCGCGGGTCCCGCTGCACGCTGCTTCCCACACAGTTAAGTGAGAACAAATCCAAAGCAAATACTCGCGATATTTAGAGCTTTCGGATGCCCATGTTTTATTCATGCACATTAGCATGGGGTCTGCAGGCCCCTGGGTCTGCAGGAAATTAGAAAATCACAGAATGTCAAGGCTAGAAGCGGCCTGGGGAGTGACCTAATCCAGGCCTTTTTTCTGCAGAAGAGGAAATTGAGGCCCACGGGGTGGGGGGTGAGGGGGGGCAGATGGCCTGAGGTTATAGACAGCTGCATGTGCCTGCCTCCTCCTCCTCCTCCTCCTCTCTCTCTCTCTTCTCTCTCTCTGTCCTCTCTCTCCTCTCCCCTCCTCTTCTCTCTCTCTCTCCTCTCTCTCTGTCTCTCCTCTCCCCTCCCCTTCCCTCTCTGTCTCTCCTCTCTGTCTCTCCCCTCCCCTCCCCTCTCCTCCCCTCCCCTCCCCTCCCCTCCTCCCCTCCTCCTCTCCTCTCCTCTTCTCTCTCTCTTTCTCTTTCTCTCTCTCTCTCTCTCTCTCTCTCTCTCTCTCTCTCTCTCTCCTTTCTTTCATAGCATCTGGGTGGCTCCTTTGTGCTACTTTCTGTGCAAGGCCAGGGACGGGGGTCCTCCCAGCGTCTGGTGGTTGAGGGCCCTCTGAAGCCACAGGCCAGGCTGTGGGCAGTCAGCAGCCTTTCCTGAGGTCATTCTAGCCCAGCGGTTCTCAACCTTCCTAATGCCGCGACCCTTTAATACAGGTCCTCATGTGGTGGTGACCCCCAATTTCATTGTTACACATGGAACATAATTAAAGCCTAGTGATTAATCACAAAAACAATATGTAATGATATATGTCTTTTCCGATGGTCTTAGGCGACCCCTGTGAAAGGGTTGTTCGACCCCCAAAGGGGTCGCGACCCACAGGTTGAGAACTGCTGCTCTAGGGCCTCAAGCCTCGAGGGCAGTTGCATTAAAAAGAAAAAAGTCACACTGTGGACGCATGAGGATTTCTAGGTTCCCAGATGTGCAGGACCGAGTACCAGCTGACTCTGGGTAAGTGTGATGAGCGTCTGGAGGTGATGCTGACTTCCGGCTTAACAGCGGTGCTGGGCAGAGGGGGGAATGGGCCAGGTTCTGGGGGGCCTCAGGCGGAGGGACAGTGGGCCCTGGGGTAGGCACCCGGAGCCCCAGCAGCCGATCAGCCTGCCCAGGACAGAGGAGGTACCTAGGAGCCTGGCAGTGAGGCGGAGGCGGAGGAGGAGGAGGAGGAGGAGGAGGAGGAGGAGGAGAAAGGGGGAGGGGGGAGGGGAGGAGAGAGGAGGGGGAGGAGAGAGAGGAGGGAGGAGGGAGAGGGAGGGGAAGGGAAGGGGAGGGGGAGGAGAGGGAGGAGGGAGGAGGGAGAGGTAGGGGAAGGGAAGGGGGAGAGGGAGGAGAGAGAGGAGGGAGGAGGGAGAGGGAGGGGGAGGGGAAGGAGGACACGCTAGGTCAGCTCACGCAGACTCCGCCCTGCCTCTCCTCTAGCTCACCTTCCTCCCCAGACCTCCTCCCAGCCGGTGCTGGCTGCCACATCCCGGCCAGTGCAGCTCGAGTGGAAGCTGGCCAGGTGCCAGGCCCTTCCCTCCTCCTCCCTATGCTGACCATGGACGTGACAGTGGCACCTGCAGAAGCTGAGGGAACTTCCCTGACCTCTGACCTCTGGGCATGACCCCGCACCAGCAGCCAACTCCCCTCCGAATTCTGCAAAAGAGAACCCACCCAACCCCAGAACGTGCAGCCTATTTGAGCCACAGTCACCTGGCTTTGCCGTTATTCAGTCAGAAGATCAACAGCAGCGGATGCCGGCGGTTTACGATGCCACCGAGGACCTGTTTCTTTTCATCCTTCCAGGCCCACCCTGCAGCTAACCGCTCTGGTGAAAAGGGTGGGGTTCTGGTGACCGGCTTTGCCAACCAGACCTTCCCCCGAAGGGGTCAGTCTCCCCCCAATCACTCAGCTGCTGGACAATGGGGTCTACGAAGGACAATCCAGGCGCTACTCTGAAGGGTGACAGGAAGGGAGGTGAGCAAGCGATGAGTGTCCACTACAGCCAGACGGGAGCGGGACAGAGAAGTGTGGGAGGCCACTGGACATGCGCAGCAGCAGGCCACAGGCAACCTCCTGTTGGGAAGGAGGCCGTGGGGATGGTAGCAGGCTTGGGAGTGAGGAGCTATAGGCTACCCTTTCAAGAAATTTGCACTGGAGAGATCAACCGGTGAACTTGTGTGCATATGGGCATAACCCTGGACACAGACAATCGGGTGGTGAGGGCCTGGGGCGGGGCGGGGGGCGGGGGGCGGGGAGAGGCTGGAAGAAGTTAATGGGGGAAAGGCAGACCTGTGTAATCCTTTCAACAACAAAGATTTATTTATTTTTAGAGAAAGAAACGTGCACTGTGAAGAAGAGGGAAATGACCTATCTGGGTGAGGGGCAGGGTTAAAGGAAGTGTTCTTAGGATGGGAAGGCACATAGGGTTGTAGGATGGGAGGGAAAATACGCTGGGAAAGATGGGTTTGGGGAAGAAAGAGGACAATGAAAATTCACTGACTCGCTGCTGAGCCATTCTGATGGAGGAAGCGAGAGGGGAGACGTGGCTGTGCCTGTAGGACCCTGGTAGACGCACAGAGAGCCCGGAGCCCATCCAACTCTCCCCCGCGGCATTCCTTTTGTTTGTCATGTGATGTGTTACCACACACTTAGCCGCTAAGCCTACACGTCTGTCTCATTTTCCGCAGGTCAGAGGCCAGGCCCCCAGGGAGCTGTGTTTCCCCCTCAGGGTCTCATAAGACTCATCCTGGTGTCCTCTTCCAAACTCACTGGTTGTCGGCAACATTCCGTTGCTTGTGGGTGTAGGACTGAAGCACCCATCATGCTGAGGGTACAATGATTGAAATTTCTTTAAAAATATATATATTTTTTATTGATTTTTTACAGAGAGGAAGGGAGAGGGATAGAGAGTTAGAAACATCGATGGGAGAGAAACATCGATCAGCTGCCTCCTGCACACCCCCCACTGGGGATGTGCCCGCAACCAAGGTACATGCCCTTGACCGGAATCGAACCTGGGACCTTTCAGTCCACAGGCTGACGCTCTATCCACTGAGCCAAACCGGTTTCGGCTGAAATTTCTTTTGAGAGCCAAATTTTTTAAACGTAAACTATATAGGTAGGTACATTGTTATTAACTTAATTAGGGTCCTCCTAAGGCTTAGGAAGAGCCACACTCAAGGGGCCAAAGAGCCGCATGTGGCTCGAGAGCCGCAGTGTGCGGACCACAGGCCCTGGGTGTCTGCAAACACCTGTGCTGGACAGAGGTGTCCCAACAGCCCACCCCAAACCATCACTCGACTGGAGGCCAGGTCTTCCCGAGGGCCCACCTGGGAAAAGTGACGTGTCTAGTGAAGGCCTTCAGATGAGTGAGGCAGAGTGTGGCCGGTGTTGCTCAGTGGTTAAGCATCGACCTATGAACCAGGAGGTCACCGTTCGATTCCTGGCCAGGGCACATGCCCGGGTTTCAGGTTTGGTCCCCAGTGTGGGGTGTGCAGGAGGCAGCCAGTCCATGATTCTCTCTCATCATGGATGTTTGTCTCCCTTCCTCTCTGAAATTAGTACAAATATATTTTAAAAAAGAAAAAGGAAGGAGTGAGGCAGAGTGGCAGCAGCATCCACCAGTGGCCATGTGAGCTGAGCACCCCCACTTCCCTCTCAGGGGTTCCCACACATAGCAGCTGCCCCTCCCGCAACCCAGGGCTCACTTGCCTCCTGGGAGAAGCCACATGCTGGCCCTGTTACCTATTCATACTCCCTGGTCTGCATCCCCGGATGTAGCCCACCCATCCTTCGAAGCAGGGCTGCCGGTTCACCAATGAAGATGCAGAGAGTGCAGAGAGCTGGTTACATTTGCGTCCCAGATGAAGAAGGAAGAGTTTTGAGTACAAGCATGCCCCAAATATTGCACGGATATTGAAAATATTATTTGTTGTTTACCGGAAACTCCAATTCAAGTGGGCATCTGTATTTTATCTGGCCACTCTAGCCAGAAGTTTTAGCTAGCAAGCAAAAGAGGTTAGTAAGAAAAACATCCCATGGCCAAAGAGCCATCGTAAAACCCCTTTCAAGAGTCTGTACACAGGTAGCACACTCTCCTCCATGCAAATACATGTTCTCTCTCTTGTTCTCTCTCATTCCCCCCCTTTCTCTCTCTCTCTCTCTCTCTCTCTCTCACACACACACACACACATACACACACACACACACACTCACACAGTTTTGCTCCCCGCTTAAGTTAATGTGAACTTCAAGTCCCTGGCAAGACTACCCCTGACTTAGGCCTGACCCAAACCCCAGTCCTGTGCTGGGCCCTCACAGTACGGTCATCAGACATGTATAGCAATGGCGGACGCTGCCCTGGCCGGTGTGGCTCAGTAGCTTGAGCATCGCCCTGTGCACTGAAAGGTCGCCGGTTCGATTCCCAGTCAGAACACACACCCAGATTGCAGGTTTGGTCCCTAGGTCAGAGGGTCAGGGATCATACAGGAGGCAGGCGATCAATGATTCTCTCTCACATCGAAGTCTCTCTCTCTCTCTCTCTCTCTCTCTCTCTCTCTCTCCCTGTCCCTCCTTCTCTCTCTAAAATCAATAAAAAACATATTTAAAAAAAAGAAATGGCAGGCACTCAGGCGTAGAAACAGGAGATGAATGCAGGAAGGCAGGTAAATGGGGCTTTGTCTGTCAGGTCAAGTTCACATCACATAAGATTCACCATTCGAAGCACTTTCAAGTGTATCATTGTCATTTAAAGTGTACAATTCTGCCAGTGCCCCAAAGTCATGCACCAGTTTATACCCCTCCCTGCCCCCCAGGGCGTATGAGAGGGGGGCCCTCCTCCCCACCCCCCCACCCCCCCACCCCGGGGCCAGCGCCCCCTGCAGGCCTCAGCTGACACTCCCCGCCCCGGGGAGCCTTTCCTGCCCCGGAAGCCCCAGCCGGCCCGGGGCTGCCCTGGGTATTTGCTGAACAAAATGAATGTTGAATCAATGAATGAACTCGGAGCCACTGCAAACCCCACAGAAAACATCTCTCCCTCTTGGCCCCCTCCCCCTCCCCCGGGGAGGGCCGGGGAGTCCGGGGAAGTGGAATCAAATATACACGCCAGCACCTGCTCTTAAGAAAATGTTAGCCAGGCGGCCGGGCCCAGGGCTGGGACGGAGGCCGGGCTGGGAGGCTGTTCCCACCCCCCCTCCCCACCCCCCACCCCCACCCCCCACCCCGGGGGACCCGCTCTGCCTGCGGAGATAATGCCGCTCCCTCCCTCCGAGGCGGGCCGCCGCGCCGCTCGGCTTCTGCACAAATGTCAGCCTCGTCTCCCGCGGAGGGAGTGAAAACGGGGGGGGGGGGTCCACTTGGATCTCGCTCCCCGGCCCCCGCGGGCTCGCCCCGTCCCGGACCCGCGCCGGCAGCGCCTCGGGAATGCGCGTTCCCAGGCCGCACCTAAGGAACGGCCCGGGCCAAGCCCCCCAGGGTTCCGGGAGCCGGGCGGGCTGCGCGGGGAGCCCCGCGGAGTGAGGGAGAGGCGGCCACTCTGTGCGCCCCGAGGGCGGCCCTGACACCCACTCCCGGGGCGTTGCTCCCCCACAAAGGCTTTCTCCCCTTGTGGACCTCGGAGAGTGGGAACCCCCAGAGGCCGCAGCAGGTCCGGGGCGCCTGGGAACCTGCATTTCTGACCTGGAGGCCTCGCTGAGAGCCACTGCCCAGACGGCTCCTCGGACAGCCTTCGAAGGCAGCGGCGTCCCTGTCATCGGACAAATAGGGAGACTGAGGCACAGAGTAGCGAAGTGGCTGCCCAGGTCACACAGCCCATCAGGGAGCCGCGTGAGAAACGGATCCTCCGCCTGGTCTTTTCTCGGGACTTGCTCTGGGGACAGAGCCGAGTCCTTTCCCCTCCCAGCCTCCCCTCGGGGCCAGCTGCAGGGGCAGCTGCTGTCACCTCTCTGTGACCACGACCCTCTCCTTTGACCATCAGGCTCCTCCGAGAACCCTGGCGAGTGGCCCCCGTGGGCTCTGGCCTTGGCCCCGTGGCTCTGCCCCTGTTCCCAGTTTGAGCAAGAAGCTGTCGCCGAAACCGGTTTGGCTCAGTGGATGGAGCGTCGGCCTGCGGACTGAAAGGTCCCGGGTTCGATTCCGGTCAAGGGCATGTACCTGGCTTGCGGGCACATCCCCAGCGGGGGATGTGCAGGAGGCAGCTGATCGATGTTTCTCTCTCATCGATGTTTCTGGCTCTCTATCCCTCTCCCTTCCTCTCTGTAAAAAATCAATAAAATATATATTAAAAAAAAAAAAAAAGAAGCTGTGGATTCAGTCAGAATCGCATCCTGACTGTCTGATCCAGCGCCACACACCCCCCTCCCCCCCCCACCTGCCTTCAGCAAGTAGGTTTACCCAGAATCTCTGCATCCCCCCCCCACACCCCTGAAGTTCCCTCTTAGTAGTTTCCCATCTGCTGAGCCCCATCTGCCTCCCCAGGGCAAACCCCAGCGCAGCAGGCCCCCTGCTGTCCCGATGGCCTAAAGGCTGATTGCGCTGGACAAGTGCCATGAAGACTTTCTTCATTTTTAAAAAAATAGATTTTCATTGATGTCAGAGAGGAAGGGGGAGAGAGAGAGGAACATCAATGATGAGAGAGAATCATGGATGGGCTGCCTCCTGCACGCACCACACTGGGGATAGAGTCCATAACCCAGGCCTATGCCTGACCCAGAATCGAACCTTGACCTCCTGGTTCATAGGTTGACGCTCAGCCACTGAGCTGCACCGCGGGGCCATCAGCTGACATTTACACTGAGCACTATTGGCTGCTGTCCCTCCCAGGGACACCTGTCTTCAACATGGGGGGCCTTATTGAAGTTGGTGGACCTCTCAGGAGGGAACGTGAAACATCAATGTCAGACCCTCACGTCACTCGTTCACTCATTCATTCACACAGCATGCGTGTTCATTGAACACTATGGAACATCTGTGTGGCAGATGGCACACTGAGTGTGGGGGATTGAAGTGTATGGAAGACTTTGGCACTGCCCCCCACCCCAATCTGGTTGTTCCCTACTGCCTAGAGCACATCTTGGCACGTAGTAGGTGCTCAACAAGTGGTTTCCCCCATTGCATGCATGGCATTTGTTTTGCCTCCACTGAAATAGGAGCACAGAAAAGGAAGAGGAGCCTGACCAGTGTGGCTCAGTGGTCGAGCATCTACCTGTGAACCAGGAGGTCACGGTTCGACTCCTGGTCAGAACACAGGCCTGGGTTGCGGGCTCCATCCCCAGTGTGAGGCATGCAGGAGGCAGCTGATCCATGATTCTCATCATTGATGTTTCTCTCTCTTCCTCTCCCTTCCTCTCGGAAATCAATAAAAATATATTTTAAAAAACGGGGAGGGGGAGAGGAGCAGTTGATGGGTGAGCCACAGCTGGGAAGGCCCAACCATCTCTGTTTCCCGGGGACTGTCCTGATTCCTGATTTTCGGCCAGGACACCCTCAGGCAAACCTCCACACGATTACCTTACCCTCCGGGGAAGCGAGAGAGTGGGGTCTGGGCTTCCCGGAAGGGAGCAGAGCAGAGCAATAAATGTTCTACAAGTACTTGTTTACACGTCTGAGGTCAGGGGCTGTGTCTGCTTCATGTCCAGGTCACCTTCTAGGGGAGCCAGCACGTGCTGGACTCAGCAGACCAGGGTGGAATCTCCCCCCCCCCCCCGCTTTTCTCAGCTGTAAACCCGGCCAATAAACAGCACTCACAGCTATTCAGAGGGTTACATAAGGAAAGCCATGTAACGTACTCAGCCCTGCGCCTGCCCCGGATGCAGTAAATGGTAGATATCAGTGCTATTGCCCATCCATGCTTCTCTCTCATCATGGATGTTTCTGTGTCTCTCTCCCTCTCCCTTCCTCTCTGACATCAATAAAATATATTTAAATAACATACATGTGAGCTTTAATGGCCCCTCTGGGTCCCTGATGAAGAAGGCGGGGTAGAAGGCTCGGGGTGTGTGTGTGCGCATGCGTGTGTGCGCATGTGTGTGCATGCATGTGTGTGCATGTGTGTGTGTGTGCGTGTGTGTGTGTGTGTGATCTTTGACCCAGGCCACAGCCCTCTCTGTACTCCTGCTGAGGAAGGGCCAGGCACACAGGTCTTCCCTTTGACCTCCCTTGTTGGCACTGAGGATGCCCGGGGAAGAGGGTGTTAATCCAAGAGCGAGCCCTCACAGCAAAGTCTTAGGCCTCCTACCGGAAGCCGCAGCGCCTCCTTGCACTCATTGCCACGCACCCCTCTTTCTGACTGGGGCACGCCCTCAACACTCCTGCTCCAGCAGCCCTCCCGCTGCGCCAGCCTCCCAGGGAATTGGTTTCCCTTCTTTTTTCTGTTCATGTGGCAAATCCTATTGGTTGACTTTCTGTTACCAAAATAAGTGCACTTCCAGATTAAATCTCATAGTAAAAGTATGATTGATTTCCCCCTTATGTTTTTAGAAAACATATATTTGTATTGATTTCAGAGAGGAAGGGAGAGGGAGAGAGAAACATCCATGATGAGAGAGAATCATAGACCGGCTGCCTCCTGCACGCTCCACACTGGGGATGGAGCCCAGAACCTGGGCCTGTGCCCTTGACTGGAATCAAACTTTGACCTCCTGGTTCATAGATCCACACTTAACCACTGAGCCACACCGGCCGGGCTACTCTTAGCTTTTAATTGGCGATTAATCATCCTCAACTTATTGTTTTTCTCCAATGCATCACTTGCTCCCAGAAACATCCTTCCAGTGATGTAGCCTTTATAATTATCATTGTCCCTGTGCATAAACTCCCTCCCGCCAGCATCCCAGCCCAACTGTATGGAAAGAGACTCATCTCCGCAGCCAGCGCGGAGGAAGCGGTCAGGCCCAGGATCCAGCAGAGTTCCAGGGAAAGTAACATGTTAACTCTAGCAAGTGTTCTGTGTCAGATCCCGGCCCTGGCTGGGAAGGGGTGGGACCTTGAGATATGGGAAAGGGACACCTGGATCCACACAGTAAAAACAGTCTTAACTCCCCGTGTACCCTGCACCCCCGGGCTTTCAGAAGTGGCGGAGCGGGGAATGCCAAGAGCCTGTCCCTCCCGAAGAGCAATGACAAAACTGGCCCAAACTGGCCGAGACAACTTGTAACCAGAAGGCTGCAGCCACCAGGGGAATGCTTAATCCAAACTACAAGCCCAAACAGGCCGAAGCTCGACAGGAACAGTGAGCTGGGAGGCGTTCTACCTGACCCTGGCCCAGTCGCCTACTCCCCAACATGGCAGTAGCTTGCTGATAGCAGCCACACTCCCAGGCTTCGTGTTTATGCTGGAGAGAGAAGAGACTCTGCCCACAAGCATTGCGGTTGTTTGTTTTGACCAGTCTTGTGGCTTCCTGAGGACCAGCTCAAAGGGCTGCCCTCATCTCATCTAACGCAGGACTCTCCCAGCACAGAGGTGGCTGATGGGGGCGTTTGTCAAAAACATTCGCAGGCAGTTGTGTTAGTCATTGCCATCTAGGGCAACGAATAACAGTTGGGGCAAACAGTAGAAAAAGCTTGGGAGAAAACGCTGGTAATGACGTGCTTTTTAAGAGCTTTGAAAAGCTCTGAACTATCCCTGAGATCCTAGAAGGTCATGTGCACGCCCGGGGCTGTGTGCCTGCTCAGGAAAGACCTGAGAAGGCCCTGAGATCTCATCTCTGGCTGCCCTTCAGTCTCTGTGCAAGCAGGAAATGAAGCCTAAGGCAGAGTTGTAAACTGCCTGGCTGAATGTCAAGGGCATCCCTGACCCTCCCCACCTCCCCCCCCACACACACACACACAGAGCTCTTTTTCCTTTATAGGGTTTTTGGTTCTAGGAATTTAAAGAAATCTTTCTTCAATTACTAGTTGGCCACTGAATTAATGAAACAGAGACTTCAATAGCCACACACCACTAAGAATACAGACTTGACAAATTCATTCAGAAAAGTCACTAAACAAACAAACAACTATTGCTACAACAGGCTGCAACAAAAAAAATCCTGGGGAGGTGGAGAGAATCTGATTTCCAGAGTTGCCACCTTATAATAGTCAAAATGTCCAGTTTTCAACAACAAAAAATTTACAAGGCATGCAAAGAAAAGAAAGTATAGCCCACACACAAGGCAAAAAGCAACTAATAGAAACAGTTCCTGGGGAAGCCCAGACACTGGACTTACTAAACCAAGACTTTAAATCATGTACTTTAAATATGTCCAAAGAGCTGAAGGAAACCATGAGAACAATGTCTCCCAAAAAAGAATGTCAATAAAGATATCTACACTAATAAAAGAGAAAGATGCAAATTGACCATACCTTTGAGACACCCACCAGACAATCAGGAGTGAATATGCAAATTAACCCAACAAAGATGGTGGGTTAATTTGCATACACAGGCACCAAGAAGCTGGGGGCGGGGCAGGACGCTTGCATCTTCACCATGGTGACGATACAGGCATTCTGCACTACCCCAGCCTCTCCTGGCCTCTGGGCAGTGTGGGAAGGCAGAAAGGCGGCTCTAGCCAGAGTGAAGGTGGTGCCCACAGTCAGGGGAAGGAAGGCCCATACTTATACGAATCTTCGTGCATTGGGCCTCTAGTATAAATTATAAAAAGGAACAAAATAAAAATTCTGGAGTTGAAGTCACAATAACAGCAGATTCAAGCAGGTGGAAGAAAGAATTAGTAAGCTTAAAAATATGTTAATTCCTGTAGTCTGAGGGACACAAAAAATAAAAATAAAGAAAAATTAACAAGGCCTAAGAGAACTAATGGAAATAATGGAATTCCAAGAAGGAAAGTAGACAGAGAAATGAGCAGAAAGAATATTTGGAGAAATAATCCGCCCCCCCCCCAAAAAAGAGAAACTGCCAAGTTTGATGAAAAAATATTAATATACACATTCAAGAAACAAAACAAACTCCAAGTAGAATAAACTTAAAGATATCTACACTGAGACAATCAAATTCTTTAAAAAATCTCTATATATAAAAAGCCGGCAACCAGAATGCCATAAGAACCAGAACAACCGGTCGCTATGATGCCCACTGTGGCCAGCAAACCGGCCTGATCAGCCTCTCCCACCCCGATCGAGGGCTGGGCGGCTGGCCAATCCCTGATTGCCCCCCCCACTCCAATTGGGGGCGGGGCCCACTGGCCAATCGCCCACAGCCCCTCCCCCCAACTGTGCACGAATTCGTGCACTGGGCCTCTAGTAAATATATACTAGTAAAGAGAGTTTTTAAAAGCAGCAAGAAAGCATCAATTCATCATATACAATGGATCTTCAATAAGATTTCTGTGAGCTGAGTATTTGTGTTCCCCCTAACATTCATATGTTGAAATCCAACCCCCCAAGGTGATGGCATTAGGACATGGGGCCTTCAGGAAGTGATTAGGTCATGGGGGTGGATCCCTGATGAGATCTCCCTCACACCTTCCATCATGTGAAGACACAGCAAAAAGACATCTGACTCTGAACAAAGGAGCAGGCCCTTCACTCAACGCCAAATCCCCTGGTACCTGGGCCTTGGACATTCTGGCTCCCAGAACTGTGAGAAATTTTTATTGTTTACTAGTGGCCCATTGCACGAAGATTTGCGCAATAGGCCTTCCTTCCCCTGGATGCCAGCATTGGTTTTCCTCCGTCACCCAGGACCCAGGCCTTTGGTCCGGCTGCAGCAGCAAGGCTTGGCTTTGCTGCTCCGGCTGCTCCCAGCCCCTCCTTTTTTTTTTCCAGGGATGGCTGGAAGCTTGGGTTGCCCCCCCGCCCGGTGACCCAGGCCCCCAGACACTCCTTGAGTGGAGCCCAGGGCAGGCTGGAAGCCTGGGTTGCCCCCAGCGACCCAGACCCCCAGCCACTCTGAGCAGAGTACAGGGCCAGTGGGAAGCTTGGCTTCCTCCGTTGCTGGGAGCAACCCAAGCCTCCTGCTCGCTCCAGCTCCGTGGCCGCCACCATCATCAGTCATCTTCAGCCTTCGCTCCACACCTGTGTATGCCAATTAACTGCCATCTTTGTTGGGTTAATTTGCATACTCATCTTGATTGGCTGGTGGGCATAATGGAGTGACACTAATTTACATGTTTCTCTTTTATTAGTGTAGATAAGCCACCCAGTCTAAGGTATTCTGCTATACAAACCTAAATGGACTAGGACACAGACTAACAGCTGATCTTTCATCAGAAACCATGGAAGCCAGAAGGCAGTGAGATGGCACATTCAAAGTGCAAAAGAAATAACAACAACCATCTGTCAACCAAGAAATCTATATCAGGCCAAACTATTCTTCAAGCCTACCTGAATTCTGTGGTCTCTCACAAATGAAGTTTATCCTCAGAACTTGGTGTTATAAACTTCTTCCAAAATAAATTCTTGTTTAAAAGAGCTAATAAAAATAATTGATATAATTTTTTAGTGAAGAAGAAATAAAGATATTCCCAGCCCTAGCTGATTTGGCTCAGTGGATAAAGCACTGAAGGGTCCTGGGTTCGATTCCGGTCAAGGGCACATGCCCAGGTGTAGGTTCAGTCCCCAGTGGGGGGTGTGCAGGAGGCAGCCAATCAGTGATTCTCTCTCATCATTGATGTTTCTATCGCTCTCTCGCCCTTCTTCTCTGAAATCAATAAAAATATAGGTATTTTTAAAAGATATTCCCAGATAAATAAAAGCTCTATGAGTCTGTCACTAGCAGACCTGTCCTACAAGAAATGCTAACAGGAGTTCTTCAGGTTGAAATGCAAGTACCAGGTAGTAACTCAAATCCACCCAAAGAAATAAAGAACATCGGTTAAGGTAACTATATAAATTAATATAAAGTTTTTGTACTATTGAAATTAAGTTGGTTCTGATCTGAACTGGACTGTTATAAATTTCACATGTTAATTATAATCCTTTGGGAAATTGCTAAGAAAATAACACAAAACATATAGCCTTTGTTCTCTTTGATTTTCAGTATTGGAGGTTTCTATTGATATATCCTCGAGCTCAGAGCTTCTTTCCTTGGCCATGTCCAGTTTACTAATAAGCCCATCAGAGGCATTTTTTATATCTGTTACAGTGTTCTTCTCTCTCGTATTTTTGGGGGGTTATTTCTTAGGATTCCCTAGCATTTTAATCATAGTTGTTCAACATTCCCAGTCTGATCATTCCAACGTCCCGGCCACATCTGGTTCTGATGCTTGCACGGTCTTTTCAAATCGTGGGTTTTGCCTTTTAATAGACTTTGCAATCTTTTTCTTGATAGCAGGACATGGTGTGCTGGGTAAAGGAACTGCTGGAAATAGGTCCGAGAGATGAGGTGGTGGGGGAGGAGGAAGCACGTGCCTCTGCACTGTGAGCATCATAAGTGTTTCTCCATGTTTTTCCTCTGTCCTGAGGGGGGACAGGGTGGCCGCAGCGGCCTGGAGCTGGGAATTTCCCTCTCCCACGTGAAAGGTCAGAGGAAGCCGGACTGGTTCCTTCCCTTTTCCCACATGGAAAACAAGCTGGCTGACCTTGTCTATTTCCTCTCCCAGGTCAGCGAGGCTCTGATAATCCCTCAGAATGGCCCGGCTGGTGTGGCTCAGTGGTTGAACATTGACCTATGAACCAGGAGGTCAGGGTTTGATTCCCCGTCAGGGCACAGGCCCGGGTTGCAGGCTCGATCCCCAGTGTGGGGCATGCAGGAGGCAGCTGGTCCACGATTCTCTCTCATCATGGATGTTTCTGTCTCTCTCTCCTTCTCCCTTCCTCTCTGAAGTCAATAAAATACATATTTTTAAAAACCAAGAAAAACAGTGTCCTGTCATATCTCAAGATGGCTCCTTCTCCCTCTCCATGCCGGGAGCACGAAAGGATTGAGAAATGACACTAAATGTGAAGAATAGTTAGAGTCCTGGAGGTAAGACTCACATAACTGCAGGGTCTCCCTGTGACTGGTTTTTCCTACAGCGGTTCTCAACCTGTGGGTCGCGACCCCTTTGGGGGTCAAATTACCCTTTCACAGGGGTCGCCTAAGACCATCAGAACACACATATATAATTACATATTGTTTTTGTGATTAATCACTGTGCTTTAATTATGTTCAATTTGTCATAATGAAATTGGGGGTCACCACACCATGAGGAACTGTGTTAAAGGGTCCCGGCATTAGGAAGGTTGAGAACCACTACGGCCTAAAGTGTTTATCCCTCCGCCTTGTCCACACGGACCCTCCATCAATGCATCAGTTACAGCTCTGGTCCTCCCCCCCCCCCCAACTGGTTCCCATGGTGATTCCCACTCGTGGATCTGTGGTCGGCTAAGCTGATTCCCTGTACTGGCCGATCTGTCTCTGATCTTGGGGCCAGCAGCCTGCCCTGCGTCCCTCTCTCATGGATCCCAGAGCCACAGATTTCCCCGTCTGTATGCCTTTTACTTGTTAAGACAGAGTGGGCAACGCAAAGCTCCTTGTAGCAGAGGCAGAAGCTAGAAGTGCAGTTTGTGCTACTTGGTTACAGCGGCCTGAGCAAACTCACAGGGCTATTGCGCGTGGGGTTGCTACACTTACCCATTTGCTACCAAAACTGGTAAAGGAAGTACCAGTGGGTGCCCAAGATGATCATTTGCCAAATATAAGTGCATGTCAATGCCCACCAGAGCAACCTTGGCCGGAAGCGGGCACAGCTTGCCCGTGTCCTCCCTGCTCCCAGATCCAAGAGTTGCACTCCCTCTGCCCAGGTTTGCATCCCCCAGGCGCCTCTGGCGTAGACCCTGGGAGCGCTCCTCAATAAACATCCCGTATGCACACCCTCGTCACAGGGTCTGCTCGCCTCTGACAAACTGCTTGACAGTCGTGCGCTTGGGCATCACGCAAGGGAAAGACTGGGGATGGTGACAGTGGCTGAGGAGCGATTGCTTCCACCCTCCCGGCTGCGAGGAGTCCTCCTGAGTCTTAAAGATCAACACCGGGGACTCGGTAAGGGGCATTGCTATTGGTCTGTCTGCCTCCAGGTATAACCGGGAGGGAGACTCTACCACGGATCAATCGGACAATGTCCCCTGACCCAACTGCGCCCTGAGGGGCCTGGCATGGATTATTCTAGCAGCAGACCTGCCCTTGACCTGGCCCCACAGCCTCAGCAAAGGCTAGCTAAAATAAGTGCAACATACTTACAGACTGAATGGCACTCAGATATCACACTTTACTTATCTGTGGGAAGACAGCTGGGGCCATTCTGACGGATGGTGCCCGGGTAACTCCGCCGGCCTGGCTGTAAACGTGGAATCGTGCGCAACATCTTGGGCAGCGAGCACCCTGGCCGCCCTGGGGCGCATCCGTGCAGTAATCTATTTCCGAGCATCCTTCGCACGCGGTACCAGCTTTATCATCTGCCCACTTATCCGGGGGCATGGAGGAGGATGGCGACCGTGAGCTAGGCTCCTGTCCATAAATCCTCCATACTCAACCGAGGCAAAGGCAGACCATTACGAGGGGTAAGTGACTTGCGATGCCTGTGCGATAAATTGCCCAGTGAAGACCTGCGCATGCAAGGGCAGAGGTCTGAGCCGGAATGATGAGCAGGTCCAGCGATTATGAAGAGGAACCCACCACAATCCAAAGTCCTGTCCCTGCAGAGTTCTTGGCCAGGATTGCGCGGCCCTTCCCAAGCAGGAGGAGGCGCGTTTGCTGAATAGACCCCAAGTCCCGGCGAGTCCCGGCATGTATCAACAATATTGCTGTCATTCCAATATCAGACTCTATTCTCGTGTTTTCTGGTGAACAGTTTCCTGATATATGTACTGTGGCCAAGGTAACAATGTGACCATCTTTCTAGAATAATTGCAGCTTGGGTGAGCCTGTATTGTGACAGTGACCAATTATTGATACATGGAAGATGGAGTTGACCTTCAGCTTGCACGTTCAGCTCTTATTGAAAACAACTGCAAACACCTGGCTTGATCCTGGCAGAACTCTGAAACAGGACATAGCAGCGAAAACCATCGGCATTATATTAAGAGTCAAAAGCTGGTTCTAGGAAAAGACTTTTTAAAAAACAGACCTTTGGCTGTAGCCGGTGTGGCTCAGTGGATAGAGCATCAACCTACGGACTGAAGGGTTCCAGGTTCGCTTCCACTCAAGGCACATGCCCGGGTTGCAGGCTTGATCAATGCAGGAGGCAGCCAATCAGTGGTCCTCTCTCAGCATTGCTGCTTTATCCTTCTCTCCCTCTCCCTTCCTCTCTCAAATCAATCTATATATATAAAAGCCTAAGGGACCATTCGGCCGTTTGGTTGCTATGATGCGCACTGACCAACAGGGGGCAGATGCTCCAGGCAGGAGCTGCCTCCTGGTGGTCAGCGCACTCCTATAGCGGGAGCACCATTCAGCTGACTGACGGGTGCCAGACGCCAGGCTCACGGATGGCAAGCACAGCTGCAGTGGCACAAGCCTCTCCCACAGACATTCCCCGTGCGTGCCCCTCCCCCATCTGGACTGGGACCGGGATTGGGACTGGCAGGGACTGGCATCGGGGCTGACTGGGCGCGAGCCTGCTGCTGCTTCTTGGTCATGGGCGCACGAGTATCACAGGTGTGCAGAGACTGCAGTAGAGCAGCAGCAAGCCCACTGAGTGGTGGTGGCAGCAGACACAGCAGGGCCAGGATGAGTGGGAGCAGTGTGGTGCCTGGCCCAGGCTCTAGCTCTTCCCCAGCCACCTGCCACTTCGCACACTATTACATCCCTTGGGGGATGTTGGACTGCCAGTTTCGGCCGGATCCCCACAGGCCATGCCAAGGGACCCCACCGTTGCACAAATCTGTGCACTGGGCCTCTAGTAAAAATATATTTTTTTTAAAAGAAGACATTTAAGTGGCAAATAAATATCTGAAAAGGCACCCAACCTCATTAAGCATTAGGGAAATGCCAATTCAAGCCACAGCGAGGCCCCACTAGAATGGCCACATGAAAAGGGATGGAAAGTACCAAGTATGAACAAGGATGGGAAGCACCCCGAATGGAAATGGATACAACCACTTTGGGAAGTTTGGCAGGAACCACTCAAGTTGAGCATAAGCATCCCTGTGGCCCAGTAGGAATGGACACAAGGCCACCGGAAGGATGTAAAAGGGTGTTCACAACCGTGCCACACTCAGCACGGCCAGGGATGAGCCTGAGGGGGGGCGGTGAAGAATTAAAGAAGACAGACAAGGGAATAAAGCTGGGGCTAGGTGGGACACTGCTCTCGGATGGAGAGACGGTGCCACGGCCTGCAAGCCGAGTCTTTATTTTATAGCAGATTCCACGAGGCAAAGTCAGGGCATGGTCAAGATGTTTACAACGTTCTCGCAGGTTTCGAATCCACTCAATTACATGCCCCTGAACTCTATCAAGCTTTGTTTTGGCAGCACTTGCTGCACCTCCTGCAGCCTACATCACTCAGCCACCTGGGACCACAGGTTCTGACCATAGGTCAAGCTCACAACCATAGCCTTTGGCTGTGATTGTGCTGGGAGGGCTTTGTCCTCCAAGCTGGGACTTGCATGTGGCTTTGCCACGAGAGGACCGTGCCCTCTCATCAGCCCCAGGCTTGAACCTGTCCAAACGCTGTAGACGCTCTCCACACACAGCAGCATTGTTTATTATAACCACAAACTGGAGACTGCACACATGCCCATCAACAGTGGGACAGATAACCCGTGGCATAGCTGGGATGGAATAGTCCACAGCAATGAGAACAAACAAACTACATGTACATGTAACACTACAGGCACATCTTACACACAGAAGATGGAGTGAGAACTGCCAGACACAAGGCAGAATAATTTTTTTAAAAAGCAAAACTACCCTCTGATGGACAGTGAGCAGCGAGAGGAAGGAGGAGGCCTTCAGGGGTACAAGCGAGGTTCCGTTTCAGGTGTTTTCACTTTTGGAAATTCAGCAAATTATTTATGATTTGAGAACTTTTAGGTATGTGCGCCACATTTTAATAAAAGTTAAACAAATTCTAATTAAGATATTTCTTTTTTTGGCCTTGTCTCGGTAGCTCAGTTGGTTAGAGCGTGGGCCCCCTATGCCAAGGTGGTGGGTTCAATGCCTAGTCAAGGCACATACAAGAATCAACCAATGAATGCATAACTCAGTGGGACAACAAATCAATGTTCCTCTCTTGCTTCCTCTTTCTCTCTCTAAAATCAATCTATATATATAAAAGGCTAATATGCTAAGTGTCTGATCATCCGACCGGTCGCTGTGACATGCACTGACCACCAGGGGGAAGACACTCAACGCAGGAACTGCTGAGCTGCAGTAACTAGGCAGTGGCGGTTCTCGGGTGACGCACCCCGAAACCAGAGAGGAGGGAGCCCAATTCCTTGCGAGGCTGCGCCATTCCACCTTCGGCCGTGTGTCGTGTTGTTGCTGGGCACTGTCGGCCCCGAACCTGGTTTACTGCACACTTGCGTTTGCCTTCCACACCCTGTATGACAGCAACTTTGCAGAGCGCCCTCTCGCACTCCAGGACCCCTGGGGGATGTCCGAGAGCCGGTTTGGGCCTATCCCTGCAGGCCAGGCCGAGGAACCCCATGTTATAATAATGTTATGATCATAAGGATACCCCTTTAATGTGTGAAAATAATTATTGCGTGAAATAATTAATGTGTGAAATGTTTGCTGTGTGACGACCCCAATACTCTGTAACTTCCAAAGTGTGGTGAACGCCCCACTGTCTTGATGTGAATGCCCGAAGCCCTTAAAGCGTACACACCCTGCTCCTAGCATAAGACACACCGTCTGGCCCACACTGATAAGACACAAGTTGTTTACCACTGGCTATAGAAGCACCAGATTTTCTCCAGTGGACGTCTCCTGCCTGATGAGAGGCGGACTCCACGTCACTCCGTGAGACAAGCCCCTGACTGACTGCTCTGCTGTGCGAGCCTGAACCAACTGTGGCCGCCTGTCTGTCTCCATCTTCCTCGTCCGTCTTTTGGTGTGCATCGCTGGGTGGCCTTTGCCGGAGCCTAGGACCCACTAGGAACAGGTAAATAAACCTCGTGTGATTGCATACTAATTCTGTCTTCTGTGTTCATGTGTTCCGGTTCAGCTCAGCTGTCTAGACATTGAAGTACCAGGGGATAGGCTGTTATTGCTGACTCCTGGTCACCTGCGTTTGTCCCGCTAAGTCTAGACAGATAATTAATTAATTGGGGGCATAATTGGGACACCCCACCTGCCAGAGGGACCCCGCAGATGGGGAGGGACTGAGGGAGGTTGGCTCCAGGGCATGTCTGGCCAGTCTCGCCCAGTCCCACCCCACCAGCCACCTTCTAATTAATTTCCTTTCAGTGTGCACGAATCCGTGCACTGGGTCACCAGTAAATAAATAAAATTAAAGATATATTTTTTTCAAATTACTCATATTAGAACCAAGGCTTTGGAAATCACCTATGTGAAGTTGAGAAAAAAGTGGCCCAGCAAATGGAAGAAATTAAAGCTGGTCCCAATCCAGTAGCACGTATATGGGAGACCCTTGGGATTAAGAACCTACAATGTTGTGATTTATAACAAATACATGTCTGGTCATGGTTCCTGGCTCACCGCTCCTAAAATCCCTGGAATTTTCCTGTGATAAGCGTAGTAAAGGTGTCTTTTGTTATATTAATGAGGTGACTTTTGGAAAACTCTGAGGTGAACTAAGGGTGGGGCTGGTTGCCAGGGGAATTCATCACATGATTAGAGGATTGGAAGTCTTAGTCCGCCCCACACCTCACCATCTGCCCCGTCCTGAGTCATAGCCTTCCATGAGGAACCGGGGATCTGGTGAGTAAACGTTTCTCTGACTTCTGCTGTCTCGGGTGAGCATGGGCGTTGCTAGGCCACAAGGCTAGCGTATGAGGCTGCTGTTGCAAAGGTGGGGTGGGAGCCCCACCAGCCCTGCGCTCCCACCAGCCGGGCCTCCTGTCTTTGACCCAAGAGCTGTTCCTTTCATTGCTGTGCCCCCTGGGGCTGAGACGCCACCGACAAGGCCTGGCCTTGGGCTGCTCTGTGTGCCCAGAATTCAGGCTCATCAAGAGGTTCTGTCAGATCAACCTGTGTGAGTTGCTGAACTTACATGGCTCTTAAGCATTGACACCTTCCCCGCACTGCGGGCCCGTCTCTGAACGAGGCCTGAGGCCTCCGACTCCAAGCCCAGTGTCCTTCCCTTTCCCCCAGCAGCTACTCTCCTGTGACGAGGAACACAATTCCAGGGCACATACCTAGGTTTCAGGTTCGATCCTCAGAGAGGGGGGCAAACAACAAAAAAAAACCCCAGCCCTGGCCAGTTTGGCTCAATGAATAGAGCATCGGCCTTTGGATTGAAAGGTCCCAGGTTCGATTCCAGTCAGGGCACAGGCCCGGGTTGCGGGCTTGATCCCCAGTGTGGGGCGTGCAGGAGGCAGCCGATCAGTGATTATCATCGTTGATGTTTCTATCTTTCTCTCCCTCTCCCTTCCTCTCTGAAATCAATAAAAAAAATATATTTAAAAACAACAAACAAGAACAAAACACAGTAAAACATATCCTTGGGTGAGGATTTAAAGAAAGAAGAGGAGCTCAGAGCAGACCCTTTGATTCTAAAATACTTGGGCTTGTCGGTGAGGCACAAATCCACACTCACCAAGCCGAATTCTGTCCTGACTTTTCTTCTGGCTTTGGCTCTAAGTAGGGTTGCCAGATTTAGCAAATAAAATATAAGTACTTCCACTAAAAAATTATTCGTTGTTGATCTGAAATGCAAATTGAACGGGGCCTCCTGTGTTTCATCTGGAACTTGACCTACAGGAAAGTTTTGCTGACGATTTAGGGGCAGAATCTCCCATGTTTTCATGAAAGCACCCGGCCTGTGCTGGCTGACTCCCATCGGTGTACTTCCCACATATGGCAATCGCCTGTTTATCGTTCGTCTCCAAGCTGGGAGCGCCTTCAAACTAAAGACAGTGCCTGGTCCACCACCACATCCTGGTGGCGCCCGATACAAAGAGTGCTTGTCGAAATCTCCACATTTTCCTTTGTAAATAATTCCACCTGAACAGTGCAGTGCTATGTCCGTGTTAGTTAAAACTTCAATTCCAGGGGAAGTCAGTGGCCCTCAGGGAAAATCTCCTCTCCAGCTAGTCAGCTAGCTTGGCCTCAGAAAGGCCACATCCAAATACAAGATCCCAAGGGCTTCATCAATACCCGGGGCTTTGCTAATTAGCAAAGTGAAAGTCAGAAATGGGTTTTCATTGAAGAAATCGGTGGCTCGCTAATGAGCATGAGGAATGTTAGAACCAGGTTCTGGTTGGTGAAATGAAAGGTACCGGGGTCTACGGATTGGCTGAAATATGCGCCGGGCGCTCTCCACCTTTCCACGAAGAGGATACCAGACCCTGGCAAGGCCTGTCGCCTGCACCGGAGAGGGGACCTGCGGCTTGGTCCAGCCTTTGTGTTGGAGGACTTCTGGTTCCCAGATGCGTCTGGAATGTTGAATGTGCCTTGAGTGGACCTTTGGTGCCAAGTGCAAGCTGAGAGGTGGGACCTCTTTGTGGCTAGAGAACAGGTTGTGGCCCTCCATGCCATCCACACACAAGAAGTGACAGGTGCGGACACTGGCCATCCCGGCATCACTCATTCAAGGGGACCAGTTCAAAGCCAGCAATTCCAGCGGCAGCGAAGGCCCGGCCCACGCCCTGGCTTCTGCCTGGCTCCCCAGAGTGTGGCTTCGCTCTTGGCCGCCCGCGTCTATACTCTTGTTGGACAAAACATCCTTTCGCCCCTCCATTTGGCAACAGTGACTCAGGCCGGCTAGGAGCAGGTCTCCTGCGGGTGCTCGGGATACGAAGCCACCGCCTCTGCCCCCGGAGTCCCCAGCAACAGCAGAGATGCTGATGACAATGAAAGAGGCGCGGGGGGTGGGGGTGGAGATGGGGGGTCAGCCAGCAGGCTTCTGAGGGGCCGAGGAAGTCAGGCGGACTTCTTGTTCGTCAGAAGAATCATTGTTGCCCATGTCCATGCCACCTGGCTTCCCCTGGCTGCCTCTGCACTGTTTCTGAGCCCCACCCCCCACGCTGGCTTCAGGGAGCATTTGTTGCCAATAAACTGCACCTTCTGTTCTTCAATCACTGAACCACACTGGCTGGTGCATCTTCACTTTTTTTTTTTAAATTATATTTTTACTAGTGGGTCCTCCAGCCTGGCCTGTGCCCTCTCACAGTGCAGGCGCCCTGTGATGGATCGCCCCAAAGAGGTAGGCCGGAGCTGGGGGTCCCACCTCTGCAGCGTGCACGGGGCCATGGGATCCTCGGCGGGAGCCATGCAGAGCAGCTGCCGGGACCCTCCCCCATGGTGCGTGTGGGGCTGCGGGAACCCCCGGCAGAAGTCTCGAGGGGCAGCTGCCAGGACCTGCGCCGCACACGCAGCATCAAGCCCCACCCGCCCTGGTGATGGGTTGTGACAGTGTGAAGGCGTAGTGGCGTGAGGGCGTGACGACCACCTAGGCTTTTATTAATATAGATTGATTTCAGAGAGGAAGGGAGAGGGAGAGAGAGGTAGAAACATCAATGATGAGAGAGAATCATTGATTGGCTGCCACTTGCACGCCCCTCACTGGGGATCAAGCCCGAAGCCCTGGCATGTGCCCTGACCGGAATCGAACCCGGGACCCTTCAGTCTGTAGGCCAACGCTCTATCCACTGAGCCACACCAGCCAGAGCCACTCCTCCACTCTGGAAGACCACACTCTGTCCGCACTGGACAGCCATGCCTCCGGATTCACAGACCACTGTTCGGCCTCAAGCACTGCACCCTTAGGAAGCAGCTCCGGAATCTACTTCCTCTTCGTTAGTTTTGTGGAGATTAAAAAGAAAATCCAAAGAAACAGCAACTGAGTGTGCCACTCAAAGCCTTCACTCCAAGCCTTCAACCGCTAAGGGTCTTTCTGTCTTTGCTCAGAATTAGACGCGAGATAAACTGCTGGTGAGTTTGCACCCTCCCTCTAAATTTAGAAATCGGAAACCATTGTTTATGATGCCATCCTCGTGGGCCCCGAGGATGGGAGTGAAATCCGCTTCCCTGCAGGAGGAGGGTGTGCGGGGCCTGAGCCGGCGCCCCCCTCCGCACCCCCCCCTCCCCGTCTCACACACACACACACACACACACACACACACACACACACACACGGTGCTTTCCGCACAGAGTGGAGTCAGATCCCAGGCTTCGCAGCTGCTCCCTCGCCCCCCCACCCCCACCCCCACCTTCACCCCCACCGCACCCCCACCCCCCCGCTGCCTGCAGGTGTCTGTTTCCAATCTCTCAGCTTCCCTGTGCACAGGGCCATTGGAAGTCAAGCACATTCTGTCCCAAGGCCAGGGGACCGCCTGCTCAGGTCTGACAACTTGTAGATTTCCTCCTCCCGGTGGATTCTAACGGCCTGATTAACAATTCGATTGTATTTCATTTGCACCCAGGGTACTTCCCTGTCAGCCGGGAGAGCCATCAGCGTGAAAAAGGCACCAAAATTAAACACCAATAGTCAGATTTCAGTGGGAAGGCACTCTGCTGGCGCAGTGATGGAGTGGGACTGCCTGGAGCCCGCGGGCCAGCCCACGAGGTGCCAGCGCGTTAGTGGCGAACATGAGTCTGGGCTGGGCCTTCCCACATCACGAGGAGCAGGCGGCCAGATGAGAAAACGGGGAAATGTGCGGTTCCGACTAACCATCAAGCCAAGTGGCTGTTTGCCAGCTGCTACCCCGCTGCGGTGCTTACACAGCACATCCCCAAATTCTTTTTTATTTTAAATTGTTGGGGTCCAACTCCAGCAGGTCCAGGGGTCCCCAAAGGTGTGGACGGAGTCAGTGAAGAAGGAATGACATGGAGGCAGCGTTCAGGTGATCATCATAGCCAGGTTCTATCCAGGTTCTCTAGCCAGGATCTCCAGCCAAGTTCTGTCTAGGATTTCCAGCCAGGTTCTGTGTCCATGTTCTCTCGCTAGGTTCTCCAGCCAGGTTCGGTAGCCAGGTTCTGTGTTTTATTCTCCTGTTACATCTGTATTTATACCAGTTGATTTTAATCCTATCAATCTCTATTCCAAAGGTTAGGGCGTTTCTTATCTCCATTCCAGGGAGTAAAGATTATGTAGCTTAAGCGTGATTGTTCGTAGTTAAAGTGATTAACTACCCGCCTGGCACTTAGTTAAGGGGTTTTATTCCCTCCCTAACTTCAGGGGAAAATCCCTACCTGGGGAAACAACCTTTCTCAGAGAGGTGACCTTGGTTAAAACACATAGCGCCAAGAAGGGGAGCAAACACATCAAGAACAATATGCCATATACACCAGGTCCCCCGAGACATATGCTGTGCAGATGTTTCTTCCCTGCAGCAACCGTGTCAAGCAGCAAGGATGGACCGGCTTCTGGCATTAAATATATTTTTATCTTTATTGGTTTCAAAGAGGAAGGGAGAAAGAGAGAGAAATATCAATGATCAGAGGGAATCATGGATCGGCTGCCTCCTGCATGTCCCCCACTGGGGATCGAGCCCACAACCTGGGCATGTGCCCTGACCTGGAATCGAACCATGACCTCCTGGTTCCTAGGCCGAGGCTCAACCACTGCGCCACACCGGTCGGGCGTCCCCAAATTCTTTGACAATCCTCTCATCAAAGGGTGGAGGAGTCTGACCCCTCTCCTGGAACAGACACACAGGAGGAAGAGGAGGGTATGGTGGAAGGGGTGCTGCGTGATTGTGAAGACTAGATTTCTAAGTCAGAAAGGGCGGTACAGCCTCTGTCTCGTTCCCTTTCTTGCAAGCCCTGAGCTGCCACGCTGGGAAGAACACGCGAAGAGGCCACACAGAGATGGGGAAGCCCAAGAACCCTCCTGGCTCCACCCCCAGGGTGGCGTCTTCCTGGCCCATGAGCCAGAGCTGAGTGAAGAGGCCTTTGATGACTCCAGCCCCTGCCACTGTCACCTAAAAGACCCTTCATCAAGAACTGCCTGGTTGAGCAGTGTGAGTGATGGTCACGGTCTGAACCACTGCTGCCAAATGGTATTACACGGAGGTGGGTAAGTACAATGCCCAGTGTCCTGCAGTCGTCCTACCTCTGCCCCTTGGTGCCCACGGGACCCCTGGTCAAGGGCACTTACCCTACGTCCAGCCAGACATCTAGTCTACCCAGTCTCCACAGGCCTGGCCCAAGACTGACCAACTGAGCCAAGACTCAGAAACAAGTTCCCCTGCTCCCCGCTTCCAGAGTTTTCACCCACCCGTGTGCCGAGGACAAATGCCTCTGCCATTTGAAAGTATCTTCGGGTTTGGGTAACACTGGGAAAGCACATGATCAGCTTCCCGTAGCCAAGCTCCTCCTTGTCTCAGACTTGGGGTGGGAGTGAGAGGCCCCAAGCGCTGGAAGCGCAGGGCTCATATATACTCTGCGCTGGAGCATTCCCTCATGTGATTGGTTCCTTCTGGCAGCTTTTCTGTTCATACCTGGGCTCTGATTGGCTGCATGTAAATTAGCTAAGCCTTACCCATTGATGCTAGTTATGATTATGGCACAGGCTGCACTACCCACCCGCCAGCCTGGCTGGCTGAAGGTTGGATATGGATATGCAAATTAGGCAGCCCTAATTTGTTGATGCTGATAAGATACTGGACCCAGACAGCCCTCCTGTGTGGCACTGATAAGGTTTGAGGCTGGAAGTGGGATTTAGAGCAGTGATGGCGAGCCTATGACACGTGTCAGAGGTGACACGCGAACTCATTTTTTTGGTTGATTTTTCTTTGTTAAATGGCATTTAAATATATAAAATAAATATCAAAAATATAAGTGTTTGTTTTACTATGGTGGCAAAGATCAAAAAATTTCTATATGTGACACGGCACCAGAGTTAAGTTAGGGTTTTTCAAAATGCTGACACGCCGAGCTCAAAAGGTTCGCCATCACTGACTTAGAGTCACAATTCACATGGTCCCGCACTCAGTAGAGGCCATGGCAGCATACCCAGGAGCCGGAAGGCTGGGGCTGGGCCTGGGGCCAGGCTGCCTAAGGCCTCGGGGAGCAGCCTGGCAAGGTGGGTGGAAGGGGCTGGGTTCTTGAAGGTTCTGGAACCTCCTTCACACACCAGCCTGATTTCATCTCATCCCAGCCCCAGTGTGGGTTTCCGCTGTGGGTGCTTTTTTCACAAGTCCTGACCTTGGCTCCCAGAGGCCCAGCTGTTTTCAATCGAGAGTTGGGGGGGAGAGGGGGGGAGGTCTCGTTCACACCAAAGCTCAAGTGCAGCAACAGAACGGCAGGCCTAGCAGAGCTGAGCTGTGAGCTCTCTGGTGCCTCAGATGGAGTTATTCAAAGTTCCTAATTACCCTGAAATCTCTCAAAATGAAAACATGATTGAAGAATTAAACCTGGTAAACAAATTAGTCAGAAAGAAAACCTCTGCATAGCAAATGACAAAATCCACACATCCCATCCGGCAAATGAATGAGCACCCAGGGCTGCAGGCAGCCTCGGGCCCTGGTGAAGGCAGGATCCAGGAGCAGCCAGGCCCTGGCATAGGATAGGCTGAGCCCGGGGCTGTGACGTGGCGGGGGGGGGGGGGGGGGAGTGCCCAGTCCACCGCAGCTGCATGGAAGGCAGCTGGGCTCCACCGCAGCCAGCGCTGGGGGGGGGGGGGCGGGGGGGAAGAGAAGGCCTGGCTGCGGCCTCGGGCCACATGGCTCCGTGGTCCAGTGGCTTCGGGGAGAGCCAGTTTCTCATGCTAAGAGGAGCCATTTCCATTTTCTCCCCCCCCCCTCCGCCCCATGTCACCTCACCTCATCCCTCATCGCGGAACCCTGGGAATTGGGGTGGGTGCTTGTTCAGACAGGACATACTTTCCTGGTCTCTCTCTGAATCAGACCCATTTCTCAGGACCTGTAACCCCTTATTTGGGGCTTTCTCTAGACCAGGAGTCCTGATTCCTGTTGCTGCGTCACCCCAAACTTAGTGGCATAAAATGCTGTTTCATTCCCATTAGATTCTGCAGGTCGGGAATTCAGATGAGGGGGGACGGGGGGGGGGGCTGCGGGGGCCGCTGGGGCAGCTTGTCTCTGCTCCACGATTTCTGGGCCTCCGCTGGGAAGACCCCACGGCTGGGAGTCACTGGGCAGCTGGGGGCCACAATCACCTGCGGATGGGGCCTGGCTGTCACTCTCCCTGTATGCACCCCCCTGTCACCGTAGGGCAGTGGTTCTCAACCTTCTGGCCCTTTAAATACAGTTCCTCATGTTGTGACCCAACCATAAAGTTATTTTCGTTGCTACTTCATCACTGTCATGTTGCTACTGTGATGAATCGTCATGTAAATATCTGATCTGCAGGATGGTCTGAGGCGACCCCTGTGAAAGGGTCGTTCGACCGCCAAAGGGGTCGCGACCCACAGGTTGAGAACCGCTGCTCTAGACAGACAGCCCGGCCGGCTGCAGCCACGTAGGCCGTCCTTCCTCAGCTCAAGGTCAGTCCGACCTCGGGCCTGTGCGCTTGCTCCTTGGTTGCTTGGAGCACTCTTTCCTCATGTTCATACAGCTGGGCTCATGCAAGAGGCAACTCATCCATGTGTGCCTCTCACATCAGGGTTTCTCTGTGCGTGTGTCTCTTCCTCTCTCCTCTACTCTCCCTAAAAATCAATGGGAAAATATCCTCAGGTGAGGATTAAAAAATAAAGAAATAAGAACAAGAAGGGAGAAGCCACCATAGAACGCTAGTGCTCTGCACAGGGCAGCCTAGTATTCCTTCTTCTCGCTCCCGCTACGGGCTTCGGGGAGACGATAGAGAGAGGTGGGCGCCAGGAGGGGTTTGGACTCCCCTTCAGGGGCTCCTTGTCTGTGCCTCCAGGAGGCGCCCTTCGCACGGGATACACTCAGGGCACCTCCCGGGTTGCCTGAGAGAAGCTTCTAGAAAGGGCACTTCTGCCTGGGGCACAGGCCAGCCCTGCCCGCAGCGCCTGGGCCTGGAGAACAGGAGCTGGAAGGCCCGAGCTGCAGAGGCCAAGAGAGGGGTCTAGGGAGGCCCAGGATGCCAAAGGGGGGCCGCCTTAGAGAAGAGCGCAGGGAGGCCCCTCCCCGCCCCCGCCCCCTCCCCCCTCCCCGCCCCCGGCTGTGGGAGGGAGCCTGACCACATCAGGGGTGTGTGGCGAGGAAATGAGGCCTCCTCAGCAACGAGCTGCAAATGAGAACCGTATGGAGCGTGGGGATCCCGGAGGAGCGCGGGAAGGATACGGTTGCGTCCCTGGGAAAGTTATTATCATCTGCTTTCCATCGCCTCCGCCTGGGAGCCCGCGGGGGGAGGGCGGCGGCTGTCGGCAGGGCCGGGTGGGTCACGTTTTCCGAGGGAGCGGGGCGGGGAGGGGCGCAGAGGCAGCTGGGGGGGGGGGGAGCCCACAGTCCTGGCTCCTGCCTCTGCTGCCTGGTCCGCTCGCTCTCTCGCTCTCTCCTCGCTCTCTCCAGGGCTCGGGAAGCCCTGGCCCAGGGCAGGCTGTCCCTGGGCGGCGCCAGGAGTCGCTGGGCAGATGGAGGGAGGAGGAGGAGGTCCCTGCCCCTGGAAAGAAAAACCCAGAATATAGCCCTTGGAGCCCTGGCCGGCTTGGCTCAGTGGATAGAGCATCGGCTTGCGGACTGAAGGGTCCCAGGTTCAATTCCGGTCAAGGGCATGTACCTTGGCTGCGGGCACATCCCCAGGGAGAGTGTGCGGGAGGCAGCTGATCGATGATGTTCCTCTTTCTCCAGGTGCCCAGCACCTACCAGTGACCTCTGGGACAATAAAGTTGCCTGGGCGGGGGGGGGAGGGGGCAGGGGGCAGGGCTTTCCAGCCTCAGGGGAACAAGGGTGTGGCCAGAGGATACGGGGACCCCAAAGCCTAGGAAGCGAGCAACTCAGGAGCCTCAGAGGCCTCCCCTCTGCCCAGGGGTGAATCGATGGGAGTGACATTGGTTCACAAAACCACACACAGGTTCAAGTGCATCATGCCCCCATCACCCAAAGCAAAGCCTCTTACCGGCCCCAGTTACCCCCCTTTGCCCACCTCCACCCAGCCCCCTGCCCTTGCCCTCCGGCCCTCACCACACCGCGGTCTGTGCCTGTGTGTGTGTGTGTGTGTGTGTGTGTGTGTGTGTGTGTGCGCACGCGTTTCTCTGCTGACGCCCTTCACCGGTCACCCAGCCCCCACGCCCCGCCCCTCTGACAGCTGTCAGTTTGTTCCTTGCGTCCAGGCCTCTGCTTCTATTTGGTTCGGCAGCTTCTGTTGTTCATTAGATTCTGCCGATCAGTTAGTTCCGACGGGAGACAGCGGGACGGCTTGTCCTTGCTCCGCGGTATCCGGGGCCTCAGCCGGGGCCTTGGTTTCTCTCCCCACGAGTCACCCCCCGCGGGCGCTCCCCTGGGGCTGGTTGGACTTGCTCACAGTGTGGCGGCTGGGCTCTAAGGGACAGGTCCCAGGGGCAGCCTCAGAAGGCACAGTGTCACTTCTGTCTCACTCTGTCTGCGGAGGCAACTACAACTCCCAGCCAGGATGGAGGCGGGGAGTGGGGAAGGCAAGAGGGGGGCTCAGACTCTACCTGATGGGGGAGCGTCGTGATTCTAGAAGAAGACAGAGGACCAGCTCTCAGCTTTCAGCTCAGAGGGGGCCTAGGCAGCTTTCCTTGGTCATTCTGAATCCTGTCCCATCTGACACCACTCGCCTCTACTGTGCCAGTGAAGTTCGACCCCCATGAGATCACAACCGTATACCCGAGGTGCAGCGGTGGGGAAGTGGGTGTCACAGTGCCCCCTGCGTCTGTCTTCAGGGAAGGTTGGTGATGATGTTGCCAAAGCAACCGGTGATTGCAAGGGTCTGAGGGTCACAGTGAAACGGACCATTCAGAACAGACAGGCCCAGACGGAGGGAGTGCCTCTGCCCAGGTCATCAAAGCCCTCAAAGCCACCAGAAGCAGAAAGAAACAGCCCGGCCCACATGCCTCAGTGGTTGAGCGTCAACTTATGAACCAGGAAGTCATGGTTCGATTCATCAGAGGGCACAGGACCGGGTTGCAGGCTCCATCCCCAGTGTGGGGCATGCAGGAGGCAGCCGATCCATGATTGTCTCTCATCATAGATGTTTCTCTCTCTCCCTCTCCCTTCCTCTCTGAAACCAATACAAATATATATATTTTTTAAAAAGAAACAGCAAGCACAGTGGAAATAACACTTTTGATGAGATTGTCAGCATTGGCCGACAGATGCAACACCCACCTTTAGCTAGGGAACTCTCTGGAACCATAAAAGAGATCCTGGGGACTGCCCAGTCTATGGGCTGCAATGTTGCTGGCCGCCACCCTCATGACATCATAGATGACATCAGCAGTGGTGCAGTGGAATGCCCAGCTAGTGAAGAACCACAAAGGAAAATGTTTCAATTAAAGATCATTTGACAACAACAACAAGAGCATGTACGACCAGAAATAGTGTTGCGGCCATTTTTGGAAAATAAAATCTGCCACATGCCCCGCACCAGCGTACCAGTTCCAGGCCAGGTGCCCTCTGATGCCCCTTCCCTTTCCTCTGCTCTGCGTTGTCCACGTGTTCCCTGGTGTCCATGGAAGGTATTAGAAGGAGCCTGGAGGACAGGAGGAAGAGAGAAGCCAGGGGGTTACTCCTCCTCGCTCTCTGCCTTAACTTCTCCTGCCTGGCTTCGCAGTCTTTCCATGACATGTGTAAACAATTTTGTATATTAAGTTTCATCTGTTTGAAATACCCAGCGTAGTTCCTGTTTCTTTGCATGGACTTTGACCAATATAACTAGCAAAGACCGGTGAGTGCTCTCAGTAGAGCAGAGAAGGTCATGGAGTTTGTGTTAGAAACCCTGGGACCCAGTCTTGGTCCCATTGTCACTCAGTTTGATGCCTTTTCAAAGGTTTCCTCTCTCCTGACTTCTAAAATGGCAAAATTGAATCAGAATCTTCAGTCCCCTAAGTTCATAGCCAAAATGTGTGGTTTCCTTTTCAGACATTCAGAGCAGTTGTCGGACTCTGATAGCGTTTTGCTTTCTTGAGTGCATTCTGGGCCCACAGGACCCTCATCCACAGAGCCAGGAACCACAGAGCCAGGAACCACAGAGCCAAGAATGCTGGCCAGACAAGGCATGTGGTAGCCCACCTCCAAGATGGCCTCCAATGATCCCAACCTTCGTTCTTCAGACCCTTGTATATCCCTTCCTTCACCAATAGGGCATTGTAAGAATGACAGAATGTGCCTTCTGAGGCTAGATTATCAAAGACATTGTGTCTTCTCCCTGCTCGCTCTTGGATCAACCTATCCAGATGATGCCAGCTGCCAGCTGTGAGAGGACACTGTATGGAGAGATCCATATGGTGAGGAACGGAGGCCTCCTTCCAACGACAGTGAGGGACAGAGACCTATTGCCAATAGCTATGCAAGTGAGCCATCTTAGAAGTGGATCCTTCGGCCCCAGTTGAGCCTTCAGATGACTGTGGCCACAGCCAACAATCTTCTATATAATAAAAGCCTAAGTGACCCTTATGGCAGAACAACCAGAACGACCGGTCACTATGATACACACTGACCACCAGGGGGCAGATGCTCAACACAGGAGCTGCCTCCTGGTGGTCAGTGTGCTCCCACAGGGGGAGCGCTGCTCAGCCTGAAGCTGGACTCACGGCTGGTGAGCGCAGTGGCGGTGGCAGGAGCCTCTCCCGCCTCCACAGCAACACTAAGGAACAGTGAGCAGGCAGGTGGTAAGAATCAAGGGGTCCCGGACTGCAATAGGGTGCAGGCTGGGCTGAGGGGGGAACCCCCCCCACCAGTGCACAAATTTCATGTACTGAGCCTCTAGTGTATATATATATATATATATATATATATATATATATATATATATATATATATGACTAAGCAACCAAATGACCAAACAACTGGTCGCTATGGTGTGCACTGACCACCAGGGTGCAGATGCTCAATGCAGGAGTTCCCCCTGGTGGTCAGTGTGCTCCCATAGCCAACCTCTCATGGCCCACCAACCCCCTGCAGTTCCTCCCCTTGGCCGACCGGCCCTGATAGGCTGATCTGGACTGGGTGAGATGGCCCCAATTGGTCCCAACAATCACTGGCCAGGCCGAGGGACCCCACCCATGCACGAATTTGTGCACTGGGCCTCTAGTTTGACTATAACATCATGAGAAACACTGAGCCAGAACCACTCAGCTAAGCTGATTCTGAATTCTTGACCTGCAGAAACTGTGAGCTAATAAAGGTTTGTTTGTTTTAAGCCACTAAGTTCTGGGGTAACTTGTTATGTAGCCATAGATAATTCACACAGTACAGTAACATTATACTCTGGTAGCAGCTCCAAGGACAGACAGTCTGCTGTTGACCCTTGGGAGGTGGGTACCCCACATCCAAAAGTGTGTTCTAGGTGGATGAGGAGCCACACAGGAAGAACTATGAAAATGCTAGAAGAAAACATAAACTAAATATTTGTATGATTGGGATGAGGAAAGCCTTCCTAAGCAAGCCATCAAATCATGGGAAAGATGGGCCGGTTTGACTCTGTGAAAGTCACACCTCATGTATGAAAACAAACATCAGAAACAATGTCTGTGGTAAATGACAGACTGGGGGGAAATAATGTAGAGAAGACGGGGAAGACAAACACCACAATGCCATGTGGAAGGGGTGTAACATCAGGTTTTATTGGGAAATTTTTTAACTAAATACTCAGCAAGAAGAGGCAGATAAACTACTCTCTCGTCAGCCCATGCAGAGGAGCTGGGGCTCTGGATGCTGGCTGCATATGGGCTGTGATCCAGGGAAGGGGCCCAGCCCCTCCCCACTCTGGACACTACCGTTTCATTGTGTAAGCTCGGAGCAGCTTTATATACAGGGAATAAACAATCAAGACGTGGGGGCATGCAGGCTGGAGGAAGGGGAGCCCTCAGCCGCTCCCACAGGGAAAAGGCAGGGGTGCCCGACCTGAGCAGGCAACAAGAGAAGGGTTCCCAGAGTCATCATTGGACCATCTGCTTGTCACTCCGCACAAAATGTTTGCAACCTACTTAACAGATGAAATGTTGATATCTATGATAAGCAAAGAGCTTCTATAAATTAATTCGAAAATAATAGTCCAATAAAAAAGCAAAATATAGGAACACAAATCACAGATGAAGTGTGGTCACATGGGTGGTTGGTTAGGTGGGTTACATTTGTCAAAACTCATTAATCTGTTTACTTAAAATGGGTACATTTTATTATACATTTTATATATACATATACATATATATCTATATCTATATCTATACCTATACCTATATCTATATCTATATCTATCTATCTATCTATCTATCTATCTATCTATCTATCTATCTATATATATGCCTAATATGCAAAGTGTCCCCTTGGGAGTTCTACTGACCAGGAGTTCACTCGCTTGCTATGATGTGCACTGACCACCAGGGGGCAGTGCGGAATGAAGGAAGGCCCTGGCCGGCAGCTGGAGGCCGGCAGCCGCTAGGGACCCTACTGGTGCACAAATTTCATGCACTGGGCCTCTAGTACATCAATAAAGCTGATTAAAAGAAAATGTCTGGGTGGATTCTTGCTATATATGGCACAATCCTACCCATGAAGTCTTCGGAAGACAAGAGCATGAGTTCTTCCTTCATGGCTGCAAATAGGGCATCGAGTGATGTGCCAGAATGTGTGAGAGACACTGAACTCCAGTCACACAGATGAAGATGCAAGGGGACACCTGTCAGGAAGTGCTCGCTCGCTCTCAGGAAGTGCAAAATAGTGTTTTGATCAGAGGCAGCAGATGTGAGCTGAAATAGTACTGCTCTGTGATGTTGGGATTTATTGCCCTAAAGCCGAATCCATTACTTGAAAAATATACCTAATTTCGCAACATGGATGGATCTGGAGGGCATTATGCTAAGTGATATAAGTCAGACAGAGAGACAAATACAGTATGATCTCTCTTATATGTGGAATCTAAAAGCCGAACAAATGAACAAACAAAACAGAAAGACCCATAGATAAAGAGAACAAGGCTGCCAAAAGGGAAGGGGGGATGGGTGGAAAAAATAACAAGAATACACCTAAATATGTGTCACAAAATTGCGATTGTCCTGGTAACCTATTGTCCCATGGTGCCCCCGAACCTAGTGGCCTTAATACAATTGATTATTACCTTTTACAGTTCTGTGAGTTGACAGGGCTCAGCTGCACGGTTTTCACGCCAGGTCTGTCGTGTAACCCAGGTGTCGACTAGGGCTGGAGTCCTCTGAAGGCGTAGCCGAGCTGGCCATCCAAGATGGAGCACACACAGGCTGGCAGTTCATGTTGGCTGCCGGCTGGGAACTTAACTGGGGCTCCTGCTGCACTGTCTTATGCGTGTCCTCTCCTTGTTGTTCAGACTTCTCACATCATGGTGGCTGGGTGCCAAGAGGGATGTCCCAAAAGGGAGCATTCTAGTGGGTCCAGGTGGAAGCTGCTAGGCTTCCTGTGAAAAACACACAGCATCACTTCCACCTCACTCTGTCAGTCAAAACAATCAGAGGACCTACTGAAGTTCAAGGGGTGGAGAAACAGACCTTTCTCCTTAATGGGGGAGGGAGGGGGGAGGCAGGTCATACTGAAGGAAAGCATATAGGATAAGGTTATATCCTTCTTTTAAAAATGCAACCCATCCCAACTATATAAAGAAACTTTTCTTTTCCTTGCTCTCCAATGTAGAGTTTTAAATTGGAATCCAACTACTTTGACAAACAACAAAGACTTGATAAAGGCAGGATTATATTGGTCATCCCAGTGGTATGCTGGGCCTTATTATATACTAGAGGCCCGGTGCATGAATTCATGCACAGGTGGGGTCCCTTGGCTTGGCTGGTGATTGAGCCAATCAGGGCCATTTCACCCAGTCCCAATTGGGGCTGATCAGGGCCATTGGGGCTGGCCAGCTGGGGGGAGGGACCGTGGGAGGTTGGCCGGCCACAGGAGGTTGGCTGTGGGAGCGTACTGACCATCAGGGGGAAGCTCCTGCATTCAGTGTCTGCCCCCTGGTGGTCAGTGCACTTCATAGCAACCGGTCAACTGGTTGTTTGGTTGCTTGGGCTTTTATATAGAGAGATACTGTAGCTGTATTGGGCATTACAGAAGTTAGTGTCCCCAAAAAACTGTTTACTTTTCCTCTGCAGCCCTTACAACACTTAGTAGCATCTCTCTTCCTCCAAAAAATACTTCTCTGACTCACACTTGACTACATTCTCATCTCCCAGCATTTCAATCTCTACTCACTTTCCTCCAGACATTTATAATGACTTTTAGAGCTGGGCTGCAATACCTCATTTCACCAATAGGTGGAAACCTAGCATTTGACTCAGGCCTGTATTATAGGGAGAGGGGATGTGAGATGGGAGTTGGGGAGAAAATATCTAACGTATTCCTGTGTTCCAGCCTGAATTTTCAAGTTTAAAATTGTAATTGTTAAAAAATACCTTTTATGATGGACTTTGAAGTTTGATAATACTGGCTTCCTCTCAAACAAAGGACACCAATGACAGCTTGGAGGAGCCTTGATAGCCAATATCCCAACTCCTTTTGGAGCCAGTCAACAAACCATAATGGATAAGCCACTCTGCCAAGGGCATGCTATTAGGCTCTGAAAGTGGGTCATGATAAAGAATAAATCAAGTCCCTACTTTCAAGGTGCCTACAGGGTCATTTTCAAGGCGCCTACAAGACTGACAGTATCTAATCCACTTAAATATGGCAACTGCAGGGCTCAGGTGTGGGGCAGTTGAAGCCCATGATCGCCCGAGCAGCAGGGAGGAAGGGAGGAAGCAGTGCAGGGAGGGGCCGAGTGGAAGAGGCAAAGGGAAAATGGCTGTTGATCCCCACAGGATACGGCTGAATTATAAGATGTTAGTACCACAGGGGCCCCAGTGCCACCCAGCCCCAAGTGAATGTGCAGCGGGGCCACCGTCCGGTAGAGGCACGCCCGGACTACACTTCCGGGCTCTCTCCAAGTGGTGAGCAGGGATGATGTAACACAAGCGAAGAAAACAGTTCTTAGTCAGAATTTCCAGGCGGCAATAACCTCTCCTCATTTTTCATCAAGTCCCACTCCGTTTGGCAGCTCCCTGAGTGGCCCGGGGAGCTTGCTTCTCTCGGAGCCTCATTTCCTTAGCAAGGGCTTACCGTGTGCTTCGCTCTGTCGTTGTTGTTGTTGTTGTTGTTGTTGTTGTTGTTCTTCTTCTTCTTCTTCTTCAGAAGGTTTATTAGAAACTCACGGAGGGAGAAGAAGTGAGCTGAGGAGAGAGAAACATACACACCTTGAGAGACAAAAGAGGGAGGAGGGGGGGAGAGAGAGAGAAAGAGAGCGAGAGAGAATCCTGGGGAAAGAACTGGTAAGCTCTATAAAAAAAGCTGCTGCTTGGCGCTGTTCTTGATGCTTAGTACTTATGTTCATTCATTTCGTCCCCACTGCAATGCTGTGAGGGAGGCATGATTATTACTAGCCCCATTTTACCGGTGAGGAAACCGAGGGAGAGGTTAGTACCTTGTCTAAGGTCACCCAGCTAGGACGCGGTGGAGTCAGGTTCAAACTGGGGCTGTCTGACTCCAAATCTGTGCTCTCAACCACTGCGGAGCCCTGCCTCCGGTGGGCGGGGCTGGACTAGATGCTTCAGGTCCCTTCTGGGGCTGACGCGTTAGGTTCTAGCCACTGGCTTCCTCCAGGATTGGTCAAGGGGGACCCAGTTAAATTTTATCTTTGTGGATTTTTAGAGAGTGGAAGAGAGAGGGAAAGACAGAGAGGGGAGGAACCTGCACCCAATGCCCTTGACCAGAATCGAACCCGGGAACCCGGGACCCTTCGGTCCACAGGCCAACACTCTATCCACTGAGCCAAATTGGCCAGGGCCCCAGTTAAATTCTCTTAGGTCATGACATCATGGGAAAGGCTAACGGGGACGATCAAAATCCTGAGGCGAGAGATGAATGCGGTGGACCATGAACTTGCCTTTTCCAATCCGTCCATCTCTGTTGTTTCACTCCGTGGCTGTTCTTCTGCTCGGAGGGCCTACTGTGCCAGATGCGAGTTTCACACTGCAGCAGCGAGAAAGCGAAATAACGCAGAATGGTCTGCCCGTGGCCCGCACTTGCTATTCCTCAGCTACAGAGCAAAGTCAGCCAGCTGGTGGCCGGGGCTGTGAGCTTTATTTTGGTCTGAAGTCAACCTGCAGATGAACAATACTGGCAAGAACTAGCCGGGAGGGGGACATGTTTTGGACGAGGCTGTGAATGTTTGCAGATACATCATTCCCCTCCCGCAGAGGCCAAGGCTCCGGAGGAGGAGGATGGGCGTCAGGCGCAGGCCGCCTGTCTCCATCCTGTGAGCGGCCCTTTCCTCCCACGATGACAGCTCACGCCCTGGCGAGCAGCTGAGTGGTCCCGGCACAGGGGGAAGGTGGCCAGACACACGCCCGTCTGGGCGCGGATGGACGGTCCATCTCTTTCCTCCTCTCCTTCCAAGACCCGCATTCCATCCTGAGGGTGATTCTCAGGCAACAGCTATTTCCGGATTCTCAAGGACTCACAAGGGTAGTGTCAGAAAAAAGGATCTGAAGTTGGGGAGAGACGAAGATTAGGGGGTGCTCTTTGGATGGGTGCTTGGCTGGCACCTTGATTGCTTTCCTATCACGCGGGCTATTTTACAACCCCCCCGCCCTGGGGGACAGAGGTTGGGTAACTTTCAGAGTTTTGTCTGGTCGAGATGCAAATCACTCCCCAGCCAGCTGCCTCGCCCTAACACCCTTCCATTCCATCGCCTAGAAATACCTCGCTCCTCACTTCCGCCTCGCAACTGGCCTGAACGCCTTCGAGGTTCCCTCATTAATGAACGATGTAAATCAAATCTTTGACGTGTGGCCATTTGATATTTGCACAGGAGTCGAGTGTTTTAACAAAGGAATGCTCGCCTCTTTTCTCCGGCCTCCTTGTCAACCCAGCTCCAGCCCATGGGCCAATCGCACACACTGCTCCGGGTAAACGCCACACGGCACCTTGACCTTCATGGAGACAGGGCTGCCGGGGAGACCCTGGCCCTGGGCCCTGCTCAGCTCCGCCCTGTGCCGGGCCTTCAGGGAGCAGCTGCCGGCGGGGAAGGGAGCCAGGACTGGAGTCCCACACCCTCTTCTTATCGCTCCTGGGCGTGCGCAGAAGTCATTCATCCCCCGAGAAGGTTTCTCTTCCTCATCATGGGACTTGGGGTCTGAGAACGCTAGTTCTGATTGCGCAGGCCTGGTGGGGCGGCGAGGGTCTGCCTTCCTGCTGCTGCCGCTGCTGCCGCTGCCACCGCCCGTCCAAGGCTCTGGGGCTGATGTGAGAGCCGCCCTTTGGAAACCACAGGACAGCCTGGCCCGTGTGGGTCAGTGGTTGAGCATCGACCTAGGAACCAGGAGGTCAGGGTTCGATTTCTGGTCAGGGCACAGGCCCGGGTTGCAGGCTCCATCCCAGTGGGGGGCATGCAGGAGGCAGCCGACCTATGATTCTCTCATTATTGATGTTTCTCTCTCTGTCCCTTCCTCTCTGCCATCAAGAAAAATATAATCTACAATAATAAAAGCATAATATGCTAATTAGACCGGACGTCCTTCTGGACGAAGCCAGGGCTGCGAGGGAAGCCCGGGTCCTGGGTGCCGGAGGGAAGCCAGTGCCGGCAGCCAGGGGAAGGAAGGCCTACTCTTGCACGAATTTCGTGCATCAGGCCTCTAGTAAAAAAATAAAGCCACAGGACGAAGCTGAAATACAGGGAGGCCATTGAGGAGTTATGATTGACACTCAGGGCTCCACACCCTCCGAGCCTGGGGCCAGGGTCTGAAGGAACCCAGCAGCTGCCAGCTCTCAAGGCCATGGTGTGCCCTGCAGGGCCCGCTAACCTGTCACACACCTGGCCTCCCTCGGTCCCCACGCCCAGCCTGTGAGGGGAGGCACTGCCCGATTCCCCATTTTCCCAAAGAGGAACCGAGGCTGCAGCAGCGCTGCACGCGGGCTTCTGGGGCCGGGCCTGCGGGTTTCTCACCACATCACCCCCGGCCTCCTGCCGCCAGCACCGCCTCCCGCCCGGCTCCTCGGCCGGATCTGCAGGTGCTTAGAAGGAAGGAGAACTCTCCTTCTTCCCACGAGGCCCCCTAATTCCAGACCAGACTGTGCTGTGCACAGCTTGGTTCTCTGCTCTGGAGGGGCATGTGGAGAAATTCAAAGGACTGCAATGGGTCCCTGCCCTCCGGGAGGCTTTGACCCCCGGGAGAAGTTGTGCCCATTTGGCCTTCTGCTCGGAGCCCCTCTCTCCCGGGGGAAGCGCCCCTTTGCCAGCAGACATTCGGGCCTGTGAGGACCACCCTTCGGAGTCTGTTTGTTCTCAATGGTCTGCAAGTGGGGGAAGGACGGGGCAGGTGGCAGAGTGGGGAGGGGTGTTGTTAGTGGCAGGGACTGGGTGCTCCTTTGCCAAATGTAAATATCAAACCAATAAATGCTAATGTAGCATGAAAAAGTGCTGATTTGGGAGAAAGTCGCAATTTTTCAGAGAGCTCGTCGCAGAAAGCGTTTAGGTGTTTCGGCTGCAGGGGGGCTGGGGGAGGGAAGAAGGGGATGGAAGCCATCCCTGTGGGGACATGGCGCTGCCCTGGCCACCCATTTCAGGAGCGGGGACCAGCCAAGAGGGGCGTGGCTGGGTGGAGGGCAGCGAGGGACAATAAACAAGATAAAACCAGAAAAGGGGGTCAAGTTCCTGAATATCTGGCACCAGAGAGGGAGAAAGCAACAAGCCCCTGCTATCAAGATCTCAGTGAACTTGACACCTACCTTGATGGGTCTTTGCCTCAGGTCATTGTCATTCTGATGGGTTTTCTGAACTAGGCCCCTGTCACATTAGCCTGCTTTCAGCAACCCTTTCTTTTCTTTATATATATATATATATATATATATATATATATATATATATATATATATATATATATATATATATACACACACACACACACACACTAGGGGCCCAGTGCATGAATTCGTGCACTTTGGAAGGAACTGTGGGCGGCGAGGCTGCAGTGGGCACAGGGGCGGGTCTTGGCCCATCCTCTGCACCCCCGCCCGGCCCCTCCCGCTGCAGCCCCTGGTCCCCTGTCTGCCGGCAGCCCCGCTCCCACCACCAGAGTTCCCACACGCTGATGGTGCCAGCCCCACTCACACCTGCTGATTGTGCAGAGCTATTAGGGCCAGCGCCCGCAGTGGGTGGGAGCGGGGCCGGTGCTGTCAGTGGGTGCGAGCAGTGGCTGCTGCCCCAATCACCCCTCAGGAGCAGGGGGAGGTAGAGAAGCCCTCAGGGACGATTGGGGTCAGCAGCCACCGCTCCACACGCTGATGGCGCTGAGCTATCGGGACCAGTGCTGGGCACCGGCAGCGGGTGCGAGTGCCAGGCGGAACCATGATGCCAGAGGCTCGCCCCCATGACAGCAAGGGGCGATTCCCCCAGGAGAGAGGGGCTCTGAGGAGAAGGCCGGGCAGGGGGGACCCGAATGGGCATGTGTATCATGACAACTTCTCCCGGGGGTCAAAGCCTTGGTCTGGCACCCCTGCTCACCTGCTCCACCATCCTGCTGCAGCCGATGCCCACCATGATCCACGCCGTGTTCTGTGTGTGCCCCTGGTGGTCAGCGTACATCATAGTGACTGGTTGTTTGGCTGTTGCGTTGTTCTGCCATTTGGTCTATTTGCATATTAGGGTTTTATATATAGAGATATTAATTTCAGAGAGGAAGGGAGAGGGAGAGAGAGAGAGAGAAACATCCATGATGAGAGAGAACCATGGATCGGCTGCCTCCTGCAGGCCCCACACTGGGGATCAAGCCTGTAACCCGGGCCTGTGCCCTGACCGGGAATCGAATTGCAACCTCCTGGTTCACAGGTTGACACTCAACCACTGAGTCACGCGGCTGGGCTAGGACCCTTTCTGATTGACAGCTCTCATCTCTCTGTCCCTTGCCCCACTACCCTCACCCCACCATATACCCACACTGGTAACACTCCTATTAGGGTCCCCCACCCCCAAAACCAGAGACACAGCCCCACCCAAACCTGCCCCCTCCCAGCAGCCATGGAGGAACTAGAAATACTCGTTCCAATCTAAGTGGCTGCTCAGGGGCCTGAGAGAGGAGAAAGGGGAAGCATGTCAGGACAGCTGAGCTCCAGGCGGCGCTGCCACCTCGGTGACTTTAAGAAGACGCCACGCCTTGCTGCCTCGGTTGGTTCATCTGTAGAATCGGAAGAGCAGTTCCCACTGGGACAGTTAAATGAGGCAAAGATGTGTGTGCGAGCGCTTGGTAACCTGCACATCAGGCGGTCATTACTGCGTGTTTCTCAGCAGAGCGCGTTGCCTTGGAGACAAGCAGCAGTGGGGGGCCTAACCCCAGCCAGACTGCGGCCAGACCCCCTGTGTGAATGGCATCATGGCCCAAACTCTGCCAGGCCCCAGGCCTTCTGGGTCTCTTGCTGGTCCTGGGACACTGAGTAAACGCCTTCAGCCTCCGGAGAGTCAGAGGGGAAACCCTCGCCCACCATCCCCACTTCCTCCTCTAAACGGCTCATCGAATCCGGTCAGGTTTACACTTAAATACCGTTAAACTTGCCTTTCTCCTTTCCTTCCATCCTGTTCCCAGGGCTGTGGCCTTGGTTCAGACCCTCGTGACTTTTCCCCAGACCTCTGCCATCTCCCAGCCACCTTCTCTCCGCCTCAGCCTCCTCTTCCTCCCCGTGGCTGCCTCTGACACCACTGCTCTGCGACCCGGCTTCCCCGCTGTGCTCCAGCCTCACTGGCCCCACCCTCACAGCACCGCCCTCCTGCTTCCAGGCCCCAGAACCTACTTCTCAGGCTTGCACCTCAGGGCCTTTGCATCAGCTACTGACCCAGAACAGCAGCTTGACCTGTCCTGGGCTCCGCTGGAACCCTGGGCCCCGGGGCTGTCCTCAGCAGGATGTGAGTGCCTTCCCATGCACTCTCTCCCCTCTCTCAGGGCCTGCACACCCTCGGCCTTGTAGGGCAATTGTTTTGGTGTATGTGACCATGAACTCCCTTGGAAAGAACTCAGAGGTCCAAGGTCAAGTTCTGGAAGGAGGGGTTCCAGTAGGAGGGCAGCTAGGCCCTGAGCCTTGGTAGCTATCTCTCCCTGATTTTTCCCTCTCCCAACCTTGGAACCCTCTTTAAAGCCTTGAGCCCAGCCTGGCCAGAGTGGCTCAGTGGTTAAGCATCGGCCTGTGAACCAGGAGGTCACAGTTTGATTCCCAGTCAGGGCACATGCCCAGGTTGTGGGCTCAACCCCCAGTGGGGGGCGTGCAGGAGGCAGCCGATCCATGATTCTCTCTCATCATGGATGTTTCTCTCCCTCTCCCTCTCCCTTCCTCTCTGAAATCAATAAAAATATATTTCAAAAATAAATAAAACCCTGAGCCCACTGTTGACTACACAGAGACATGAAGAGACCTTGCAGAAGAATGGAAATAAGGCAGCTCTCTGTCTATCAACCTCCCCCTCCCAGAATGTCCTGAGCCAACCATTAGGCTGGGCTCTGGGGATACAACATGGACCAAGAAAGAGGCAGATTCGCCCACCTGGAGAGACCTGCTCTAGCTGTGCCAGCCACCATGCCATGAAGACGCTCAAGCAGCCTGTGGAGGCTGACGGGAAAAGAAGTGAGGCCCCCAGCCGGCAGCCAGCACCAACTTGCCACCCACGTGAATGAACCACCTTGGACATGGTCCTCCAGCCCCAGCCGAGCCTTCGGATGACTGCAGACTTGACCGTATCTGAGGGCAGCCGCTTGAGAAATGCTCAGTCATAACCACCCAGCCACGCTCTGTGTTTCTGCCCCAGAAACACCAGGAGGGCGGGAAAATGACTTTTGTTATTTTAAGCCACAAAGCCTGGGATGATGTGCTACCCAGTAACATACCCTTGGCCCTCTGTACCTGCGGGTTTCATATCCACAGATTCAGCCCGCTGCAGATTGGAAATATTCGGGAAAAAATCCAGAAAGTCCCAAAAAGCAAAACTTGAATTTGCCATGCGCCAAGCACGATGCTGAACCCATGCAAATGAAGTGATGTGTAGGCATGCCCTGCTGTAGTCTATATGCAAATATAGGTTCTATGCAAATGCTACACCATTTTATGTAAGGAACTTGAGCATCCATGATTTGGGTACCTGCAGGGGTCCTGGAAGCAGTCCCCCGCAGAGACGAAGGGATGGCTGACTGTATACCAGCTGTGCACAGAGGACTGGGCTGCACTGGACAGGGGCGGGATGATGGCCTCCAGCCTGCAGGGATTCTGATTCCCGATTAGAGATGAGCACAGGGATGCTCAGCCACGTGTCCAAGGCCACACAGTCAGCGAGCGGTAGACCTCTCCTGGCGCCATCCTCCGGGACGCTGTCCGTGGGCCCGTGTGAAGACTCCCCGCTCCTGGGTTCATCTCTTCCTCCTCACGCGTCCCACGTAGCTCAGACTTGGGCCAGTGACCTGTGATTAGGAAGGGACAAGCTCTGTCTCACAAAAATGGCCGTGAGTGGTCCCCCGGGCCCAGATGTCCCCACCCCCACTGTTCCCACCCACCCAAGACCCAAGCCCTGGGGAACTAGTGTGTGTCACAGACTGTACTTGACCAGAATGGCTGTGACCACGTCATTCATCTCACATGCTCCTTCACAGGGTGACATTGACGCTCCCCGTTGAGGGCCTGGGTCTGCCCCTTCCCTGGGCTCCAGGCCAGCTTGTGACCGCGTCACTCCATGAAGTACCGTAGGAGTGACACGGGGTGACTTCCCGGGGTGAGTCACCAAAGCCCATGCAGCTGCCACCTGGTCCGCTGGAACGAACGCATCTGAGCCCTGGGCTACCACTGAAGAAGCCCCGCCATGCTGAGCCACCATGCTGTGAGGGAGCCCCAGCTCCTGGAGGCCACCCAGGGAGAGATGATCAAATAAAAACCAAGAGTGGATGCCCCACGCCCTAACGGTTTGGCTCAGTGGATAGAGCGTCGGCCTGCGGACTGAAGGGTCCCAGGTTCGATTCCGGGTCAAGGGCATGTACCTGGGTTGCGGGCACATCCCCAGTAGGGGGTGTGCAGGAGGCAGCTGATCGATGTTTCTCTCTCATCGATGTTTCTAACTCTCTATCCCTCTCCCTTCCTCTCTGTAAAAAATCAATAAAATATTTTTTTTAAAAAAGAGTGGATGCCCGTTTGAGGGTGTATTGTATTGACTGTTGACTCCCCAAAACGACCATTAGAAAAACTTCCCAGTCAAGGAAAACCAAGTTCATTAGACCCAGTCCAGGAAGGGAGAGGACCCCGTGACAGAATGCTGGTAATGTTGCCAAGCAATGACCTTGCAGGAGGGTAAGTATAGCATTTTAGGGCCTGGACTGATGATTTTGAACTTGAGTCTCTCAAGGCAAGAAAGTATGCCCGGTCCTGGTATTGTGTAACGTAGGAGCAGGGTGTAACAAATTATCCCCAAATGTAGTGACTTAAGCCAGTAAACATTTATTCTCTCACAGTTTCCAGGGGCAGGGATACGGAAGCGGCTGGGCTGGGTGGTCCTGACGTGGGGTCTCTCATGAGGTTGCAACCAGGATGTGGCCGGGCCTGCCAGCTGTCACCTGGGAGCTCGACCGGGGCTGGGGGGCCCAGTTCCAAGGACCCACTCACATGGCTGGTGACATGGCGGTTCCTGGCCATGTGGCCCCTCCAACGGGGCTGCTTGAGATCCGCACGGCATGGCAGCTGGCTTCCCCCAGAGCGAGTGAGTCAAAGGGGAGCCAGGTGTCACCCACGTCTTTATGACCTAACCTCAGAAACTCACCTCATCATTTCCAGGACGTCTGTTTTTAATACATATTTGTATTGATTTCAGAGAGGAAGGGAAAGGGAGAGGGAGAGAGAAACATCAATGATGAGAAAGAATCATGGACTGGCTGCCTCCTGCACGCCCCCTAATAGGGTTCGAGTCTGCAACCCATGCATGTGCCCTTGACCGGAATCGAACCCAGGACCCTTCAGTCCACAGGCCAATGCTCTCTCCACCGAGCCAAACGGGCCAGGGCCTAAGGTATCTTATTGGTTATGCAGGTTACCCTTATTCACCGTGGGAGGTAACCATGCTAGGGAGGCAACGGGGCGGTGGGGGAGAATCACGGGGAGAAGGAATTGTGTGGTTTTAGTTCTCAGTGGTACAAGGGGGTGCAGAGGTTCCTGTTTCCAGAGCTGAGACACACTGTGGCAGGTCTGTACCTGTCAGGGAAGGGAGACCCCCTGGCTGACCCAACCATCCACCCACCTTCTGGCACACTATTCTGGTTACCATTGCTACATAATAAATCACTCCCAAATTCAGTGACTTCAAGCAACCATTTTATTATGCTCACAGACTCTCTGGGACAGGAACTGAGACGGGGGATGGCTTATCTGTGCTCCACGATGTCTGGGGCCTCAACTGGAAAGACTGAAAACCCAGTGATGATGGCTGGGCTGGACTCATCTGCAGGTTCAATCACTGACATATCTGGTGCCTGGGCTGGAGGACCCAGAGCCTTGGACCGTGGGCTGGGGCTCCCTCACAGCATGGTGGCTCAGCATGGCGGGACTTCTTCAGTGGTAGCTCAGGGCTTCAGATGCGTTCCTTCCAGCGGACCAGGTGGCAGCTGCATGGGCTTTGGTGACTCACCCCGGGAAGTCACCCCGCGTCACTCCTACGGTACTTCATGGAGTGACGCGGTCACAAGCTGGCCTGGAGCCCAGGGAAGGGGCAGACCCAGGCCCTCAATGGGGAGAGTCAATGTCACCCTGTGAAGGAGCATGTGAGATGAATGACGTGGTCACAGCCATTCTGGTCAAGTACAGTCTGCGACACACACTAGTTCCCCAGGGCTTGGGTCTTGGGTGGGTGGGAACAGTGGGGGTGGGGACATCTGGGCCCGGGGGACCACTCACGGCCATTCTTGTGAGACAGAGCTTGTCCCTTCCTAATCACAGGTCACTGGCCACATCTCAGGTGCTCAATAGCCACACGTGGCCAGTGGCTCTCCTGTGGGTGGCGTGGAGAGAGACCATCTTTCCCGCAGAAAGTTCTACTCCATGGGGCTGCTGGGGGGAAGTGAGGGTTTGCCTCAGCGGCTTGGCTGTCCCTGAGGAAGCTGCCAGAAGCAGGTGAGTGGGGAGCACAGCAAACTAGAAGCAGGCCCGTGCCCAGAGCCTCAGGCGTGGCCCCACCGCGCAGGCCCCTCTGTGGGCTGCGGGGAATCCTCAAGCTTGGACCCCGCAGCGCACATGGGGCGCTGATTCCGGGCCCCAGGGATTCCCGCAGGAGGCCGGCTCCCCCAGGAAGGAAGACGGATGAGCCCTGACCAGCACCTGCCCTCGCTCACCCCCTCCCCACCCGCAGCGGCCTGTCTTGTCTGGGGCCCCACAGCGGTCTGCGGGCCTCAGAACCTCCTCGAGTCGCCTGGTTCCTTGTCACCCCCCAAGCTGGGGGCCTGGGGAGAAAGCTGAGAGGGAACAATGGCCTTGGCCGTGGCCCTCACAGAACAAAACCTGAGCAAAGGGCCAAGTTAGAGATGAATCCCATCCCTGGGCTCGTGTGGCCCCTTTTGGGCTCTGAGGGCTGTTCTTTCTCCCAGGCTCCTCCCCGGCCGGGGAAGGTCACTTACCGGAATCCGCGTTGAAACTGGGCTGAGGGAGGGAAGGGAAAGTCACTTCCAGCCAGGTCCGCACTATGCAAATCAAGGACATTTCAAACCGCTGGCAATCTGCTCGGGACTTCAAAGGTGGCCAGGCCAATTCCGCTGTGTTTCAGGTGTGAACTGAGGGACTCTGGGGGAGGTGGCCCGGGCCACCTTGTCAGGGTCGATGCTGTGGTAATGAACCCGGGCCTTTGTTGCCGGGAACCCAGCTGCCGAAGGGCGGAGACCTCGCTGGATCCCCCACCAGGTGCAGGAAGCAGGGGAGAGACATGGCTGCCATTACAAAAACCATTTTCTTTTCTTCACTTTTAGACATCAAAGGTGAACGACCATTTTTTTTTAAAGGGCACGCAGCCTAGGTCAACATCGCAACCTTGTCCTAGAAACGGCCCTGATGGCTCTCACACCGTTTGATTGCATTGGGGGCCAGCCAAGGATGCTTACCTACCGTCTGCCCTAGGCACGCCCGCGGTTTCTTGCTCCGGTGTCTTCGGGTGGGCGCCGGGCAAGCCTGACAGGCCAGAAGATCCTCAGCACTCACTCTTCAGTGCTTAAAATTAAAAAAAAAAAGAGTAATTTTGGTTTTTCTGGTTTGGGAAACTCAGCCCCCTAGGGGCAAGGTTGATGGCTTAAGGGCATTCAAAAATGCTTCCTGCAAGTTCTCCCAGTCCCCAAAGGCCCCCCCCCCCCAGCCAAAAAAAGATGCAGCATATTCTATTTGGAAATCTCTGCCGGGCCTGCTGGGTGGATTCCTCGCAGGATGTGTGAGAGCAATAAATCTACTGCGAGTGGGAGAGAAAGATCAAAGCCGGTCTCTCCCACCTGCGAGGGTGCTTATGCAATTCATTATTTTATGTCCTTGGCTCTTTTTTCAAATGCAGAAAGCCCGAGAAAGGTAACACATCCCCTTACTGACACCTCGGTGCAAATGCATTCATCACAAGCGCTGTGAATAGCAGAGGAACCGGGAGGCTGCCTGCGACGACGGAATAAAAAGCTCCAATGCTGGCGTCGCTCTGGAGACTCAGGTTCCTCGGTGGAGCCCTGACAGCGGTATTATTTCTTAAAGTGCCCCACGTGGTGTCACCATGCAGCCAAGTTGAGGCCCTCCGGGACAGAAGATGGAGGGGTGAGGATGGAGGAGGGGGAGGGAGTGGAAGAGACAAAAGGAAAAACATCATTTCTCAAAGGAAAGACCTGGGTTTGAGTCCTGACACCCCACTTGTTGGTCGCGTGATCCTGGGAGAGTCACTTAACCCCCTAGTCACCAATGACCTGGGCAGGAAGAACCCGAGCTACACCAGCTCATTCTGGCTCACCTGGGCCTCATGCCCACCTGATCACAGCGGGGCGCACTCCCTGCTTCCTGGACCCAGCAGCCTGGGCCCACCCCCAGGATGTGATGTCACCCCAAAATGGTTCCAACCTGAGTGTCTGCTTCCCTGGGCTCCAGGCTGGAAGGGTACAAATGATCACAACCTGAAGTTATTTTAAAATCTGTCTTATTTCCTTGTTAACTGTGTCGTCCGTGAGAATGTTATAAGCCCCAGAGAGCAGCCACTGCTGAAGCGCCAGCTGCGGCCCAGGGCGCGAACGCCTTGCCGGGATGTGTGGGTGCACAGGCCAGTAGGTGGATGGATACAGGAATGGATGGATGGAGCAACGAGTGGAAGGAAGGATGGATGGATGGATGGATGGCTTGGTGGATGGAAGGGTAGATGGATGGATGGTGAGTGGATGGATGTGAGTGGACTGGCTGCCACATGTTACCAAGGCACTTCTGTCAATACTGCAACACCTAAAGCAGCAGTTCTCAAACTTTTAGGCCTTGGAACCCCTTTACTTTTGATTACTGAGGACTCCAAAAGGCTTCCGTTTATATCAGCGGGGTCTGTCAGCATTTCCCAGATTAAACATGAAAACTGAAAAGAGGGTTAAGTATCCTATATAATAAAAGCCTAATATGCTAAGTGTCCTGTTGACCAGTCAGCTGTTCAACCAATCAAAGAGTAATATGTTGATGATATGCTAAGGTTGCTCAACCGCTCACTATGACGTGCACTGACCACCAGGGGGCAGACACTCCAACCGGTAGGTTAGCTTGCTGCTGGGGTCTGGCTGATTAGGACTGGGTGAATCGGCCTGCACACACCCTGGAGCCCTCCCGGTCCCTCCCCAGCTGGCCAACCTCCTGCTGTCTCTCCCTGGCCCCAACCATGCACCGGTGGGGTCCCTTGGCCTGGCCTGTGCCCTCTCGCAATCCGGGACCCTTCAGGGTGATGTTGGAGAGCCTGTTTCCACCGATCTCGCAGGGCAGGCCGAGGGACCCCACTGGTGCACGAATTTGTGCACCGGGCCTCTAGTTTATCAATAAAGTAACAATAGTGAGCTCACCTACCCCTCAGCACCCTCCCCTTGAGTGGGCTGGACTTACTGACTCACCTCTAATAGCGGAAGTGAAGGGATGTCACTTCTAAAGTTAGATTAAAAATGATCATGGTGCCTGGCTAGTGTGGCTCAGTGGTTGAGCATTGACCTATGAGCCAGGAGGTCATGGTTTCATTCCTGGTCAGGGCACAGGCCTGGGTTGTGGGCTGAATCCCCAGTGTGGGGCTTGCAGGAGGCAGCCGATCCGTGATTCTTTCCCATCATTGATGTTTCTCTCTCTCTCCTTCTCCCTTCCCCTCTGAAATCAATAAAAAAAGAAAAAGAAAAGAAAACCGGCCTGTGGAGCTTGGTGGGCAGGAAAGCGTCTGAAAAGGTTTCCGGAACCCACAGGGATCCCCGGGCCACACTTTGGGAACCTGCTGAACTGCACACTCATGGCGTCCCCAGACTCCAACTCCAGGGCCCTCACCCCGGCCTTGGTTTCCTGTTTGGAACATTTGCCGGTTTCCCCAGGTGTTGGGTGACGGTGGTAACTGGAAGGGACAGGCCTGCTGAACAGCTCGCAGTCTTGCCGGGTCACGCCCAAGGCGCCCCAGTGGGGAAGGGACACCCCGCCTGGGAGGGCCGAGGGGGGCGCAGGGACGGGGCGGGGAGGGAAGCGGGGCTGTCTGCGCAGCGAAGGCTTCTGGAGACGGGGGTTCGCTGGCTCCCCAGGGGCTTCCCCGCTTCCCCCATTTCCTGCGCAGCACCCACCCCCAGCCACCTCCCCCACCCCCCAGCGTCGGCCCGTTTGCCGCGGACTCGGTCTCGTTTCTCGCTGCCTCCGCGGTCAGAGAGAAGCTCGCAGCTGCGGCAGAGAATAAAAATAGCCGCCTCGCGCCCGGCCCCCCACTTCCCTTTCTCTCCCCTCCCCTCCCTCCGCTTCCCACCTTCCGTGGGAAGGCAGGTCCCCGGGGGCTGCGTCAGGGCGATCAGCCGCTGAGCGTCCCTCCCCGCACACGTGCTCCCGCTCCGATTCTGCGGCGGCTCCAGGCGGGAGGGCTCCCCAGGGACCGCGCCCGGCCAGACGGGCCCCGCCGGCCCCGCATCCTCGCCCCGCGGGGCAGCCTGGCTCTCCCGCGCCAGCGCCACACGCCTTGGCGCCGGGGCGCCCGCCTGGCAGCGCCCGCCCCCCGAAGGCCTGCCCGCGCCCGCGAGCGCCCGATCCGGCGGCTCAGGGGTTAACCGGGCCGGCGCCGAGGAAGCCGCCGGTGCAGGGGGTGCAGTGCCCCGCGGCTCCAGGCGGTGTCCCCAGCGAACCGGCTTCCTCGGTCCCGAGGCGTCCGCGGCTGAAGATGGAGCCCGGACGCGGCGTGGGGCTGGCCCGTGGGAAGCGGGAGGGAGACGCAGACCCCCCTCCCCCCCCCCCGCACTCCCCTCCCGGAGGGTCTCCCCGCCTGGGGCGAGGGAGCGTTTCTAAAACCTCGACCGGCACCGCCGGGAGAACCGGGGCGGGGCCCGCACGCCCAGGCTCCTCCCGGGCCTGCAGGAGCCTGTGGAGGGGGCCAGGCCCCCCATCGCCTGGCGGCGTGGCCTGCGGGGTGCAGGGCTGGCCTGCGGGTCCCAGGGCCGCTCGCACCGCAGTCGGGAAACCAGAGTCCACCGCCCGGCACAGCCCGAGAACTTGTCCAAACCGCACCAAAGTTCAAACCGCACGGACGTTGGCTCCGGCTGGGCTGGGAGCGCAGCTGCCTTTATCTGTCCCCGGAGGCCTCGCCCGGCCTCGCGATTGATTAGGGGCCTGCAAACAGCCCAGACGGTTTATCTCGCCTGCTCAGCCCCGAGCCCCCTGACGCGCTGGACAGGAGCCTGGTTGGTTCTGGCAGCCACCCCAGCCCAGCTTCATGCCCCAGGGCCACCTGCAGGCCACTCACTCCACAGAGAGCCCCCATTTCCTGGGGGGACATAGGCTGGCGGGGGGGGGGGGGAGGGGGGCAGCAGGAGGAGTAGGGGTTTGGATCTAAGAGGGGAGAAGAGCCATCCCTTTGCTGAACAGAGTGGGGGGGAGGGCTCCACAGATCCTCCCTTGCTTTCGGGTGCTTTTCTCCAATTCTGTGTTCCCTCTGCCCTCAGCTGCCAGCGCCCTGGTGCTGGGGTTGCTGGGTCCCCCAACCCCAACTTGTATACCTCCTGGGTTTTTAAAAATATATTTGTACTGATTTCAGAGAGGAAGGGAGAGGGAGCAAGATAGAGAGAATCACGGATCGGCTGCCTCCTGCACACCCCACACTGGGGATCCAGCCCGAAACCTGGGCCTGTGCCCTGACCGGGAACCAAACCGTGGCCTCCTGGCTCATAGGTCGCTGCTCAACCACTGAGCACACCAGTTTTGTTCATCATTTTGTTTTAAGGTTGATGAGATGTCAAAGGAATATAACTCTTAATAACAATTAGCCTATGATAAAACTGGGTTTCATTATATGTCATTTCGCTTAAAGTAGCAGAACCTACCCATGACATTCAGTGAGGACTTACTGTACACAATGTCGTTGCCACACAGGGGTCAGGAAGCCACCGCCACCACAACACCTATCAACACCTGCAAAGTTGGTGCCTGATCAAACAGCAGAATGCACACACACACACACACACACACAAACATACATACACACACACGCACATACACACGCACATACGCACATACACACACACACACACATACACACACACACACACACACACACACACACACACACCCGGCACCCTCTGCAGTTAGGGAAGACAAGCTCACTGGGAACAGCTGCTCTCCCTTTTCCCAGGAGAGGCAGGTACATGGCCGACCCGCATCTCACACCCACTATCATGTTTGACAAAGTCCCCATCTTCCTGGCTGCCTCCCACCAGACAAGCTAAAAAACGCCTGGCAGCCACTTTCCCAGCTGCCATTGCGGTTAGTGTGGCTCCCGACTTAAGCTCTACCAATTCGATGCCTCCATCAAGGACTCAGAGTCAGAAGGTGGGGATCCAGGGGTGCAGGAGGCACAGAGGTCCCTCCTGGGGGAGGATGGCAGTCACCATGGAGGTGGTGACGCAAGCCTGCGCATCCTGGGCCTGACTGGCGTTGTCACTCGATTGGCCTGACTTTGTTTTGTGAGAGGAAGGGAGAGGGAGAGAGAGAAACATCCATGATGAGAGAGAATCATGGATCAGCTGCCTGCTGCACGCCCCACACTGGGTTGGGGTTTGAATCCGCAACCCGGGCCTGTGCCCTGACCGGGAATCGAACCGTGACCTCCTGGTTCCTAGGTCCATGCTCAACCACTGAGCCACGCCGGGCGGGCGGGTGGCATTGGCCTGCCTCTGGCTGGGACCTGACTGTTGCGTAGCCTCCTTTGTTGGCCTGCTTTCCCAACCCGGCTCCGCAGCCCTCCTGGTTATTCTGTGAACTCCCCAAGATCCTTTGATAAAGGCCTTTGCAGTTTAAATAGACCAGAATTGCTTCCTGTTGCTCAGAGCCAAGAGCGCTGGCTGCTAGAGCTCCGTTGCCAGGTTTTTCCTGGCTTCCCTCATGGAGACACACAGGACACCACCGAGGCCTCCATCCCTCCTGCGTCTCCGTCCACTTTCTGGCAGCTCCACGTCCCAGGACCTCGGCCGGTAGATCTCACATGAGGAAAGCGAGCCTGGCTGACAGCAGGTCCCGTCACCATCCTAGGCGGCGGCGCGATGACATTCCTGGGCTCCGTCTCAGGCTCGTTCCCATCAAAGGCTTTCTCATTGACCATGACCTTTCCTGTGCACGAGTGGGAGGCCTCCCACATGCGTACACACGCCTCCCAAGGTTGTCAATGCAGCATCCAGAAAGCGCGTCTCATTTCTCCAAGTGCTTTGCTTGTAGTGAGCCTGCACCCCACATCTAGGGGCCCTGCTCAGTCCCCGGAAATGATGGGTGCGCTGGGGCTCCCGCAAGAACAATGGCTGGAGATGATGCCCCAGGTTCAAGGCCCCGGCTCGGCTGTCAGATCATGATAAAGTGCTGAACAAGTGGCTGACTCTCTTGGAGCCTTAAGAAGAGGGGAGCCCTGGCCGGTTTGGCTCAGTGGATAGAGCGTCGGCTTGCAGACCTAAGGTCCCAGGTTCGATTCTGGTCAAGGGCATGTACCACAGTTGCAGACTCCTCCCCGGCCCAGGCCTTGGGAACGAGCCTGAGACGGAGCCCAGGAATGTCATTGCGCCACCGCCTAGGATGGTGACGGGACCTGCTGTCAGCCGGGCTCGCTTTCCTCATGTGAGATCTACCGGCCGAGGTCCTGGGACGTGGAGCTGCCAGAAAGTGGACGGAGACGCAGGAGGGATGGAGGCCTCGGTGGTGTCCTGTGTGTTGAGTTAGCCCCAACCGGTGTGGCTCAGTGGATAGAGCATCAGCCTGCCAACTGAAGGGTCCTGGGTTCGATTCTGGTCAAGGGCATGTACCTTGCCTGCAGGCTCCCGGCCCTGCTCAGGGCATGCAGGAGGCAATCAATCGATGTGTCTCTCTCACATCAGTGCTTCTCTCTGTCTCTCCCTCTCCCTTCCGCTTTCTCTAAAAGTCAATGAAAAAAAAAAAAGTGTATTGTTAGAATTATCTCAACTTTGCTTTAAAATTATATATAGGAAATGTTACATGTATGTATATATAAAAATTATATAAAGGCGAGTGGCAGGAGCCATCTGAAGATGTCAATAATAATTATCTCTGGGTGGTAAGATGAGATTCTTCTTCTTTATGCTTTTCCGGATCTTCGACTTCTCCAACAAAGGGCAGCATCGCTTTAGAATCAGAGAACAGTCTCCATTGTGTAGGCTGCTTTTCATGAGTGTGCGCAGCCTGGAGACATCACACTTACAAACCCTTCCCGTCCAGCGCCTTCGTTATTGATTCACACCTGCCTTATTAGCTAGTGTGCAAGGCAAAGCGGGAGGAAGGCAGGGCCACTGAGGCACAGCAGGAGGGGCGGGCCCGGTGAGCCTGGAGCCTGCGCAGTCAGCACCTCGGCTGCTTCCAACCCCCTCCTGTGGGCTGGAGCCCGGGACCAGGGGCCTTGCGTGCCAGGCTGAGCTGGAGAGGTTGCCGGGATCGGAGGCTGCCCCTCCTGACCTGGGGCTGAGGGTGGGGTGGGGTGGGGGGTGCAGGAGGCCCTGGGCTGGAAGCAGAATTCTTTTTTAAAAATATATTTGTATTGATTTCAGAGAGGAAGGGAGAGGGAGAGAGAAACATCCATGCTGGCAGAGAATCATTGGTGGGCTGCTTCCTGCATGCTCCCTACAGGGGATCGGGCTTGTGCCCTTGACCGGGAATGGCACCGTGACCTCCTGGTTCATAGGTTGATGCTCAACCACTGAGCCATGCCGGCCCGGCTGGGAGTGGAATGCCTATGCGCCGCCTTAGACAACAACCCCACCTCGCAGGCTGAGTGTGAACTAAAGGGGAGAGGCGGTGCGTGCTCAGTGCTCAGCACAGACCCTAGCACACACCAGGCGCTCAATAAATGCAGGTCTGATTGTTAGGAGCAGACGCATGCGCAGGAGCCCTCTCCGGGGTGAGCCCAGCCTCTCTGTCATCCAGGGCCGTCAGCTGGCATCCAGCTCGTCCCTTGTTGGGTCCTGTGTCTGTGCAGCCAGATACGTTTTTCTACCCCCGGAGCCGTTTCTCGATGTGCTACCCTGTCCCAAGCAAGCTGCTCATTAGCCCGGGTGAGAAAGCCCGGATGATACCACCAAAGGCCATTAAAGTTCCCGGATGAGGGGGGTTGTTTTCCTGCCGTTAACTCTACCTGGAGCCATGCTAGTGCCCCCAGTGAGGTTCCCCCAGGCAGGGAGGGGGCTCAAGCTGCTCCCAGGAAGGGGTTTGAAGTAAGTCATTCACACTTTAGCATGAACTTCAGCATTCCCATGGACCTCTGGTTTCATCATAGAACAAATGCTTTCTTTTCTTTCCTTGAAATCCCACCGTGGGGAAGGGGGCAGGGGGCTCCTTGGCCTTAAATGAGAAAAAGGGAAGGATTCAGTTTTGGTATTTTACCCTCCCTGGGCCCAGCCACCCACACCCCCAAGGCCAGGGCCTCTTTTAGTTGCTGAGTCCAGTAATGTAGGAGTCACCTTCCTTTCTCATTACAGAGGCTTGACTAAAAGCATGAAAAGCTTCTCTCTGTATCCTTAAAGGAGAAGGATTTAGAGAGTTTTAAAGAATATTGCCCAACCGGTGTGGCTCAGTGACTGAGCGTCAACCTATGGACCAGGAGGTCACGGTTCAATTCCCGGTCAGGGCACACGCCCAGATTGCAGGCTCCATCCCCAGTAGGGGGCGTGCAGGAGGCAGCCAGTCAATGATTTCCCCTCATCACTGATGTTTCTCTCTCTCACCCTCTCCCTTCCTCTCTGAAGTCAATTAAAAAAAAATTTTTTTTTTGAAATTGTGTTAAACTGATAAAAAGAAAAAATATGACACAGCACTCAAAAATCATGAAAAGATGAGCAGATGTGACAACATAAACCTCCTTTGCAGGACACCCGTTTGCGACCTCTGCCCAGTGTTGTCTCTTGCAGTGCTTCAAATTCTTTAAACAGGCTGCCAGCATTTTTAAATTGGCAGTTTCCCCATAAAAATCCTTATTCCCCGCATGCCCTGAAGAATGAAATCTCGCACACTGGTTCCCACGTTCCCACCAGCAACGCTTGGCTAGAGCCCAGCAGAGGGACCCGCTCCGGGCCTTTCACAGCCTCCACGCTGCACCGCTGATCTGCGCTGCTGGCCCAGCCCCAGGCCTGAGATGCACCATAAACAAAGTGCAAAGACAAGAGGTGCTGTAGGAGACCATGTCTGCAACACATCCAACGAAAAGTTACAACCCGCTACATATAACTACGAACTAAACATTTCCATGGAAAAATGGGGAAATATACACAGTAATTCATAGAAAAAGACATTCAAATGGCCAATAAACATGAAAGATACTCAACTTACTGGTGATTAGGAAAATGCAAATGCCATCAAATTGGCAAAAAATCAAAAAGCCTTCGGCATCACCGTTGGTGAGGATGTGGGGAAAGAACACGTGTGTTCCTGGTGAGTGTGCAAATTGGTGCAACCATTTTGGTGGGCAGTTTGGCAGTTTCAAATGCTACTTTAAATGCGTGTACCTTTAAAGGGGATGTAGGCAAACTTTTATTGAGATAGAGTGTGATAATAGAAAAGTGCCCAGATCATGCAGCTCAGACATGAACACCCCCATGTCACCACTGCATCGATCAAGACAGAGAATGTTCTCAGAACCCAGGGGCCTGCGCCCCCTCCACCAGTAACTCCCCCAGATGCTCTTCATCACACAACAGAGCGACCAAGTTCAGTGTCGTCGTGCAGTGGAATTCTATGCAGCCACAAAAATAAAAGTTCTGCTTCATAAAGCAACGTAGATGAAGCTTCAAAATGTAATATTCAGTGAAAGGCACCAGACACAAAGGAATCTATACCATGTAATGCTATTCCTGGGACATTCAAAAACAGGCAAATCCTGTTAGCAGTCAGGACAGGGCCGTGGGCAGGCCAGCCATGCCTGGTGGCTGTTTTATTTCTATGATGGACCGAGGCAGGTCATGTGAGTGGCCTGTGGGAGCTTCTGGCGCCGGCCTCACCCCCTCGCCCCCCGCCACCTCCAACGCAATGACATGACTGGGTTTAACAACCTCTCGTTTTTCCCACGCAGCGTTGTTATTCTGTGGTGATCAGGGCTCCTGACCTCAGGGTGCAGAAGTGCAGAAAACAGGGGCAAGTTAGTGCCTCCAGCCAGTGGACTTGACACTGGATTGTTGTTGTTTTTAAATATTTGTATTGCTTTCAGAGAGGAAGGGAGAGAGAGACAGAAACATCCATGAAGAGAGAGAATCATGGATCGGCTGCCTCCTGCACGTCCCACACTGGGGATGGAGCCCACAACCCGGGCCTGTGCCCTGAGAGGGAATCGAACCCTGACCTGGTTCACAGGTCAATGCTCAACCACTGAGCCACGCCGGGCAACACCCAGTTTTGAGTGGGAACTTCCACTGGTCCCAGCTCCCGGGTGGCTGTGTTTCTCAGCATCGCTCTGCGCCACGGCTCCCCCTTCTCTTTATCATACCCCCCTCCCCCGGCAGCTTCTGATTAGAGTCTGGAAAGCAGCCCTGGGAGGAAACTAGCCACTTAAGTGCGAACAGACCCTGTGTGCGGCCAGCAACCGCTCAGGTCCGGGTCCCAGGAAGCAGACCCCAGACACGATGCCCTGGGGTGAGGGATTGAGAGAGGGCTCTCGGGAGAAGGTAAGGGTGGGAGGGAAACAGGAGGACTGGGAAGAAGCCAAGTCTGGCCTTGGCCGGTTCCAGGGCCCGGGGTGCAGCATTGTAGTCATTCACCAACACTCTCTGTAGTCATCGCCACCAGGCGGCCAGGCCTGGTCCCCCCTATCAGCCAGCCATCTACGGCAGGCGCCTCCACAGCAGGACTGCACATAAGCCCCGGGCCATCAGCTCTGGGAAGGGCTGTTTTTGTCTTTCTTTCTTTCTCTCTTTCTTCCTTCCTTTCTTTCTTTCTTTCTTTCTTTCTTTCTTTCTTTCTTTCTTTCTTTCTTTCTTTCTTTCTTTCCCCCCTCCCCCCCCCCCCTCTCTCTCTCTCTCTTTCTTCTTTCTCTGTGTGTTAATGCCAGTTCACCCTCACAACAGCCCTCTGAGTGAGCCGCTGTTATCCCGGCCCATTTTACAGATCAGGAGACTGAGGCCCGGACAGGCTCATTCATTCATTTGCCCAAGTTTACAGTTGGATGTAGCAGAGCCAGAATGTGAACCTACGTAGCCCGGTTCAGGAGAGCTACGCCACCACTCGGCTGCCCCCCCCGCCCCCCCGCCGCCTCCATCCCGGCCCTCCCCCTCCCCCTCACTCCCCCCCCCCCCCCCCCCGCGGTACCTGTTGCTGCATAGATGGTGCTGGAAAACAGGCCACCGCCCGAGGCCTTTGGAGGAGCGCGCTTCTAAACGCCGGCAGAGCCCAGAATCACCTGTGGGTGATTGTGATCCTACAGAATCCGGAGCCTCCTCCTGAACCTGCTGGCTCGGAACCCAGGGTGGAGGGCTGGGCGGAAAGCTGTGCGTGTAGCCAGCGCCCAGGTGTTCTGACTCAGCCCCAGGCAGCTCTGCAAGCGGCAACCCCGCCTCTTCCACTTTCCACCTGGGCAGGCTCGGAACGGTCACTCGCCTCCCTTTTGCCTCAGTTTCCCTCAAATCTAAAATAAAAAGATTTTTCCTCTTAAGATTTTGTGAAGCTTAGACTGTGAGCTACTGTGCCTATGGTATAATCCCACTTCTATATATTTAAAATGGTATGTGTGTACATCTTGTGTGTATGTGTAGCAGCCACAGGGATTATAGTCATAGACAAAGGTCAAGTAGACCAGACCGTTAAGGGTGGCTATATCCAGGAAGGGAAGTAAGAGGATGGGGTTGAGCGGGTGGAAGTGGAAAGAGAGAGACTCTCACTTTTTACTCTGTATTAAATATTGATTTTTAATCATTTTTTAGAGAATTTAAAAAATATGTTTTTATTGATTTCAGAGAGGAAGGGAGGAGAGAGAGATAGAAACATCAATGATGACAGAGAATCATGGATCAGCTGCCTCCTGCACGCCCCTCGGTGGGGATGAGCTGCAACCCAAGCTCGTGCCATTGAATAGAATTGAACCCGGGACCCTTTAGTCCACAGGCCAATGCTCTATCCACTGAGCCAAACTGGCTAGGGCTAAATATCCATTTTTATAAAGAGACCATATTAAACTATTACATATGTAAAATGTATTTAATCAAAACCAAAGAGCTTAAATGGAATCATCTAGATAAGGTGTGGGGCGCACAGTAGGTGCTCACTTAACTACAGCGATTAGCATTACCATCGCCATCCCTCAGCACGTGTGGAGCGCTGTTATGTGCAAGTCGTCATATCCAGGCTCCACGGGAGGTGGAGAAGCACAAAATGACCTCCCGGCTCTCGCACACACAGAACCCCCCACACGCCCGCCCAATGGCAGCGTTTCCTTTGGGCCCAGTAAGTGCGATGACAAATAAAGCTGCGAGGGGCTGAACTGAGAGCGATCATTTCCAGCTGCCTCTTCAGGGCGGGGGAGCTGTGTGCGGCTCTGGGGAAGGGGGGAAGAACATTCCAGGGGCAGCAAAGAGCTTTGTTCAAAGGGCAAAGGGACACGCTAGGCATGCGCAGAAGATGCTGCGTGGACATGTGGCCGCGCACAGGCCATCTGCGGGACGCAGTCATTGCAGATCCTGGCCCTCCACTGCACGCGACAGCCCGGGCCCCAGCCCTTCTGGCCCTTGGAGTGGGGCCAAGACCGACTTGCCTAACAATTCCTGACCCTCGTGGACGGGTCCTAGGAAGGGACACAAAGGGGCTTCAGGGATCAAAAGAAAAGTCGACCTGCTCCCCTAAGCCCCAGGGCCCAAGTGCCTGGGCGCAAGATGGTTATGTGCTCGCCTCCCCCGTGGCGTGTGCGGGACCGGACCGATGTGGGTGCACGCGGCGAGGACCTGCGGTATTTCCTGCGATTGTGAGCTGTGATGGACGGGCTTGGGTTATGCGAGCAGGGAGTGCTAACTGCATTCCTGGAGGCTGATTTTTCCGAGTGACTAAGAAGGGGCAGCGGAGAACCAGCAGCCGGCCAAGTGCGCATCTACGCCCAGCGCGTCCCCTGCCTGTGATGGTCAGTGCTGGGGCCCCGGGAGGGGGAGAGGCCCTCTGGGAGGGAGAGGGGGCCCCGGGAGGGGGAGAAGGCACCAGAGGGGAGGTGGCGCCGGGAGGTGGCAGGAAAGGGCCCACGTGGGGCATTGAACCAGAGTGGCTCATTCATTGGCAAAGTCCCACGCGGAGAGTGTGCATTTGGTTGCCGACATGTCCAAGGTCTGGGGCCTGCGTGTATATTTCCACCGTGTGTCTGCAGCGAGCAAGAAATAAACACTTTTCTTAAAAGTTAAAGCTTGATGAGCTGATCACCACAAGGCCCTGGGAAATGGAGTTTGAGAAAAATGTGGATAATTGGGCCAGTAAATCACATCAAGAATGTTAAATGCACTCAGCTGAGCACAGGAGTTTACGTGTTTTTATTGATTTCAGAGCGGAAGGGAGAGGGAGAGAGAGAGTCATGGACCGGCTGCCCCCTGCACGCCCCACACTGGGGAATGAGCCCGCAACCCGGGCCTGTGCCCTGACTGGGAATCGAACTGTGACGTCCTGGTTCATAGGTCGATGCTCAGCCGCTGAGCCAGGCCGGCCGGGCTGATAAGCAAAGTGTAATGGAGGAGGCTCATCTGAATTCCTTCTGTCTGAGAGAGATTAGATACTGTGTGCACAGACGATTTTGTGATATTTTCCATTCTTCCCAACTCCAGCCAGTCACATACATGCTTTTTGTGTCCGTATTCGTTGCGTAAGAACGTCTCTGTCCCTTGCTCTGCCCTAAGCCACCCAGCAGGCTTTCCGCGGCGTGTTTATGAGATGCACTGTGAAGGCGAGGAGAGGCAGGTCTGCCTCTTGTCTCTGAGATTCCTAAAGCTAAGCCGTCCCAGGCCCACCAGAAGCCTGGAGCAGCCGAGACACAGGCCGGCGTATAAACTCCCATAATGTTTACTGCCAGGATGGCAATGGCCCAACATCCCTGCCCTCCTGGGTCTTGGATCGGAATTTTTCCACAAGAAAGAAATGCGTGTTTGCCTGCCTCTAGCAGTCACCATTCCAGATGTCCGGGTGCTCCACCGGCGGGCGTGGGGGGAGGGGGGGAGGAGGGGGACAGGGAGCGTCTGCGGTGGTGTGTCGGGTGTGGGGACGTGTGCCGCCGCCTCCGGTCCCCAGTGGCCAGGTGTCTCGGGAGCTGTCATTGTGTGCAGCGAAGTGGCTGTCCCACATCACATCAGAGTCATAATTTCTTAATGAAAAGGCTGGCGTGGACCTCAGCGACGCCGGAGCAGGAAATGCTGACGGGGCAGAAGGGACACTTGTCTCGGCTGTTGCGGGGAGCACATATGGTCCCCACCCCACCCTGGTCCTTGGAACAGACTTGTGTGATGCCATCCGTTGTCCCGGGCCCCCTCCTGAACATGGATTTGAAAAGCAGGGTTGTTGCCCTCCAGCGGTTCTCAGCCTTCCTGATGCCGCGACCCTTTAATACAGCTCCTCATGTTGTGGTGACCCCCAACCATCAAATTATTTTCGTTGCTACTTCATCACTGTCATGTTGCTACTGTTATGAATCGTCATGTAAATATCTGATATGCAGGATGGATTTTCATTGTTCGCGACCCACAGGTTGAGAACCGCTGCTAGCTGGTTTGGCTCAGTGGATAGAGCATTGGCCTTCGGCCATTAGCTCGCCCAGCTGGTGTGGTTCAGTGGTTGAACCTTGATCCGTGAGCCAGGAGGTCACAGTTTGATTCCTGCTCAGGGCACATGCCCAGTTTCAGGCTCGATCCCCAGTGTGGGGTGTGTAGGAGGCAGCCGATCCATCGTTCTCTCTCGTCATTGATGTTTCTCTCTCTCTCCCTCTCCCTCCCTCTCGCTTCCTCTCTGAAATCTATATCTAACAAAAACAAAAACCCCACATTGGCTCATGACTGTACTGTACAAGGAAATAAGTATGCATATAATGGAGGGCGTGCTGACTGCCTGTCGCTCTCTGGGTTGAGGGGTTGACACCTCTTGAAAGTCACCTGCCGGCGAGCTCACCGTGTCACACGATGACCAGCTCATTGGGCGGGTTCACTCTTTCGAATGCCGTCGCTGAACGCGGGAGGGACCTGTCCCCTTGAAGTGCGCTGTGCAGAGCCATGGGCTCTCCGGTGTTGTGTTGTGGTCACACTGTTTCAAAAGCCTGGGGGGGGGGGGGGGAGGCGGGAGGTGACGTCACAGAAAAAGTGAGGACACACCTTGGTGCTGGGCCTGCTGAGAGCCATCGGAGGCAGGAGCCGCCACGCTCTGCGCTCCGTGGGAGACGGTGCCCAGGCCCTCGTGGAGGGAGCAAGCCTGCTCCCTGCTCCACACGGTCCCGACCCAACTCCAAGGCCACCAATCAGGCTGTGGGGACAGGGAGGCGCGCCCCGCTCTCAACCAGAAACTCTGCTCTGAACCTGGCATTTCCTCTCCCTCCGCTGCGTGACCCTTGCCCCGGGCACAGTCACTGATCAAACAATAGAGTCACACATCTCCTCCTTTCCTCCCAGGATGTATCTCACTCCCCTGAACCCCTGAGCTACGTTGTTTCTATCTCCCCTACAATGCTGACCCCATTTGTCTTCAACTACTGCTGCCTGGCCAGTGTGGTTCAGTGGATAGAGCGTCGGCCTGCAGACCGAAGGGTCCAAGGTTCAATTCCGGTCAAGGGCGCGTACTTCCGTTGCAGGCTCCTCCCTGGCCCGGGCCCTGGTCAGGGCTCCTGCAGGAGGCAACCCACCCACGGTCTCTCTCACATCGATGTTTCTCTCTGTCTTCCCCTCTCCCTTCCACTCTCCCTAAGAATCAATGGAAAAATATCCTTGGATGAGGATTAAATAAGAGGGGTGCAGGGAAGTGGTGATGGAAGTAGACTTGACTTGGGTGGTGACCCATACATAGTACAGGGTGCAGATGATGTGCACCCAAAACCTGTATAATTCTGTTAACCAGTCTCACCCAAGAAATTCAATAAAAAGGAGAAGATGTGCGCTCAGAGGGGTCTGGCTCCGCCAGCCTGAGCAGGTGACAGGGACGCTCCTGTGATAGAGACGCTCCCAGTGGTGGGGTCTAAGTCTTCGTCTCTTTTTTAAAATATATTTATATATATTTTTTAATATATTTTATTGATTTTTTACAGGGAGGAAGGGAGAGAGATAGAGAGTTAGAAACATCGATGAGAGAGAAACATCGATCAGCTGCCTCCTGCACATCTCCCACTGGGAATGTGCCTGTAACCCAGGTGCCCTTGACCGGAATCGAACCCGGGACCTTTCAGTCCACAGGCTGACACTCTATCCACTGAGCTAAACCGGTTTCGGCTAAAATATATTTTTATTGATTTCAGAGAGGAAGGGAGAGGGAGAGAGAGACAGAAACATCAATGATGAGAGAGAATCATGGATGGGCTGCCTCCTGCACGCCCCCCACTGGGGATCGAGCCCACAACCTGGGCCTGTGTACTTGACTGGGAATCCAACCGTGACCTCCTGGTTCATAGGTCAACACTCAACCCCAGCGCCATGCCGGCCGGGCATCTCTTGAACCTGGCTGGGACTCTATGACTGCCTCACCCCCTAGGAGACAGGCCGCCGACGCTGTGTGACTCCACAGCCAGCAGCCAGGTTATGAAACTCTACGCACTTCCCCCTGGTGTCCTGGGCGCTGGCCCTGAGAACGCAGCCACCCGCTGGGAGGAAGCTGAGGGCCACGTGGGGAGGCCACAGTCACCCCTATGCTGTGAGCCACCCCCGGGGAGGCCGCGCGGAGCTGTCCCCCTGTCTCACGTTGGTGGTGTATTATGTGCCCTGGATGACAGGGACAGAGGTCTCCGGAATGAATGCTTCCCGCAGGCCACCTGGGGGGATGGAGGTGAGGCCGGCGCGAGCCTCGCTGCCTGGGGCGAGGGGGGGCACAGCGGAGTGATTCCAGGCCCTCAAACCCTTGCCAGCCGCTGGCATCGATCCAGATGAGCGCTCCGTTCGGCTCCTAGAGGAGGGCCGGGGTGTTCGGCGCAGGGAACCAACCCGCTTTGCTGCTGTGAGCGGCGCTGGGAAGGTGACAAGGCCAAGAGGAGAGACTGCGAACAGAACAAAGCGAATGACACACTGTCTCTCCCTGCCGGGCACTAGGGTGGTCAGCAGTGGGCCCCGGGCCCTTGGCAGCCTTTTCCTGCGTCTGTTACGCCGTTTGTGCTCGAGGAACATGAGGGCTCCTCTCTCTCTCTCTCTCTCTCTCTCTCTCTCTCTCTCTCTCTCTCTCTCTCTATATATATATATATATATATATATATATATATATATATAATTTGTATTGATTTCAGAGAGGAAGCGAGAAGGAGGGAGAGATAGAAGCATCCATAATGAGAGAGAACTATTGATCGGCTTTAAGATAAAAAGCCACCCCCTACTGAGTATCCAGCCCACAACCGGGGCATGTGCCCTGACTGGGAATCAAACTGTGACCTCCTAGTTCATAGGTCGACGCTCAACCACTGAGCCACACCAGCCGGGCTCCTCCTATCATTTGACACAAGCCAAGGCAAGCGTGGGAGGTGGGCGATCCGGCACATGATGGGGTCATCAGAGCATGCACACGCAGGATGCCGGATGCAGGTGAGGATGGAGGGGGCCCCACAGCTGCACACCAGGCTGAAAGCAAGCTCATCAGGTGCACTTTCGCTCTGCTGTAGGGTTCTTCTCGCCTCCTGGTCCCTGTCCTATGTCCAGTGTAGAACTTCAGGGAAGCCCATCTCTTTGTCTTTTTGTTGTTGTTGTCTGTTTTCAAGATATGATCATTGCCTGGCCGGTGTGGCTCAGCGGTTGAGCATTGACCTATGAGCCAGGGGGTCACGGTTCAATGCCTGATCAGAGCACATGCCCGTGTTGAAGGCTCCATCCCCAGTGCGGGGCGTGCAGGAGGCAGCCGATACATGCTTCTCTCTCATCATGGATGTTTCTCTCTCTCCCTCCCTCTCCCTTCCTCTCTGAAATCAATAACAAATAAATTAAAAAGACATGATGGCGTCCTTTGCTGGGGGTGGGCAGGGGCAGTGAAAGGGGGAGAGGCAAGGGGTGCCTATGCTATGCGCTCAAACTGCTTCTCCGGGGAGGTCTCCACACGCGTCCTGGGCCAAACCTTCAAAGGACCCAGAGGGGAGGCGTGTGAGAACTTGTCTGAACGGCTGCTGTGCTTCTCTGTGCGAATGGAGTTGCTTAGAGGGACTGTTCTGTGGATCACGAGGAGGTGATTCTCAAGGCCACGTGGCAACATGGAGAAAGGCAGGTGTGATATAACCTTAAAGGAAAGATCAGGGCGCCAACCCATTGCAACTCTGTTAACAATAGCCAAACCGCGGCAACAAGCCAGGGGCCAGGGATGAACAGGTGGATAAACAAAGGCAGTGGGTCCACACAATGGAATATTAGTTGACAATACAATGGAATGAAATTCTGACACATGCGACAACATGGATGGACCCTGAAGACATTCTGCTAAATGAAATAAGCCAGACATAAAGGGACAAGTACTGGATTATTCCACTTACATGAGGTCCCTAGAAGCATCACACTCAGAGAGACAGGAAGGAGAATGAGCGTGGGTGCCAGGGGCTGGGGGAGGGGAGAATGGGGAATGGGTGTTCCATGAGGACAGGGTCTCAGTTTGGGAAGATGAGAAAGTTCTGAAGATGATGGTGGTGATGGTTGTACAACCATGTGAATGTACTTAATGCCACTGCACTGTACACTAAAACATGATAAAATGGTGGCCCAGCCGGCGTGGCCCGGTGGGTGAACATCGACCTATGAACCAGGAGGTCAGGGTTCAATTCCCGGTCAGGGCACAGGCCAGGTTGCAGGCTCCATCCCCAGTGGGGGGTATGCAGGAGGCAGCCGATCCATGGTTCTCTCTCATCATGGATGTTTCTCTCTCTCTCTCTCCCTCTCCCTTCCCCTCTGAAATCAATACAAATATATTTTTTAAAAAGATAAAATGGGCCGAAACCGGTTTGGCTCAGTGGATAGAGTGTCAGCCTGTGGACTGAAAGGTCCCAGGTTCAATTCCGGTCGAGGGCATGTACCTGGTTGCGGGCACATCCCCAGTAGGAGATGTGCAGGAGGCGGCTGATCGATGTTTCTCTCTCATCGATGTTTCTAACTCTCTATCTCTCTCCCTTCCTCTCTGTAAAAAAATCAATAAAATATATTAAAAAAAAAAAAAAGATAAAATGGTAGATTTGGTTATGTATTTTACAGTGAAAGAATTAACTGATTTTGAGGAAGTTGCACTAGGCAGCTGGTGGTTGCCAGGGGCTGGGAGAGGACGGGATGGGAAGTCCCTGCTCGTGCTATGAGGGAGGTGACGGCTGGACAACATGGTGAATGCGCTAAGGCCACCAACGTGCTCGCTTTAAAATGGTTCATTTCACGTTACGGAAGGTTTACCTCAATTTTTTCAGAAGCGGATTGGGAGGACATTGAAAGGAAACGTGGGAAAATGAACTGTTTAATGCATCGGGACCGTAGGGCTATTGGCGTATTCATTTTTGTTTCTAACAAAATTGTTGAAACATCGTTTGGGCAATGTATTTCTAATGTATTTAAGAAAAAAAAACCCATCACCCCTACCCAGTTTGGCTCAGTGGATAGAGCATCAGCTTGTGGACCGAAGGGTCCCGGGTTCGATTCCGGTCAAGGGCACGTACCTTGGTTGCAGGCACCTCCCTGGCCTAGGCCCTGGTCGGGGCTTGTTCAGGAGGCAACCAATCTATGTGTCTCTCACATCAATGTTTCTCTCTGTCTTTCTCTCTCTCTTCCACTCTCTCTAAAAAAAAAAAAAAAAATCAATGGAAAAATATCCTTGGGTGAGGATTTAAAAAATAATAATAATAAAAGAAAAAACCCTGTCTGGTAAAAATTCTATTATAAAGCACAGACTGTTAATCAACTATAGCAAAACCTCTTACCTTTTCTTAAGACTTGCAGGGCAAGATTGTACAAAGGGAAAAGCCATAAGGAAAGAGAAATTAAGGCCTTAGCTAAGATAGTGCTTGTCACTTTTTAATATATATTTCTATATGTTATGTGTCATCTGTATTAATATATTATTAATAAAGAATAGATTAATATAAATTAATAATGAAGAATATAAGAGATGAGCACAGTCTGTCTTCACCAATTAATCAAAAATATATATTTAACGTCTTAGTGCCCCCAGCACGATGCGGGCCCTGTGGGAGGCCCAGAGGGTAGGTCGCAGTGCCCTCATGGGGTTGACCCACAGGTCACCCTTGTGTGGTGCTGAAGACAAGGGGGAGGGGCCAAAGAAGGGAGAGAAGCTGAAACGCGCAGACAGGCAGCTGGACTGGGGTTGGGGGAGAGGGGGGGTTTGCACAGGTTCCTCAAGGGGGGGGAGCAGGCAGGGGCAGGAAGGCCCTCAGGGGAAGGGAGGGGAGAGCAGAGAACTGTGCCGGGCCGGGAGCTGAATGAAGCCCAGCAGAGGCCCGTGAACGCCTCCCAGGAGGCAGGAGCCTGCAGGCAGCAGGGAGTGGGGAGCCAGGGTTGGCTCCTGAGTGAGGGATGGAAGCCATGTTTTCAGAGGGTTATTCTGCCAGAATGACAGTGGGCCTGGGTCCCGTTTCCTCTTTACCCAGGGGGCCCAGAGCTGCCCAAACAAAGCCAGGCCCAGCCCTGACATGGACTACGGGGGCAGCCATGACCAGTTTTGGAAACCCTACCCTCTCATTGATGGTTTGTAGTTCTCAGAGAGGAAGGGAGAGGGAGAGAGTGATAGAAACATCCATGATGAGAGAGAATCATGGATTGGCCGCCTCCTGCACACCCCACACAGGGAATGGAGCCCGCAACCTGGCATGTGCCCTGACCAGGAATCGAACCGGTTCATAGGTTGACACTCAACCCCTGAGCCACACCGGCTTGGCAATTTCCTTTTTATTTGTAGATTAAAGTCACTGTGACCAGTCCCTGGGTTTCCCATGCAGATTGTCACCTGTGGGTGCCCTTACTGACCAGCACAGTAGGGACCCATGGTCACGGGCAGCCCGGGCGTGACTTCAGGAGAATCGCAGGCAGCCTGCTCCTCTCCCACTGTCAGCACATGCTGACGCACTGTAGCTTACAGGTGCCTAGTGATGTGGATTTACTGATTCTACGACCCAGTTTTAACTTAACTCCCCCATGAGCCACAGGGCTTAAAGAGATTCCTGCAAAGAACCCATGTGTTAAAATAATACTAACACAAACACGCCCGGGCAAGATGGAGGCCGAGCAGATGTTCCTCCCAGGCTGAGGCCAAAACAACCCTCAGCTAATCTGCCCAGAGATGAAGTTGGCCTCCAAGTCGAAAATATCAAGAGACAATTTCAAACTCATTTCCAATCGCTGCCATTTTATTTTTTTACACATATTTGTATTGATGTCCGAGAGGAAGGGAGAAGGAGAGAGAGAGAAACATCAGTGATGAGAGAGAATCATGGATCGGCTGCCTCCTGCACACCCCTAACTGGGGATGGAGCCTGCAACCCGGGCGTGTGCCCTGACCGGGAATCGAACCCTGACCTCCTGGTTTATAGGTCGATGCTCAGCCACTGAGCCACGCCGGCCGGACATCCAATCACTGCCATTGTAACTACAAGCCTGGCCTGAGTGCACATCGCATATTGACACTGTCTTGAACAGCAGAAGCTTCCGGAACAGAGGTCCTTAATCGTACATTGCATTGGCTTAGAAGGGAAACCAACGATGTTGAAATCATCATCAAATTATTAAAACAAATTCGTGATAACAGATATTCTGTGCTTCTTAAATCATTAAGCGACGTGCTCCGGCGGCCGATCTGCACCGCCCATCATTTGTGTTAATGAGCATATGTGATATTTCAGGATCCTGCCACAATGTTCCGGAATGTGCTTCCAGTTCGTGACAACGTCGCAGCTCCTGCTGATTGCGCTGGGGTCTGTTGCCTGCATGTGCAATGGAAGGAAAGGCTACATTTTAGTCAGAGGCTAGCGAGAACATGGAGCTGTCATTTCCCCATCACACTCGCAGGCCTGTGCGTTCTCCCCTCGCACCTTGGGCCAAGAGCCCCGGACTCAAGCAAAGTGGAGGTGCCCGAGGCCCCGTCTCTCTCAGCCTCAGCACCAGGTGTTCTGTTCAGAATCATGTTTTAAAAATCGTCACCGATGGAATCCGAATTCCCAGATAGAGACGTTTCTGACAAGCAGGCCCGAAACCAGTTAAGCAACCTGCTCCTCTAGCTCCGGAAGGCCAGGTCTCTGCCTTGGGCGTGCCGGCGAGTGCTTGGCTGAAAGGTACAGCAAGCAGAGAAGTGGCAGGACTTAAGCAACCAGCCTCGGGTCGGAACAGGCGTGGCCTCTGTTAGGCAGCCGCCTTGGGAGTAAACAAAGGTTGTGGCCAGGGATGCCACGGCCCAGGATGCCACGGCCTGGGGTGCCACGCCAAAGTGTTCGGCTCCAGGGCTCGTCAGATTCATGACTTGTTTTATTAATGAAACATTTTTTCTTTTTCTTTTTTTACGATATTTTTATTGATTTCCGAGAGGAAGGAAGAGGGAGAGAGATAGAAACATCCGTGATGAGAGAGACTCATGGATCGGCTGCCTCCCGCACGTCCCCAACTGGGGATTGAACCCTCAACCCGGGCGTGTGCCCTTGACTGGAATCGAACCCGGGACCCTTCGGTCCCCAGGCCGATGCTCTATCCACTGAGCCACACCGGCCAGGGCTGAAACTTATTTCTAACCTGTTTAAATGCTAACTGGTGGATCCTTTGGTATAGATGCAGATCTGAGTGTCCCCCAAATTCATAGGTTGAAACCCTAACTCCCCATGTCACTATATTTGGAGGTGGGGCCTCTAGGGCCCTAACATGGTCATGGGGCGGGGCCTTCAGGGACGGACGGCCTGATGAAAAGAGCGGGAGACACAGCGTGCTCTCTGCGCGCACAGAGGAATGGCAGCGCGATCACAGCGAGGGGAGCCGCCCAGGCCGAGCAGCAGCGCCGAGCGGACTGTGCCTTCGTTTCTGTAGAAGGTGCGCTGTGAGGTGTGACCTGCGGCCACCAGCTGCAGCCACACGGTCATTGTCTCTCTCTCCTTTCCGCCCGGAAAGGCAGCCGACTCCTTGGCTGTGTGAGCGATGCAGCCGCGCAGGCCCCGTACTCAGAGCGATGCTGCATTCGTTTTAGTGCTTTGCCGTGGCCGCATGGAAATCCTGAATAACCTTTTTAAAAATATAGATTTTTATTGATTTCAGAGAGGAAGGGAGAGGGAGAGAGAGACAGAAACATCCATGATGAGAGAGAATCACAGATCAGCTGCCTCCGGCACGCCCCACACTGGGGATGGACCTTGTAACCCCGGGGAATGTGCCCTGACCAGGAATCGAACCCTGACCTCCTGGTTCATAGGTCGATGCTCAACCCCTGAGCCACGCCGGCCGGGCTTTGAATAATCTTTTAAACGAGGGGCCCTGCATTTTCATTTCGAACCAGCTCCACAAGTTATACGGCAAGTCCTGCCTGGGGCTTGAGCAGCGCGTTGAACTACAAGATGACGTTAGAAATGGGGGCCACACGGCACAGACCAGATGAAGGTGACCGAGGGGGCGTCTGGGAGTATCTCCTAGGGAAGCGCGACCTCCAGGCTTTTGTGTGAGACTGCTTGCTTAAGCCGCTGTTATGTAGGGTTTTCAATCAGCCCCAGTTGAAACTAACTCCTGCTAAAAAACGTGGGAATCTGAACTGAGCCCCCCAGTGTCTATGCATCCCCACCTCTCTTGTCGCTGGATGTGAGCATGAGGCTACATTCTGGCCCATGGGATATAGTGGCACCGCCATTTCTGCTTCAGGGAAAAATGGGAAAATACCTTAATGGTCTAGAGCCGTGGTCAGCAAACCGCAGCTCGCGAGCGACATGTGGCTCTTTGGCCCCTTGAGTGTGGCTCTTCCACCACATACCACATGCGGGCGCGCACGTACAGTGCGATTGAAACTTCGTGGCCCGTGCGCAGAAGTTGGTATTTTGTGGAAGAGCCACACTCAAGGGGCCAAAGAGCCGCATGTGGCTCGCGAGCCACGGTTTGCCGACCACGGGTCTAGAGCAGTGGTTCTTAAACCATAGAAAGTGCATCTGCATCAGCCGCGGGCTGTTAACACACAGGTGACTGGGCTCTGCTCAGAGTGTCTGGTCCAGTGGGCCTGGGACAGGCCTGAGATGGGCGGGTCTAACAAGGTCCCAGGTGGCCCTGATCCTGCCGGTCCAAGACCACGTTTTGAGGAAGAAAGTGCTAGAGGAAAAGGCCTGCCCATGCAGTGCACAGAGCGGCCATGCACTCAGGGCCCGTGTTTCCTCTGTCTTGGTAGTTGACTGTTCTCTGCCACCTCACAGTCCAAGATGGCTGCCTGAGCTCTGGCCATCAGCACTAGATTCCAAGCAAATGCTAGAAGGAACAGGGAGCCCTGGCCGGTTTGGCTCAGTGGATAGAGCGTCAGCCTGCGGACTGAAGGATCCCAGGTTCAATTCCCAGTCAAGGACGTGTGCCCAGGTTGTGGACTCAATCCCCAGTACGGGGTGTGCAGGAGGCAGCTGATCAATGATTCTCTGTCATCACTGATGTTTCTATCTCTCTCTCTCCCTTCCTCTCTGACATCAATCATCATAATAAAAGGCTAATATGTAAATGGTTGTCACGCTGTGAGGCCGTAACAACCGATCAGCAGGGACCTGAGGCTGCGTGGCGCCAGGCCAGGCCGGGGGACCTGAGGCCACGCCCCCCGCCTGGCGGGACTTGACAGGTCTCACCCAATGGGGGTGGGGCTGGCCGGGTCTTGGTCTGGCACAATTTCAAGACATGTGGGTGGGCAGGGACTTGACTCTGGGTCCTACAGCCCCAGACTCTGTCAGGAGGGAGATTTTCATATACATTTTACTAATTTTTTTCCATCTCTGACACTTCTATTATAGAGAAAGGGCAAATAGCAATATTAAAATATTTCCTCTAATTAATTTCCTTTTAATGTGCATGAATTTCATGCACCAGGCCACTAGTATAGATATATGAAGGAACAGGGAAATACAGGCAAGACCACTCTTTTAAGGACACTTCCCGCCTCCCAAAAGTTGCATGAAGACTCCCGCTTACGTTCCGTTCACCAGAACTTGGTGACACGGCCACATCTAGCTGTAAAGGAGGCTGAGAAATGGCTGTTGTTTTGTTTCTCTAGGAGGCTATGTGCCCAGATAGTTACAGATCGTGGGGGAGAGAGCTATTTAGGGACAACGAATGGCCTCTGCCAGGGGACCTTCTGGCTTGCTGGGAACAGAAAAGAATCCATCCCTTACGTCAAGGGGTAACCTGGGCCCGCCTTCCCTTCTGAGTCAGAGGCACCATCCACACAGCTTAACAAACAGGACTTAGAACTTTGCAGAGCCTGGGGCTTAAGCAATGCCCAGCCTGGCATAAGTCCCATGGCCCCTGGCTAACTGTTGGAAGGGTGAAGATGAGCCTCCAAAGTTAGACACAAGCATCTTCGTGTTCCCTCTCTCTGGTTTGGTGAATTGGTGATCCTGTGAGCTGGCAAAGGTTGCCGTTTCTTCTGGGTCACTCGCCTCCTGAAATCCAGTAAGAACTAGACATCAGCAACTTGGGGGCGGGGGCCTGTCCTGTGGAGGAAGGACCTGGCACTTCAACGACGCCCCGTAATTACACTCGCTCGGTTCTAGAAAGGCCAGGGAATGAATAAACTGCTAACAACCCCTGTGACCGCGCCAGGCGTCGGAGGTTTTCCAGCCCCGGCTCTGGGCTCCAGGGCGGAGGCTAGACCTTCAGGGTCTCCGCTGCTCAGAGCAGAGCAGGCGTGGGAACCGAAATGTCGCCGGAGCCTGAGCCTAAACAGATGTTGTCTTCAAAGGTCTGACTCAGTGGTTTGATTTTTCAATCCGGCTACGGTTGGTAGAACCAGGAGGCAAAAGACATTGCTGTTCCCTGATTAACCCTTCTAGCCACCGGGTGCCACTATTGATTTGTTCGGTTAACCAAACGATACAAGTGCTTTGCTGTGTAGACTACTTTGGTAAAGCAGGAAGTGAAAGTTCACCCCCAACAGGCTGTGTGCGTGTGGATTGTTTTAGACGTTGGTTATTTTTTTCTCCTGACTTCCTCTCCCGAGTTAAGGACATACTTTTATTTCTCTGTAGCGTCTCCTCCTTGATTTTTATCATAATGAGTTTCAGAGTAACACTTTCACAGCCGCTTCCAAAATCGTGTTTCCCAAAGTGTCTTACAACTCAAAGAAGAAAAAGACAAATGTACAAGCTCTGCTGCTCCGTGATATTTGCAGTGGTTTTCATGTCATCGTCAGTAACAGATGTGTATAAAGTGCCTACTGTCTGCTTGGGGCTGGAGAATAGAAATACCAACAGGGCTTATGCCAGAAAGGACTCATAGGCTATAAATGGAAATGTGACATCCCGCCCGGCCAGTGTGGCTCGGCGGTTGAGCGTCAACCTATGAACCAGGAGGTCAGGGTTCGATTCCTGATCAGGGCACAGGCCGGGTTCCAGGCTTGAGCCCCAGTAGGGGTTGTGCAGGAGGCAGCCAATCGATGTTTTTCTCTCACTGATGTTTCTCTCTCTCTCTCTCTCTCTCTCTCCCTCTCTCCCTCTCTCCCTCTCTCCCTCTCTCCCTTCCTCTCTGAAATCAATGTCACACTGGCAGAGCCCTGCTTTCAGCACAAAGAGGCGGCCATGGGTGAATGGATGATCCAGCAGAAAACGCAACAGAGAGGCCGAGGGGCACAGAGCTGGGGAGGCGTACCCTGTCCCAGTCTGCAGGCCATTCCAGTTTGAAAACTCTTACAGGCAGGAAGTCCTTCCTTAAGCCTGACCTCAGACTCTGCTGTCGGAATGCAGTGCGCTCCCTTCCCCAGCACCCAACAGCCTGCCCGCTCCTTCTCTTCAGCAGAGGAAGAAAAGGTGCCCTTGAATGCAGTACCCCGCCCGCCTGATAGCCATGACCAAGAAAGGAAATCTCACTTGAGTCCGGCTGGTGTGGCTCAGTGGTTGAGCATCGACCTAGGAACCAGGAGGTCAGGGTTTGACTCCCAGACAGGGCACAGGCCCGGGTTGCGGGCTGGATCCCCAGTGTGGGGTGTGCAGGAGGCGGCCGATCCATGGTTCTCTCTCATCATGGATGCTTCTATCTCTCTCCCTATCGCTTCCTCTCTGAAATCAATTTAAAAGAAGAAAGAAAGAAAGAAAGAAATCTCAGTTGAGACAAAGGCTGCCAGCTCTGTGTGGCCCTGGAGCGTGTGTCAGGCGTCCTTCACGCTCCCCAGCCACGTGGAGAGCCCGCCCAGCAAAGCGCTGCTTCTGCCCCTTTTCTTTTGTTCAGCGTCCATTGCAGGCCGGCGACCATGCTCAGCGGGCACATCTCTGCAGCTCCGCCGGCTCTGGAGCTGGGACTCGGCCGTCCTTCACTGGTGCCACGCGCCCCAGATCTCGCCAGCTTCCTGAGGGCGGGGTTCTCGGCGGGGAAAATTGCTCCCGAGATTGCTTAAGGCCCCGGGGGAAATGACAAGGAGAAATTAATCTTCCATCGCTAATCTCCCCACGCGGCTGGATCAGAGCTGCTGCCTGCAGATCGCTGCCCGGCTCCTGCGGGGGCCCTGCCCCTCCACACTGCCCTGGGCAGGGGCAGGCAGAGGTCAAAAGGAGGCCCTGCGTGCCCAGCCGGTGTGGCTCAGTGGTTGAGCATTGACCTAGGAACCAGGAGGTCAGGGTTTAACTCCCAGACAGGGCACAGGCCCAAGTTGCGGGCTCAATCCCCAGTGTGGGGCGTGCAGGAGGCAGCCGGTCCATGATTCTCTCTCATCATGGATGTTTCTCTCTCTCTCTCCCTTCCCCTCTGAAATCAATCAATCAATATATATAAATATACAAGAGCCGTGGTCGGCAAACTGCGGCTTGTGAGCCATATGCAGCTCTTTGGCCCCTTGAGTGTGGCTCTTCCACAAAATACCACAAAATACCACAAAATACCACGTGCAGGCACACACATACAGTGCAACTGAAACTTCGTGGCCCATGCACAGAAGTCGGTATTTTGTGGAAGAGCCACACTCAAGGGGCCAAAGAGCCGCATGTGGCTCGCGAGCCGCAGTTTGCAGAGCTGCAGTTTGCCGACCACTGTACTAGAGACCCAGTGCACGAAATTCGTGCACAGATGCGGTCCCTAGGCCTGGCTGGCAATCAAAGTGCGAGTGTCTGCTGTGGAAGGGCAGGTCCCAGCTGACCTCTGGGCCCTGGGCAGCATCTGGGCCCCCGGGCCTCCACGTACCCCCCTCCACCTGAGTCATCGGGCCCCCGCCCGGCTCCCTCAGCACCTGAGAGCTGGGCAGCAGCCCCACCCCCTGCCACCACTGCTGGTCACCTTCTGCGGGGCGATCGGCAGGGAAATCAGGCCCCACTCACACCCACCTTGGCTTGGCGCCGCCCGCTCACCTGCTCCACCATCCTGCTGAGGTCCTGCTCTCATAGGGGTCCATTGGGGCCGGCAGCGTCTCCACTGCCGCCCGCTTTCAGCGCTGCGTCGCCAACGCCCACCATGTTCCGCGCAGCCCCTTGGTGGTCAGCGCCCATCATAGTGAGTGGTCAACTTCCTGGTCAAACTCCCGGCCAAGGGGACAATTTTCTTATTAGGCTTTTATTATATAGGATATATACATATATATATATATTTATATATATTTTTATGTGTGTGTGTATGTATGTATGTGTGTGTATGTGTGTGTGTGTATATATATATAGGCCCTAGCTGGTTTGGCTCAGTGGATACAGTGTGGGCTTGTAGACTGAAGCGTCCTGGGTTCAATTCCAGCCAAGGGCACATGCCCAGGTTGCAGGCTCGATCCCTAGTAGGGGGTGTGCAGAAGGCAGCTAGCTGATCAGTGATTCTCATCATTGATGTTTCTATCTCTTCCTCCCTCTCTCTTCCTCTCTGAAATATATATAAAATGAGACCCTAGGTGTGATTCTTACACACCCAGCCCTGGGTCTACAGGACAGAATTCCCCACCAGTTTGGTCCAAATCACTGAGATTTGACATTGAGCGTTTGCCCACAGCTAACCATCCAGGCCACAGGTCTGGACCCTGCTCTGGCCTTGCTTATGTCTCGCCCTTCTGGGCTCCAGCAGTCCCCCCTTCCCACCGCAAGGCCTGCACCTCGGCTGGGCCCTCTGCCTGGGACACTCAGTTGAGTAGGTGTTGGAGGAAGGAAACCATCCCAGCAGCTTAGTGTGTACAGAGCACTGTCCTGGGCACTGGGGAGACAAAGAATGAACACACAGCCTGGCTGCATTGCTCAATGGTTAGAGCGTCGACCCACACATCGGAGGGTCTCAGGTTCGATTCCCAGTCAAGGGCACCTAACGTGCAGGTCCAATTCTGCCCTGGGTCTAGGCGCACGTGGGAGGCTAGCAATCAATGTGTGTCTGTCACATCAATGCCCCCTCTCCCGCCCCGCCACTCTCTCTCCTCCCAGTCCTCCTCCCTTCCACTCTCTGAAAATCAATGGAAAACATGTCCTCACTCCTCGGGTGAGGATTAAAACAAAAAAGGAATGAACATATAACTTTCATCTTCATGAGAGCTTGATCGGCACCAACAACCCCACGGTACGATTGCTCTATCCAGTTTACAGAGGAAGAAACTGAGGCACAGAGGGTTCAGTACATTGCTCCATGCCGGCGAGCCGTTAGCACAGGCCTCTAACTACAGGGCACCTCTCCACCTAGACCGGATCCTGGCTGAGGACAGGGCAGGGATATCCCCGGGCCCAGAGCAATCTAGGCTCTCAGTGAGGCCCAGTGAACTCCCGTACACAATTCAGCCCAAAGGAGCGGGCAGGCTGGCTTTCAGGGGCTTTAAGTCTGAGAAGGCAGGAGGCAGGAGGCAGAGTCCCCAGAGCAGCCTGACCCCTGGATCCATGGCTGGGAATCTGGGGAGCAGCCCCGCTGACTTTGGCACCCTGAACACACCTCGGGGTTACTTTTCTCCCGAAGGAAGAGGTCTAGCATTACATGTCCTCAGGCGTGTGTTGGGCAAATGGAAACAGCAGGTCCAGCGTTTCCTTCTGGCCTCAAAGGCGGCTCCGGCTCCAGAGCATGTTCACGGCCAAGATAGGCAGGCAGGAGGAAGTGGGGCGGCACCCAAAATATCTGTCGCTTTCATAAAGAAGTGAGAACTTTCCAAGAAAGCTTTCATCAGACTTCAGCTGGGAGCCAGTCGCTGGCAATGGTCATGTGGCCGCCTGGCTGGGAAGGGTGCAGGGACGGGGAGCTGTCTACCCTTCTGCCCAATAGAGCCGGACAGGGGGCTGGCAATGGGGGCTGCTTGAGGCTCCCCACAAAGCAGAGCCTGAGACCAGGACTTGGGGGCAGGTAGCTGATTTGGCAGGTGACTCCAGGAAGCTCAGGGTGGGGCGGGGGTGAGACGGAGAGAGAAGCTGATAGGTGGCTTTTCACTGAACACGTGGTTGGCCAGAATAAGGTCTCTACTCCCCAGGTAGATGTGGCCACGTGACCAAGTCCTGGCCAATAGGGTGTAAAATGAAGGGGTGTGGACAATCTGCGACGCGTCTGCCCTCAAGAGAGTTGCTGCTCTTAAACTTGGGCAGGACTTTGGGACCAGCTTGACGAGTGGGTGCGATGTCACCCAATTGCTGAGAGCCCAGGCGACAGCTTCAGATGACACCCAGCTGTCCGAGGGGGCTTGGGGCAACTCCAACTCCAGCCTTTGAGCCACCTCGGCTGACGCCAAGTGGAACAGAGATGGTTGTCTCCGCCAAGTCCTGCTCAAATTACAGATTTTAGGGGGAAAATCAATGTTGCCCTGGCTGGTATGGCTCAGTGGATAGAGCGTCAGCCTGCAGACCAAAGGGTCCTGGGTTCGATTCCAGTCAAGGGCATGTACCTCCCTGGCTTCTCCCCAGCCTGGGCCTTGGTCAGGTTCGTGCAGGAGGCAACCCATCGATGTGTCTCTCACGCGTTGATGTTTCTCTCTGTCTCTCCCTCTCCCTTCCATGCTCCCTAAAAATCAATGGAAAAACGTCCTCGGGCGAGGATTAGAAGAAGAACATTCAGTGAGGCGCATGCTTGGGGTTTGGAGAGATTTGCTGGGCCACCTTTGAGCTGCAAGTGCCTGTGTCGGTGTGAGCTGGCGCGCTGCGGTCTGGCCCTCGTGGGCAGGTGGCACCTCCGGCATCAAGGCACGGGCCCTGCCACCACGGGGCCTCCACGGTCATTTCTCTGCCACCCTGTCCCAGCGATGCTTCCAGCAGCGGCAGAGAAGGGCCGCATGTGGGTGGGACAGAGCCTCACCTGCTATTTTCCGTTGCCTGTTAGAGCGAATGGAAGGGAGGGGGAGAGACAGAGAGAGAAACATCGATGTGAGAGAGAGACATCAATGGGTTGCCTCCCACATCCCTCCCCCGCCCCCCACCACCAGGGCAGGGGAGGAGCCTGCAACCGAGGTACCTGCCCTTGACCGGAATCGGACCCGGGACCCTTCGGTCCTCAGGGGGTGGGCACCCCGGGGGGAGCTGCGGCCCCACCTAGCCTCTGCTCAGAGGGCTGCATGCGACCACCCCGTGAACCAACCAGGCAGGAGGCGCCTCCAGGCACCCCCAGCCTTCCCCTTCGAAGACAGATGTTTTACGACTCGAGAGCTCTGGGAAGGCAATCTTGCTTCAAGTATTCCTATTGTAATCTACATCTTAAATTCTTACAAACTACATCTCTCTGCTTTGCGATACCTGCAAACAGCTATCTGCCCCCAACGCGCCGTCGGAACTCTGCTCATACACGCTGAGCAGCTCGGGATTTCTTTTCCCTGAAACAAACGAGGTGCGTGTTCTCGGGAGGAACACGTGGCTGCCATCATCGCTCGTGCTGTGTGGGCTTGGGTGGAAACCCGCATTGTATCCATTGAACTATTTCTTTTTTCCAAAATAGTGAAAAAAACCTACAAAACACAAAAGCAATGACATGACTTAACTTTCCATCTTTGTCAAGCCGTGATTAAAAGTGAAGAGAAGTGGCCGAAACCGGTGTGGCTCAGTGGATAGAGCGTCGGCCTGCGGACTGAAAGGTCCCAGGTTCGGTTCCGGTCAAGGGCATGTACCTTGGTTGCGGGCACATCCCCAGTAGGAAGTGTGCAGGAGGCGGCTGATCGATGCTTCTCTCTCATCAATGTTTCTGACTCTCTATCCTTCTCCCTTCCTCTCTGTAAAAAATCAATAAAATATATTTTTTTAAAAAAGTGAAGAGAAGTGGAGAGAATGCTGGGGATTCCTGAAAGCACAGGGAGCTAAAATGACAAGCATTTCTTGTGAGGGACAAGGGCTTGGTGACCCAGGGCTGAGAGAAACGTGAGGTGTGCATGTGATGATGCTAGGATGGTCTTTACTAGTAGTCTCTGATGACTCACTCACCCCTGGTAGAATCCAAGGGAAACTTGCTCTGATATTGTGATTTTTTTTTTTAATCTTTACCTGAGGATATTTTTTTCCATTGAATTTTAGAAAGTGGAAGGGAGGGAGGGAGGGAGAGAGAGAGAAGCATTGATGTGAGAGAGACACATCGATTGGCTGGGAATCAAACCTGTGACCCTTCAGTCTGCGTGCTGATGCTCTAACCACTGAGAAACCAGCCAGGGCTGATATTGCGATTTATATTAACAAATACAGGGTGTGCCAAAGGTAGGTTTACAGTTTTTCATATGGAGAATCTATACTAATAAAAAGGGTAATATGCTAATTAGACTGGATAGACCAGACATCTTCCAGACATCATTTTAGACGTCCTTCCTGACAAAGCTGGGGCCCGGGTGAAGCCACCCAGGATCCTGGGTGCCTGTGGCTGGCCAGAGGGAGGGAAGCCTGGGTCCCAGATGCGGGGGCCAAGGCAGAGGCAGTTAGGGGCAATCAGGCAGGCAGGTGAGCACTTAGGGGTGATCAGGCAGGCAGACTGGTTAGGGGTGATCAGGCAGGCAGGCGAGTAGTTAGGGGCCATCAGGCAGGCAGGCAGGCAGGCAGGCGAGCAGTTTAGGAGCCAGCAGTCCCGGATTGCAAGAGGGACGTCTGACTGCCCCCAAGGGGTCCTGGATTGCAAGAGGGTGCAGGCTGGGCTGAGGGACCTCCCCCCCTCCCCCCCCGCCACATGAATTTCATGCACTGGGCGTCTAGTAATACAATAATAGATAATAATACAGGAATAAACTTTTGTGTACTCACAACTGTAAACCTACTTTTGCCCCACTGTATATATACTTGTGCCCTCCCCCCCACATGCACACTTCCGTTTCTGCCAGAGTTCTCCTGCTTCATAGGTCAACGCTCAACCGCTGAGCCATGCAGGCCAGGCCCCTGTCCTGATTGGGATCCGTAGCCCCAGCCGCAGTCTAGGCCCCTGATGTCCCCTTGGAAGGATGGTGAAGAAACATTCTGGCCAGAGTAAAGAGGCTGACAGAACCCTGTCTCACACAGCACTGCATTCAGCTGCCCATATGGAAACTCAACAACTGTGGTGGCTTAATGGTTGCCTGGCCAGCATGGCTCAGTGGTTGAGCGTCTACCTATGAACCAGGAGGATGCAGCTCAATTCTCAGTCAGGACACATGCCTGGATTGTGAGCTCCATCCCCTAGGGGGCGTGCAGGAGGCAGCCGATCCATGATTCTCTCTCATCATTGATGTTTCTCTCCTCTCCCTCTCCTTCCTCTCGGACATCAGTAAAAATATATTATAAAGAAAAAAAGAAGCCCTAACTGGTTTGGCTCAGTGGATAGAGCGTGGGCCTGCGGACTGAAGGGTCCCGGGTTTGATTCTGGTCAAGGGCATGTGCCTTGGTTGCGGGGACATCCCCGGTGGGGGGTGTGCAGGAGGCAGCTGATCGATGTTTCTCGCTCATCGATGTTTCTAACTCTCTATCCTTCTCCCTTCTTCTCCGTAAAAAATCAATAACATATATTTTTAAGAAAAAGAAAAAAGAAGAACTTTGTCTCAGGCAAGAAGAAGTCAGGGTAGCACAGCCCAGGTGGGAAGGGTGGCCCACAAAGGCCAGAAGGAGACAGGGCCCGTGTGTCTGCCCTCCTTCGGCCTTGGTGGTGGTGGCTGCATCGATAGCCCCAGGCCCTCGCTCCAGAAGGAGGAAGCAGTGAGGAGGCCATGCCAGCTGACCTTTGACTGTGTCCCATTGGCTACAACAAAGTCACGTGGCCACCCCCACTGCACAGATGTCTGGGAAAGCAGGTTAGTGGCCCTGGCTCTAAAGGACTTTCCAAGAAAGTGTTTAAGGAGCCAACCTACCATACCTGTGCCAGTCTCTTTTGGACTGATGGTGTGGTTTTTTAATTGAAATGTAATTGACATAGAACATTATATGTTTGAGGTATACAGCATAATGATTTGATATTTGTATATACTGTAAAATGATCACCACAGTAATCTAGTTAATATCCATCACTGTACCTAGTGACAAATTTTTTTCTTGTCATGAGAACTTTTAAGATTCACTCTCCTAGTAACTTTCAAATATGCAATAGAGTATTATTACATACTAGAGGCCCGGTGCACGAAAAGTCTTGCACTTGGAGGGGTCCCTCAGCCCGGCCCGTGCCCTCTCGCAGCCCAGGACCCCTCTGGGGTTGTCCACCTGCCAGCTTAGGCCTGCTCCCCAGGGGGATTGGGCCTAAGCTGGCAGTCAGACATCCCTCTGGCAGCCTGGGAGCCCTCGGGGGATGTTTGACTAATGGCTTAGGCCTGCATGCAGGTGGGAGAGGCTCCTGCCACTGCCGCTGTACTGGCCATCCATGAGCTGGCTTCTGGCTGAGCGGTGCTCCCCCTGTCGAAGCGCACTGACCACCAGGGGGCAGCTCCTGCATTGAGCATCTGCCCCCTGGTGGTCAGTGTGTGTCATAGTGACCGGTCATTCCACCATTAGGATCAATTTGCATATTAGCCTTTTATTATATAGGATAGTCACCATGCTGTACATTACATCCCCATGACTTATTTCCTTTATTTTTTTTTTAATCCTTACCTGAGGATGTTTGAAAGAGAGAGGAAGGGAGAGGGAGAGGGAGAGAAACTTTGATGTGAGAGAAAAACCTTGATCAGTTGTCTCCCATATGCTCCCTGCACGAAGGCACTGACTAGGATTGAACCTGCAACCTGGGTACGTGCGCTGACCAGGAATCTAACCTGAAACCTTCTGGTGCATAAACAATGCTCCAACCAACTGAGCCGCACTGGCCAGGGCCTTCTTTCCTCGATAACTGGAGCTTTGTACCTTTTGGCCGCCTTCACCCGTTTTCCCCACCCCTGCCCGTGGCAGCTACCAATCTGTTCTCTGTATCTATGAGCTCAGTGTTTGGTTTGGTTTGGTTTGGTTGTTTGGTTGGTTTGTGGGGGTTTTTAGATTCCATATACAAGTGAGATCATTGCCTATTTGTCTTTCTCTGTCTGACTAATTAATGGTCCATCCATGTTGTCACAAGTGGCAAGACTCCCTTTTTTATGGCTGCGGTTTCTGTTCGCACTTTGCTTCGGCTGACAGGCTGGGCCTTGCTGTGACCAGACTGCCATGTGCAGTTGTCAAGCTCAACTCCCACAGTAAGAATGTTCAGCAGCCAAAGAATTGCTGGGATCATTAACATAATTCCTCGAGCAGTAGAAACCGCTTTCTGAGAACCCTTCACCGAAACAGGCTTAAATACTGATTGGGAGGTATATTGGTCACATGGTCTTAAAGTCCAGGGGTAGATCCAGCTTCAGGCAAGCCTTGATCCAGCAACATCATCATGTCTTCAATGCCCTAGCACAAGCATGTCAAACTCGCGGAGGGTGGGCCGCATGCCTTGTTTTATTTAAACGAGGTATGCGGCCCGCCCAGCCGTGAGTTTGACATGCTGGCCCTAGCACCTTCTGAGGCATGCGCTTCCTCCTCAGCTTTGCTCCCTGAGGCAGACACTATTGATGCCCTGTTTCTGTCTCCTTGGCCTGCCTGAGTTCACCTGCAAGTGCAGGAGGCAGCTCACTGTACTCTAACTCCCTCTCCCATCCATGCATCTCCGCTGCCCGGCCCGGTGCCTTCTGCAAGCAGGGGCTTGCTACTGAGGGCACTGCCTTTCCATTGCACATGCAAGCTCTAGCCCGCGCATCACGTCTGTCCAGCCTCCTGCTTTTGCAAATAAAGTTTTATTGAAACCGAGCCACACTCAGTGTGTAGATGGCCTGTGGCTGTTTTGGCTGCAATAGAAGTGAGTCGTTGCAACAGAAGAAACCTTGGGCTGCAGAGAATGTTTCCGGTTCCAGTGCGCGTGCTGCCAAGGCCGGCACGGGGAGCATTTCCGGGCTGCAGGCATATCCCCGGCTCTCAGAGAAGAAGGAAAATGCGCTTATCTTTGGAATACATGAAAAAACACATTAAATGTGTGTGAGTGCGCCCTGTGGCGTGAAGAGGGGAAGGAGGCAGGTGTAGAAATTCACGCACACAGCAGCGTGGAGTCTTCCCCGAGGTGCTGAGGTCCCTGCTTCCAACACGAATTTCGACTAAAATGAAAGTGACTCTTTTTTTTTAAAGTTTTTTAATTTAATTTTTTCCCATCACCTCGAAAAGTGGTTCTGGCAAGTTTTCTTTTTTATCTTCATGATATATGTTTTTCTTTATTGATTAAGGTATTACATATGTGTCCTTATCCCCCCATTACCCCCACACCTCCCCTACTCATGCCCTCACCCCCCCCCCCCCCGGTGTCTGTGTCTATTGGTGGCTCTGGCAAGTTCATAACAACTTGCTGGAGAAGTAGAAAACATGTCCTGGTCACACAGCTTGTAGGTAACAGAGCCTCATCTCCCGTCTTCTTATATTTATTTATTTTCATTTTATTTTTTAAATATATATTTTTATTGAATTCAGACAGAGGAAGGGAGAGGGAGGAAGGAAGAGAGAGAGAGAGGAACATCCATGATGAGAGAGAATGGTGGACCGGCTGCCTCCTGCACGCCCCACACTGGGGATCAAGCCCACAACCCAGGCCTGTGCCCTGACCGGGAATCGAACCGTGAGCTCCTGGTTCATAGGTTGCCGCTCAACCACTGAGCCATGCCGGCCGGGCTAACTCTGTGTTCTTTATTCCACTTACAAAGCACAGCAGCACGAACAGGTGTCTGTCATGCTCACGGATTCTGTGGGTCAGGAATCCTGACCAGGCACAGGGAAGACTTGTCTCTGATCTCCAGGATCTGGGGCCTCACCAGGGAGGACTCAGAGGCCAGGAGTGATCTGATGACTGGGGACCAGAGTCACTAGAGACATCTTCACTCACAGGTGGTGGATGCTGGCTGTAGCTGGGACCTCAGCCAGGGACTCTTAGCCAGGACACTTCTGGGTTGCCTCTCCATGTAGCTTGGGCTTCCTGACAGCATGGCGGCCTCAGCCTTCTGGATGGCAGCTCACGACCCCAAAGGCAATGTTCCCGTGAACAAGGCGGAAGCTCTATGCTTCTTTTTTTTTTATTTTTATTTTTAATATTTTTTATTGGTTTCAGAGAGCAAGGGAGAGGGAGAGATAGAAACATCAATGATGAGAGAGAACCATCGATTGGCTGCCCCATTCTGGGGATTGAGCCCACAACCCAGGCATGTGCCCTTGACTGGAATCGAACCCAGGACCTTTCAGGCCGCAGGCCGGCGCTCTATCCACTGAGCCAAACCAGGTAGGGCTCTATGCTTCTTTATGACGTAGCCTTGGAAGTTACATAGGGTCGCTTGCGCTGAAGTCACAGGGGCCACAGCTTCAAGGGCACAAAACATAGCTCTCACCTCTCAGTGGGAAGAATGTCAAAGTCACTTTGTAAGATGAGTGTCTGGCATGGGAGATATTGTCGCATCATTTTAAAAAATATAATCTGCCATTCTCTCTGGCCACCCTGTTCTCCGCAAGAATAAAGCCAAGCGCCCCCGTGAGGGAGTATGGACAGAGGGTCTGGCAGGGGTGTGGTCCCCTGTGCCAGCGCCTGCGGCCCTGGCTCCTGGAATCCTTAAATGTTAGAAGCTACTCCAGCCATCTGACCCGAAAGAGTTTCTTTTTGCTTAAACAACCATGTGTTCTGGCTGATAAACAGTTATTGATTTTGAAACTGAGAAAGGTCTTCATTCATTCACCAAATATGCATAAGTATGTATACAAAGTAATGTGCTAAGTGCTGTGGAGGGATAGCGTAATGAGTAAGACACAGGGGTTGATAGCGTGTATTAGTCCACTCCAGCTGCCATAACAAGATACCACAGACTGGGTGACTGCAACAGCAGACATGTGTTTCTCACAGTTCTGGAGGCTGGAAGCCCAAGTTCTAAGTGTCAGCTGGTTTGGTTTCTTCTGAGGCCTCTCTCCCAGGCTTGCAGATGGCTGCCTTACTGCTGTGCCCTCACGTGGCCTTTCCTGTGTGTGTGTGTGATCCTGGTGTCTGTCTGTGTGTCCAAATGTCCCTCTCTAATTAGGACACCAGTCAGTTGCAGTGGGGCCCACCTTAATGGCCTCCTTTAACTTAATCACCTCTTTAAAGACCTATTTCCAAATGCAGTCACATTCTGAGGTCTGGGGTGGGGGGGTCTCAAAGCTTCAACATATTAATTTGGGGGGAACACAATTCAATCCACAACACAGTCATTAGGGATGACAGTTGTGGGAGACTGGAATATTGTTTAGCAAATGTTCACTCACCTCCCTCTCCCTCTTGGACTGATGTGCTCCCATGACCAATGACTTTAGACTTGACTCTGTGACTTGCTTTAGCCAATGGACTGTGAGCAGATATGACGCCAGCAAAGGCTTTCAATGCGTTTGCACCATTGGGCTGCCTTTTGCTCCCCGGCAATCTGCCGGTCTGAGGAGAATGAGGAGACACATAGAGCAGACGTGGACGCAAGCCGCGGAGCGCAGCCAAACAGCTGAGACCCACAAACCCCACCCACCCGCCTGCCATGCACAGAAAGTAGACATCCTACGCCACTGAGTGTTGGTGTGTTGAAAACTTTTGTTACACAGCATGATTGCTGCAATAGCTGACTAATGGGATAAGTAATAAGGTAAATGACTGCCACGGAGACAAAAAGCTTTTTCTCCATGCTGAACTTTATTTTATCAAAGACTCAGAATAGCGAGAACGCATTTTTTCCTCATGGTTAAACAGGATTATTACTATTTTGTGAGCATCAGCAATGCGCTAAGTGCTGACCTGGGATTCCAGGCAGCGCGGTTCATGCCCAGAAACTTTAATACTGAAGTCGCCTAAGGACCATCAGACAGATGAAGTCAGGAATTAAGAATCTGTGGAAAGATTGTGAGTGATTCTGTAATTATGCTGGTGATTAGAAACCCAAGTTTATCTACCATCAATTTCAGGTATGACTTGTTTTTTTAGTATATTTCTATTGATTTCAGAGAGGAAGGGAGAGAGAGATAGAAGCATCAATGATGAGAGAGAATCATGGATCGGCTGCCTCCTGCACACCCCCCACTGGGGATGGAGCCCACAACCCGGGCCTGTGCCCTGACTGGGAATCGAACTGTGACCTCCTGGTTCCTAGGTCGACGCTCAACCACTGAGCCACGCCCAGCTGGGCTCAGGTATGACTTTTTACATATTTCCAAATTGAAATTTCTAAAACTTGCGGGACCCTGGTATGTCCAGGTTCTTATTTCTAACCCTATGAGTCTGCTCCCAAAGCTGGAGGCACGCCTTCCATCCGATAGGGCTCAAACACTAGGAGCGCCATTCATTCGCTCTTCTTTTTCTGATAACCTGCCAGGATCCAAGATTTATCATCAGCTGCGTGGGATTTGCAACATTTGTTGAAATTACGCTTTATAGGGTCCCAGCTCCTCTGTTTTCTTTCATTCGGGCCCAGCCATTTCCCCGGCATCTAGAAGCAAAGGTCACGACCTCTTTTGCAAAGGGCTCCACGGAAGGGAAAATGGCAAGTCTACGCGTTGAAGTAAAAGAATTTGGTTCCTAGAATAAAACGAAGGCGACAGAAGGCAAAGGGAGTTTCCGCTGCTTGCAAAGGGGCTTTCTCAGCACAAGCTTGGAAAAAAAATGTTGATGATTTATGCAAATGAGAGAGGAAATGTGCCCCGAGGGATGTTGGCACAGAAGCGCAAGTCGGAATGCTGGATGCGAGGCTGGCGGCGCCTCTGATTCGCTCTGTGGCTGGGGCTGAGCCTTTTAACCTCTCTGTTTCTAAACACCCTCATCTAGAAGCGCGGGCTAACAGCGCTATTCTCCCTGCCCCTGAAGGGGAGGCAGTAAAAATGAATGAAATGCCCGGGAATCACTTCTAAGAGCCATCGATTAGAAATACAGCATATGGTCTTAATGAGAGCTTGTTTCTGCCACAAATTTTCCCGGCTCCCTGTGATCACTGCCGCCAGAGCGCCGCGGAAATCTACTTCTCTCCGCACGATCTGCACACGCGGCTCTTAAAGCCACAGAGCTCTTTACGGCCGAACCCCCGCCCGCCCTGGGCGCGCGTGGCGAGGCCTGGCTCTTGGCTCGGTTCCGTGCAGCCCCGGCTTTTGGAGCCGGCGGTGATTTAAAATATTCTACCCCATTGTCAGGCCATGTGTCGGAACATGTGTCGGATCACGTGTCCCGATCGTTGCTTCAGAAAATATGGTCGCTCACACCTTCACGGGAAGGGAAGCGCCTGCTTGGAAACGGCCGGGACGCGCCGTAAAGCTGGAGCGAGACCAACGGATTGATTGAGCAGCGGATGCGGAACGGGAGGGGGTGCTAATTTGACTCAACCATCCCTACCTGCCTACCTACGGGGTAGGGGGATTATTTGTTTGTTTTATGTATTTTTAAAAATATCTTTTTGTTGCCGAAACCGGTTTGGCTCAGTGGATAGAGCGTCGGCCTGCGGACTGAAAGGTCCCAGGTTCGATTCCAGTCAGGGGCATGTACCTGGGTTGCGGGCACATCCCCAGTAGGAGATGTGCAGGAGGCAGCTGATTGATGTTTCTCTCTCATCGATGTTTCTAACTCTCTATCTCTCTCCCTTCCTGTCTGTAAAAAATCAATAAAATATATTTAAAAAAAATCTTTTTGTTGATTTCAGAGAGGAAGGGAGAAGGAGAGAGAGATAGAAACATCAAGGATGAGAGAGCATCATGGATCGGCAGCCTCCTGCATGCCCCCCACTGGGGATGGAGCCCACAACCCAGGCCTGAGGCCTTGACCAGAATTGAACCCAGGACCCTTCAGTCCTTGTGCCGACGCTCTATCCACTGAGCCACACCGGCTAGGGCAGAATTATTTATTTATGATGTGCTGGACAGAGGACTACGACTGTGGTCACAGAGAGTAACACACAGCATCCCTGGCCTTGGCGGCTTGCAGTCCAGCCCATTAAACCAAGGGCGTGCTTTGGAGCTATAATGAGAGCAAGGATGGTTTGTGGGAAGGCAGGGAGGGCTTCGTGGAGGTGGTGACACCAGGGCTGGATATTGAGCACTGAGCAGAAGAGCTAAGAAGGAGCAGGCCTTCCCAACAAGGGGCCGAGTCCTGCAGGGACCTTACAGCAAGCTCTGTGGATGCACCCGTGTCCCTCCATCCACCCGGGAAGGCACCTGAAGAGGCTTCCCAACCACATCCTGAACCTCCGCTGGGGGTGTGCCCTGGCCCCCGAAGCCTGTGCAGCTGGCAGGCCTGATCCTGGCTTCCCAGAAGTGGCCCTCACCTAACACAGAAGGAGAGCGGGGTGGGCTGAGCGACGCTGCCAGCTCTGGAGAGACTGACTTCATCTCCAGGAAATTTGCAAGCCCATTGTGACACCATCGGTAGCTTAACATCGGCCACAACGGGAGTGTGGACATTGTGGCAACTGGCAAACACTACACATGGTGGCACCCTTTGTCCTCCCAGAAGGCCGGTTTAGCAGCAGCTACGGACCCAGAGCCGGTGGGTAAGCACTCAGCTTCTTCGCCCCTCCCTGGGGCAGTGCTAAGGGGGGTGTCCCACAGGGTCCTAGGGGCACCACAGGGGGCAGCCCCGTTGCCCACATCGGCAACCTGCTCACTCTGGCACCCTTGACTGACCACCGTCTCAACCCCCACTCCCTCACTGTGCTTCCTGGAATCACTCCTCTTGTGCCCCCAAATCCTGGCTCAGGGTCTGCTTTTTGAGGTGCCCAAATGAGATAGGCATGGAAGTGCCCAGCTGGTGTGTCTCAGTGGTTGAGCGTTGGCCTATGAACCAGGAGGTTATGGTTCGATTCCCAGTCAGGGCACAGGCCCGGGTTGCGGGCTTGATCCCCAGTGTGGGGTATGCAGGAGGCAGCCGGTCCATGATTCTCTCTCATCATGGATGTTTCTCTCTCTCCCTCTCCCCTCCTCTCTGAAATCAATAAAAATGTATATTTTTAAAAAAGAAATATAGGCATGGAAGCCAGAGAGAGCACTGCAAGGTGCACCAGGAAGGAGCAGGAGGCTAAGCGCGGAGGGCTAGTCAACATGCAGAGAAAAGAGGGCAAGGTCAGGTTTGCATTTTCGGAAGGCCGCCCTGGTGGCTGTGTGACAGATGGATGCAAAGAGAGCAAGGCCGGTAGCAGGAGGACGGTGGTGACGGCTGTGCGACAGTGTGAGTGTACTTCAAACCCCTGAGCTATATACTTAGAACATAATGGTTAGAAAGTAAGTTTTATGTTTTGTGTGTTTCAGGTCAGTGAGAGAGTCCAGGGAAGAAATGACAATGGAGGTGTGGCCCAGCCGGCGTGGCTCAGTGCTTGAGCATCGACCCATGAACCAGGAGGTCATAGTTCAATTCCCAGTCAGGGCACATGCCTGGCTTGGGCTTGATCCCCAGTGTGGGGTGTGCAGGAGGCAGCTGGTCCGTGATTCTCTCTCATCAATGTCTCTCTCTCTCTCTCTCTCTCTCTCTCTCTCTCTCCCTTCCTCTCTGAAATCAATTATATATATAAAATGGAGGTGTGCTTGCCACAGCACTGCTTGTGTGCAGCTTAACCAGGTAAGGGGCCAGGATCTGATAGAAGCTTCCCACTGTATCCTCGCACGAGCCCTACGTTACATTCCGTGAGCTTGCTGAGCTTCCTAACTAATTCTAATCGTGGGTTTGTAGGTTCTTTGGGGTTTTCTATGTGCACAGCCATGCCACCTACAAAAAAATGACAGTTTCATTTCTTCCTATGCAATGTGGGTGCTTTTATTTCTTTTTCTTGCTTTATTGCACTGGTCACGACCTCCAGTATAACAAATGGAAGAAGCAATAGCAGGCATCCTTATGTGGTTCCCCATCTCAGGGGCAAAGCTTTCAGTATTTTACCATTAAACATAATGTTTGCTCTAAGTTTTGTTTGTCCAAATTCTTTACGAAGGCATTTCCATTCTCCTCTAAGTTTGCCAGGCACCACCATGAATGGGTGTTGAATTGCATTTCTGGTTTCTCTGGGTGACCATGGGAAAGTTACTTAAACTAAAAATTATAAAATGACCTGTTGCTTTGGCATTAGATATATCTGGATTCGAATTCCAGATTCATTTTCTAGCTGTGACTCTAGACAATTTAATTACGTTTCCCCATATGGGAAATGGAGGTAATTATAGTAAGTCTGTTATAAGAATCTGAGGTTTGTTTTGGGTGTTTCTTTTTTGGGGGGGGGGGGGGCGGTTGTTGTTCCTCACCCGAGGGTATTTTTCATTGATTTTTAGAGAGAGTGGAAGGGAGGGGGAGAGACAGAGAGAGAGGAACATGGATGTGAGAGAGACACACCCATTGGTTGTCTCCTGCACAAACCCTGACCAGGGCCAGGGATCGAGCCTGCAACCCAGGTACGTGACTTTGATGAGAATGGAACCCGGGGCCCTTCAGTTGGCAGGCCGCCTCTATCCACTGAGCCACACCCACTGGGCTGAGATTTGTCTTTTTGAAACTCAAGAGCCCAAAAGGTTGGCTTTGAAGCAGAACCTCCAAAGTAATTCTCAGATGCTCTGCAGGGGCTGCTACTCCCCAGAAGCTAGAGCCTTTGCGGTGATGTGGGGGATGGGTTTGAGCTCTTCCATCCGCGAACCCACACCTCGACTCCCAGGATTCAGGGCACAAATGTGAGAGCGGTCGGCCCACTGTGCCAGCTGGTCTCCAGAGCTGCCCCCCATGGCCGCCTGCTGGCATTCACGCCCTTGTGCCATCCCCCGCTTTTGAGTCTGCGTGACTCTTGTAAGCAAGTGCATTGGCAGAAGGGGTGCCGCATGATGTCCAAAGTTAGGTCCAAAGAGGCTTTCTAGATGCTGCCTTGGACACCTTTGTACAAAGCCTGGCCACCACGTAAGAAGCACTACGACCCTGGCCGCCAGCTGGAGAGGCCGCGGATAGGAGCCACGCCACAGCCCCAGCTGAGCCCAGCTTCCCAGCCGTCCCCACCCAAGGCCATGCCTGTGCATAAAGCTGACGTGGACCCTGCAGCCCTGCACATCCCCCACCCGAGGACCACAGAGGGACTCTGGTTGATCCCACATGGCACCCTTTGTCCTCCCAGAAGGCTGATTTAGCAGCAGGTACCGACCTAGGGGCATCACAGGGGGCAACCTGCTCACTCTCGCACCCTTGACTGACTGCCCTCCCTTCCCTGTCTCAATCCCCACTCCCTCACTGTTCTTCCTGAAATCACTCCTCTGTGCCCCCAAATCCTGGCTCAGGGTCTGCTTTTTGAGGTGCCCAAGTGACATAGGCATGGAAGCCATAGAGCATTGCAGGGGGTACCAGGAACGAACAGGGCGCTGAACATGGGGGGCTCTTAAACCATGCAGCGATGCAGAGAAAGCAGGCCCCATTCCTGGCTGTCATTTTAACCCGCTCTGCTTGCGGGCCGCGGCAATAGTAACTGGGGGTTTCGTCTTTGGCCATGGGAATGGGCGAAGCACACCGTGGAGCGCTCAAACCTATGCCATCCATCTTGTTTGACCCCATTCTAGCCACTTGAGTGAACCAGATTCCAGGGCGCAGGGTAAGTGCGGAGAAAACAATGAGACGCGGAAGTCATTTCCCTCTGAGTTTCCTGCAGGCCTTTGTGCGTAAGTCCTTCTGCTAACGACAAGGAGCACAAACAGATAAGCCTCATAGCAACCTCCCGCGTTGCTACCACGATGCCCCGTCTTTTCTTAAGGACACAAAGGCTCGGAGGGAAGAACTGACTGGCCCGGTCCCCCCAGCTGGTGAAAAGGCGAAGTTGGGACTGCAGCCCGATGCTGCGCACTGCACACGGAGCTCTTGTTTTGGTCTTGGCCGGGGACTCTGAGCTGGCAATCAGGGAGACGCATTCATCTGAGCCCAGGGGACAGAAGAGGTTTGATGAGAAGAACATAGGAGCAAAAGTGCAGCCAGGCCTCCCCGGGGGGGGGGGGGGGGGGGGCAGGACCCGGACAGTGAAGCCCCTTCCAGAACCCTTCCCTGGCCCCGCATCTCACGCAGAAAGCACTCTGTTTCTTACTGAACTTCTCTATTATTCTCCGCCTCCCTGCAGGCCTGGCCTCCCTGGCCTCAAACACAATAGCCCGCCACCACCCCTCGGGGCCCAGAACAAAATTAAAATGCAGGGCCCCAGCCAGGAGCAGGAACGCTGGCCCCCCTCCCCATACGCCCACTGCCTCCACCCAAGGCAGTCGGTGGCCTCCAAGTCAGATCAGTCACCAGGGCACACTCGCTGCCTGGTCCACGGTGCGGGATGTCATGAGGCACACCTGCCCCCAACCCTGACCTTCTGAGTCTTCGCAACCAGGCTGCCGGGGGAGCAGGCAGCAGCAGGCCCAAGGCCAGGATGGTGTGAGGGGCCGGGCAGGGCCGAGGGCACCTGGAGGTGGGAGGTGGGCATCTGAGAAGCCATCTCAGGGAGGTGAGCAAGGAGGGGACGGGGGGTGCATGAGCTGAGGCTCCAAGGCCCTGGTGCATGTCCCAATGTCCCAAACACAAATTCAAAAACAGTTTTATTCATGCCCTGGCCAGTGTGGCTCACTGGATAGAGTGTTGGCCTGCAGACCAAAAGGTTCCAGGTTCTGTTCTGGTCAAGGGCACGTACTTTGGTTGTAGGATCCTCCCTGGTCCTGGACCTGGTCAGGGCTCGTGCAGAAGGCAACCAATAGAGGTGTCTCTCTCACATCAATGTTTCTGTCTGTCTTTCCCTCTCCCTAAGAATCAATGGAAAAATAGCCTCGGGTGAGGATTAACAACAACAACAAAGGATACTATTATTCAGGATGGCGACTACAGGGCATGAAACCCCAAGCATGGAGCCCCGGAGCACGGGGCCCTGTGAGTCCACTAGTCAGATGGCACAGAGCAAGGCCAGCCCTGACCCACAGGCGGGGGAGATGAAGGCCGTTCTCAGAGACCAGGGATGGCCCCAAAAGGCCTCCCCTGACTCCTGTCCTGCCAGCTAGGGAGTGTTTGCATACTTCTAGTGTCACATACTCTGTGAGGCTGAGCAGAGGTGGCTGGTGACCCACCCCAACAGCCACCCCCTTCCTTCGTCATTTGAGTCAGCAATGTACCCAAGCTGACAGGACCATCTCTCCGCCTCCCTGGCAGCAAGAGGTGGCCTATGCGACAGAAGTGGAAATAATTGGGTGGGACTTCCGAGAAATCTTTATAAAGGAGGCTGACTCAGCGGAAGGGGGTGCCCCTTGCCCCTCCCCTCCTGGCTACTTGGAGGATTTAAAGCAGCGAGCGGCATGAGCAGATGGGAGAAGTGGGTTTGGGGATGGTGGGTTCAGTTGTTCCTTGAAGAGTCCTCGAGGATGTGAATTAAGAGCGTAGAATGAGGAAGAGCATAGGAGACACGTTAAGACGGTAGGACGGCCCTAGCTGGTGTGGCTCAGTGGATAGAGCATCGGCCTGCAGACTGAAGGGTCCCAACTTTGATTCCCAGTCAGGGCACATGCCTGGGTTGTGGGCTCCATCCCCAGTAGGGAGCGTGCAGGAGGCAGCTGATCCATGATTCTCTCTCATCACTGATGTCTCTCTCCCCCTCCCTCTCTGAAATCAATAAAAATATTTAAAAAGAAGAAGAAAAAGATGGTAGGACTGACAGGATTTGATCATTGGGACCACATCCCAAACCTTCTGTGTGCGAAGCAGAGTAGAGTGTAAGCTCCGGAGGGCAGGGGCCTCGGCTCAGCACAGGGCCCAGCACATGTGGGTGGTCCCTAAACGCTGTCCAGGGAATGAATGAAGAATGAATGAAAAGTGTTCCCCATGTCCTTTGGGCCTTTCCTCCTAATGAGGAGACTCGCGGGGCCAGGCGCATCCACCCCAAGGAGCCCCCTGTCCCCAGGGGACGATTCCGGGGAATGACTTCTCTTGCTTTGTGCCAACCCTGCGTGCACACCATCCCCGCACTCAGACCCAGGCTGGGGCCCGAAGGAGGAAGACTGGAGAGACGCCACCCTGCACCGAGCTTTTCCCAACTCTGTCTCTGATGTGGTTCACAGGCCGAGTTAATGCCACATCACTTCCTCCGCAGCGTGAGAAAAGAGGAAGAACCGTCGCTCTGTGACGCTCCTCCGTCCCCGGGGAGAGCACAGAGCTGCTGGAAACAATAAAGGCAGCCTGCGCACAGGGGAGACTTTTGTCTGTGCAGCCAGGGGCTGCTGCGCCCGCCACTTCCTGCAGGGACACTCGGCAGCTTTGCAGATAAATAAATGCTCACATTCAGAATGACCAGCCTGGAACACGTTATGAGCCTTTTCTCCTCCCCAGGCTGCACAAAGATAATAAATCAAATTAGCATCCTGAGCCCCTGATGCAGCATCACCGGCCGCCAGGGCTCCGTGAGTTTCCGAAAGGCTGTTGTCAGTTACCGCCAGGCCACATGGCTGAGGCCGCAGGGTCCGCTGCTCATTCCAGACGAGCCTGGAAAAGAGGCTGCTGGACCCCAGCGTTATCATTGAGACTGGGCTGTTCCTAGAGAGGAAATAAACATGTTCATTTCTTGGTTAATAAGCGCAGGAACATGAACGAAATAGCTAACTGTCAGAGAGAGGGGGAAAGTGAGGCAGGGCGGGGGGAGGGAGGGAGGGAGGACACACTATATCAATAATCAGAACCAGAGAGCAGGGATTTTCCTGCTCCGTGTTCTGCCTAACATCGTGACTTACCCCACAGCGGCATGCCTTCAGCAGATGTTGGAGAAATCACATTGGAAGTGAAATCTGTCCTCATTTCAGATTGCTGATTGGGTTTGGACAATGAAGCGGGGTGGGGGGAAGAGAACAAGACGGTGTGGAAGTGCCTTCTACCGGATATCGAAATGGACCAATGTTGGGGTGTTTTTTTGAACTGCCGCCTCTCTCGGGGCCCCGGAAGGAGCAGGGCAGCACGGAGCATGGAGCAGCTCTCCACATGGCACATGTGGCCCTACCGGGCAGCACGTTGCGCGGATGGTGGTGTCCCTGATGTGGTCAGTGAATGAAGAACTGGCCGCTGAGTGTGAGCCATGCTCTCCCCATCCCACCACCCACCTGCGGAAGGAAAGCCGATGAGCCATGTCTGGTACACGCCTCTCTTCTTGCCGTAGGTTTACAATCCGTTCCAGGTGGCCTGACCCAGAGCCGAAGTCCTACAGAGAAGGGACAAGGTGTGTGTGTGTGGGGGGGGGGGGCGCGGGGATGACTGAGGCCAAGTAAAAGCTGCCTTGGGTATGTGCCTCAGCAAGTTCAAGTGCTGCCATGCTGATTGGCTTGAGTGGGGGAGGGGTAGAGGTGGGAGGTTAATATGCATTTTAAAATAAGTTTTATTTATTTATTTATTTTTATTTATTTGTTAATCCTCACTCGAGGATATTTTTCCATTGATTCTTAGAGTGGAAGAGAGAGAGAAAGACAGACAGAAACATCGATGTGAAAGAAACACATGGATTGGTTGCCTCCTGCATGAGCCCTGACCAGGGCCAGGGACAGGGAGGAGCCTGCAACCAAGGTACGTGCCCTTGACCAGAATCAAACCCTGGACCCTACCCACTGAACCAAACCGGCCAGGGCTAATATGCATTTTGAATAGGAATTTCCTGTTACCTGCAAACATTGGAAAAAACAGCTGGAGATTGTATTAAGGTAGAACAAACCACTTAGAAGGAACAAGGGGTAGGGCTGTTTTCTCTAATTGTCATCAATGATTCTGTCAGTCATTCAGACCCATATTCATATGTGCCAGCCACACGCAAAATAAATAGCTCTCACAACAGCGTAATGCTTAACCACCCGGCCTCTGGGAGCCCTGGGATCACATCCCCACGGTCATTTAACCAGCTGGGTGACGGAGCGAGTTACTTAACTGACCTTTCACCAGGCCTCAGTTTCTTGATCTGTCAAGTCAGAGGACTTGTGAGGCGGTAGGCGCAGAGCCGGGGCGCGGGAGCCACTGTTATTCTGGGCCATCCCCCCAGCCCAGCCCAGCCCCGCTCGGGGCCACCGTCCACAGCTTGGTGGCATTTCCGAGGCTGGCCGAGCCCTCGGCCGCTGGGCCGTGACCCTGGAAATCCGCCAGACACTAGTCCAGGGAGCATGGCGGGGGGGGGGGGGGGAGCGGGGAGGGTTTCTCCTCGAGCCGCGCTTTTCCGCAGCATCTCCGAGTCTGCAAACGGACTTGGGAGGAGAGGAAGAAGCGCGAGGTGCTCTTTCCATCTGAGACACCCCCTCCCGGAGAGCCCCCCTCCCCCCGCCCAGCTCCGAGTGAAATCTTAGAAGCGGCCTCGGCCGGGCTGGAACGGAATGCGGGAGCCCGTGGCAGCCGGAGCCGGTCGGCCCGAAGGTCAGCGAGTTGTTTTGAGTTCTCGTACCCGGAAGGGGGGGCGGGGAGGGGAGGACGCCGGGGCCCGGGAGACCCGCGTCAGAGCAGAAATTGTTTGTGCTCCGGAACGGGCGGCCCAGCGGAAGCCGCGCCGGGGGCGGGTCACGTGCGGCGGCGCAGCTGGCGGGGGAGCCGCGCCGGGCCGGGCGGGCGGGAGTGGCGCCGGGCGGCGGCTTTCGCGGCCGAGGGTGGAACCGGCGGGATCGGGGCGCCACGAGCGAGCGAGCGGCGCCCCGAGTCCGGGGCGAGGGAGGCGGGAGCCATGGAGGGGCCGGGGCGGGAGCCGGGGCGCTGGGAGCTCCGCGTGGTGCCGCGCGGGCGGAATGGGGAATGGGGGGGCGGGGGATTACGGAAGCTCCCCCCCCCAGGCCGAAGTGGTGAGAGCGGGACCGACGCGGAGACGGCGCGGGCGTCTGAACCCAGAGAATGGAGGCGCCGCTCCCGTCATCGCCGGCCTTGTTTTCATCTCGCACGCAAATCCCGGAACCGCCATACCTTTATGCTCGGGGGAGGCTGCGTCCCGCATGGCGACGCAGGGCGGGGATCGGCCGGGGAGGGCGGCCGAGGTAGCTCAGCAGAGGGTGCGGATCGCAGCCTCGGGGTACACGACACCCGCCTCCCCCGGAAGGGCGGGCGGGGAGAGGTGCGGGCCCCTCTGGGGGCTCCCGGGGATGCGGGGGCCGCAGCGCGGGAGACGCTGCTCTAGAAACACCGTCGGCCCCGCTGCAAGGACAGGAGTGGCCTCGTGGCCGGGGGTGAGGACTCTCCCGCTGCCGAAAGTCCCTCGCGCTGCCCCATCGTGGGAAGGAAAGGACACAAACTTGGCCACGCGCCAGGGCCCTTAGGACGCCTGACTTTGGTGCCCCCCCCCCCCAGTGGCCCCAAATGCCCCCCCCATAGTCCACGAGGTTCAGGTCCAAGGCCTGGAAGAGTGGGGGGAGTGTGCTCAGGCCTTGGATGGGAAACCCACCCACGTCCCTCTCCGGCGCCACGCGGGGAAGGCGCGGAACTGTCTCCCAAAGTTTCCCGCGCCCCCTCCCTCCCCCCCACCCCGTCGGGGAAGGATAGCTCTTTCGGAGATGGGGGCGGGGGTGGCTTCAGAAAGAGGAGCGTGTTCATCCCTTTTCCCGCGACCCGGGCGCAGGAGAGGGGCGCGGGCCGCCAGCGTGTTTTCCCCTCCCGAGTGGCGGCGCCTGGCACGCTGACATGTCGGAGTCGCAGCAGCCGGCGCTGTGCAGAGTCTGGGACGACGCGAGACGCCATTTGCATCCCTCCTCCCTCCTGCAGGTTGGCGGGGGCGAGAGTGTTGCCCGCCGCGGAAGCGGCTTCCTGGCAGTGACACTGATTAGATGCTGTGTCGCTACGTGCACGGAATCGGGGTGGGCCCGCGCCTCTCCTGCGCGCGTGCACTTTCTGTTGGAAAAGTTGCGTGCCCCCTCCGTCACCCCCTGCACACACACGCACACGCACACGCACTCGCCGCACAGCTGCTGTCTCCGGGGCGGCATTTGGCGAGCACGTTCGCTCAGCCCGAGGGACCGGGGATCGCGCCGGCGCGGGGAGGCCGCCGGGCCCGGGCCGCGGAAATCCAGCCCTGGCTTTGCGTGGAGCTGCCGAGCGCGGCGCTGACGCGCGCCCGGCCAGCCGAGGCCTGGTTTCCATCTGCCCCTTTCGCCTCTGTGTTAAGTTCGCCGGGGAAAACCCGATGATCCGTGCAGAGCCCCTCAGAGGAGAACCCCCCCCCCCCGACTCTGACCGATGGAAAAAGTGACAGTATAGGTCAGAGCGGGCTCCCCGCGACTGTTCAGGCGGCCGCCGCCGTTCCCTGGGCTTGGGGAGGATGGGCGCCTCGCCAGGAAACCGCCAAAGGAGGAGCCACGAGGGCCGCCTGCCCCTTCCCGGGCTGGAAAACGTGGATTCTTGGAGAGACCAGAAAATGTGGTCAGACAGCTGCCCATCTAAACACAGGCTGCCATGTAGCGTTCAAGCACGATCCGTCTTTTTCTTAATCAAGTGCACGTTGACTCCGTCATGAATACTGAGAACTGGTGACTGGGTAGGCGAGGAGCTCGCGCAGCCTGGGACCAGAGATGCGGGGTGAGCGCCGTGCCCCCTGGCACTACCCGTGTGTCCTGGGAAGACGCGGCCCCCCTGGCACGCCACCTTCGAGGACTTTTATTTGCAGTTTTATTTGGGGGCTGCTTACTCCTTGCCAACGCCGGCCTGGGATTGTTTGTACTTTTCTCGTAGATGGTGCTGGGCTTCGGCTTGTGTAGTCCACGTTTTTCTCTTGGTTTTTTCTTTCCCTGCTACGTGCTGCTGGGTGCGGGGAGGAACCCCCACCGCGTGTGCTGCCGCCGCCCCCGCCTCGGGGGAAGGGAGTGTGAACTCCCCGGGTGGTGCCCGAGAACTGGGATTCTGACTTGGGGCTGTGGGTTGATCGGAGGCTGTGAAGACGTCCCCGAGGTGACCAAGGCTTTGGGAGCAAACCTGGCGGCGCTCGCGTCTTTGTCTTTGCGCGGGGCGGGGGGTGGGGGGGGCGGGGGGAGGCGGCAGCCTGGCACGCACAGTCCTGATAAGGATCACCGTCTTTGCGCGGGGCGGGGGGTGGGGGGGCGGGGGGAGGCGGCAGCCTGGCACGCACAGTCCTGATAAGGATCACCGGGGAGTGATTAGGTGGACGCCGCAGCCGCGAGAGCGAAAGGCCATTTGCCTTGTCTGAAAAGGAAGAATGATGCGTGACCTTGGAGAGGCCAGACCCCGGAGCAAGTGGCCCTGAGGCCTCCTCAGGCCCCTCTTTGCCCCAACTCCTCCCCATCACACAGGAGACCCCATTTCAAAGAAAATGAGAAGCTTTTAGAAATTGGAAATCCGATGTATCCTATAGTATAAATAGGCGTGCGCGAGCGCGTGCGCGAGCCCCTACAATGAGGCCCACCCAGTGCCTCCTTGAGCCATCAAAAGTGTGGCCTGGCCCTAGCTGGTTTGGCTCAGTGGGTAGAGCCTCGGCTTGCAGACGGAAGGGTCCTGGATTCGGTCAAAGGCAAGTACCTCTGTTGCAGGCTCCTCCCCGGCCCGGGTCATGCAGGAGACAGCCAATCTATGCGTTTCACATCGATGTTTCTGTCTTTCCCTCTCTATTCCACTCTCTAAAAATCAATGGAAAAACATCCTCGGGTGAGGATTTAAACAAACAAAAAAAGCGTGGCCTGGTAGAGTCCATGGGGGTCTCTACACCAGTGCTGTTTGCCCAAGGCCTCAGGGAGAGGGTGGGTAATGGTGCCTGCGCCCTGGCAGCAGCTTCCCATTAATCCAGTCTAAATGAGCGCCATTACAGCCCACATTCCTCCTACATCACAGCCGCCCGGGGAGGCCTGTAATGAAAAGTCTGGTGGCCACGGAGAGCTCATTTTGCCTTAACTTTTTCGTGGGTGATGGTGTCCTTGCGCCCTGCCCAAACCTTACTCCATCCTGGCTTCCAAGAACTGAAACACAGACGTTTTTCTTACCTCCTCCCCATTCAAAGGCAAGAGTACCAATCCTAACAGTACATTGTAGCGCTGTGTAGTGTGCTAGGTGCTTTATGTACTACCTCATTCTCCCAGCAACCCTGAGTTAGAAACATTATTGTGGGCCTCCTTTCTTCTTTTTAATCCTCACCGAAGCTATTCCTCCATTGATTTTAAGAGAGTGAAAGGAGAGGGAAAGACAGAAATAGATATCGGCTGCTGCCTGCATGAGCCCGGACCAGAGCCCGGCCTGGGAGGAGCCTGCAACCGACGTACGTGTCCTTGACTGGAATCGAACCTGGGGCCCTTTGGTCCGCAGGCCAACGCTCTATCCACTGAGCCACACCGATTGGGCTATGGAGCCTCATTTTACAGATGAGGACACCGAGGCCCAGACTGAGGCGGCTTGCCTAGGGGGGCACAGGGTGGGGCGGGAAGTAGGGCTGCTGCCACTCCAATGTTGTGTACTGAGGCAAGCTGTTGCGGGTGTTTGGAGAGGACTGCCTGGACTCCCCACCGTCCAAAGTGAAAAGTTGTGGGAAGAAACTATAAGGTCTAACATCTGGCCTTTCTTTTGCAAAGGAAACTTCCGGAGCGGCGTGTAGAAGCAGCTTGTTATTGTGGCTCCGCAGCAGAGAAAGGGTCGGCGAAGGCGGTGCAAAGGCCCCTCGCCCCACCTCGCCGCTTAGCATCCGGCGCTCACGTCCGCCGGAGGTGACTGGGGGTTGGGGGCCGCCGAGGGCTCCTTATCGCCGAGCGTCAGTGGTCCCCGGGGGCGGAGCTAAACGGCCGCCGGCGGGGGCGGCTGGGTCACCACCATCCCCCGGCTCCTCGCCCTGAACTGGCCCGACGCCCGGCAGCGCCTTCCGCATCCTCGAGCCTCCGCTGGAGCTGCCAGCACCGAGCCCAGAGCCCCGGCGGGGGCTGGGGAGGCCACCAGTCAGCCCCGGTTGGGACCCCCGGCTCTCGGTTGCTCACACTGGGGACACACACACACACACACACACACACACACACACGAGCCCAGCTCCCAGCCCCTCCCCCCTCTCCGGGCTCAGGCGCTCGGAAGCCCAAGGCGATCGTAAGCTGCACTGAGCCGGGGGAGAGTGGGGGTGCAGGGGCCTCGCCGCCCTCGGCTTCCCGGCGTCCCCGTGCACGCGGGCGCCCCTGCGGCGCGCAGCCAGGCCTGGGGATTCCGCCGCGTCCTCCGCTCGGGGAAGTGGCCGCGGCCGGCAGGGACTTGCCAGCTGTGTTCCTTGCTGACCGGGATCAGAGGGTCGGGTCGGCCTGTGGTGGGGAGAATACGCGCTCCGGCGAAGCTTGGCTCGACCTCGGGCGGCGGCGAGCAGGCGCTCAGCCAGCATGTCTTGGATTGACCACAGCCTGTCACCCAACGACCCGGTGTGTGTGTGTGTGTGGGGGGGATGTTCGTGATCCGAGGTGGCGTGGGATGATCGCCTCCCCACCTCCTCCAGCCTTTACTTTTTAGCTCGCGAAGACCTTGGAACGAACTGCCCTGGCCACCCCGGGGCCGCTGCCCGCCCGACCGCACTTGCCGGCGGTGCGAGGGGCGCCGGGAGCTGGGCGGGCTGCCCAACGCGGGAGGGAGCGCAGCAGCCCGCGCGCCTCCAGGCAGAACACACGCCTTTCCCGGAACCTTGAAACCCAGGGGAGCCGCTGCCATCTTCGCGTGACGAGCAGCGACACGCCGGTGATTAAGTGTTTCTTTCCGGCTCCCTCCCCGGTTGCGGCTCTCCTTCCCGCAGGGCTGGGAGAATAAAACCCGGGGAAACACACACACAGCCGCGCTCTCCGCTCCACGTCCCTACTGATCTCCCGGGGCGAGTCCACGCTGGGCGCCGCCTGCCCTCCACACCTTGCCTCGCGGAGGATCGAGGCTTTGGGGGTCCAGGGCCACATGCCTCGGTTGCCATGGCCTAGGCCTGGATCTGGGAGTTTAAAGGGGAGGGGGCACCCACGGCTGAAGCCACCAGACCCCCATCTCTTAAAGGATTAAACCTTAACCCAGGAACCCTCCCACCACACACATCAAGGGACCAATTCTATCGCCCCTCCTGGGATTACTTGGGCTCACGGGTCCATAAAACACTTCCGGCCGGGCAGAGGGTCTGTCTGCAGAAATACTTAAAAACGGTCCTCCGGGCCTGGGGTGGAATTGACCCCCTGGAGGGAATGAGTAAACAGACGGCGGTTTGCAGGCTGTGGAAGGAGCTGCCTAAAATGGGGGTGGTGGGGGCTGACTCAAGCCGGATGGTGGCCTGGACCCCAGTAGCTAGACCTCAGAAAAGGGTGTAGCATTCACTACGTGACATGAAGCTGGGGGAGGGGATGCGGGAAGGAGCAGGCCAGTTTCACCTGGTTCTGGCCCCAGCTCAACAGGCCTAGATTCCTGAGACCTGGGGGAGGAGGCGCTCAGTCCCCTCATCTTGGCGTTGGGAGGCCCCTTACCTGCCCCTCGCAGGTGGGGTTCTGAGGACCAGCGTGTTAAAGCTCTTTGTAAACGGGGCGTGACCTCTGCACTTTACGGTGACGAATGCTCAGTTTCACCCTGGAAAACACAATGACTTGCTGATTAAAAGAAAACAAAACAATGTGAAAAGCAGCCCGACCGCCAAGCCAGGCAGGAGTGCGGGAGATAAAGGAGATCCAGAAGCAACTTCATTTGAACTCCTCTCCTTCTGCATCACTCCGAGTTAAGTTTCTGAAGTAATGGGAGAATCTTTGGAATGTTGTAAGAAAACTCCCGGTCAAAAAATGGGGGGGGGGTGTTAAAGGAAGAAAATTGGGTCAAACCACATTGTACAAAGGAAACTGGATAAAGAACATCAATGGCTAGGTACCCTCCTGCCAGCCGGGAGAGCAGGTGCCAGGGATACCCACTCCACCCCCGGGACCCCCGAGGTGACGTAGGCGGTCAGGGTGGGGACAGCGACGAAGGGCAATCATTTGCTTCAAATGCACATCAGAAGGAAGACGTAGGCCCGCCTCCGCCTCCTGAAGGCCCAGAGCTACTAAAAGCGCCCCGTGACCTCCTTCCCCGCAGATGGACTCACGGCAGCGTGACCGGCCCCAGGTGACGCCCAGGCTGCGCCCTCACCCCGCCGGGAAGACAGCGAGAGCGGGCCTCTGGCTGGACCGCCCGCCGACCTGCCTGGCCCCGAGGCCTCAGGGCAGGGTCTAGGCCGCTGCCCCTGGTGCTGCGCCCTCCCCGCCCTGGCACGGAGCCGGGATCCCGAGGCCTCCCCCGCCCGCCGCCCCCCTCCGCCCCTCGTGATTCATTCAGCCGCGGAGCCGAGAGCTGTTTACCTCTCCGCCCAGGGCGACTCGATCTGCGTAAAAAGCCCGAACGCCGGCGCAGACCAGTAGGGGGGGATTGTCCTATAGAGATTATTTCTCCTCCTGGGCTTTTAAAAAAAAAACAACGAGAAGGCTCGGTTGGAAAGGGGGTGGGGTGGCGTGCTGCTGCTGTTTTTCAAAACACCGTATTTGAAAGAGAAACAAAAGCCACACAAAAGCTGTTTCGGAGGGACCAAGGCTTTTTTTTACATATAAAAAGTGCAGCGAATACCTCGGGGGCCCCCAGCAGTGATCAACTAAATGGATGGCCGATTCCGACCATTAGCAGTTAATCTGTTATCTGCGATCAGCAAACAAGTTTTGAGGCCCGAAGGACACCGAATTCCGGTTCTAGTCGGCGGCGTGGTATCGGATCTGTGGGGCACGTCCGGTGCTCTCGGTTTCTCGGGTGCGAACCCACCTTCCGCAAACGTGGGTTTCCCAGGGTGTGTGTTGGGGGGGGGGGGGGGCGGGCAGGCTTGAGCCACAGCAGATTCACGGGCGGCCAAGGTGCCTCCACCTGCATCGCCCTCGGCCGGAGCTGGTCTGGTTCCGATTGTTCCAAATTGGTTTGCACCCCCGACCCCCACCTTCACCCCCCGTTTCGCAGACCTCATTTTACTCGAGGCCAACAAACGTGGAACGAATGACAAACTAGAGTGAGGCTCTGGGCCCGGAAGGCAGCTCGGCGCGCGGCCTCGCCCTCGGAACCCCACTCTGGTGCCCAGAGCCCCCGGCCGCCCCGCCGCAACCTGCCTGCAGCTTCGCCCCGCGCCGGCCGGGCGGGCGGGGAAGGCCGGGAGGCGCAGCGCCCGGAGCTGCACAATGATAAATACTGCGCAGACAGCCCATAAATAATTTGCATTATGTTCAGCTGACAACGCAGGGCGATTAATTTTAATAGCTACATATTTGCCTGGGCTGCTGCTTTCGTAGGCCCAGTAATGAAAGGCGAGAGGCCGCCCTGGCTCCGTGCTCGGGGTTCCGCAAGGCAGCAAAGAGGTGCGGGAGGGCAGGACGCGGCATCTCCTCCAGGCAGCCCTCCTGTCGCCCTCCGCGCGGTGTTGGGGGTGGAATGCACCCCCCCTCCCCCTGCCTGGAGCAACAGGAGCCGCCGTAGTGACACTGCACATTTGTCCCGGTGGGAGCCACTTGTGGGCCGGGAGACCTTCCCGGAGGCGGTGCCCACACCCCCTCCCCCCGCCCCGCACAAGTCCGGAGCGAACTCCGGAGGGGATTTCACGTTTGGTTTGGTGGGGGCAGGGGATGCTGGTGTGGTCTTTCCGCCCTCGGGACCCCGGCAAGGGACCGAACAAAGGTCAGCTGCCCCAAGGGCCTCTCCGCGCGTGTCCTGAGTCCTGCCGTCCCGCGCCCCGCGGGAGGCCCCCCCTAAAATGCTTTCTGAGCTCCTCGATTGAAAGGTCCGTACACATAAAGGGCAGGAGAAGGGGTTTGGAAGAGCTCCTCCAAAGAGGGGGAGGGGGGGCGCGCGGCGAGGGAGGACGCGGGGCAGCCGCCGCGGTCCCGCGGAGGCCGGGTGCGCGCGTGTGCGTGTCTCCGTGCGTCCGGATGACAAAGCCCCGCCGCCGCCAGCGAGCGCCTGCCGGTGGGGGAGGGGAGGGGAGGGCGGCGGGAGCCAGCGCGCTCGGAGGTGGCGGGGAAGCGAGGGCTCCCGGCAGAAGGGGTTCATTCATGAGCTGGAGGCCTCCCGGCCGGGCCAGGCGCAGCCTCCGGAAGCCAACACCTGCGTATTTTCAGTTTTGGAAAGGGGCGAGCGCGCCGATCATTACCATATTTTAATTGCCTTTCGCAAAGGTCACCTCTAATTATGGGTTGCGAGGAGGTTGGCCAGAGGCTGGAGCCCTTTATTGTTTATGTGTGTGTGGGGGGGGGGGGGGCGCTGCGACAATGCGCCCGGCTCTTCTCGAAATGCCAATCCGTGGGTGTCCGCGCGCCTGCGAGGCGGTCACGACGTGCTGGATCCACGCAGACAGACCGGGCTGCGCACACAATAAAAGCCGAGCAGGCGGCGAAGGGCCGCGCAAGCCCCACGGCTTTTCTTAGAAACGTGGTGCGAAGAGACTTGGCAATAATAACACTCAGCAGGCTGAAATCAGGGCGGGAAGAGGAACACGCGCTTTCGTTTGTAGCGCCACAAGCTGTGCTTAACCCGTCTGATCCCCCGAGAGCTGCTGTGCCCACGTGGAGTCGGTCCCGCGCCGGGACAGGTGCCGGCGCCCGGCGGCTCGGGACTCCCTGGCTGGCCGCCTGACTCGAGCATGAATCTCTTCCTTTAATTCAGCGTGCTTGTCAGTTACAGCGCCGGGGGATCCTTAACGATGTCTGTTTTATGGAAAATGATACCCGGCTAGTTGAAAAAAATGAGGGTTTTTTTTTAACTTTTAAAAGTTTGCATTTTCTTACTTTTCACCACTTGCAGAAGCAATGGAGGCAGAAGCAGCTCATCTTAACCTGGAGGGAGGGAGACGAGCAGTGGGACGGTTGCTGGAGGGTCAGCGTCCCTGGGAGGATATGTTGGAGATGAGGGGGTGGAGATCACTGAAGAGCTGGTGGGTCAGGGTTGGGCAGAGGCCACTCTGAACTTGACTTTCTCCAAGGAGTCTGGCCTCTCTGAGCCACCGTGCTGTTTCTGGGGGTCCCACCTGGCAGAGTCAAGAGCCTCGGAGAATTGGGGGATTTTGTACTGGCTTTGCTTCCTGCCTGCCCCCCACACCTGGCCTCCCCAACAGCCAGCTCTGCCCAGAGAAGGCAGAGCCAAATGACTGCTCCAACCCCCCAGAGACCGCCTGGCTTTCTCCTCCCCTGTAATCAAAACCAGATGCACTTACGCGCCTTTCATCAGAGGAAGCCCGGGGCCCTTTAACAGGCTCCAATAAAAGCCCTGCTAGGGCCTACCAGCCTGCTGCGGGCCTGGGCCCATTGCTCTGCTGCAGAAGCCTGGGGCTGCCGTCAGGTTCGCCCGCCCCGGAGCCCCAGAGGCCGAGGACATCTCCCCACCCAGGCAGCCTTTCCAGGCAGGTAGGGGCCAGGGTCCCTGCCAGGTGTGTGGGTGCAGCCATGGGAGGGAAGTCAGCGCAAGCAGAGCAACCTGTGAGACCACCGGAGGGGCTGAAAGAGTTGAGGTGGGGGCCGGGGTGGGGGGGGGCGCGTGATGATCAAGGTATTCTGAAAGGTATTCTGAGTCCCTAGCCCACGCATGCGGCGTTTCTGTCTCTCCCACTAGCCTACGAATTCCCCAAGGACAGAGAATGTCTAATTTACCTTTGTAAGCCCAGCACGGGGCCAGGCACAAAATATGTGATCGGGTTCAGCATCGACCTATGAACCAGGAGGTCACAGTTCGATTCCTAGGGGTCAGGGCACAGGCCCAGGTTGTGGGCTTGATCCCCAGTGTGGGTGTGTGTGGGAGGCAGCTGATCAGTGTTTCTCTCTTTCATCATTGATGTATCTCTCTCTCCCTCTCCCTTCCTCTCTGAAATCAATACAAATATATAAAAAAAGAAAAAGAAAAAAAGATGGGAGTTTCCTGGTCTGTAAAATGCGCATGAGAAGGCCTCCATCACAGGGCTGGGGAGAGAATAGGTGAAGTTACTGCGTGTAAAACACGGGGAAAGGTTGTGTCCTGGTTCTGGAGCCGGCAGGGGGGGGCGGGGGGGGGCTGGTGCTGTTTGAGTGTTGGAAGGTCCTCGTTGGGGACAGCCTCACTGACCTGGCTGGGATTTGGGTCTGAGGAGAGAATTACTTCTAAGATGTCTGTCCCCGTTGCTCTTGTGAATTGGGAGGGCAGCCTCGCCAGCTGTGGGATTCAGGCTCCGGGGGAGGGGCAGGGCCCAGGCCCTGTGCTTCCCTGCACGCGACTGACTGTGCCTGAGCCCTCCTTGTGCACTGAGGGCCGAGCCACCCCAGAGAGTGGCGGGCAGATCAGCCCGATGGTGCTGGCTCTCTGTGGCCAGGGCGGGAGCTGTCCCTTCGCTCGCCCTCTGCTCCACTTTCATGCAGTATTTGATCTTTGGCAAGTTCATCCCTTAACATTTGGCAGGTGGGGATGGGGTGCTGCCTACTTTTCTTTGCTGCTTGTCCCATTCTGGCCTGTTCAGTAACTCCCCACCTACTCCCTCCCCCCCACACACACACATACACACACACACACACACACACACACACACACACAGTTTGGCCTATTTATCTCCTGCTCCCCGGCTGCCCTGCTTGGTGGGGTAAAGGTTAGGACCTGGGCTCCCCCCACCCCCCTCCACAGCCATCCACATTCCTGATGTCTTGCAGCCCCTGCCCAGGTCAACCCTGAGCTCAGCACCCCCAGGAGACAGTCCGTGAGCCCAGCTTCAGGGAAGGGACGGGAGGAGGGAGGGGCCAGTGGCACCACCGACTCAGTACTGTAAATGGAAATGCATGTGCCTGGCCCTAGCTGATTTGACTCAGGGGATAGAGCGTGGGCCTGCGGACTAAAGGGTCCTGGGTTCAATTCCGGTCCAGGGCACATGTCCAGTGGGGGCCGTGCAGGAGGCAGCCAATCCATGATTCTCTCTCATCATGGATGTTTCTATCTCTCTCTCCTTCTCCCTTCCTCTCTGAAATCAATAAAAATAGATTTAAAAAAGAAAACAAAATGCATGTGTCTGGAGTATGACACAAGTCGGGGAGCTGGGGTCAGAGATGGAAAATAGTGGGCTTTGCAGGAGGGTGGATTGAGAAGAAAATGAGGTAATGACAGTCCTTCCAGACTTCACCCCTACCCGTCCCTGACCAGAGAATCTTCGAGAAGCAGCAAGGAAAAGGTGGGGAGAGAAGAGAATAGAGGGACAGGAAAGCTCACCCAGAGAAAATGCTTGTCCCTCCTTTTAGGGGAGATGTGAGATCAGATGTGCGGAGGAGGCAGGTCACTGGCCAGCGGGGCTCAGTGGTTGAGTGTCAACCTATGAACCAGGAGTTCAGGGTTCAATTCCCAGTCAGGGCACATGCCCAGATTGTGGGCTTGATCTCCAGTGTAGGGTGTGCAGGAGGCAGCTGATCCATGATTCTCATCATTGATGTTTCTCTCTCTCTCCCTCTCCTTTCCTCTCTCTGAAATCAATAAACACACACATATATAGATATACAGATTTTTTAAATTCCTCACCAGAGGATATTTTTCCATTGATTTTTAGAGAGAATGGAAGGGAGAGGGAAAGACAGAGAACATTGAGAGGAGCCTGCAACCGAGGTACATTCCCTTGACTGGAATCAAACCCTGGACTCTTTGGTCCGCAGTCTGATGCTCTAGCCACTGAACCAAACCGGCCAGGGCAATAAAAACATATTAAAAAACAAACAAACAAAACCTCATCTCCCCCACTTACTGTCCCCAAAAGAAGGGCCAGAGCATGTGGGCAGCCAGGGGGCTGGCTGGGAAGCAATTGGCTTCTGCTCGTGGATTCTGTGGGTGGGGGTTTTGGTGGAAAGACTCAGCAGCTGGGGACTAGAATCATCTGGAAACGCCTCCCTATGTAGCCAGCTACTGATTGGGGCCTCAGCTGTGTTCCATACACACGCCTGGGCGGCCCCTGCGGCCTGGGCTTCCTCCCAGCAGGGTGGCTTAAGGGTAGTAGGACTGGAAGTTACTGGCAGCTCAGGGATTCTAAAGCAACGCATGTGCAGCCCACAAACAGCTGGGAGCTGGGAGCTGCGTCACCTCCTGACCTGCCCTCGGAAGTCACCGAGCAGCAGCGGCATTCACGCTGCCGTCTAGTCTAGTGTTTTTACAGTAAGTCGCGGGGCCACTCAGATTCAAGAGGAAGGGACACAGACCCTCCCTCTCAATGGGAAGAGTGTCAAGAACTTGTGGCCATTGGGAAAAAAGAAAGCAAGCCCTGCCACGCACTGCTGAGAGCTAAGCTTAATTAGCAGCGGCCCCAAACAGAAGAGTCTACGTTATAATAGGAGCTTGTACCCTCCAGAGGGTGGGTGGGGGGACAGGGAGCTGAAACTAGGCCAAGGTCAGAGAAACAGAGCCATGAAGCCAGTCTGGATCTTCTGAGCAATAGCAGATCAAAGGCCAGCTCCTCCATGAGCTCGTGCAGAGTGGGGAGGACAGAGGAACGTGGGCGGTGGGCCCTTCAGAAGCGAAAGGGAAAGTGGGTAGGCGATGCGAATGGCAATCTGGTTGCCACCAGCCTTTGCCCACCATCTTGGGGGGGAATCTGTGGTAACCCTTTATGGCTCCAGGCAATTATTTTCACTGTTTGTTTACAAATCAGTTTTTTTCCCAACAGACAGATACCTTTACGTACAAAGCTGGATATGTAGTCAGTGTATTTCCTAAAGGAAGTGTGGAAAACACAATACATTATTCTAATAAGAAATTACTCTAATACTTAATGTGCCCCTACCCCCAAGGTGTGGTTTTCAATAACCAGCATGCAGCTCGGCCAGTGTGGCTCAGTGGTTGAATGTCAACCTATGAACCAGGAGGTCACAGTTCAATTCCCGGTCAGGACACATGCCTGGGTTGTGGGCTGGATCCCCAGTGTGGGGCGTGCAGGAGGCAGCTGATCCATGGTTGTCTCTCATCATGGATGTTTCTCTTTCTCTCCCTCTCCCTTTCTCTCTGAAATCAATTTTTTAAAAATATCCAGCAGGATACGTTGTGACTGCAAGGGGCTGGGTACATCTCTAGGGCCCCAGGTTCGCATTCTCCTTGTCTCTAACCCCTGAATGGAGAGTTTGACTTCAAATTTCATGCTCGGGGTTTCACAGGCGGCATAATTGTATTTGCCTTTGCCTTTGATCTGCTATTTGATCTGCTATTTCATTGTGGCTCGACTAGGAGATAGAGACACGGTAGAGAAACCTGATTCTGTTTTGCTTGGGAATCATCAGTTATTATTTTCTCTGCTCCCTTAACACGACACACCTTCCCTAAGATGAAATCTACTCATTTTCCCAACAGGCAGGCGCACCCTCTGGCCTGCTTTCCTTTTCGCTCATCATTTCCTTCTCAGCCCGGCTTTGGGGCACGAGGTTCATGCTTTGGATGTTGATGCAAATGGAAGCCCAGAGTTCCTGGAGAGTTCCTGGGTGAACTCTGACCTACCCGTCTGGCTCCTGACCTCACCCTGATTTCCCAGGATGCACCTGGCTCGCCCCTGCCTTCCTTCAGGTGATTGGGGTCTGCAGGGCCCAGTCTTTCTATGACCCAGGAGACCCAGATTCAGCCAGAACCTTGGGGCTCAGAACTGAGCCATATTCGGGGTGGCCCCTCAGATAAGCTGGCTTCTCTGGCAGGACCCATGCGGCAGGCTGTGCAGTCTGCACACTACACCCAGGTCCCAGCCAAGATGAGGCGTTAGGGACTGGCACGCAGGCCCATGGGCACAGTTCTCCGCTTCTCACCAAGCCAAGCCACGGGGTAGGTTAGTGGCAGCTCTATTCTCAGGGCAGAGGAGAAGCAGAGTCTCTCTCTCTGATCAAGAAGAAAAGAGATGCTGACACAGGGCCGGATGGGGGTCAAAAGGGCATCTTGGCAGCAGAGCAGGCCTAAGGCTGCAGCCCGGCCCAGTGTTGACCCAGCAGGTTGGTTCAATAGGCCCATTGACTCGATCTTTGTTTTGTTACCGCTCATCTGCTGGTCCAGTGTTCATAAATTACTGGGTCACTTCTAGGCTTGGTTTGGGTGTTAAAAAAAAAAAAAAAAAAAGACTGCGGTGTCACCCTAGCGAAGTGTCTTGTTTAGCTAGCAAGGTGGGATTTGGGGGTCTGTTTTCTTTGGTTTGGAATGTGAAGCCTTTAAGTGTGGGGTGTCAGGTATAAGGTGTCTGAGTGTAAGACCCTAACGCTGGTGCAATAGAGTTTGACATCCTAACAAGTTACCTGTGAACAAACATTCACACTCACGTGTGGCGGATGAAGAGAATTTGCATTTAAAAGTGCAGGATCTCCGGGGAAAGCAGCTCCTAATCAAATGAGGGCTTTGGTGGGGCCAGCAGTGCTGGTGCGGGAAGCCTCAGGTCACTGGGTTGCTATTGGGAATTCCATTAATACTTAGCAAGCCGTTTCCACAGTAGGAGCCATAAATGGGGGGTCTCTTGGGAAGGCCACATTCAGGGCCTGCTCTCCCCTCATCACCAGGAACGTGTAGCCCCGGGCCCCCAGCCCACTCACCTCCCCTCCCGCTTTTTCTACACTTTGGGTAATTTGAGTTGGGTGTTTTGAAGGAAGAGACTTTCAAAGGGCATTCATTACATCATTGTCACTGGGATTTCTCAGAGTTTTATTTTTTTATAAATATATTTTTACTGATTTCATAGACGAAGGGAAAGGGAGAGAGAGAGAAAAACATCAATGTTGAGAATCATTGATTGGCTGCCTCCTGCACACCCCCAACTGGGGATCAAGCCCACAACCCGGGCCTGTGCCCTTGACCAGAATTGAACCTGGGACCCTTCAGTCCGCAGGCTGACGCTCTATCCACTGAGTACACCACCTAGGGTTCAGAGTTTTATTCTTCTAAGTCCGTGTGTGTTTAATTTTTAAAATTTGTATTTTTCATAAAGGCATTATTTCCCCAAAGCTTATGAAGCCAAATAATAGGGAAAGAAAGACTTGGTGCAAAAAAAGCAGTCCCCCATCATATTTCTAAGTAATGTGTAGGTGTGGGCTCTGAAATAATCCATGGCGACTATCATGTGTTGATTTCCCCCGCAACATACTTCCCCTCCCGCATTCTCACAATAGAACTGTATCATAATTTGTTACTAAATTCATATCCAATGGTTACTTTGTGACTACATTCATAGTGTTTGTTGCTGAGGCAATTACGCTTTAGTGATTGTATATACTTTCTTGTACGGACCCCCCCCCCCCCCCGCCCCCGAGTTAATAATTGCCTCATTTTTAAAATTTGCTTAATTTTCTTGGACCTGTGACTGATTTTCCTACACTCTCCAACCTCTGGACAAATCATCTTGGAGAACATCTGTACATAGACGGATCTTTGTGCTTGTGTGTATTTCTTTTTTTAATTTCCCCTTTGTGTTGTTGTTAATTCTTGCCTGAGGATATTTTTCCATTGATTTTTAGAGAGAGTGGAAGGGAGGAGGAGAGACCAAGAGAGAGAGAAACATCAATGAGAGAGAAACTCCTCTGATTGGTTGCCTCTTCTGCAGGGCCCAACCAGGGCTGGGGATGGAGCCTGCAACCAAGGTACATGGTATGTGCTCTTGACTGGAATGGAACCCGGGACCCTTCAATCCGTGGGCTGACGCTCTATCCACTGAGCCAAATTGGCTAGGGCTAATTCCCACTTTAAGTCTGAAACCTTTCTAGAAGTTTCTAAGCTTCCCTTTAGTTTTATTTTCTAAAACTTTTCTTTTTATGGCGTGGTGGGAATTTCACTGATTTCAAACGGGTATTGTGTGTTGATGGCGGTTTGCATCTCTACCACCCAGTTAATGTCAGGAGCTGAGAAAGGAATCCAGTTTCTGATTCTCAGTATTTTGCTTAGTTTAAATAAACTTTCCCCATTTTTCCTAAACATCAACCTTTCAGAAGTGATGACTATTCTCCCCTGGAATCCTGGAACTAGCCAGTGTTAGTAAATTTTTATCTTCCCCGTCCCTCCTAGAACGGAGTCTACATTTTTAGAAGTAAAGGTTATTTTTTAAATAATTAATTGGCCCTTCCCCAGGCCATTTACTTCAGGATTCATGCCCATTGTTTACATTCGTTTCACGTTGCTTTTTATTTGTTTGGTTAGTCATTTACAAGTCTGCCTTTTGTACTTCTTGATTTCCCGGGACCTAAGGCAGCGCCTTGCCCATAGCTCTCCGTAAACACATTCCCAAGGTGGACAAATAGGGTGACAGTGTTCTCCAGTCAACCCAGGAACCAAGAGGTTGTTGGTTCGATTCCCGATCAGGACATGTGCTGGGGTTGTGGGCTCCATCCCCAGTAGGGGGCGTGCTGGAGGTAACTGGTGACGTTGCTCTCTCGTGGATACTTCTTTTTTTTCTGTTTCTTTTTGTTCTTTTTTATTTCTCATCGATGAATCTATCTCTGTGTCCCTCTTCCTTTCTCTCCAAAATCAATAAAAGCTATTTTTTGAAAAGATCCCTTAAAGAGAGGTAGCTTTCTCATCCTCTCTTGCCCTGAAAGCTCCTTGCAAACGCCTAGCACGGAGGGGGTGCACTGCAGGCGTCGCCCCCAGGGCACTGCCTCCGCGGGTGGCAGCAGCCCAAGTCCCAGGGTTGCTGCCGGCCGCAGCCGCGGAGCGCAGGAGAGGCGACAACGTGTTGATCAGTTAGGAGTCCGGGCACGAGAGGTCCTTTCTCGGAATTGACATCCGCCCTGGCGTCGTGGGGACGGCAGGCCGCGCCCTAACCAGGAGCAGCCGCCCGGGTTGGGGGGCCCGGGCGCGGCTGCGGCTCCGGGTCCCATCGCGGGGGGGGGGGGGGGGGGGGGCAGCGCCGCCCCGGGGCCCGGGCCAAGATGGCGGCCGCGCAGCTGCCGGGCCGCCCGCGGGGACCTCCCGTGCGCACAGCTGTGTCCCCGGGGGAGGAGGCGGCGCTCCTCCTGGGCCCACAAGGACCCCCCAGGAAGCCTGCGCCTTCCTCCGGCAGGCGACCTACCCGGGCAGGCGCTAGAGGCATATTGAGCACCCAGCCCCCCTCCCCTTCCCTCCCCCCTCCCCCCGCCTGGAGGAGGTAGGGACCGGCCTTGGCTGAGACAAGACCTGGGAGGAGGATGGTGGATGGGGGACCAGCGAGTACCACGGGTTGCTGGCCTCACCTCGAGCCATCTCTGCCCGCCGTGGCAGCCTGGCCAGTGACTGCAGGTGGGATCACACCCTGTTGAGACACAGGGCCCAGAGCTCCTGCGATGAGGAATGTGTTGGAAAATCTGGTTGTGAAATCCCAGCATTATCTAGTGGAGGCTACAGAGTGAGTGCCGCCCAGCACACTCACTCTGACGGGTATGTGCCAGGTGTAGGCAGCCTTTCTCCCAGGACACTCCCAAACCTCCGTCCGATTTTCCCCAAAAAGGCAGCGATGGATGGAAAGGCAGCGATGAACGCGGTGCTTTCGGAGGGATCTCGCCTGGGGCTCGGGTTGGGAGGTCAGCACGGCCCCCCGGGGAGGAGCTGCCGCAGGTAGAATCACCATGGGGGGGGAGGGAAGTTCCTGGAACAGCCCCCCATCCCCTTTGTAAGCCGGGGCGGGCGGATCCTTCCCTCTGGTTCAAGGTCCCATCCAAAGCCTACAGGTTGCTTATCAGCTCAGCAGGAGGTTGAACGTAAACCTTTCGGTTTTGTTTTGGTGAAACTGAGTCATTCTGCAGAACGCTTCCCAAGCCTGTTACTCTAAGGGCCACCCCTTTAATTACCTCTCAGTTGCCCCCGTTTAGGCAGCACCCAGAGCTTTGTTCAAGTGCAGCAAGAACCCCAAGGCTGGGCCTGGTCTGCCCTGGTCCTGACCTTCCCTCTAGCGATTCCGGAGGCTGGCCGGCAGCCAACTGATTAGGGCCAGAGATGGTGTTGTGTTGACGTGTTTTCTCCCCTCGGCACACTTGTTGGGACTTCTCACAGACCGCTTTACCGCTTCACCAAAAATAAATCGTATCCAAGAAAAAGTTCAAAGTCACCCTTTGGAGCCAACCGGCTGGTTTCTAAACCTAGAGCCCCCCTCCTGCTGTAGCGCCAGCTCCAGCGGCCCAAGCGCACCCACCTCCCAACGGCTCGGCCCCAGCCCCCTCCCCGGGGCGCAGTGATCTTGCACAAGCGGCGGGCCGAGCTGGGTCAGTGATGACTCCCAGGAGACCCCCGCCCCGAGCGCAGGCCCCACCTGCAGTGCAGCTGAACTAGCTAAGCTGCCCCCAGCGTGAGCCGCCTGGGTGGGGCCTGAACCAGAAAGAAGCTGCGGGAGCCCCGGGGAGCCCCAGCCTCAGCCTCTGGAACCCCAGTTACAGAACTGGGTGGACCTGACTCGGAAGGGCTGCGTGGAGGCCTGGAAGAGCCCTGTCAGTGGCTGGGGAGGCGGCCTTGGAGCGGGGCCCAATGGAAGGTCGTTGGGGGACCTTGGAGTCACAGAGCGAGTGCATTGGTCAGGGCTCCCGGGGCAGGGAAGGTGCTGCCAGGCCAAACTAGCAGCCTGGAGCTTCAACACCCGACCCTCAAGATACAGGCGGGCCAGGGAGGCGCGGCTCTGCGCAGCCCCAGGTGCGCCTAGGTTACTGGCCACCTCGGGACAGCCCGCCCAGCCGGGCCACCTCTGACCTCCGCCCTCGGGCCACCAACCTGGGGCCGGGCTCCACCCCGCCTTGGCCTCACAAAGGCCGCGAGTGGCTGGGGCTGAGGAGGAGCGGCCATGACTCTCAGATCTTTAATTACGCCCCTACCCTTCCCCCCACCCCGTCGCCGGCTTCCAGCCCTTTAATCAATTTCACGATATTAAATATTAATTTCCCGCCAGCCAGGCTTTCTCGAAGGAGGGGGAAGGGACAGGCAGAGTAGTTCCGAAGAAGGGACGGCTTTGTAGGGTGTACTGGGAGCCGCCGGGTACTGGGAGCCACCGGGTCTGCGTCCCGCAGCCTGGGAACTTGGAGAGCTCTGAACACCGGAGTGCAGGCCTCCGGGAGGGGCAGCGAGGGACTCCGAGTCCCAGTGCGATAGGCGACCGGCTCCTGCGCCGCGGGCCCCCGCCCCCAGCCCCGAGCCAGCCTCACGCGGGCCCGCGGCGCGCCGCGATGATGGATCGCGCCTGGCGGGGGTGATTTGGTGTTGATCGCACATTATCACTGGCAGGTTGGACTGGTTGCTGATGGACGACTTCTAGCGGCGGCAGCAGCGTCTTCAGACACTGCGCGGGGACTCGCTTGCTCTGCGAGGGCCTCTCCTTTGCCTCCAAGCACCCCTCGCCCCACTTCCCTGCGTCAGGGGGACCCGAGAGTCCGAGCGAGGTCTGGCCGCACCCAAGGCCGCCTGCCCTTGTCCCGGTGCTATTGTGGGCCGCAGGCCGGGAGCCAGGACGCCTCTCCCACTTCCTCCCATTCCTCCTTCCCTCATCGCCTGCCTCCTGCTCCCCGTCTTCCTTCCTGCTTCCCCATCGAAACCGGGAGGGCCCGGGTCACTGGCCGGGTAGTTTCCCCGCCGCCAGGGGTGGGGTGGCGAGCTCCCCCGCCCGTCTCCCGGGGCTCGCAGCAGCGCGGCGCTGCGGTGCGCCCCTCCTCGCCTTTCTCTAAAGTGCCTGCAGATACAAAAGCGGTTTCGTAATGCCTTCCGTCTGCGAGAGCCGGAGGACCTTGGCTGACCTTTCGGAAACTGATTGCAACTGCCTGTTAACAGCCCTTACTGACCGCACGGAGCGGAGCGGAGGACAGTCATTTAAGTGACAGACGGCGAGGTGGCCTCGGCTCAGTCGAGCGGCCTGGTTAAGCCCGCCCCGCCCCTCCCCCCTCGAAACCCCCCTTAAGCTCTGGGCACACCGCGCGCTGTGGCGGGCGCCCGGGCGGACGGGGAGGGCTCGCCGAGCACGCGTGTGTGAGTGTGTGTGTGTGTGTGCACACGTGTGTACGCGTGTGTGCGTGCGCGATCACTGGCCAACGGGTTAACCCTTCGCCAAGCAGCCGGCCCCTTTGAGGCTGGACGCTGTCGGCCTGATCTGCCATCTGCAAAGGAGGGATAAAGGGTCAACTGTCCCCTGTCTGTGTGACCGGAGCTGCGTCCCTGGTGCAGCCGTGGACAGATCCCGACCCTCGGCTCTTCCGGCACGTCCCCAGTCCTCTCCCTCCTCCACACACAGTGACACTGACACCGGGCTCCAGTGGGCGTGGGTGTTCCGAGTGTTTGGTGTTTGGGAAACGGGAGAAAGGTGGGGAGGGGGTCTGCACGAGGAAGGCGAGGTGGGGGAGGGGAGGCTGGTGGCCGGGCACCTCGGGCTACGCTCGCTCCTTCTGTCGGGAGAGATCGCCAGCTGCTCTCCAGCAGGCAGCGCCCTGAAATCTATTTAAAGAGGGAAAGGGGAGGAGAACAAAGGGGGAGGAGGGGGTGGCGAGCGGAGCCGGGGCGAGAGCGAGCGAGCAGGGAGGATTCGCGGCTCCGCGGGCACATCAAGCGCTCACATCTGTACACTCCGCGATCGATGGGGAGAATGGATAATATTTGTCAGCTGCAGACCTTTCTCTTCCCGGTTCTTGGGAGGGAGGGGAGGGAGGGGGCGAGGGAGGGGGAGGGGCGGGCAGACCAGGCGAGAGTCCGCCTCAAGGACAGCGCGCTTCCCGCTGCAGCCACACGGAAACCCAGAGCCATGAAAGCCCGGGGATTTTTCTCTGATTATCATTATTAATTATTTTTTATTATTCCGCGGCAGCCAGCGAACGCTCGGCGGCGCCCCTCCCCCGCTCGCCCGCCGCCTCCCTTTGTTGATTCTCAGCTTGCGAGCGCGGCGGACCCGAGCCGCCGCCGCCGCCGAGCACGATCTGCTCTTGCGCCCTCGGTCGCAGCTGCGGTCCAGGAAGCCCCGGCTGCGTCCCCGCCCCCCGCCCCCCACGGCGTGGCGGCCCCCCTCCCCCCTCCCCCCGCCACGAGGCCGGCCCGCCGCTTCGCCTCTTCTCGCTGCGTCTCCGCGTCCCCAACGCCGAGCGGAGGCACTGGCTGCCGCCGAGCCTCGGCCGCGCGGGCCCCCGCCCCCCCCCCCCCCCCGCGGCTGCACTCGGAGGCCGCCGTCCCCACACATGGTCTTCATTTCGCACACCAGCCGCGTGCTTCCTCTCGGGGCGAGGAGGGAGGTGGAGAGGAAGTTAGAAACACAGCGAGCCCCGGGGAAGGGGAAAAACCCTCGCTCTCGGTCGGAGCTTCCGAGGCCGAGGGGAGCGCCCCGCAGGGGTGGGGCAGCGCTGGGGCGCCCTCCCCTCTCTTAGGTGCGGGAAGGGCGCGTGGGGGGCGGCGGTCGGAGGAGAAGAGCTGGACAGCCCCCCAGTCCGCTCCCACCGCCAGGAGAGAGAACTGACTCGCCCCCTGGGGCAGAGCTGGCCTGGGAGCCCCGATCGGACCAGCGGTCATCAAAGGAGCCCAAAGACACTCAAGCCTGCCCCCCGCCTTCCGCGCCGGGGGCCTGAGCCCTGGCCCCCACCCTCCCAGGTCGAAAGCCCCACGTCGACGAGCCACAGGCCCGGGGTCTGGGTCCACTCTCAGGGCTGGTGGCGGTGAGGTGCAGAAAGTTCTAGCCTGGGTTGACTTGCGGCTTCGCACCCCCACCCCACCCCGCTGGCCTGAGATTCCGGGCCAGCCTGCGGCGGCGTCCCCGGCTGCTCCGCGGTCCTGGGCAGGGCAGGAAGCTGGCACGGCCGCCCGCTTGGGCCGGCGCCACCTGGCCGGGCGGCTGCTCGCTGGAACTCGCGCGGCACCTTCGCGCCGAGTCGGGTTCCCGGGTCTGCCGCCCGGTCACCCTGAGCGCACCCCCCCCTCCCTCGTTCCCTCTCCGGAGTCTCCCTGTCTCCGCCCGTCCGCCCTCTCAGCTTTTCCCCTCCTCGCTCTGTCTCGGGAGCCCCGTAGCGCAGTCAACCGCCCTTCCCGAGATTCAAAAAGAAGTTTTGTGTTTCCCCGGGGGCAGCGGCCTAATGCTTCCCTTGTTTTCCGGAACAAAGCAGACATTCAGTGGGGAGGGGGCAGGCGCTGGCTCCTTCCCCTCCCACCGCACCCCGCACCCCGCACCCCTGCGGGTTCTGAACGCCGCCTCCCAGTGGCCTGGGGGTGGGGGACTCTCTCTCCCCAGACTCAGCTACAAAAGCCTTGCCCCCTCCCCCCCCAGCCTCGGCTGGGAGCTGAGAGGCGGCGACACGGTGTTTGGGTGAGGCTCTCAGCCCGGGCAGGGAGGGCGGCACGCAGCTGTTTACAGAGCCGGTGCCGCTGGGAGCTCCCCCGCCGACGCCCAGCGGCCCGGGCACCAGCGCGCTCCCAGCCCCGAGGAGGCGGCCGCGGGGAGCCTGCGGCGCTGGGCCCGAGGCCTCCGAAGCCCTGGGCCAGGGCGCGCAGGGAAACTCGAGGTCTCCTCCCGCGCCCCTCCTCTAACCCACAGATCGCCCCCCCCCCCAACAATGGCCGGGATCGGGTAGTATATCAAAGGCACTGGGGGGAGGGCGGCAGAGCTCACCAGGGGCGCCCTGAGCAGCCCTTCCCCTCCCAGGGGTAGGTTTTCTGGCCCCAGCGAGCGAAAGCACCGTGTTCTTGAGACTCGAGGGATGCTTCGGCCCCCGGGTCGCGCCTCGCAGCACCCCCTGACCCTGCGCACCCCGCCTGCTGGGCTGCCCCCGTCCCCCCCCCCGGGGGGAGCCCGCGGCCCTAGCTGTGCCCACCCGCGCGGGGCCTGCACGTCCGCGCCGCGCGGCCTCAGATCCCGCTCCAGCTCTTCCCCTCTCCCGGGCCTGCGGCCGGCCCCCGGCGCCTCCGGCGCGGCCTGAAACTTGATCCCGTGTCGGAAGGACAGTGTGTAAACACCGGGCGCGCTCCGAGGGCCGCGGGAGGGGCCGGCGAGGGCCGCCCGCCCGCCCGCGCTGCTCCGCGGCCCTGCGCCTCCGCCCGCCTGCTCGCCCCAGGCACGATCGCGGGCCATCGCCTCGCTCTCTGCCTTCCCAGTTGGCTCAGCTAATTGGAGCCGCCGCCGCCCCCAGTGCGGCAGCCTCTTGTTGAATTTCCTAGCTCGCCACCGTCCAGTCCTGGCTGCCTTGGCTCCCCTCCCCCTCCCGCAGCTGTGATCTGGGCTGGCAACTTGTTGGTGGTGGGGACGGTCCCTCCACTGCCCCTGGCCTCAGGCCCCGGGGTCACCCCAGCAGTTCTGGGGGGCGTGGGGTGGGAGGTAGAGTCTTAATGGCAACTGGGAGGTTTTGCGCCAGAATCTGTGGCTCCTTGTTTGGTGAAATCAATCCAGTGGGAATACGGTGCGGGCCACCTCTCCCAGGGAGCCATCTTCCCCGCTGTCTTGCATCAGGAAGGAATGACAGTCCCCGTGAGGCTTGGGGAATAACTCCACCCGCACCGCCAGTTCCTTCCAGGAAACGTTAAAGAAGTGGGGTGATGGGAGGCACAAAGGTACCGCCTCTCCTGCTCCAGCCCCTTCCCGCTGGCATTTGGGACTTCATGTGTGCGTCCCTCCTGCACCTTGGGCCTGGCCCACCCAAATCGGATAAGGACACTTGCCCTCTAGGTTTGAAGTACCAGGTGGGTCCAGGGGGGGATGCGTGGGCCTTAGTGGGTTCTGGAGGTGCAGCTCCCCCAAGCTGGGTCCCCCCAATCTGAGCTTCTCTTCTCCCCTGGCCAGCTGTCTTATACCTTAACCACATGGCCCCACCAGGTGCTAGCTGTCAGGTCGACTGGGTCCGTAGGAGGCCCAGAGCCTGGCCCACAGCCAAGGTGGGAAGAAGGGAGGCGGCGTGGTAGTGCTGAAGGACTCCAGAAGGCGTTGCTAATGGCTGCTGCAGTTGCTTTCTATCCAGCATCCACCTTAGAATGTCCTTTCCTCCGAAGAGAACTTTCGTTGGTGGTTTCACAGGCCCGGCGCCTGATGGTGTAGAAGGAGCTGCACCCCAGCCCGGGAAATGCTTCCATACACACGGGCTGGGGGTCACCTTTTCCTGCGACGGTTCTGTGAAGGGGACCTGTTCCCTCCCTTTGCTCCTCTGACAACTGTACTGGTAGGGAACCAAGAGATGAGGCCACTGGCTCCTTTGCTGTCACTTTTACCCAAATCACCACTTCGGGGGTTTCCTGAGGTGTCTTTTGAATCTATTCATAAACAGCAAGATTTTCAACTCGGTCCCTATGCGAGTGAAGCTGGGATGAAAAGGGAATCTGTAACGTTAATATTCTAACTTGGTGTCTCGAATGGCACTTCCTTGGTGTCTCAAATGGCACTTCCGTAGGTCAAGTTCACTTGGTTCTTTAGTGTCCAAAAGCCCCCCAGCCTTTGCAGTCAGATAACCAACATGTGTCTCCCACTGTGAGTTTCTCTTCTCTTTCTGTAGTGGAAAAGGTGAATCTGCTCAGAGATGTTTGTTCTCCTCCACCACTACCAGCCAGCCTGTGAGGACCTGGGTTCTGGGTGGGGTGAAGTGTGTTTCTCTGTTTTGCTGTTCCTCTTCAGGCCTGAAAAGAGAATTGTGTCCTGGCTCTTTAACAGACACTCTGGGTTCGCATTCAATGTCCCAGCCTCCTTCTCAGGGTTATTGTCCCCTTCCCTCTGTCAGCACCCAGCCACCACCAGGCCCTGGGGCAGGTCACGTGGCCTGAGGGTTTCTGTCTTGAAGGCTGGTGGTGCCTGGGCAGACCCGGCCCCTCTGAGCCTGGTATCAGACATTCGCACTTCTTTCACGGTGCACAGAACCTTCTGAGCCGTCGGCATGCCTGTTCCAGCTCGCTGAAAGCTTGGCCAGGAACTCCTGATGGGACCGATGTTGATGGATGTCTCGAGAAGCCATCATGGTGGGAAGAGCTGAGAGTTCACCTGCAGGACTCAGATCCAAACCAAAACCAAAGTGCAAACAGCAACCAAAAAGCACTCCATCCACCTGGTAGCTTGTTGGAAAACAAACCCTACGCCATGCCCCCCCCCCCCACACACACACGTGTAAAGCCTGAGACATGGCATTCCTTTGGCCTCCCCTAGCCGGGCTTAGGAGAATGCGCAGTTAAGCAGCTCCGGAAGCTGAGAGGCATCCACCGCTCCTCACTTCCCCCGGCGCTGGGCTCGGCTTGGCTGAACTTGCCGTCCTTGTGTCAGAGGAGCTGGTTGTGTTCCTGAAGCAGATCGCACTGTGCCACCTCCCCACGGGTCCTTCGCTATTGATTTTTAACATCCTATTCAATATTGTGTATTAAATATTGAATCCATGCACGAGAGGATGTGATGCAAATCGCCAGCCGAGCCTGAGACTTTAATAGTTGTTTTATTGCCCGGAAACCACAGTTGGACGCTAGGCATCCTGCAACCGAGGCTGGGGGCGGGGACGGTAGGCCGAGAGGAGCGCTGAGCAGCCCGGCAGGAGGGTGGGGGTGGGGCGATCTGAGCCCTCGGGAATGGCCACTGCCTCAGGCTCAGCCAGGCACCAGGCAGTGCTCCCCGCTGCTGGGGAGAGAGCCTGGGCCGGGGCTGTCGTGTGAGACCTGGGGAAAGGAAGAGGCGTGGGGCTGTCTGTGTCCTTCCTTCCTGGATTTCCCTAACTGGATTGTTCATTCCTGTCTGGCCATCCCTTCCCCTCCACACAGCTCTTCACACACACACACACACGCACGCACGCACGCACGCACGCATGCACACAGAGTTATTGAACAGGAAAGTGAACTTGGGGACAAGAAAGCCAAGGCCTCGGGCCTCCTCCAGCACTCAGCTCTGCCCCCTCGGTACAGACATCTCTCAGCCTGGGACCCATTTCTCTCCCCTGCCGGTGGGGGTGTAATGCTGTCTGCTCTACCTCCCTCACAGCCCGGTTGCGAGGCTGGTGCAGATGAGATGATATTCAGGGAAAAGGCTTTTGTGAACTCTCAGGCCCCACGCAGGCAGGCTGAGGGATTAGTGCTGGCTTTCCCTCTGCACTCCCCTCTCCGCAGACTGTCTTCAGCGCGTCTCTCTCTCTCCACCAGGAGCTCCCTCCTTCATTCTGGGCCCTTTCCTCTCCCTGGGCCACCTTCGCTTGATCTCCCAGGGTCCCCACTCTGCCGGGACTCTGCGCTGAGCCTAGGCAGTCAGGTTTGGAGGACGCCCAGCAGGGAAACAGGAAGGGCGAGGGGAGGGAGAGAGAGAGAGAGAGAGCGCGCGCGATGGGGGTGGGTGCAGCGAGTGTGCGCAAAGGCAACAGCCTAGGGAAGCGCTAGGCTTCATTTGAGAGGCTCGCTGCACCTCGGCTGCCAGGGCTGCGGAGCTGGGGGGTGGGCAGAGAGTGGGGGGGGGCGCTGCTGGCGGGGGTGGGGTGGGGGCGGCTGCTGCTGGGACCTTTGATTGGGGGGGGGGGGAGAGCGGCGGAGACCCCGAGGCTAGAGGCCTCTTCCCACATGACATTGTTCCTCGATGCGGGAAGTCCAGTCAGGATCTCCGATTGTTGTAAAAAGTCAGGGCGTGAGCCGCGCCATCAGGGTCTTGCAATTGTGAAGCCCAAATGTCAATCCGGTACAGGGTGGCGGCTCCCCAGAATCTCCACGTCAGATAAGCAGTTGTCCGAGGCCTTCAGGTCGGAGACCTGAGCTGTTCCCAGACCTTGCTCCTCTAACCCCACTATCTTTGTCTGGGTTCCAGGAGGGGCTGAGACCAGACGGGTCCCTATCAGTTAAGATTACCCAGGGGACCCCGCCATCTGCTGGCCTTCCATGCCAAGCCGGCCCAGGCCCAACAGAGACCAGCTGGGGCAGTAGGCCCCACCGGGAGGCGAGTGGTCCCTGGGGCGCACACCCGGGTGTGTCGGGCAGGGCCTGGCTGCACACGCCTCCGCGGCGGCCCGGCGTCTGCTGCTGCCTGGGTTTCCGGGTCTGTGGCGGAGCCTCCCTGGCGTTCTCCTCCCGCTTTGTCTCGCTGCCAGCTTCCCGGAGTCTGCCCTCACCAGCCTCCCCTCGGCGGGTCGTGCCTTTCTCTCGGAGTGCGTCTCTGCTTTTAGGCGGCCGCGCTCTGTGCGCTCGTGTGGCCACCTCCCCTCCACCCCCACTCCACTCGGCCTCTTCTCTGGGGCGATCTGGCGCGGCCTTGGGCTTGCCGCCAGTGCCACCTCCTGCGCCCCCCCCCCCAGCCCCCAGGCTGCCGCATCAGGAGCTCGGTGATCAGGGCTGAAACCTTCCCAGGTTCTGGCTTAGCTCCGCCAAAGCCAACCCAGGAGGGCTCAGAGCATCCCCGCTGCTCCCAGCCCCAGGCAGCGGCGGGAGCGGGGTGCGGAGACCCGTGTGGCACAGCTGAGGGCAAACACTATGCGGCCGACCCCGCGCCGCCTGTGGCGGTCCTTGAACTCAGTTCTCCAGGCTGGAACCCACCGAGTGCGCAGCTCTGCGGCTGACCTGAAAGTTGGCCAGACGCGTGAGCCCGGGTGGGGGCCCGAGAGCGTGTGCTGTGCCCATCGCAGCGACTCTTGGTGGATGAGCTCCTACCAAGGGGGTGGGGCAGGGAGCGCTGGGCTAGGGACCAGCCAGGGGCCTTCGGACACCCCAGGCCGCAGGGCAGGGGAACCCCCCTTCGGGCCTGCCCCCTCGCTCCGGGCCTGCACGAGGCCAGCCTTGGAGGCGAAAACCCGTCCAACTCCTGGAGAGGAAACTTGCCACGAGGGAAGCAAAGGAGGGAGGGGCCGGCGGGGGTGTCTTCGTCGCGGAGGCTGGTGTCAACTTTTAGCCCCTAATCACCCCCGGTGGCCAGGCGCCAGGGCCCGGTAACAGCAGCGGGGTTCGGGCGCGAGTGGCCGCCGCGGTGGGACCGGACTCGCGAACGCCAAGGCTCCAGGCGCGCGCTCGGGCGGCGGCGGCGGGGAGGGGGGCGGCGGGCGGGGGCGGGGGCGGCGGGCAGGGAGGGGGCGCTCCGGGAGCCGGCGGAGCGGAGGAGCGCAGGCATCTTCCGCAATCCATTCATGCACTGGAGCGCGTGCAGAGCTGCTGATCGCTGCCATTGTTACTCGCGGGCGGTGTGGGAGCCGAGCCTCCACTCTGGCGAGAGATAAATGGCCCCTGACAGCCCCTCCTCGCCCAGAGAGCTCCTCGGATTTCACCGCGCGGCGGCTCTCAGGTCTGTGCCTCGCTCGCTTCCCGGTGAGAACCTCTAAATCAGCCCTCCCTCCTCCCGGACGCTCCCCCCCCCCCCAATGCTCAGGCCCGGGTAGGGCCCGGGCGAACTGTGCGCAGTCTCCCCCCTCGCCCCACCGGGAGGGGACGAGGTGGGGAGCTCCCGGAGGACCCTGGGCGGCGGGGGGAGGCCGCTGGCGCCCCCCTCCCCGGTTCCTCACCTCCCCGGGAGCGGAGCCCCGCGCCCCGCCTCCGCGCCCACAAGATGGATCAGGCTACCGTGCGGAGAGCGGGCTGTAAATATTTAAAAAGTCTCTCGCGCGCCGGCGGTAATGGCTTTCGCAGTCGGAATGTGTGCTAGGAGGAGAGGAAGGGCGATATATGCTCTGTGTTGCGAGATGGGGGGGATTGCTCCGGTGCCCCCCCATCCCGCCGTCCCGGGGGGGCTGCACGTTCTGTCTCCCCGATTTCCCGCCCTCCGCCTCTGCCACCGAGTCCCGCCATGGCATCGGGAATGCCAGTCGGTAGGGAACTTGAGCCTGGCAGGGCGACGGAGACCCAGGCCAGGCGACCTGGAGCCGCTCTCCCCCTCGGGTCTCCCAAGTCCTAGGCTGGGACTGGCCAGGACCCCTGGTCCAGGTCCGCTTCTCGGGGGAGGGCGGGAGGCGCACCGGCGGAAGCCCCTGAGTTGGGTGGTCGCTGACGCCTGGGTGGGTTGCAGCGGCGGCGGGGGGTGGGGGGTGGGGGGCTCGGCCCTGTTTGTGCCTTTACTCGCCTTCCCATGCCTCTCTTAAGCCTCGATCCACTCTGAAGGAGAGCCCTCCCTCCCTCCTTTTTGAATCTGAAAGTAGCTTTGTGGCTGCCGGACCGAAACCTGGGAGGAGGCGGCGCGGAGAGATGGGGGCGCGGGGGTTGCTGGTGCCGAGGCTTAGCGGAGGTCACACGTGGATGTGGAGGGCAATCGTTGCTTCTCTGGCCGGTGCGGGCCTGAGATCTTTAAGGCCGAGCCCAGCCGGATGGCAGCCGTGGGGGAGGGGGACCCAGCCTTCTCGGCTGGGAGAGGCTTAATGGGCCCATCACTGGGTGTGTGCCGGGTGAGGCTGTCTCCTTTGCCAGCAGCCCCTCCCTGGCGGGGCGGGGGCGCCGAGTTGCCTAGAGCTGGGGCGGGCGGGGCGCCGAGGCGGGTTCGCGCAGAAGGTTGGAGGTGAGGCGGGGGGGTGGTGTCCGGGCCGGGGCTGCTCCCCTGCACCCCTCCGCTCCGCCCGCTCGGGGACCGGCCAAAGAGAGGGTGCCGGCGGCTTGTCGGGGCGCGCTGGGGCGGCCGCGATGGAGCGCGTGGAGCTTCAGACTCCTGGCAGCTCCGCGCACTCCGCTTCCAGAGGCTTGTTTGTCTCGTGTGAGTCTCGTAAACCGCTCTGATTTATTACCCAGACTAAATGCTTAATTTGTGAATATGAAACAGATTAAAAGGGGCGGGGGGAGGGGGCTGGAGGTCGGCATATTTTAGCAATCAGACCAAAGCAACCCGGCAGATGTTTCAAATTTGTCGACATTTTCAGGCTCATGTGGAAAGCCAGCCAGAATGGTCAAGAGGTCCTTTCTCCTTCCTTCAACCTGAGAACTTGGCAATGATCAAAAGGAGGTGATTAGTAGCTACAGAGAAAAGACACCAGCAGGCAAGGAGTTAACAGAGAGGCTGAGGCCTCCACCTCCGGGAGTGGGATGGGGGTGTGTGTGTGTGTGAGAGCTGCTCACAAAGGCCCAAGTCCTAGAAGCCAACTCTGAAGAACAAAGTAGAGGATCCATTAAAAGTTAATTCAGTAAATAAACTTAATTGGTGATAAAACAAACAAGAAAGATGGAAAGGCCAACTTAAAATAGCCGAAGGATAATAAAAATAAATAGTTTTGATGTGGCCTAAACATATGTGTGTGCGCCTTTGGGCCAGGCGGGTCCCTACAGTGCCCTGCCGGACACAGGCTGCTGGGGAGCACCCCTCCCCCGGAAAAGCCCCCGTGTGGATAGGCAATATTTGGGGGGCATTTGTTGGGTGTTTTTAGGCAACTTCACACATCAAAGGTGAGCACCGTGTTCTTTTCAGCTCTCTGGTTCCAGCCGCCCAGTGAAGCAGATACAATTTCTATAAATTGGCCTTCTCCTCTGGGTTTTGATTGATCATCACCGTATGAGATTATTGAAAGTCTAATGTCTTATTTCACTTTCTCCGAGGGGTGAGGAGGGGGAACAGTTGATTGGAAGTCAGGCCACGTGAAGGCTCCGGTGCTGTGCAATAGTAATTTCCATTAGCCTGGGGAAAGCGGCCTCCGGAAACTCCCAGGCATCGCCTGCTGGTGCGGGCCCACCCTCCCCCGCCCCTCCCCCGCCCGCCCAGCTTCAGGCCTTGTTAACAGGTACAGGACAAACCGGAGCCTTTGTAGTTGAGGGAGAAAATGGCTGTTGACGAAAAATAAGGCAACAAAAGATTCCTTTTCTCACGTATTTATTGGAACTTCAGAATGCCCTCTTGAGGGTCGTTTCCCACTCCAAACTTTTCCGTCTCCCTTTTGCCTCCATACCGTCTTTCATTTTATTAAAGTTGATTATGGTTTCTCTGTCTTGTCCCCAGCCAGACAAAGGCTTAGGGAAAGTCAAAGAACGTGTTAATTATATGTTTCTTGTAAACTGACTTTTCATTTCCCCCGAACACATTGAGTTGGCTTGGTGTTTAGTTGAACACTCAATTGCTGCAAATATGCCGCTTAAAAATACTGTCTTTATTAAAAACAAATAAATGAATGCAAAGACCTTTCTAATTTCAACTTGCGTGGGCTAGAAACAGAAGAGAAACCTGAAAGCGAGAACAAGAATGAGGGAAAGGCAGCAGGGAGGGGAGAGCAAAGAGACCAGGAAGTGTACACATGTACACACACACACACACACACACACACACACAGGCGGCATTCCTGCTGCCAGCCCTCCCCCAGCCGGGTTAAACTGGTCCATACAATTGTCCCTGGCTGCGCCCTGTAGCTCACCAGCCCGCCTGGATTTCCCATCACTTGGCGCCTAAGGCGATCATTAGCTGAGAATGGACAACCTCCCCTACCTGCTGGCAGCCCATCACTTACCAGCCCGGGGAGGCTGGCTGCGGGCTCCTGCACTGGGGCTGGGCCCATTGGCTCAGCCGAGAGGGGTCCTCGCTTCTTGCCCCTGGGTGCTGCGTTGGTGCCTAATTAAACTCTATCCAGGGCGACGTGCACTAAATATACGGAGGCTGAGAGGCAGCTGGGAGGAAACGGTCATTACCTGCGCAGAGAAAGTGACTCTTCTGAGGGAGAGGAAGGGCTTCTGATGGCACTTTCTGCTTCCCCTCAGCAGAGCCGGGAGTGCGGTTAGCTCCTGGGCTGAAATCAGGGAGAGATGGAAATTAGGGGGAAATCCATGGCCCACACTTAACCAAACAGGGCCTGTGCCACCACCAGGCAGGAGGGAGGCCCCGGGAGCTCCGAGCAGACAATGCCGGCGCAGAAAAATGACTCGGGTGCCTTTGTGGCATTGGAGTTATTGCTCATGGGCCATGGCCCCGTCACACGCGGGGCTGCAGCTATACAAATGGCTGTGAGGACAGAAAGGAGCAGATGCGGCAGGCGCCCAAGGCCCAGGTATGTGTTGTGAAGCTAAACAGAGCGTGGAGAAGCAGGGGGACTTGACACCACTGAAGGTCAGGGACCCCACAAGACCTGGGCCTGGTCTGCCCTGAGTATAAGGCAACAGCCGGCGAACAGGAGGGGGCGGAGGTCTGGTCGGCTGGCTGTCGGGGCTCTCGCTGAGCCCCCACTTAGCGCAGCTGAGGAAATGGGTGCAGAGGGTGAGAACACTTACACAGGGTGACACGTGGTGGCAAAGGTAAGACCAGAACCCAGAGCTCCCCGCTTTGGGTAATGGATCAGAGGAGGCAAGCAAGTTTGGTTAGAGAAAGATCCAGGCTGCTCTTGGTCACTGAAGAGGCCTGGTGTGTAGTCAGTTATTAAGCACGTGTGCTGGGCCTACGAGGCCACAGTGCTATGCGCCCCCGAGGACTGAGTAGGGGAGACTTTTCTGTGCCTGATAGCGAAGGGCATGAGGATGTGGGCACGGGGCTGGAGAAGGGAAGGACGCCCAGCACTTGCGGGGGAGGGGGGAGGATTTTGCATTAAAAAAAATTTTTTTTTTTCATTGATTTCAAGGAAGAAGGGAGAGAGAAGCATGGATGATGAGAGAATCATGGATCGGCTGCCTCCTGCACTTCCCACACTGGGGATCGAGCCCACAACCCTGGCCTGTGCCCTGACTCCCTGGTTCATAGGTTGACGCTCAACCACTGAGTCACACCTGGCCGGCGTGCAGGAGGGCGGCCTGGGCGGCAGCCTGTTCTCACAGGGGTGGAGGTGCACGAGGCCATGTGGGCCCGGGCCCTTCCCGCCGCCTCCGTGGAGGCCTGAGTGCTCCCAAGGCCGCCAGGGAAACGAGTCTAATGCCAATGGAGGAGGCAGCTTGTCTGGCTGGGCGCTCCCCGCAGTCCCTCTGTTGCCTGGACAAATAGCAGAGTGGAGCTTGTCCCCGGAGCTCCCCGACAAATACGGGCTCCCCGGGGGAGCTGGCGAGGGAACTCTGCTGCCCTCCCTCCCTCCCTCGGCAAAACAAACCCATCCTCCCCGGCTCAGCGCTCCCCGCTCTGTGCCCCCCAGATTCCACCTGCCCCTTGGGGAGCTCGCGGTGTGATCACAGGTGCCCTCCCCGCAGCCATCTGGCCCGGGCCCAGCCTCTGCTCTTGGTTTCCCGAAGCAGAGGCGAAACATGCTGGAACCTTCAAAGCACATTCCTCAGCGCTAAGGGAGAGCTGTGGGGAAGTGAAAACAAAGAGGCCAAGGAGTGCCGAGCAGTTCAGCTTACAGAGTCTGTGGGCCAACAGGGCTGGCCCGCGTTCAGTCAGACTTCCTGGCCCAGGGCCAGCCCGAGCTGGCAGGGCGCCCGAGCCGGCCCACCACTCAGGCCGAGTGGCCCCCCGGCCCTGGGCACACCCTCGCACCCAGCCGGGCCCCAGGGAGCCCAGCTGCCCCTTAGCCCGTCCTCTCTCCCTTACAGTTGCTAGTTCCAGAGCCAGATTGGCCTCTGCCGTGCCTTAACCCAACACTTCCTCAGAGTGGCTGGCCCTGGCCAGTGTGGCCTGGTGGATAGAGCATCGGCCTGTGGACTGAAGGGTCCCGGTTTCTGTTTCGATCAAGGGCATAGGCCCAGGTTGCGGGGCGTGCAGGAGGCAACCGACCCATGATTCTCTCTCATCATGGATGTTTCTCTCTCTCCCCCTCTCTCTTCGTCTCTGACATCATACAAATATATTAAAAAATAAAAAAGGAGTGAGCGGCTTGCCAGTTGGCCAGCTCCTCAGGGTGGCCTGGTGGGTCTGGGGGTGGCCCGAGCCCCCTGGCTGATATCTTCAGGCCTTGAGCGACCGTGCTGGGCAGTCTGAGCACTGGGTCGCTGTTTGCCATGGTGTGCCATAAAGATGCTATCACCTGTGTGTGTGCCAGGGCTTGGAAGCATTGCCGACTCGTGGGAAGTGCAACATCCAGGGCCCCAGAGGTACCCACACATACAAGGGGGAGACCACCAGGCCACGTGGCCCTTTATGGCTCAAACATTGAACAGACATCCCATCCAGCCGCCTTGTCGTTGGGCACTGTGGTTGCGGCTGTTGGGGGGGGGGGTGGCGCTCCTTAGAGAATTGAGTCTCATGGAAATAGAGACAGCACCCTTGCTATTCCCCCTCAGGCACGTGCTTGCTTGCAAACCAAAGGGCGGACGGTGCCTCTGCCCACGTCCACTCACAGCTAGGTAACCAGACTCCCGTGCCCACACGTTGGCACGTTAGCGGCAGGCGTTAGGGGTCACCCCTGCACACCCACACAGCTCTCAGGTTCTGGGGTGTGCCCAGGAGCAGTAAGCTTCTTCCCTCCCTCGGTCACCCAAGGTAGTCTGTGAGGGCTAACTCTTCAGAAGACTTCTATTTCAGCCCTGGCTGGGTTGCTCAGTGGTTGGAGCGTCGTCCCGTGCACCAAAAAGGTTGCAGATTTGATCTCCTGTCAGGGTGCCTATGGAGGCAACCAATCAATGTTTCTCCCTCCCTCCCTCCCCCCTCCCCCCTTCCTCTCTAAAATCAATAAACATATCCCAGAGTGAGGATTTTTAAAAAACAAGATTTTTATTTTATTTTAAAAAATCCCAAACCCACAGAAAAATCGAAAGAACAGTACAGTGAGCACCCATATACGAAGGCCGACTTTCAAAAGTGCTATATTTATTCAGCACACCTCCCGTTGGCAAGAATTCAAAAGCCCGTCAGAGATCGAAATTAATTTACCTTTATCTTCAAACGTTACTTAGGAATACTGTGCCCTTGTAGTTATGTTGGATGTTCACCCTCCGCCCGCCAGCCCCAGCACTTCCCGGTGTGCCCTGCTCACAGTGGGCATTTGACGAAGCTGTGGGTTCAACAGCAGAGACTGCACTGTGGCTGCTGGTGGAGCCGGCCTGCCTGGGCGGAAACCTGTCTGCCACTGGCCCAGCTGTGTGGCCTGGGGCAGTGACTCCAGGAGCCTCACCTTGCCCGTCTATAAAATGGGTGTTGCGACAATTAAATTAGTTGATGGACATAAAGCACTTAAAGTCACGCCTGGCATATGGAAGGTGCCCGATAGGTACCGGGTAGACTTAAACATGTTTAGTATCACCTTTGCTTACGTGACTGCAAGTGACTCATTTGGCCCTGAGCTCACGGCTTCCCCCTGAGCGAGGCCCAAGGAAACCAGGAATGGGCTTCCTAACCCCTCCCCCGCGCCCAGCTCAGCTCCGCGCTGAGGCCCAGTGGCGTCTATAAGTGATGGGGACATCCCAGGGACAGTTTCCACGCTCACAGAGTCTCCAGCCATGCTTATTAAAAAGACATTTGGAGAGAAAGTGGGTTTTTTCCTCCCATTTGCAGCCTGGCCAGTTGCTGCCCTGCTGATAGAACCATGTTGGAAAAAAGAACTAGCATTTACTTTATTTTTATTTTTTTTGTTACTCCTTGCCTGAGGATATCTTTCCCATTGATTTTTAGGGAGAGTGGAAGAGAGAGGAAAGACAGAAATATCGATGTGAGAGAAACATATCGATGGGTTGCCTCCTGTATGAGCCTGCTACCAAGGTAACCTGCCCTTGACCGGAATCGAGCCCGGGACTCTTTGTTCCACAGGCTGACGCTCTATCCACTGAGCAAAACTGGGGATGGAGCCTGCAACCTGGGCATGTGCCCTTGACCGGGAATCGAACCCTGACCTGGTTCATAGGTCTACGCTCAACCCCTGTATTTACTTCAAAGACAGAGCCGGGCTCACAAAAGCCAGGCTCAGGCCCGAGTCGAGGGTCACACGGGCAAGTGGGTGCACTCCCAGGAGCCTCCCCTGTGTGACAAGCCGGAGAGGGTCTGTGGACCCTCCAGCCAAAGCTGACTGGGATGTTCCTCACATAGGAATGGTCGGATGGTGGATGTTTTAAGAGTCAGAGCTTTGACGGCTGGAGTATCTGACCTTGACATTGTGGTGTTTCTGCCACGTAATTTAATTAACGTGTGATGCTGGCCCGATGCCAGAAAGTCAACCGTCCTGACAGCTCTTGGGAGCCACCTAAGTCCCTTTGAAGTTCCCCTCCGTGAGCTGACACAGAGATGGAGCTGCGCTGTGGTCACAGGGACAGCACTGGCCCAGCCACCTGCCGCCTTGTCGCAGTGCTGGACGCCAGCTGCGGTTTCTGAGGCCCCTACCTCTGGGAATGGCTCCTGGAGGAAGAATACCTCATCCTCCTTGGGGGCGACACATGGAGGTCTCCTGTTTGCGACTTCTCTCCGGCAAATGCTGGCTTCTTCCCCGGCTTTGCTGCGCGCCGTGGCGTGGAGCTGACACAGAGTGTAAATTAGAGAAGCATTTTAACTTCAGACAAAAAGGACCGTATCCATCCATTCCACACATCGGCATTTAGCTCCCACTCGGCACACCTACCGTGGCTTGGGACATTCATTTATGGCTAGCAACACAACAGTGTGTTGGCCATCATAAAACTTCATTTTTCTGGAGAGAGAAAGAGAATAAATATATGAGTGAAAATATATATATATTATTTCAGGTTGTAATAAATGCTATAAAGAATTATGAAGGATGACCTAGCTGGCTTGGCTGAGTGGATAGAGTGTTGGCCTGTGGACTGAAAGGTCCCAGGTTTGATTCCCGTCAAGGACACATGCCCAAGTTGCGGGCTTGATCCCCAGTGAGGGGTGTGCAGGAGGCAGCCGATCAATGGGGCTAGAGATGGAATATTCTTTTAGAGCAGCGGTTCTCAACCTGTGGGTCGCGACCCCTTTGACGGTTGAACGACCCTTTCACAGGGTCGCCTAAGACCATCCTGCATATCAGATATTTACGTGACGATTCCTAACAGTAGCAATGTTACAGTTATGAAGTAGCAACGAAAATAATGTTATGGTTGGGTCACACCATGAGGAACTGTATTTAAAGGGCCAGAAGGTTGAGAACCACTGTTTTAGATGGTAGATTGTATGTTATAAATCTTGGGTTGATGGACTAAAGTACTTAGGGGGGATGTATTAGTCAGTACTTTGCCACAATAATGCTGTGTAACAAACCACTCCAAAACTGAGTAGCTTACATCAATACACATTTTTTTCTATCAATAGCATTTATTTCTCACATATGTGTCTATGGGTCACCTGTGCTCTCATCTGTGCTCAACTGGGCTTGACTCTAAGTGTGGGTGGGTCTAGTCTGCTCCATGCATCCCTCGTCCTCCATGGATGAGTGGGCTACCTGGGACATGTTCTTTTCATGGGTAGAGGGGAAACAACATAACTCTTAAGTCCTAGACTCAGAATGCTCACACGGTGACTTCTGCTTACATGCCATTGGCCAAGAGACAGCCTGTGGCCTGGGGTCAAGGGCATGGGGAGGTGTGCTCCACCTCTAGCGGGATGCCTTGTGGAGTCCTATGGTAAAGGGAGTAGATACGGGGCAAGGTGAAGGTTTGAGAGCAGCAATGCAATCGGAAACAGATGGTTCAAACCCAAACTACGTATCTCTAGCTAAGACATTTAGATACACAAATACATAGATCAAATGTGAGAACTGCCTTGGCTGGAATCTTCTGTTTAAAATTAAATTGAAATAAATCCAGGCAATAATTACACATTAGCGGCCCTGGAGTGGTTTATGATGGGGCCAGAGGCTTCTGGGTCATGGCTACCAACCTCAGGAAACCTGGGAAGATGGACCACAGGCCATCCCAGTGCTGAGCGACACCATGATGGGTGCCTTTCCTCCTGCCTGCACTTCCGGTGCGGGGATGGTGCGCGTGGGAAAGACCATCACTAAGTCTCACTCTACTACCAAGCAGACCTATAGCTGGTCCCACCGGCCATCTAGGCCGTGCCTTCTTGTGCTGTATAAAGGCAGCGATGGAAGATTCCAGCCCTTCCTTGCAGCTCCTTGTCCTCTAGTCCTGCCCTGCCTTTCGCCTGCCATCCTTGAGCAATGTGGGCGGGATCCGTAAGTGTCTCTTCAGAAAGTAATGATGTTGAAAATCGGGCCTCCCTTCCATGAATTCCTCCAGGGCTGTGCAGTCGGCCAAGTCCTGGAACCTGGCCCTTCCCTGCAGGAAGGAGAGCTGTTCAGTTGGTTCCAATGGCTAATGGAACCTAATCGCCTTTGCCCGGAGCGTTTCCAATCGGAGGAATCCACGGTCTGAAAATTCCAGGTGGCAGCGTGGAGCGTTACATCTTGGAAGCAGAGAGCGAGGTGTGGGGGCAAACATGTAATGGTGGGGCCTCATGGAGAGTCAGACCTTCTCTCATTTGGCTCCTGGCTCCAAACGTGTTCGAGGTGATCCATCTTCTGGACCTGATCCTAGCCTAGACCTGCATGCAATCGCCTCCTGGACCAGCTGCCATTATGGAGTGCGTCGGGCATGCCTGACACCGCAGTTTGGTCTCTGATTTCACGGGTCCATCTTGAACTTGTCCATGCCTGGCCCTCCCTCTCTGCCACTCCCCATGTAAGTCTCTTCACGACTGTCCCCTGGAGGACTTTCTGCGCTTTCGGCTTTCATTCCCCATTAGATGATAATGACAATGATGATGATTTACTTTTTATTGAGTCAAAATAGCTGTACAGAACAGAGCGCATGTCATAAGTGTAGGGCTTGGTGAGCCCACCCATATGGCTGGTATTGAGATCAGGAAACAAACATCACCAGCACCCCGGAAATCAACTCACGCTCCCTTCCTGGTACTGTGGCCCCAAAGATAACTGCTGTCCTAACTTCTAACAGCGTTGATTAGCATTGCCTGATTTCGCACTTTATAGAAATGGAATCTGCAGTATGAACTATTTCTGTGTCTGGCTTCTGTTGCTCTACATCAGCGGTTCTCAACCTGTGGGTCGCGACCCCTTTGGGGGTCGAACGGCCCTTTCACAGGGGTCGCCTAAGACCATCGGAAAACACATATATCATCACATATTGTTTTTGTGATGAATCACTAGGCTTTCATTATGTTCAATGTGTAACAATGAGATTGGGGGTCACCACACCATGAGGAACTGTATTAAAGGGTCGCGGCATGAGGAAGGCTGAGAACCGCTGCCCTACATGGTGCTTCTAAGATCCATCCGTATTGTGCGCCGCGTGGCACATTTTATTTCTCTACTGTTGTCCTGTTGATGGGCATTTGGGCAGTTTTGCTTCAGGGCGATTACTAATCTCGCCGCTATGAACACTTGTGGAGAAGGGAGGGACACATTCTTGCCGGGTGTGTGTATCCCCACCAGTTGAATTGTTGGGGCCATAGGTGGGGCCTGTGTTCAGTTTGAATAATAGTGCCCGAACGGTCGTGCCAGTGTGTATTCCCGCCGCTGGGCATGAGAGCGCTCCTTGTCAGCACTTGGAATTTGCTTCTCTCACTTTTAGGCACTGTGCGGACCCTGTGAGACTGCAAGCTCTGTAAGGGCAGAAACAGTCTTTTCCTTCCTTGAAAATTCTTCCAAGTGCCTCCTACAAAATCATCCTGGGAAAATGCTGGCTGATGTCCTGGGAAATGCAAGCCTATGGCTTTCTTTTCATTTGCAAGAAAATCTGAAATTGGGTCCTTGAGCCTTCATGACAACAGCTTGATGATCGAGCTTCAAGGTCCCCCTCTCCTTTCCCCCCACCTGGTCCTACTCTGGTTTCCAGGCAACCCAATGCTTCCCCACTACCCACCTGCGCCCTCCTGCTGGCTCTGACCTCCTTGCTCACTATTGACACCCAGCTGCAGGCGCACTTGTTTTCTTTGTACTTATTGTCACGGCCACAAAACCTTTGGTTCCTCTGAAATGAGTGACATCTAAGTTCTTCGAGGGCGGGGACCGCAGGACCTCCAAGGTGTTAACGCATCTTGCCCACAGTGTTGCCCAGTGTCCTTCCTGATTGGTCCACGCCATTAGGTTGTCTCTTGGCTGTGTGGGGCCAGAGGAGACTTCTCGGACATTAGGGTCCAACAAGTCTGAATGTAGTCATGTGAGCACAGATCAGGAGGGCGTGTTGGTCCCAGTTAATTGTCTACAGCAGTGATGGCGAACCTATGACACGCAAACTCATTTTTTTGGTTGATTTTCCTTGGTTGAATGGCATTTAAATATTTAAAATAAATATCAAAAATATAAGTCTTTGTTTTACTCTGGTTGCAAAGATCAAAAAATTTCTATATGTGACACGGCACCAGAGTTAAGCTAGGGTTTTTCAAAATGCTGACACGCCGAGCTCAGAAGGTTGGCCATCACTGGTCTACAGTAACCTGGCTGAGAGCGGAGTCCCCTGGCTGGCTCAGTCACGGACTAGCTGCGACTTGGGGTGTCGGTGTAGAACGCCCTGGCCCCACGCCTGAGTCTGACTCAGGAGCCGGGCAGGCCTGGCCGCCTCTGTCTTTGACACGCACCGCAGCTGCCTCTGACGCACAGCCAGGTTTGGAAACTAGTTGAGAAAACACCAGGGGCCCCAGGGGAAGGGGCTGTCAGGCGATGTTCTGAGGTTGCCTGAGTCCCAGCTCTTCCCCTTCCCAGGTGAGGGATCGTGGGCAAGGCACGCAGCCCCTCCGCGCCTCAGTTTCCTCTTCTGGGAAAAGGAAATGCCACAGACCTGCTTCGGCGCAACCGATCCCCCCGGCTTCACCACTTCCAGAAACCGCCTGGTTTGTGCACGGTTCTGCGCGTGAGGACGGCTGAAGGGTCCCGGGTTCAATTCCCGGTCAGGGCACAGTCCCGGGTTGCGGGCTCGATCCCCAGTGCGGGGCGTGCAGGAGGCATCCGATCCATGGTTCTCTCTCATCATGGATGTTTCTCCTTCCCTCTCCCTTTCTCTCTGAGATCAATACAAATATATTTAAAAAGCTGTCACAACATCACCCAGGTGTCTAGGAGAGGGGGCATCGACCCCACCTCTTGGCAGACATGTTTGAAACCACCACAGCTCCTCATGGTTGTTGAGGGTTGAGTGAGATGGTCTCTGAAATGCTGGCCAAACGTGAGTGTCCCTGGGGTGAAGGGACAGTCTTTGCTGGTCTCTAGTCCTTTGGAGAGTTGGTACAGGGCAGCGGGTGGCACCTTCTCTTGCCCGTGTGGTAGCTGTTGGGTACATGAGGAGCTGGGTCCATAAGGTGCCCCAGGATCTCCTGCCTCCTGTCAACCCTGCCGTGGGCTCCACACGGGGCCACCCGGCCGAGAGCAGTGTCATCAGCACAAGATGCGCACCCTGGAGAGAAGGCAGTCAGAGTGGTTTTGTGGGCATGGTGGTCCACTTCATGGTCAGGCGTGGGTCCCCCTGTTTCAGTCCCAGTCTGAAGAGATTCGGGGGGCTGACCGTTCAGGCCACTTTCCAGGCTCCCAAAGGAAGGGGGAGGGGCGGTGGCTTGTGGATGAGGCTGCATTGGCAGGAGGCTGGGCTCCAGTTGCTGCCAGGGTGGCATATGTGCCCCTTTATGCCTCTTGCTCACTTTTATTCTGGTTTGTTTGTTTTTAAATCTATTTTTTATTGATTTCAGAGAGGAAGGGAGAGGGAGAGAGAGAGATAGAAACATCAATGATGAGAGAGAATCATGGATCGGCTGCCTCCTGCATGCCCTCCACTGGGGATCGAGCCTGCAACCCGGGCCTGTGCCCTGACTACCTGGTTCATAGGTTGATGTTCAACCACTGAGCCACACCGGCTGGGCTTGCTCACTTTTATTCTGGAAAAAAAGTAGTAGGGCCTGGGCTTGGCAGGCCAGGCAGCTGCTCTCTGGTCCTGCTTTCACGTCCCAGTGGGGTGGGATGTGCTCAGAGCTGCGCGCAATGTGCCAGCCTCGTCGCCGGAGTTCACATTCTTAGGCTCCTTCTGTGAGATGTGGCCTGTGGGCCTCCCTGGTGCGGGTGGAGGAGCCACACCACGTGCCTATGATGACACACGTGCATGAAACCTTAGGAATTCACACAGGAGGTCCCGGAGGACTGTGGAGGCCAGGAGAGGACTCCTGCTCGGAATGACTAAGCAAGGCCATACCGCAGGCTGTCCGTCCTCTCACAGCTCCGTGCCTCAGTTTCCCGTCTGTAAATTGGGGGTCATGAGGTGCCCCCTCAAAGTGTCTCCATGAGGATGAAATGAAGGTTCTGGCACTGTGGGCCCCTAGTCATGCTGGTCCTCACATGTCAGGGATTCGCATAACCAGGAGGGGGAGAGACACACACACACACACACACACACACACCCCGCCCCCCCCCCCCACACACACACACGGAGTTGCCTGAAGGGCGGAGATCTGGAGGAACCAGAAGGAGGTGGGGGGCGGGGCAGCCTGCTCCAGGGGGTGGGTTCTATGTGACTGGCTGGTTCTGCCCCCACCCACCCCACCCCCACCGGAACCTCCTCCAGCCTCCCAGCCCCTCCCCCTTCCTCCTGACTGGTTTCTTCTTCTCCACCCAGGGCTCTGCCTTCTCATACCCGCCTGGCCCAGCCCACCACTTTCATGTGACCATCTCTGCGCATTCCTCCTCGCTGGGGCCCAAATCTCCATTCTCCTTATGTGACCGCCCCCCACCCCCTTAATTGTCAAACCCTGGGGGAGAGGGAACACCCCGTGTTTAGGAGGCCAGGCCTGCCCGCTAGCTTTGTGGCCTCGGGAGAGCGACTTAACCTCTCCGTCTCAGCTTCTTCACCTACGAAAGAGGGTAGTCACGGTGCCTAGCAGCTTGTGCTGACCATACTTCCACGGGGATTAAATATATGCCTTGTGCTTAGTAGGTGCTTTCTAAATGGCGGCTATTTCTATAGTGTTTCTATGCTGTGTATCTAGAACAGGGGTGGGCAAACTTTTTGACTCGAGGGCCACAGTGGGTTCTTAAACTGGACCGGAGGGCCGGAACAAAAGCATGGATGGAGTGTTTGTGTGAACTCATATAAACTCAAAGTAAACATCATTACATAAAAGGGGACGGTCTTTTTTTTTTTTTTTTTTAGTTTTATTCATTTCAAACGGGCCGGATCCCGCCCGCGGGCCGTAGTTTGGCCCATGGCTGATCTAGAAGGTGTTTGATTTGTCGACATCTGGGGATTTAAAAATATATATATTTTTATTGATTTCAGAGAGGAAGGGAGAGGGAGAGAGAAACATCAATAATGAGAGAGAAGCATGGATCGGCTGCCTCCTGCACGCTCCACACTGGGATGGAGCCTGCAACCTGGGCGTGTGCCCTGACTGGGAATCGTACCCTGACCTCCTGGTTCATAGGTCGATGCTCAACCACTGAGCCATGCTAGTCAGGCAAATAAAGAAATGGGGTTCTCTTTCTTAATGATTCAGAGAGAAAGCTCCTTGCCCGTCCCTCCTGAGAGGCCCCTCATGCTGTGCCTCAGAATAGGAGAGAGCAGGCTCCCTGGGGGGAGAAATAGTTGCAGATAAGGTTTCCACCTTTGCCCAGTATTCACGAAGACATACTTTCCTCTGAGACTTTTGGATGGAAACCTTTCTACAGGATGTTGCAATGAGGTGTATCAGTCTGTTGTTGCTGTGTAACAAACCACCCAAAACTGGCTTGAGCAACAATGGCTTCTTCTTCCTCACTGTTAGGCGGTTGGCTAGGCTCACCCCTGCACTGGCCTCATGCAGGTGGCAGTTGGTGGCAGCTCTTGGCTGCGGCTCTTTTCCCTGTCGCCTTGCTTCCCTGGTACACGAGGCTGGTTCCTTCCCTGGCTGCTCAGCACTGAGAGGGCGAAGCAGGGAGCTGCAGGCTGCAGGCTCTGCTTCAAAAGTTACACTGTGTCACCTCGGCCACATTCTGTTGATCAGAGCAAGTCACCAGGGCAACTGGATTCCGGGGGCGGGGACACAGACTCCGCCCTGTGTTAGTTTGCTTGGGCTGCCAGAACAGAGTACCACAGGTGGTGGTCAAACAACAGACATGGCACTCACCGGTGTGGCTCACTGGATAGAGCGTCAGCCTATGGACTGAGGGGTCCTGGGTTCGATTCCGGTCAAGGGCATGTATCTTGGCTGCGGGCACATCCCCAGTGGGGAGTGTGCAGGAGGCAGCTGATCGATGTTTCTCTCTCATCGATGTTTCTAACTCTCTGTCCCTCTCCCTTCCTCTCTGTAAAAATCAATAAAATATATTAAAAAAAAACAAAAAACCCCAGAAACATACTGCCTCACAGTTCTGGAGGCAGCAAGTCCAAGATCAAGGTGTCAGCCAGGTTGGTTCCTCCTGAGGCCTCACTGCTTGGAGTGTAGACGGCTGCCTTCTCTCTGTGTCCGCACACGTCTGCCCTCTGTGCGTGTCTCTGTGTCCGTATTTCCTCCTGTTATTAGGACACTAGTCGTATTGGATTAGGGTCCACTCTAATCACCCCACTTTAACTTAATTCCCTCTTTACAGACTTCAACATATGGATTTGGGGGACACACCATTCAGCCCATAACACACCCCCTTGGTGTGAGGAACTGCAAGGAAGTTGTGGCCAAGTTTAAGCTACTACAAAAGATTGTACAGTGCCCGACCATAGTATGTGCTCAAACATGTCAGCTTCTAGAATTACTATTTCTGCTAGTTTATTACCAGCTCCTTGTGAGGCCAGCCTCCCAGCCTCCCCTGCTTTATCCCCTCCCCACGCCTCCGGGATGAGGGAGCATGCGTGCTTGTTCCCATAGCGCCTGCCTTATACATAAGGGCTCTCCAATAAGCATGTGTAGAATTGCATCCATTTCAGAGGCCTCGTGGTCCCCTTAAGCCCCAGCTCAACAATTCTCCCGAGGCCTCAAATCCCAAAGTCACAGAAAGCCCCGCTTCTCGGTGCGTATCACCCCCCAGTCCATCCCTCAGCGGCCCTTCCTTACGCGCATGGTGCCCTCAGAGACTCGGAGTTTTGACATTGAACCTGACTTTTATCTGCTGTAGATTGGTGGAAGGATAGTGATGGGAGAGAGGCAGTATTTCTGCTCCCTCTTAACTCTCTCTGTCTCTCTCTCTCTCTCTCTCTCTCTCTCTCTCTCTCTCTCTCTCTCTCTCTCTCACACACACACACATACACACACACACCCCAGGAGGCTATCCCACACCCCAGCCTGCATTTCCTCCCAGGCTGTGACCCTGCACTTCCCCAACCAGAGAAGTGAAGAAAAGAAAGACACAGTTGCCCGGCTGGTGTTGCTCAGTGGTAGAGCGTCAACCTCTAAACTAGGAGGTCACAGTTCAATTCCCCATCAGGGCACATGCCCAGGTTGCGGGCTCCATCCCCAGTGGGGGGGTGGGGGGGTGGGGGGGCGTGCAGGAGGCAGCCCATCAATGATTGTCTCTCATCTTTGATGTTTCTCTCTCTCCCTCTCCCCTTCTCTCTGAAATCAATAACAATTTATTTAAAAAATAATAATAAAGGAAGACATAGCTGCAGGTTCAGCCACCCCAGGAGAAATGAGAACGTGAGGGAGAAAACAAGAAGAACTGGCGTGGACTTTGGAGAGATGTAGCGCCCTGTACTTGGCGGCTCTGATGGGCAAATGGTGCAGCTCAGGGACATGGAGGGGGCGCTCTCCGGGCCGTGGGACTAGGTGTGTCTCTGAACAGCATTGTGAACCGATGGTGACTATGCAGAAACCTGCCCCACAACCCGCCTAACTGGCCGCAGCATCCCTGCCTGTGCCCCCACCCCCTGTACACAGCTGGCTGCCAGTCCGCACAGGACATGCCCTCGAGGTGGGAGAGGCCGGTTTATGTAGACGGAGGATTTCCCCAGGGACTGGTGGCAGGAAAGGACCAGACGGAGGCGTTCTGATCCCTGCAGCCCTGTTTTTTAAAGTTGCTATTTGAGCCCGGCCGACGTGGCTCAGGGGTTGAGTGTTGACCTACATACCAGGAGGTCAGGGTTCGATCCCCGGTCAGGGCACAGGCCCGGGTTGTAGGCTCCATGCCCAGTGAGGGGCGTGCAGGAGGCAGCCGATCCATGATTCTCTCTCATCATGGATGTTTCTATCTCTCTCTCCCTCTCCCTTCCTCTCTGACATCAGTACAAATATATTGAAAATAAATAAAGTTGCAGTTTGACCCACCGCGGCCGTCGTGGCCGCCTGGAACGTTCCATAAAGGAAGGTCAGCGAGTGTCCCAGACTCCAGGCCTCGGAGTTGCCCCAGGGCTGAGGAAAGAGGTCAGACATGCTAAGTGCCATGCTGTGGCCAGGAGCTCCCGCCGCGCCGGGCAGGTCTGCTGAGCCAGACCGTGTTTTCCAAACAGTCTGGCTGGCCAGGCAGGCTCTGGCGGCGGTGGCAGCAACAGGCTGTGCGACACCGGGCTGCGGGCCTTTAAACAACACAGTCCCCTTCCCTCTGCACTCGGAGCTGCCTGCCCGCACAGAGGACGGCTCTGCCCTGGTGGTGAGGGATCTAAGCCCTGGTGACAGGGGAGTTGAAATGCTCAGGACGGGCGGCCAAGGGCGGCTAAGAATATGCAGCCACAGGCCTGACCACAAGCCAGTGAACGCCCACGTGGTGGCCTCCCTGGTCCTTCGGGCGTGGGAGGAGGGAGCCCGTGGGCACGCAGTGCTCTTGGGGTCCCTCAACTGGAATTGTGTAGACATGGAAGTAAAAGATCAGGTAAAGTAACATTTTTAAAAGGCCAACGTGCCCAGCCTGCTCTCAAGGAATATATGATCTGAGGAGAGAGGACATTCCTGCCAGGAGGGAGATAGTGTACATTTCAGATAAAAGCAAGGATAGCCAGCCCTGGCCGGTGTGGCTCAGTGGTTCGATTCCTAGTCAAGGGCATGTGTCTGGGTTGCAGGTTGCGTCCGTGGCCAGGGTGTATGTGGGAAGCAACCAATCAATGTGTCTCTCTCACATCAATGTTTCTTTTTCTGTCTGTCTCTCTCCCTCTCTCTCCCCCTCCTTCCTTCCCTTCCACTCTCTCTATTTAAAAAAAAAAATCATTGGGAAAAAATCTTTTGTAAAAGGCAAGTACAGCCCAGTGGGGTGGGGCTCAGGGGTTGAGCGTCAACCCAGGAACCAGGAGGTCACGGTTCGATTCCCGGTCAGGGCACAGGCTCAGGTTGTGGGCCTGATCCCCAGTGTGGGGCGTGCAGGAGGCAGCCGGTCCATGATTCTCTCGCATCATGGATGTTTCTCATTCTCTCCCTCTCCCTCCCTCCCTCTCTGAAATCAATAAAAAAATTTTCTTTTAAAAAAAGGCAAGGGCAGCCATAGAGAGGGGGCCAGAGGTACGCCGCCTCACACGGGGCTGTGAGACCAAGTGCCAACGACAGAAGCCACCTGGCTTCTCCCAGTCAGATTGGTTGGATCGTGTGGCCTAGCAGCGGGCAGCCTGGCAGGCAGTCCCTCCTCCACACCTTGGTTTCTCCATCTGCAAAGTGAAGGGTTGGGATCACTGTTTCATGATGGTTCGTCGCAGATCCTCTGCGATTCTGATGTGGGCAGAGGCATGAGGGCTGCCATTTTCATATGGTTTCCAGGGATGGCCTGGCCCCCAGCAGACCCTTGGAGGCTCCCAGGGGAAGCTTCTGAGGTTGGGTTTGGGTAGGAAGTGTTCTGGGGGGTCTGGAGTGGGTTGCGGAGAGCTCACAGAGAACGTGGGCTTGAAGGAGGGGCAGAACTGAAACAGCAACTCCTCCTTCACCCACAGATGCATGAGCACCCCTGGGGCCAGCTGCAAAGAGAACACGGGGTCTTGTGTCTTGGGGGACTGTCATTACCTCTAGCCCAGTGGTTCTCAACCGTCTGGCCCTTTAAATACAGTTCCTCATGGTGTGACCCAACCATAAAATTATTTTCGTTGCTGCTTCATCACTGTCATGTTGCTACTGTGATGAGTCGTCATGTAAATATCTGATCTGCAGGATGGTCTTAGGCGACCCCTGTGGAAGGGTCGTTCCACCGCCAAAGGGGTCGCGACCCACAGGTTGAGAACCGCTGCTCTAGACAGACAGCCCAGCCGGCTCCAGTCACGTAGGCCGTCCTTCCTCAGCTCAAGGTCAGTCCGACCTCGGGCCTGTGCGCTTGCTCCTTGGTTGCTTGGAGCACTCTTTCCTCATGTTCATACAGCTGGTGCCTTCTCAGCTCAGAAGTCCTTCCCTGGCCCCAGCCGGTGTGGCTCAGTGGATAAAGCGTCGCCTTGTGGATCAAAGGGTCCCAGGTTCCATTCTGGTCAAGGGCACATGCCCAAGTTGCAGGTCCTCCCCAGCCCAGGCCCTGGTCAGGGCGCATACAGGAGGCAACCAATTGGTGTCTCTCACATCAATGTTTCTCTCTGTCTCTCCTTCTCTCTTCCACTCTCCCTAAAAAGAATGGAGAAATATCCTCAGTGAGGATTGAAAAAAAGTCCTTCCCTGGCCCAGCCGGCGTGGCTCAATGGTTGAGCGTCGACCTATGAACCAGGAGGTTGTGGTTCGATTCCCGGTCAGGGCACAGGCCCAGGTTGCGGGCTGGATCCCCAGTGTGGGGTGCGCAGGAGGCAGCCGCTGCATGCTTCTCTCTCATCATTGATGTTTCTCTCTCTCTCCCTCTCCCTTCCTCTCTGAAATCAGTGAATATATATATTTAAAAGTCCTTCCCTGAATGAGACCTCCCGGCCATGCTGCCTACAGACGCTCCTGCGACCGCTTGCAGCCCCGCTGCCCGGTTTCACTTCTCTGTAGCCTCTGGAGTTGTCTTCTCTTTGCTTTCTGTTTACGCCTGTCTCCCAGAGGGCAGGGACCTGTGGGTCCTGTTCCCCACGGTGCTGGCACCCAGGACAGTGCGTGGCACAGAGCAAACACCTGTCACAGATGCGATGGCCCCAGCGCACTAATTATAGACTTCATGACGGATCGTTGCGGACTGGTGAGGCCTGGAGTGTGGGGGAGGCAGGGCGCTTTGAGGGGGTGAAGCTGGGTGGGGGGGACTAACCTTCCGTGGAAAGGTGTGTTGGGGGAAGTGGGGTTTGAGTAGAGCCCCAAATGAGAAGTCCAAAGGAGGGGGGCATGGGGCGGCGCCAGCTCCAGGCAAGGCCCAGATGTGGGAAGGGGCGGAAACAGAATCCAAGAGCCAAGGTGAGAAGGGCGGGCCTGAGGCATGGCTGAGGGTAGTGACAGCTGCGGGGCTCCGTGGTTCTGGCTGCAGGGACCCCTGTGAGCCCTCGGATTCCTCCTCCTCCTTTCCACCTGGAATCCTGCTTGTTCCTTAGGGGCGCCCCCTCACCTCCTTGGAGTCTGCTCATGGCTCACCTTCTCTAAGAGGCCTCTCCTTATCCTTTAATCCCGCAGCCTCCTCCCCACCTCCTGCCTTCCCGACCCCCCTTACCTACTTCTGTTTCTCTTTCGGCAGCGTTTACCATCCATCTCTCTCCTGCTGGAACACAAGCTTCTGGGGGCAGCCATCAATCTGTCCCCGGGGGTGGGGGTGGGGGCGCCTGGCGCCCAGGGGCAGTCCATCTTTGCAGGGGTGGAGGCTGCTGGTGGCTGCTCAGCCCGAAATGGACTGCAGAGGGGCAGGAGCGCATGGGGAGACCAGTTAGGTCACGGCCATGGCCTAGGCTAGGCAAGAGCTTGTGCTAGGCAAGCGCCGGAGGCACAGGACTGCGTGACTCCTAGAGCTGTGCAGCGGGGGGAAAAACAGAATTGGGGCCCAGCCTCTATGGCTCAGTGATTGAGCATCAACCTCTGAACTGGAGGTCACAGTTCGATACCCGGTAAGGGCACATACTCAGTGTGAGGCATGCAGGAGGCAGCTGATCGATGATCTTCTCTCATCACTGATCTCTCTCTCTCCTCTCTCTCTCTCTCTCTCTCTCTCTCTCTCTCTCTCTCTCTCTCCTTCCCTCCCTTTCCCTCCCTCTCAGAAATCAATAAAAAAATATATTTTTTAAAAATGAAAGAAAACAGAAGTGGGGGAGGGTCAGGTTGGAGGGGTGAGGCGCTCAGAGAGGTTCCTGATTGGCATCGCAGGCATAACTGCCTCTGATGGCCAGCCAGGTGGTTGGTGGGGACCCGGGGAAGAAGCGAGGTCAGGGGGAGGAAGGTAGCAGGGTGGCTGCAGGGGGCCATGCGTGGGCGACAAGGCTGTGCCTGCTTCGGGGAGAGGGAAAAGTCCAGTTTCATTGGAGTGGAAGGTACAAGGGAGAAGGTGCCAGGACTGACAGGATGGGGGTCTGGCCAGCCGCCAAGGTGCCTCCCATCCACTCACTCCGAGGCCTGGGCTGCAGGCAGGGCTGCGGGGAAGCTGCCCCAAGAAGCCTCGGCCCGCACCTCTGCCTGGGGCTGCACTGCCAACCACATGTGTTCAGTGACTCTAACCTGTGCTCAGTGCCCCCCTCGCGGCCCCTCCACCCCCAGCTCCCCGCTCGCTCGCTTGCAGCCGGGTCTCCTGCCCAGAGCTCACATGCAGCGATAAACCTTATTCTTCCCCAGTGTGTTTATGTATTTTTTATTTATTGTATTTTTTATTTTGTTAACATTTTATTGAAGTGCAGCAAACAGACAGAAGTGTGTAAATCCTCAATGTACAGCTTGATGAATGTTTACGGCTGAGCGTGCCCGTGCAGGCAGCAGCCGGCTCGACATGCAGTGCCCCCGCCCCCCAGAAGGCCCTGGTGCCCCCCTCCCCCTTCCGACACCTCACGTTGGCTTTGCCCACTTTAAAATTTAATGCAAATGGAATCTTGTGCAGTTTTTTCACCCACTAGGTCACCAGTTTACTATAAAAGCTGTAACTCGGGAACAGCCAGATGGGAGGGTGCTTAGGGCCGGGGAGAGGATTTGGGCAGTTCCGTGCCCGCCCAGGCCAGCCACTGGCCCCAAACCTGGCGTGGCCACCAGCCGGAAGCTTGGGGCCTGTGTTTTGAGGTGGCCTTCCTTTGTGTAATTTCATTCCTGGGGTGCGCCCATGTTGCTGCATGTGTTTGCATTTGAAAACTGCTCTCTAGCCCGGCCAGCGTGGCTCAGCGTTTGAGCGCCGACCTAGGAACCAGGAGGTCACGGTTCGATTCCTGGTCAGGGCACAGGCCCGGGTTGCGGGCTCGATCCCCAGTGTGGGGCGCAGTCAATCCATGATTCTTTCTCATCATGGATGCTTTTATCTCGCTCTCCTTCTCCCTTCCTCCCTGAAATCAATACAAATAAAAATCAAATAAAAACTGTCTTTCCGGCAACCTCCCACTCGAGACAAGTGATGAGGGCTGAGCCTGCGGTGGCCCTCTGGCCGGTGGATCCTTGGAGAAACCCTGGCAGAAGCCCTGGTAGAAGGCAGTGCAGGGCCAGCGGAGCCATTGGGTGGGGCAGGACAGCCTGGGTGTTTGCTAAGCATTGTGCTGGGTGCGCCAGAGGCTAAACAAGTAGCAGGTGCGGCTCAGGGAGGAGAAGGGGAAGTGAGACTGGGGTTGGCCAGGTTAGAAGAGGCTCTTGAACTGCAAGAGGAGAGAAAGAAGCTCCCACCAGAAGGGGGTGGAGGGGGCGGTGCAGGATGGAGCGCGTGCTTCCTGGGAACCCATTTCTCTAACAGTAATTCCTCGGGGGCTTGATGCCAGATGGGCAGTGCTGGCTTCTGCCGGGAGAGGGGGGGTGGGCAGCTTAAAGACATTTAAGGATTTCCGAATCCGAAGTCCAGAGAGGGTGAGTGACTTGCCCAAGGTCACACACCGAAGGGGCCAGCATTAGCAACGGGATTGCTGGGCCCCCCCACGGCCCTTTCCATGACCGCATACCCCCCGCCCTCACCCGACAAAGAGCCCAGTGTTGCCACCAGAAGAGCTGAATTACCTCATTTCTGAAAGGCGTTATGAATTCAGTTCCATTATGTGGACGGGGGCAAAGATGTGAGCAGGCGTGACATTATAATTCATGTCCCACTTCTTCCGTTGCTCTGTGCTGGGTTTTGGGTATCACGGAAGCAGCCTCAAATCATTACTGGAACACAATGGGGAGAGAAATAATAATACATAATTGCAAACAAGGAATGGACCGTGCGATCCTATTAATTGCCTTCCCTGCCAACCTTATTTTTGGTATTTTCAGAATAATTAAAAGATTAAGCTCTTATTGCTGGAGGAGGTGGGTGAGCACGGAGCCCTAAACAGTCCCGTCACCTCTGGCAGAATGGCCCGGTGCCACCTGCCGCCTGGGACGCTCTCGGAGGCGCACCGAAGGCTGGGCTCCGGTCCCTGAGTATGTACTCTCTTCTGGGTTGAAACTCTGGCAATGGCTGTAAAATAAACCCCCGAGCGAGGAAGAAGCCGGGGAGAGGAAATACTCGGCTGCGCATTAATCACCGTCGTCAGGCCCAGAACAGAGGACAGAGGCTGGTTCGAGGAAAGACAGACCTGAATTATCTAGAAGATGGATCTCCCCTCCTCCGCACTCCCTGTGCCAGCGAGCAGGTCAGCGAGGTCCCGGCGCAGCCAGTGGCAGTGAACGGGCCAGGGCGTCCGCCCGCTGACCAGAGGGCACAGGGCAGGGGTGTCACGTTTTTGGAAGCCACTGAACAGAAGAGGCATCTCAGAGGGGCATGGGGACAGATGCACGGTGGCCATGTCCTCCAGCGACATCGCCCGCGCCCAGGCCATTTCCCTCAGGTCCGGGTAAGGCACCCGATGGCGATGAGCCCGTGGAGTGGGCAGAGCCTAAAGCCGACCACGGTGTCTGGAAGGCCTGAAGGACCGTGTGCAGAAACGTTTGGGCTCTAGGAATGGGGCGATGAGTGTCCAGGCAGGAAGGCAAGTTAATTATCCTCCAAGCCTCAGTTTCCTCATCTGTGCAATGGGGATAAGATGCCTTTGTTATAGGGCCGCTTTCTGTATGAAATGAGTAATGCAGTGTTTAGGACTGTCTGTGGCAGATATCAGCCCTTATGAGTCCTAGCTGCTGCTCTTCTAAGAGCTGAGCAAAGCAATGATCCTTCTGTCCCCACAGCCCAAAAGTGTCCAGCTTCAGAGGCCTGTGCCGGGGGCTCTTCCTGGGTCCTCTTTTCCCTGCTGTAGCTTTCCCCATGGTAAGAGCAGCGTAATTGCCTATATACATATTATATATTTACTGACTTCAGAGAGGAAGGGAGAGGGAGAGAGAGATAGAAGCATTGATGATGAGAGAGAACCATGGATCGGCTGCCTCCTGCACGCCCCACACTGGGGATGGAGCCCGCAACCTGGGCCTGTGCCCTGACCAGGCATCGAACCGTGACCTCCTGGTTCATAGGTGGATGCTCAACCCCTGAGCCACACCGGCAGGGCTGCATTATCAAAGCTTAAAGCGGGGAGAAAAGTTGTCCAGAAATAATGAAAGGACAGCTGCTTATAATCTGGCCAGAGGCTGGGCCATCATTTAGCATTGGTGGGCGTGTAGAACTTCATCAGCAGCAGTAGAGTCTACTTGTTCTGGGGAGGAAGTCCCTCCCTTGAACGTGGCCCCACATTTTTTCCAAGCTTACCTGGGAGGAAGGCAATGCTTCCTGTAGATGATAAATTCCTAGGTTCCCATGGCGAACACAGCAAATCAGCTGAGTCCTGCTGACCCCAGAAAGAAACAAACTCCTTTTGCGATATTTACAGCAGTTGGTGAGTTGCCAGGACGACCCCAGAGGGACAAGACTGGAGAATCTCTGTAGGATCTGATTCCAGAGATACTTTAAGGTTTGGGGGAACAGTGCATGTGTGCGGGAAGCCAACAGTATACTGGACGCGAAAGAGCCCAGGTTTGGAGTCAGAATCTCGGTAGCCGAACTCCGCTAGGTTGCATGTGTATTTTGGGAAGACAGTTGTAAGAGCTTAAATTTCCTCAAACCTCAAGTGTGAATTGTAATACCTCACCCATACTTGGAAATGGATCTGACAAGGTTACTGAAAAGAGTAAAGGCAAAAACAAACAAACAAAAAAAGAGTAAAGGCCTTTAATAAACAGTAGCTATTTTAAAAAAATATTATCTTTATTGACTTCAGAGAGGAAGGGAGAGGGAGAGAGAGCGAAACATCAATGATGAGAGAGAATCATGGATCAGCTGCCTCCTGCAGGCCCCACATTGGGGACCAAGCCTGCAACCCAAGCATGTGCCCCAACTTGGAATCCAACCAGCAACCTCCTGGTTCATAGGTTGACACTCAACCAGTGAGCCACACTGGCCAGATAGGAGTTTGGGTTTTGTTCCAAGTGCAGTGGGAACTAGTAGGGTAGTGTTGTGTGGCGTTTCAAAAGCCCTTCCGAGCTGCCCTGTGGAGAATGTTGGAGGGGTGAGGGCACAGAGCCCAGCTGGAATAACCCTGTATAGAAGATGGTGACCGGCCTCAGGGGGCTGTGGGAGAAAGAGTAGATTTACCCTGGGAAAGAGTGGGTTTGCCGCGTAGAACGTGTGGAAGTAGAATCAGTGAGCCTTGCCAGTGGACTGGAGGTACCAGACGGAGATAAGTCAAGAAGGAGCCCCCGCCCCCCATTTTGCTTTAAGCACTTGAGTGGCTGAGACATTTTCTCTGAAAGGGAAGGGAGTTGTGACAAAGACAGGATCCAAGGGAAGGGAGGAGCTCATCCCTTCTTAAGGGGCAGTTTGCTCACCACTGTTTCTTCAGCACCTACTGCCGTGTCTGGCCTTTAGCAAATACCCAAAGGAAAGAATGAAAAATTTGAATATATTTTTATTGATGTCAGAGAGGAAGGAGAGGGAGAGAGAGAGTAACATCCATGATGAGAGAGAACCATGGATCGGCTGCCTCCTGCAGGCCCCACACCGGGGATGGAGCCCACAACCCAGGCCTGTGCCCTGACTGGGAATCAAACCGTGACCTCCTGGTTCATAGGTCGACGCTCAACCACGGAGCCACACTGGCCAGTATAACTAGTGATCTTGAGCACTCTCTGCAGAGTGGCCAGCGAGGCTGGAGGTGTGGGTTGAAGAGTGAGAGAAATAATGTATCTATACAAACGAGACCCATCTCCATGTGCCGATAGAAAATAACCTGTAAGATTTTTGGAAATAAAATTAAGGACATGCGTGTGTACAGAGAGAGCGGTGGTGGTGGGGGGTGCTCCCCATGGTGTTAAGGATGTTTAGTACACATACAAATAAACATGTTTACATCTCCCCCTACTTTGTTTTGACACAAACTGTAACATGCCCACATTGTACCATATTATACGTCCTCATTCCTGCCTGTACCTTATGTCCTCCCCTTCACAGTAGATCTTCGGGGTCATTCCATATCAGTACACAGAGCAGCTGGGCATTTGGGTTGCTTCTAATCTTACGCTGTTACAAAGTTGTTTTTATACCAATATATAGAATAACCTCAACACTCGCTGAGCTTTAGCATGTGCACCAGGTAAGGAAATGGGGTGCCGCCTGGACGCAGACACCCCTTTTGAGAACAGCTGTGCAAGGGAGCAGATAAATAGGGAGCCGGGAAGGGGATGTGGGGTCAAGATGGGAGGTGCTTCAGGGGAATGAATACACAAAGTCATTCAATAAAGAGTGTGTGTGGTGGGGGAGGGGACGAGCCTTAGGGTCATATTGTAGCAAGTGTAGAAGAGATACTTCAAGTGGTCTGAGGGTGGATGGGTGGGCGAACAGGGAAGCTATGATGTTTCGAAAATCAGCAGCAACATTGTTAGAAAGTGGTTGATTCTGTTACTGAGGTACAAAGGTGTACAAACTCCCCCCCTCCCCCACCCCGGCCTGCTGGGCGAGTTTCCTCACATTTCCAGTGGCTCCCTGGGTTCCTGATTGGACCTTAGCTGGAGGAGAGGAGAATGACATTTTTGCCTGAAATTTGTAGATTTTCCCAAAGGGATTAAATGACATGCATGTCCTGGAAGGCTTTAAAAAAGGGGCAAAGAAATAAATAAAAATCCCAATAAGAATTTATATTCCTGATGGCTTTGCTGATGGTCTTGTAAATTGTATATTTAATCAAAGGCACTCGAATGTCTTTTTTTTTAACTATTGAAGAGCCATTTAAATGTCAGCATAAGTGATTCCCTCCCAAATAGTGCTGTTTATACATTACTTCCCCTAATAGACCATAATGATTCATAAGGAGGCATTTCGCGCCTCTAAATTGTGGGCCTATTGAAATATAAATTAAGATGATAAATAATTTGACCTTACCTGAGAGAAATAAGTATTTACATGCGTCAAATACGAAATTACCCTGGATATCAGGGTCCTAAAAAGACAGCCTCTCTCCCCTGGCTGAATTCAATAAAACGGTTTAGAAATTCCCTCTAGTGTGTGGAGGAAAGGGAGGGACATAAACAAAAGAACAGGCCGGTGGCCGGCCTTCCCCACCCTCCTGACTTCCCATGGGGCTGGGGGGTGGGGGCGCTGAGCCCCCCGCGGGGAAGTGGCAGGAAGGTGCGGACTGCGCCCTGCGCGTTCTCCTCCCCACCCCTGCTCCCCCCCCCCACTCCCGCAACGCGGCTGGAGTTTCTAAACATGGAGTTTCCACGGGAACTTTGCCAGGCCGAGCTCGCAGCCCTCCCGAGTCCCCGCAGCGGGATTCGCCAAGTCGGCGGCGCCGCACGGCCTCCGCGTCCCCCTCCCCCCGGGGAGCCGCCGACCTGGCCTGACTCCTCAGCTCCGCAAAGCCGCTCCGCGGGGCTCATCACCCGGGAGGGCGCGGAACCTCCCGCGATCGGCGCCCCCGCCCGACCCGACCCCAGGCCCCGGCGGGTGGCAACCGGGCGCCCTTGGCGGGGCGCGAGCCAGGCCTGCCCGCCAGGCCTGTCGGTTTGCCGCCCCCGGCGCTCGGGGCCCGAGACGCGGGGGTCGCCGAGGCGGCGGCGGGCCCCGGCTGGGCGCGCTGGCGGCCGGCGCTGGGTTTCTGTTTTGTTTTGAAGCCGGCGTGGGGGAGGGGCGGCACCTTGTCAATGAGAAATTTCCTGTTCGCAAGACTCCGCTTGCAGAGTTTCTGTCCTGCCCTTGAACTGACAAGAGGATCTCGGCGGTGCGGGTCCCCGAGAGCCCAGCCAGGCGCGCCGAGCGCGCGCGGGGGTGGGGTGGGGGCGGGGCGCCCGCGCCGCGGCTCCCCGGCCCCGGGAGTCCGGCCGAGCGGGGCCGACGCCTGCCCTCCCGGTTCCCGGGCGCACCCGCGAGCGCCGAGCCGAGCGGTGACTAATCTGCGGCTTTCGGCCTCTTGGCGCGGAGCCCAGGCTGGCCTCCCGCCCCTAGTCCCCCCCCCGCGCCCCCCGCCGCCCTGGCCCCGCAGCGTCGGGCTCAGTGGAGAGGATCGCGCGGGCCAGCGCCGCCGCCGCGTTCCCGGGAGTGTGGGAAGCGGGTCGAGGCGGGCGGCTCCGAGCCTCTCTCCGAGGCGGCTTTCTTCGACCCAGGCCCGAGGACGCGCGTGTTTCCTCCCCTGTAAGCACTCTGATCGGCGCTTCCTCTGCGCCGCCGAGGAGCCGGGGCGAACCGGAGAGGTTAACCCCCTGCGTGCTGCCCCACGGGGGGCTCCGTAGAGAGGGCGCCGCTGGGAGACGGGTCGACGTGGGGGCGATCAGCTGAGTTGGGCCAACCGGAGTCTGGAGGAGCCCGACCGGATCAGAGGCGCTTGCCCAGGCGCGGCAGGCTCTCCGGGGGAGAGCAGGCCGCGAGGCCCGGGCGGCTCGTTAATGTTCAAGCCCTCCCCGGGGCTGCGCGGTAACCCGACCTGCCAGGCGCGGCGAGGTGCGGGCCTGAAAGGCACGGCAGGCGGAGGCTTCTGGAGGGGGTCGAGGGCGGGGGGGGGGGGGGTGGAGGAGGGAGGGGAGGGAGACTGGCCTTCACGCACCTTGTCGGCTGGCACGTGGATGGCTCCTAACCCGAGGCGGGGGCCTGGCGCTCGCCCCACGGCCTCGCCTCTGGCCGCCACTCCCCCCGCTCCCCTGGCCAGGTTTCGCTGGGGAGTTAATGATTGATTTACTGGCTCCGCGCGGCCGGCGCCCTCCAAAGCTATTTGTCCAAGCCGAGGAGTTGCTGGCGAGCGGCGCAAAGGCCGGGAGAGAGGGGGTCGCCCGGGAAGGGAAGGCATGCTGCCCACGGGCAAGAGCGGCCACTGGATTCGCCCCCACGGAGCGGGGCGAACCCGCTGGAGGCCCGGGCTGGGCGAACGGAGCATTGGGAAGCGCCACACGTAAACGGGTTGGCAGCTGGTGATTAGGCCGCCCGGTTTTATGAGTCATAATGGGCCGCCCGCCTGGCCCTCAACCTGCTCGCTGTGGGCTCGGCGCGCCGAGGTCCAGGCGGCGGACAGTTCCGCGCGGCGCACGGGGGGATGCTCCGGGGGGCCTGGCCCGCCGAAGGCGCTGCGAGGATTTCCTCTCGTTTCTCGCTTAAGGCAACACAAACACCCTAAATCAAACCGCTCCGACAACCCAGGGCTCCACACAGGCACATCAATAAGGATTTCGCCTCCCGCGTTCGAACGCACTGAAACACAAATGACACCACGCAAATAGATCTCCCAGGCCCAGGAGGAGGACGAGAAGGAGGGGCGCCGCCGCCCCAGCCTGGAGGCTGAGAGCGGGGAGGGAGTCCCAAGCCCGCACCCCGGGGCCCGCGCCGGCTCAGGCACAGCGGGGCTGGGACTGGCCAGGCAGCCCGCCCCGTGCGCGGTGGCTCCCTGCCAACGCCGCCAAGTCGGCCGCGTCCCCAGGCTGCCTGCAGAGGCGGATTAGGGAAGGAGCGAAGCGAGCCTGTGACTAATCGCGGGGCCTCGGACCGGAGCACCAAGGCCATGTGCGACTGACAGGATCGACACTAGCAGAGGACACGGCGACGCCTCGCTTAATTGCAGGCTTAAAAAATTGCCGCCTGAGCAGCTCCAGTGCGGAGAGCCACGGGCGTTCGCGCAGGACTAGGGAGCGCGCCAGGGGGAGGGGGGCCTGGCGCTCCCGCGCCGGGGAGGGAGGTTCGGTGTCTCTGTGTGGAGGGACCTGGCCCCCACTCTGCAGGAGGGTGGCCGAGCCAGCCAGCAGAGGACGGTCCAGCGCCCAGGCCTAAGGTTCTGACCCTTTCCCCGTGGAGCCCACGGTCCCCTTTCTCGCCCGAGATCCTATAAAGGAGGCCGTACAGCGGGGGTGAGAGGTTCCAACAAACTGAACATAAAAACCTCACACACGAACCACTTTCTTCTCTTCCCTCCCCTTCCTTTCCACCGGCTCGTACAAAGCCCCAAAGATCAAGGAGAGGGAGAGGCAAGTCAGGGCCGCCAGGAGCCAGATCACCGAGTGCCCCAAACTCGGGGCTCACAGACACGCACCCCAGGCTCTTCCCCCCTGGGCACGGTCCTTCAGGCCCAGACCTCCTTCCTGGAGCGCTGAGGCCTCTCTGGGGAGAAGGGGGAAGCGTCGGCAGGCCTGCTGGTCTGCGTGTGTGCGTGTGTGTGTGTATGTGTGTGTGTGTGTGTGTGTGTAGCGGGGGAGAGAGGAAGGCGGGGTGGCGGGGAACCCAGCGAGAGAAGTTTCCACCACGCTCTGGTCGGCTGCTGCCAAAATCCCCGGGCCCCTCCCCGCCCGCAGCGCCTGGCGTTGCCACCACAAGTTTGGTTTAACGAGAGCTCGGGACAAAAGCAAACGTTTTCTATAGACCCCGAAAACAAAGGGGAAAGAGACGCGCGGGGCCGCCTCGGAGAGGCTGCTGGCGTAATGGTGCCGGGCCGACAGCAGAGCAGAACTGCAAAAGCCGCGCGGGCGGGAGGAAGTGCGAGGCGGGAGCGCGGGGAGGCGGGCGGGGGAGGGGCGCTGCGCCATGTTTCCGTGTCACCCGCCGAGTCGCCGGCGCTGGGCTCGGCCGCCGGCTCCCGCCTGCCTCCGTAAGAGCAGAAAGCGTGCGATTAGCAGCCAGACAGGCGGGGACTCCGGGCCCGCGGGGCCGCCGCACACGCTGCCCGCGGCCCGGGCCCGCGCCCCCGCCCCCCGCCCGCCGGGTAATCATCCTCCTCGCCGCCGCGCTGCGTGCACTCTCATTAGAGCGGGGAGGCTTTTCTCTGCGCACTCGCTTGGCTCCCGCTGGCAAAACAACGCCTTCCCCGGCCGGGCCCGGGGCCAGGACTGCGAGGGAGGGCGGGACGGGGAAGGCGGTGGCGAGGCAGCGCCAGCAGCGCGGGTCACGTCGGCCGCCGCCATCCGCGGGGCACGAAGATGAGGAGGGTCCCTGGCCCTCCCCACGTTGGGTCCGTACCTGGTACCAGGCCCTTCGTGCGGGGGTGGCGGGGGAGTCGCCGGTGCCCCGTGACCTCCTCCCGTCCGCCTCCCGAGGCTAGAGTGGGGGCCGATTGGAGACGGGGGCGAACACAGGGAAGGCTCCCCAGACAGGTTTTGCCCCAACTGTCCGGCGGACGACTACTTGAGGCCCTTTGACCCTCAGAGTCCCCAAGATTCGGGCCTGATCCCACGGGAGGGCTGGCAGAGATGGGGGTGGCCGACGTGCGGCCGTGTCGCGCCCCGAGCCTCGGAGCCCCATTTTCTCCCCCGCGATCTGTGCACGCAGCAGTAGGCAGCCTCTCCCGGCACCACGCGCCCAGCTGCAGGGCCTGGAGCAGGTGTTCCTGCCCGGCCGGAGCGTTGGCTCCGCGCCCCTCCCGTCCCAGCTGCGGGGCTGGCGGGAGGCGGGGGGCGCGGAGGGCGGGGTGGAGGGGGATCTCGCTGGAGGCGAGAAGGATCCTGCGGACTGAAATGGGGAGACCCCAGGGGGAGGACGGCCGCCGGGGCCCAGAGGGATCGAGGGTGACGCGCGGCCAGCCGTCTTCTGGAACCGCCTTGGGGGCCAGCGGAGGCCGCTCGGGCGGCGCTAGGGCTTCCGGTGCCGGTGACTGCGGCGGGGCGGCCGGGAAGTTCCCGGGGCGGCCGCGAGGAGCACCCTCCCCGGCTGCCACCGCCGCGCAGCTCTCGGAGCGGTGCCCGGGGAGCCTCCCGGCGTCCGGCCGCGCCGCTCGGGGCTGGAGCGGGGCTGGGGGCTGAGGGTGGTCCGGGCCCAGCCCCCGGCGGAGAGGGAGGCGGCGGCCGGGACCCCGCGGGGCTGCGGCGCGCCTCCCCGCCCCCTCCCCTCCCCTCCCGCCGCCGCTGATGGCGGGCACGTGAAGCGCAGCTCGGCGCCTCGGCGCCAGCCAGGGAGCGGCCTGCCCCGCCGGCTCAGCTTACCCGCGGGCCCAGGAACGCGGAACCGAGCCCGGCCGGGCCCCGCAGAGCCCGCGCCCCCGCCCCGCGCCCCGCTCGCGGCCGCCCCGCACCCCCTCCCCGCCCGGCCTTGGGGCCGCGCCAGACGGCTGGCCCGAGGGGAACTCAGGCTGACTAATGGGTCGCTTGTGGGCCTGACGTGAGGCCCGGCTGTCAGCGGATGCCCGCTCGCTCGGCGCCTACGCCGCGGTCAGGCTCTTCGGGGAAGGGCGAGAGGAGGGGTTTCCCCGCTCCGCGGTTTCGGCTCCCCGGGGACAATCCGGACGCCGCCGCTGGCCCCGGGCTGGAGGTCGTGCAGCCCGGCCCCGAGGGGGCACCCCGAGGCTGCCTCCCGCATGGAGGTGCGAACTCGGGATGGGGGATGAGAAGATGGGAGCTTGGGGCTCCGAGCCGGACGTGGGCGCAGAGGCTTGTCCACTGGGCCCGGGGCTCCCGCCTGGATGTTTGGGATCTGGGGCCGGCGGCCGGGCTGGGCTGGGGTGAGTTTCCAGGCTGCCCTGGGGGCCTGGAGTTCAATACCGAAACCGCTCTCAAAACAAAGTCTTCCGGAAACCCCTTCGTGAGATTTTTGTGTGGAAAAAAGGATTTTTATAAAACTCCCGAGAGTCCAGCTGAGGATTCGTGGGTTTGGGGCGTGCGATGCCTTGTCCTTCCTTTCCAGGGGCCCGTAAAAATCAGCAGTTTCTTATTTCGCATTAACAACCACTTCGTGTTGACACAGTTATACGACCCTCCCAGATATAACTATAGTTTCAACACACCAGCGCGGTGGTCAGACACAAACACCCACCAGTAACTAAGAAGGGAAACCCGGGGTTGGGGTTGGATGCAGATGAGCCCTCCTCACCATCTCTGGTTTTATTCGGCCTAATTACACTAGTAATCCTGCCCCCCCCCCATCCTGAAACCCTGGAGTTGAGGTGCGACTTTTCCTGGGGAGCCCTGCCAATGGGGAGGGAGTTGCTGGCCTAGAGGAGGTGGGTTTTAAATGTCACTTCCCAATGAAAATGCTTCCCTTTAGCCTTTTTCTTTCTTTCTTTTTTCTTTTTCTTTTTCTTTTTTTTTGATGCAGTTTTCCAAAGGAGCATTTTGGCGAGATAAGAAGTGACCGATCAAAATCGCTTTGCCCCAGCTTAACGTTATCTTATCTTTCACACTTGCGCGGCGGAAAAAAATTGGCTTATCTTCAGCCCCACCCCCTTCTCGCCTTAATTGCTAAAAAGCACTGGTGTGTTCAACCTGGAGGAAAGAGGCCTGATCGCCAGTGGGAAAGGAAGATTCCAGAATATGGGCGGCTGGGAACAGCAAGGTTGGCAGGATTTAGCTTTCCCCCCAGGCCTTCCTAGTACAACCAGATTGGGGGGGGGGGGATTCTGGGGATGGCCTTGGGTCATGTGGCTTCCCGAGGCCTCACTTTCGGGGCTGTTTCCCAACCTCTCTTCCCCTTCATCTCGCAAACGCTGGCGTGAGTCTCCGATGGAGGCCTCTCGCTTTGCTTTCATTCCTTTTGGGGAGGGGGGTGCAAGGCCGGGACGCAGGGCCTGCTGGAAATCATTAAAATATATGCGAGTGTCTGCAAACACACTTTTAAATCATGGCGTTTCCCCTCCGCTGGTATATTTAAACTCCAGAGCCGATCTCCTCCCTCTCAGTCGTTTATCTGTGTCACCGGCAGGCCGCTAATGGCCGGGCTTCCAGGCGCTGTGCATTATGCATTCGCCTCCTCCCTCTGCCGCACACAGAAGGTTCTGTCAGGCCTCGGAACACAAAACACCCTGCGTCCCCCCACCCCCCTCATTCGTGGCTGGGGGCTGCCGGCTGCTAACCGGCTAGAGACGCAGGGATGGGGGAGGTATCATGGGGGGGGCAAGGCTGAGCACTGTGGGAGGGGGGGATGGGAGCGGGTCAAAGCGCCGTGGATTAGGCCGTGTGGACTCTCCGGCTCTGTGCCACCCCCCAGCTTTGCTCCTGGCTTCGACCTTCCTGAGGCAACCCTCCCTACGCCACTCACTTCTGCGCCGAGTTGGGGGGGGGGGGCTCAGAGGTATTTGGGGACAGATCAGCTTAGAATCAGCACGGAGTTTGCTGGGCCCTACACCCTTCCTGCCCCCAGCAAGGGGCTGACAGGGGGCCTTCCAGATCCTTCCAGTCCCAGGGGTGGTGGGTATCCGCAGGGGTCCCACGGGAGTGAGGGAGGAAGCCTTGATCCAAAATGCCTTGGGCTGGAGGCTGGGGCGCTGGGCCGTTGGACCAGTAGTTGATGGTTCTCCGCTCTGCATCCCTGCGGTTAGTCCCGGCACTACCCCCAGCGGGTAAAATCTGGCGGCCGGGTTTACCTGCTGGAGCCACTTCGGCCCAACACCTGGGCCTGAGGGCTCTTAAGGTGGGACCAGGTGGAGTGCAAGACAGGACCCCCCCCCCCCCACAGCGACTGCATCTATCTACCCAGCGGGCCCCCCAGTGGCAGTGGCAGTTCACCCACTGTCCCTGGGGTTGGGGATCTCAGAGCCTGACACTAATCCAGCCCAGACCAGAAATTCCCAGAGGCAGCTGCTTGCTGCTACCACGTGGGCCTGGCCTTTGGGGCCATCCTACCCCAAAGGCCCAATAACTCTTCAAAGGCTTCCCCCATGGAAGGCAGCTACCTTCAGTTTCTCTCTAGCAAATTCCTGGGACAGGGATGCCCTGTGCTTGGGAGGGTGGGCTAGTGGCTGTTTTAAGGGCCCCTGAGTGAGCCCTGAGTTCTTTTACAACTGTGTGTGTGTGTGTAAATGGTTAACATTAACAGGCTGGCTCACACTGTAAAGTAAAAATACATGATCTGAAATCACCCAACTCCCATTTATTCCAGTGACCAGTGTCATCAGTTTGAGAACCGCCTCTGAAGAGAGCCATCGGGCCCTGCAGAGCTTTATGACTTAGATCCTATGCATGTGTTACAAACGAACCCCCCCCCCCCCCGCAATATTGGGATCCCAGGACCCTCCAGACACCAGTAAGAACCTCACCATGGGGTGCCTGGCCTTTTGCCCTAGGCCTGGGCTGTGGATGAAGGTGAGGAGGAGGCCCTGGGCCACCCTGCAGTTAGTCTGGCCTGAAAAGAGTGGCCAGGCTCCAGGCCTGCTCCCTGAAGCCCCAACCTGCTCGCCCAGTTGCAGAGCCTGGATAGAACCTGTAGCAGGAGAGTGCCTGGGAGCTGGAGGTCCAGGCATACGTTCGCACCAGGAGACCCTCGGGAGGGGAGAGGGGAGGGGCGGCCCTCCGCAGGTCAATTAGAAGCGGCTCTTCTGTGTCTCCACTGCCCTGCACCCTCCCTCCCTCCATCACACTCACTCACTTGCTCTCCGCCTGCTCTGCTTTCATTGAAACCCTCCCCTGACAGAGTGCCTGGTCTAGCGGCCTGACCCCGCGTCAGCTCCCAAGGGGCTGGTGGGAGGGAGCAGGCTGAAGGCCCCGGCTGCCCGCACACACGCTGCAGGCTCCGTGTGTCCCCAGCTCCTGGAGCCCCTTCTTGCGTGGGAACCCATGATGGGGCTGCCCTTGAGCTTTCCTGCTAACCGGGCCAATAGGGATGCAATCCCTACCCACCCCCTTCTGGCTTGGAGCACCTCAGGAAAATCTCACATTTTAATTCTCAGTGAGTCATGAACACCTCCCTGCCCCCCCCCACACACTTATGCCTCTTAGGACTCCCTTAATAAGATATTTTTTTAAATCCCACAGAGTTGGAAAATGTGCCCTTAGAGATGGAAGAGAACCCCTTTAATCCCATCAGCCCAAACGAGGATACCTTGGAGGCGAGACTCCTGAAAAAAGGGGGGTATGAAATGCGGCAAATTACGTCAAAGGCGAATTTACTGGCTTGTTTGTCTCCAGCATCAAATTTCTCCCACAGTCAGCCCTCTTGGAGGCCCCTCCACATTTACAGCGACCCCCCCCCCCCATTCATTTCAACCCTCAGACTTTTAAAGTCAGACAAACAGGCCCCTTTGTCAGCAGCTCCGGGGGGCCGCGGACTCCTAGAGGCAGCAGGCTCTATCCTCTCGCTTGGTTCCGGGATTTTCCAAAAATTCTGGCCGGTTACTTGCAGTTCTTAACTCCGGGAAAAGCCTATGCCTTGGGGGAGAGTCGGGAAGGCAAGGGAAGGGGAGCAAAGAGGGTTGGGCACGTGGCCAGCGTCCCTGCGGCCGCCTGACCGAGCCGGAAGAGCCTGGCAACGCTCCCCAATCGCCAGGCCAGCTCGCCAGACCGGCCCACAGCGGCTCAGCGGCCTCTGCCTGGAACCGTGTTGGGAGAGTTTCCCCACAAGCGCCCAATTGAGCCTTCTCGGTCATTTTAGATTTGTTTTGAATAAAAGGAGTCGCTTCAAAAAGAAATGTTGCTCCAACACACAACCAGAGGCCTTTCTCCAGCTGCGTCTGTAACTCGCATGCATTCGGTCTAATAACTTTTAATGTCTGGCCCTAAAACGTCTTTATAAAAAATAGCTTTACAGCATAATAGTCCAGGTGTCTTTCTGCTTGTTACCGGAGATTAAAAAAATGTGTGGGTTAGCTTCCAGAGACATCCACCCCCAGAAAGACGAGGGAAAAAGCGGGCGTTCCACCCTGCAGGCGCAGGTCCTAGGAGCAGGGGCCACGGGGCTGGGCACCGCTGGCGGGGCACTTGCCCGCCTGTCTTTTACATCAGTTCTTATAAGCAGCCCTGCAGCACGAAGATTTGATTCTGCCCGAAGTTTCGGGTTTCAAACGGTAGAGATGTTTCGCTTCTGCTTTGGGAAGGGCTGTTTTTATAACTGCTAAGAACTAAGACAATAAATAAAATCGCACCTAACACCAGTCCCGCAGTCGGCGTTAGGTCTACATTTTAAAAGGGATCTTCTAGCTGGAGCTGATTTTGGCCTTGACCTTGACTTAGTAATCAACTTGAGATGCTTTTGATTATTTTGGGCATGGACACACTCCAGGATATTTTAAAACTTTCCGTGTGGATTCACGAGCCACCTCCATTTCGGATGGATGTTCTCATCCAGCCTGCACCATCTTGTCCTTAAGCAGAGACTCCCCATTTCCAGCACGAAAAGACCCCAGTGTGCATCGGAGTGGGGTCACCTTTGGCCGCGTAGTCCCGGCGATCCGGGTGCGGTGAGGCCCGTACACCCCACCCCCACTGCCACCCCTTTCCGCTAGCTTCAGGTACTGGGGCTTCTCGGCTCTCCCCAGAGGCCCTGAGCTCCGGGGAGGCCGGAACCTCGCCTCTCCGCTTCCCCCTCCCGCCTGCCTGCCCCCGCCTCCCCCCTTCGCCGCCCCCCCCCCCCCACCGCCCGCGCTCAGCGCCGCGCCGGGTGCGCTGGAGAAGCTCAATACGTGTCAATTGAATTAACTGCTGCGGGCGCGGGCTGTACGATCAGCACAACGTTACCGAGTGGAAATTTATGGGGCGAATGGTGTAAGCCAAAAGTTGCTCCCTGCCAAGGAAAATAAAACGCGGGAGATAATCTCCTGAGGTGCGGGTGGGGGGCTCGGGCAGACCCTCCCGCCCTCTGAGGTGCAGACTGTGAAATGCCCGCGAACTGGGAGACATTCTGGCGGATCTGCACTCTTCTACCGTGCCCCCCCCCCCATTCCCGCCTCCGGTGCTCCGAGGGCTGCCTCCTCCACCCCCCGCCTCGCCGAGCAATTCCCACACAATTGAAACGTCCGGGGAACTCGGGCGCGGAGTTCGGGGCGGAATGGCCCCCGGTGCCTGGGGCCGTGTTTGCAGGTAGCTCTTGACAGCTCAACGGGCAAGGGCTCCTCCGGGAGGAAGGGACGCCCCGGGCGGGGGATGGGCGCCCATGGGCACTCGCCGGGCTCCGCTGGGTCTCAGAGGGGCCGGGCGGCCGGGGGAGCGCCGCGCTGGTGGCAAGAGGAGGCGGCGGCGGCTGTGGGGGTTTGACAGCTTTGGCTGAGCGGAGCGCGAGGCGCTTTATGGTAATCGCGGGCCTCCACTGGCCTTCTGGGTAGCGAGGGGAGTCTCGGAGAGCCGCCCCCGCCGCCCCCATCCCCTGCGCTGGGGATCTGCGGGCCGCCCTCGCCGCCGCCGCCGGAGTCGGTCTGGGGCGCGCCCAGACCCGGTGTGCGCCGCCAACTCGGTCCGAGCGGGGGAGGGGAGGGCCAGGGGCGAGGGGGGCGCCACCCAAGTGGTCTGGGGTTCGGACCCCGAGAGGCGAAACGCGCCCGGCGGGGGATCGCTGATGGCCGGGGCCACTCCGGCCCCCCTTTCCCGGGGAAGCGCCCCGCCGCGAGCCCACCGCCGCGGCGCCGCAGCACAGGGTGAGCGAGGCCAGGGGAGCTCAAACTTGCGAGAGCTGGAGGCGGCGGCGGGCGGGCGGTTGTCGCCCGAACGCTGCGCCTGCGGGGGGAGGGGAGGCGGCTGCTGGGAGGAAGGGAGGGAGAGAGGGCGGGTGGAGGGAGGGGGAGGAGGAAGAGGAGGGAACCGGGGAGGGGAGACGCGTTGGGATCGCGGCGTGCGGCGGCAGACGGAGCCCGGGCTCCCAGCGGCAAGGTGAGCCTGAGCTACGCTCCTCGCTGATCGCCGGCGGAGCTCGGCAGCTGCGGGGGAGCCGCGCCGGAGCCCAGACCGCGACCGAGAGCGGGAGCGAAGCGAGCGGCGGCGGAGGGGGAGCCCGCGAGCCGCCAGGCGGGGAGCCCAAGCCGCGCTGTCGCCGCGCAGGGACGACTTGGCCAACACACTCACGCTCTCTCTCTTTCCCTCTCTCGCTCTCTCTCTCTCACACACACACACACACACAGACACACACAGCCCGAGCGGGCGCTCACGGCGATCCGTCAACATGGCGCTGGGGCTCCTGCCCGAGCGCGGGTGGCAGCAGCGGCGGCGCGGGAGCTGCTGAGCCCGGCCGAGCCCGGCCCAGCCGCGGGAGCCCGGAGGATCGCTCGGGGCTGTCGCCACCTGCCCGGAGGCTTTGAGCCCCGCCCCGCCCCCACCCGATCCAGAGCCCACCCCTCAGCGGGGCCGACCCCGAGGGCAGCCGGCTGGCAGCAGACGGCGAGGGAGGCGAGCGAGCGCGGCGCCGCGAGCGGGTGGCGGCCAGCCGGGGACGGCAAACTTTGCCGCTTGCCACGCTTCCCCGGCGCGGCTCCATCTCTGATCGCTGCCGTCGCCACCGCACTTTCCTCCTACCCCGCACACCTCTCCACACTCACCCACCCGGCCGCCCCTGGCTCCTAGCCGCCTGGACTCTGCTCGGGGTCGGGGGGACTTCACAGCTTCGGATCGCCAGCTCCCGGCTGACTCCCCGGCCGGGGATTTCAGGTCAGTGCCCGAAGCCCCTTTCCCCGGGGAGGCCGCGCGGGCGGGCGGGCGGGCGCGCCGCGGGCTGCAGTCGGCCCCCTCCCTGGGCCCCCGCCCGCTGCGGGCTGCTCCTCTGACTCGTGGACCCCGCGAAGCTTTCGCCTCGCGCTTCCCTGGGCTGCGATCGCTTTCGTTTTTATGTCTTCGCTCGAACTTATTACACATGCAGCCACCCTCAGCGGCCCGGCGCGGGCACAGGGAGGGGCGCGGCGGGGGTCCTGCCGCCTCCCGGAGGCCCGGGGGGAGAGCCGGAGTTCGCCGAGTGGAAGTTTGCAGCCTGTGTGTGTGTCTGCGTGCGCGGGAGCGCGGTCGCCGCCGAGCGCCGCGAGTCGTGCGCGGGAGGGGGGGCAGCGGGGCTGGAAGCTGGGAAGCTCGGCTCGGCGTTAGCTCGCGAGCAGGAAGGGGAGGGCGGCGGGTTCCCGTCTGCTTTCTTTTTCGACTCGGGAAAGAACTGTAAAAACCCCCAGCCGCCGCCGCCGCCGCGTCTCGCCTCTCCGGGGGCGCTCGTTCCTCCTGGTGGAACTTGGCGTGTGCTCGCGCCAGGGTGTGTGGCAGGCGCCCCGGCCGCGCCGAGCTCGACCTGCTACCGCCGCCGCCGCGCAACTCGGGAGGGGAGTCCCGGGTTTTTTCTTGGCTTGCCCCAAAGCACGAATCACGTGGATTAAAAAAAAAAAAAAGAAAACTACTAGGAAATCGACCGGAGCGAGGGGTTCCGACTCGGCCCGTCCGCCCATCCGCCAGGTCAGACGCTTTGTTTTGTAAATGTTCCTGTAAAATTGCAATCGGCGACCCCCTCCCATCCCCACCCTGCTTCGACCCCGCGGGCTAGGTTGGAAGTTCTGAGCCCCCAGGGGTGGGGGTAGGATGTGTCGGGGCGGGGGCGGCGGCGGGAAGGGAGGGCGGGGGTGGGGAGCCCTGGGCCCTCCGCTGGGCAGCGGGGAGTCTGGTGGGCAGCCCCGCGGGGCGGGGGCGAGTCTGCGGCCGGAGGAAGTTGGTCCCGCTCGGAGGCTGTGCGGTGTGGAGGTGGAAGGTGAAGAGGAACTTGCGCACCCGGGCGGGATCCTCGGCCGCGGCGGGGAGGGCGAGGCGCCGCGGAGCCGGTGCTGGGCGCAGGCGGGGGGCGCGCTGCGGAGCCTCCGCCAACTCGGGGGCTCCGGGCGGCGGCGACGCGCGCCTGCTGTTTACGAAGCGAGCCCCGAGGCGCCGTGTGCGGATACGGACGGCTGCAGGCACGCGTGGTCCCTGCGGGCTTCCCGCTGCTGCTCGTCCTCGGAGTGGGCACGTCCCCCGGTCCCGGAGACGGCGGAGTCTGGCCGTGTGCAGGCCGAAGCCAGGCGAGGCTTAATTTGCTGTTAATGAATCTTTTCCAGAAAGTCCAAGATCTCCAGCTAGAGGCTGTGAGTGCCCGCGCGCGAGGACGCGCGCCGCCGGCGTCTGAAGGGTGGGGGTTGGGGGATGGAAGCGTGAAGGGGGGAGTATGCGTATTTAAAAACAAACCTTGAAAAGAAACCAGTGCGCTTCAAATAGGTATTCGCACAGCTTCTCTGTGTCTAGACTAGACAGCTCAGGGTTTTAGGTTTTCTTTTTTCCCCTCTTTTTTCTTTCTTTTTCTTTTTTTTTTCTTTTTTCTTTTTTCTTTTTTTTTTTTTGAGAGGCTAGGGGAGAGGTAATGGTGTTATGTTCTAGGGCTAGCCTGTTGGAGAAAGATCCTTAAAATGGCCTGGGAGTAAAAAATGGGGAGGAAATGGCCCACCCCAGAAGGTGGTGGGTGGTGAACCCAGACAGACTGGGGTATTTCTAGCGACCTGACACTTCCTGTGGCTCTGGAAACGGACACCGCGGGTCGAAATCAATCCTGACGAGGGTGTTGGATTGGGTTTTGCCAACAGAATTGCTGGTGTGGAAGGCGTTTTAATTGTCAGCCTAGGAGACTCCTGTACCTGGACACTCGGAGAAGACGTTTGCTTCTCGACCTTCCCACTCCACCCCCGACCTGTGATCTGGTCTAGGCTTTGCGGAGCTGGCTCTCGTGTTTATCTGGGGCACGCTTTCACCGCGTGCAGGAAGTGTGTGTGTGTGTGTGTGTGTGTGTGTGTTGGGGGGGGTATGTTGATTCATATGCCGTCCAGGTTTAATCCGAGCCTGGCCTTCGGTGTGCCGAGTGTACGCCACTGCTAACCTGGGCCGCCTGGGGTAGTTCGGGGAATGCGCGGGGTTCGGGCGCCCGGCGCTCGGCGGGCAGCTTGGGGCGCGGACAGCCCCCGCGCTGTCCTTTGAGGCGCTGTCACCAGTAGGTGACTGAGAGTTAATTAGGAAGTGCTCTCCGGATCAATGGGCCGCACAGCTCATTAGCGATTCTCTCCAGCCCTTTGCAGGGCCGGCCGGGCCTCTGCCTCCCACACAGGCCGAGCCCCGCGGCCCGGGCCGCTGGGAGGTGGGGAGGGCCGGGCCTCGAGGGGCCCGGAGGCGAGTGGAACTCCGCCGGGCGGCGTGTTGCGTGCGGCGCCGCGGGGCCCACGCGGCCGCTCTTTCTTCCTGCCCTCGGTCGCCTCGCCTGTGTCTTTAACTCGCTCCGCTCGCGTCGCCGCCTCGCCGCCCCTCCCGCCTCCTCGCCTGTCTCTTGTTCTCCGAGCGCGACGCCGGTGCTCCCCGCCCAGTTGGGGATTAGACCGGATAAAAATAGGGCCGCCCAGCGCAGAGCGGGGCCTGCGGCCGGGCCGCCGGCTTGGCGGGAGCTCGAGGGGCCGGGGCCGGGGCGGCCCGCGCCCGCAGGCTTCCCCCTCCGCCCCGCAGTCGCGGTCACGCTCCCCGGGCTCTGTCCGTCGGGAGCCGCGCGGGCAGGGGCACCCGGGCAGGGGCTCGCGCTCTCGCGGGGGTGGTTGCTGTGCCGGTGATAGATCGGTCTAGACAGGCATGCAGGCTCCCTCCCGGCTGAAGGACGGGAAGGGGGGGGCGCGGAGGCGGCGGCAGACTCCCGTGAGCAGCGTGAGCGAGCCAGCCTGCGGGCCCAGCGAGGAGGGTGGAGGGGGGCGGCTGGGTGGGGGGTGCGGTGGGCAGGAAGCCTGGCAGGAATTCCTGGAGGCAGAGGAGCCCCCGCGGGGAGGGGCAGGAGTCTGGACCTGGGGTTTTTCTTTCTCTAATGTTTGCACGCGCACATCCTGGTGCGTTGGGCTGGATTCTTCCAAAAAACCAAGTGCAGCTGATTAGATGATCGAGTTTCACCTGGTGCTTGTCTCTGGGGGAGGCCTGGACGCAGGAGAGACCTGTGGGCGATCCAGGAGGCGAAGGTCGGCTCAGAGCTGTGGTCGTTTTGGGCCTCTGACCAAGACGGCTGCCAATGGAAGACCTAAGCTGCAATGCCAGGCCACTGTGTACAGGTCTGCATTGGAGAGAGCAGATAGGCCCTTGAGTTGTCTGTATAAATAGACCCACTTTTACCTTGAACTTGTGGGGAGTTAGTATGAGATATGTGAGGGGCTGGACAGTGATGTGTACAAGATGGATCGTCTGTGTACACATACATGGGGTCAGTGTTGAATTGGTCTGTTCTCTCCAGGGGTTGAAATTGGTGGGTGGGTTACACTGTATATAAATAAATCATTAGTAGCACCCCGGTCTCCTTCCCCCTCCTCTCCCTTTTAGGGTTTGCTGTCTATGGGACGTTCTGGTTACATTTAACCTGCCTGATAACGAGCCACATGTAGCCAAGGCAAGAATGGAAGCAGTGGGGAGGTGTACACGTTAGACAGGCTCAGATTAAGATGTGAGCCTGGGTGACATGTGCTGAGACAAATCAAGACACTTGGGCCCCAGTGCCCGTAAGGAGCAAGAGATCCTTCAGGAGGGATGTATACATGGACTTGCGGGTGCAGAGACCTGTAGCGATATTCTAAGAAAAAGCCCAGACTTGGTTGAGCTGGAAACGGGCAGAATTTCTGTAACTTGGGTCCAGAGACAAAAACCCATTTAAAGGTGTGGAGAGGGTCACTTGGAAACAGAAAGCATTCATACGCACACATCCATGCTTAGCTACACAGGCTGAATGGCCAACAACTCAGTGTCTGACGTACACTTTCCTTCGGAATGAGACCATGATGGACACGGGAGCGTGGGCCACGCCGTCACTTTCACACCCTCCTTCACAGGGAGATTATGTGTCTTTGGCTAGAGGGGAACTGCAGGCAAAGCTGACCAGCGTAAGGGTGGATGGCCTGCAATTACCAATATTCCTTCTGCTTATAGTTTCTTCCCATCTAGACTGGAAGAGATGGGTATGTGTGAAATGGAAGAGATGGGTATGTGTGAAGCGGGTAGGAGGATTCCTACGAGATTGAGAGTTCTTGACCTTCAGTGGATGGAGGAACAGGCGGAGCGGGTCACACTGGGTGAGGAGAGAGGAAGAGGTGGTGCTCTGCTCAAGGCCATCCAGGGCCCCGTGGGCTGAGAATCCAGAACCGGGAGAGGTGCGAAGCTGGGCCCCTGGGAGGAAGGGAGAGGGGCGTGCTTTCATTTTGGTTCGCTTTTTCCCTGGAGGGGTTCGGCCTGCGTTGGGTGATTAGCAGGCACCTCTGACCCCAAAGGCGCACGTCAACGAGGCTCTGGTTTGCTTTGCCTGCGGCACGGTCCCTCTTTGTCTGAGCCCAGCCGGGAATTCCAGCTTTTATTGGGAAGACCGCACTCCCGGGTGGAGCCCGCTCCGGGTTGGGCGAGGCTGGGCTGGGCCACAGGCCGGACGGCAGGCTCAGAGGCCGTCGTGCCGCCTGAACCCCAGCACCACCAGGACCGTCCTCAGGAGCGCCTGGCAGCCCTGACAATGCCACCTTGGTTTCCTCGAGGGCTCCTGCCCGGTGGGGTTGGGGGACTGTGCGCGCGTCCGGCCCCACCCCTCCCCCGCCAGCCCAGGGCTGAAAGGAGCTCAGATGGCCCTTTGTTAGGCCCCAGGGTCACACCCGTGCCCCAGGGGCCGCAGAGGGCGGGAGAGCGGTGCTCTGGGCGAGAAAGGACCATCTTGGAGGCTTCATCCCCCGACCCCAAGGTTCGAGCCGGGCTGCTGAGCCCTGGGTGGCAGTCGCCCTAGTTGAGAAGCCAGCCGCCTGATCACCAGCACTTGGCCTGGGATGGCCACCGACCTCCAGCCCTGCCTGTGGGCTTTCTGTGGTTGTCCCCAGTGTGTTCCTCTGGGAGTGAGAGGTGACCTGGTGTTGGATGGAAATTAGTGAACGACGCTTTGCCAGCGCAAGCTCATCTGTGCCTGCCCCCCAATGGAGGGGCTCAGAAATGGGGATCCCCAGTTGTTTAATTTTTAGAGCCATGTCTCCCCAGCCGACAGCACCCCTCAGCACCCATGGCTCGGCTCCCCGTGGCTAGACCCGTGGGGAAGTCCGCTAGGAGATCCTGACAGCATAAAATATAATTTGTGATCTAAGAGACAGTTTCCAGTATAATCTCATTATGCACCACAGCCTCCCGGTGTTATTTTGTGGAAGGCGGACAATGATCAATTTACATTGACCCGGGGCTGGGCGAGCTTTTAGATGGTAATTGCCATATTGATTTGCATGCAAAAAGGAGACCTGCTAAAATTAAAGACCGGAAGCTAAATTAAACTAAATTTATTGTCTAGGTGCAAACCGGAGGAACTGCTGGGGAAGGGGGGCGAGTGGGGTCAGTGTGCCGGGGGCAGAGCAGGTGAGAGGCCCCGGAGTTTCAGGTCACAGATTTGGGAGTGACATTTGTGGTTCCTGATGTGAGGAGGGGACGTGTTTAGGCTGTGGGGACCCAGCGGGGAAAAAGTTATAAACAGGCACCATTGCATTGAAGGCACTGGAGTCTTTTAACGCCCATGGGCGCTGCAAGGGGGAGGAGAGGTTTATGGGGGTCTTCCCGCACCATTTCCGCCTCTTTCCCCGTTTCTATTGTTCTACCCGAACGAGCGCTTGCAGTCGTGTCAGGGACACCCAGAACTCTCCATCTGAAGAGTTTTTTAAAAAAATTTTTAAGCGGCCCAATAGCCCTTTCTGCCTCAGTCCCTCCCTCTCCTCCCTCCGCCCAGGGCTGACTCCGGCCGGCCGTTGGAGGCTGCGGAGTTCCCACCCAGACCCAGCGGACGCCGGTCGCTGGAGAAACCGCCCGCTCCAGGTGGCCCAAGTGGGGGGGGTGGCGTCTGCCGGGGTCACGGTCTCGCGCGGTTGGGGGTGGGGGTCACTCCCCTGAGGTTCGAAGCGCCTATACCCAGCTGGGGGGCGGGGAAGCCGGAGGTGGGGAGCTGGAAACCCTGCCCCGATTGAAGATGCTGGAAAGTTTAAAAATGAGAGCAAGCCACTGGCCCGGAGTAGGGGAAGCCGGGCCTCGAGGGTGTGTTGGGCTGGCTGGCAGGGTGAGGACCTGGCCCACCATCGCCTGCATCGGCGATCCCCCCCCCCCCCCCCCCCCCCGGCGTAGGCCGACCCGCGGCTCCTGCAGGTTTCACACATCCGGAGCCCAGGCTTACGGAGGAGCAACTGGTCCGGTGCGCCTGCCGCCGCTGGTGCCTTCCCCCTCCGAGCTGAGCGGCCGGGCGTGGGTAGTTTCAGGAGCATCTGAAAGCCCGGGGCAGACCTGGAAATTGGGGGTGGGGGAGGGAGGGGATGTTGGGCGCTGATTGGGAAGGAATGGCTTTCTGTATTGGGGACCCATAGGGGTCCAGTAGGGCTCTGCGTCTTGCTAGCCACTTCCACGTTAATCCCCTCCCCCACCACACTCGGGTCCCAGGGTTTTTTCCTTACAACCCTAGGAATGGTGGGTGCAGGCACTCTCTCCAAAGGGCTTTTGCTCTATCTAGATCATTTGATTTATTGCTATGTGGTGAAACTAGGGTGGCAAGCCTAGTCCTGGTGGCAGGAATCAGCACTTTCTGCAGACCCGAGAGTAGCAACCCACCAACTCTCCGAGCCTATTCTGAGATCCCGGATGGAGGAGAAAGTGGAGCCCTGGCCTCACACCAAGTGCAGGGAGATGTGGAGGATGTGGGGAAATGTCGAAAGACTTCAAATGGACCGAGAGATGACTGGGTGGAGGAGCAACCGGGTTCCAGGCTCCCGTGGACGGAGTTCCCTCGGTGTTAAAGGCCAGCTTTTTAACCCTGGACTTGAGTAACAGGCCTGTGGAAGCCTTCTGAACTTCTTGGGGATTTCGAATGGCACAATTAGACCAATAATTGGCTCCTCTCCGCAACTCCAGGACTGAGTTTGACCGTGGCCCATTTTTACTAGCTGTGTGACCTTGGGGGCAAGTTATTTATGGCCTCTGAGCCTCGGTAAGTTTCTTCATTTGTAAGACTGGGAATAATTATCCACCTTAGGATCAAAGAATACTTGGCACATAGTAGGCCCAGAGGATTAGGGACCGCTTTGAATGGCCGGTCGTGTTCCTATAGGTTGCTCCGTCAGTCCCCGCTCCCCTGAAGACCTGAGGCCTGTCTGGGGACCAACTTGCAGGTTAAGTTCTCCTCCCAGGGTTGCCCCAAGGATATTTCTCCCCCATCCACCTCCCTGGGTCCCTCCCTCTCTCCCTTTGTTACAGTTCTTTGCATTCTGCATTTTAAAGGGTTCCATATGAAAGGACTTGGCTCCCCCCGCCCCCCAAGTGGGATCATTATATGGTTAGGAATTGATTCCAGAACCGGTATCTGGGTGCTCTTTGGCGAGGTCTTCCCGTCATTCTTTGGGGGAGGGGACGGCAGTGGCTGGGGGGGGGGGGGAAGACCTGGTTGGAAGAGGTGAGAGGGGGTGGCCTGCTGCAGAAGCCAGAGGTGCTGTGGTTTGTTTGATAGGGATTAAGTCCGGATGTTATGAGGGCTCAGTGTGGTTTTCAATAAAGTCTGCCAGGGATTGCTTCTTTTATATCGATATGTATTTAAAAAAATTACTAGCATGAGAAGAAAACCAGACCTGCATGGATCCCGGCCGGTAGTGTGCTACTGTGATCAGGTTTCCTACTCACTCCCAGAGGGGAAGTCAGCGTTTGATTGAAGCTACACTTGGTTCTTGACTCTCAGGGGATGCCTGCTCTGAAACAGGAGCCCTCCCTCTCTCTCCTCCTCCTCCCTCTCCTCCTCCCTCTTTTTCCCTTCTTCCCCTAAAAGCCTTTGTGCGGAAAGAGCTTCAGTAGGCACGAATCCCCGTCCCTCTCTAAAGAATGCCTCCCAGCCTTTGCTGACATTGTTTCGTGAGCAGTGGGTTTTATCAGGCCAGCAGTTTTGCCCCCATCTTAGCTCACTGTTCCCCAGGACGCACCGAACAGCGGCCCTTTGCATAGCGGGCAGCCCGGGCTTTGCCTGCCGTCTGAAGACACCGTAACCTTTGCCCTGGGGACCCCCAGAGGGGGGTGAAGGGGAGCAGGGCAGGGGGCTGTTGTTGAGGGTCTCAGTGGGGCATGTTCCAGCTTTGAGTGTGAAACTTGGTTCCATCGGAGAAACTGAGGCATTGACCAGTTCTGTCCAAAGGCCAACTTGCGCTCGCTTCTGGCTCGCTCCTTTAGGAAAGGCGAAATGAAGTTTAGAAACATCCAGTCATCTGCCCATAAACACAGGCAAGTGCCAAGGTCTCGCCAGTCAAAACACCCGTGGAACCAGCAGCCTCCACCTTTGTATTTATTATTTTATTAACAGCATTTTACACGGCATTTAACAAGCAGCCTGCCCGCGCTGCGCTCCCTGCAGACGGAGGGGTGGGGGGGGAGGGGGTGGGGGGCTAGGAGGCTTCTGGCTGGAGAAAGCTCTTCAGTGAGGAAGGAGGAGTGGCATTTGGGGTCGCTTTCTGCTGGCTCCAAAGAGAAGGAGAAAGTAATGTTTCAGACGAAGCCCACCCCCTCTTCTCAGGACCAACGCGCAGATGTGGCGGGTCTGGTCTCCCCTTGGACTCCAGAAGGTGAAATCTAGTCCGTTCCATCACACTTTGCCCATTGGTTATCGGTGATTTTCAAAGACGAAGTATTTGTCTGATATCGTTATTCTATATCCTGGTGGAAAGTTTATAACGAAAAGTAATGCCTTTCTTAAGTCATAAAATGAGCCTTGTATGATTATTTAATTAAAATCTATTTAAGGACCGATTAGGCGTGTAATTTGCGCTAATAATGACGATTATGGAAATGTTCGACTTAACCAAAAATCATAAAGGAGACATTTTGATCAGTGGGGCGACCAGTAAGTATTCAGGGAGTTGGACGATTTCCGAAACACAGGGGCTGGCGAAAGCGCAGAACTGCCTGGCGGGCCCCTGTGGCGGGCAGTAGAGCTGGAGGCCTCCCCGCCCCGTCCTCAGCCCAGCGTGGCCCAGGCAGGCTGGCCCATGCTCTGCTGAGCATAGCAAGCAGCCCTGGGAGCCTGCACAACCTCTATTCCCAGCTGAGGAACTGGGCGGGGGGAGGCGTCCCCCAGGCCGCCAGGAGGAGCAAACTAGGAGCCGGCTGATACACCGCGCTGCCACCCTGGTGAAATGGCCGTGCTCTCTTGCTTTGACAATCTGGCAGCGACAAACGCATGCTGCCTTGGCTAGCCTCGGCTGGAGGCCGGAGGCGCGGGGGGTGGGGGGCGGGGGTCCCCTGGTTCCGGAGAAACCTGCCAGCTGCTGGGCTCGGTGCGAAGGCCGCGGAGGCAGGCACAATGCTGCTGTTGTTGGTTTGATCTCGAACTGTGGATTGTTAGTCTGGCTCTATGTGGTAAGGGGGGAATGTGAAGGCTGTTTACAGCGAGTGCAAATAATGTGACAGCTGTTGGTGCACGAGCTGCGCTGCGCCTCCCCAGCGCGCACACAAAGCGCACACTATGCGGCCAGAGTGTCCTCCGATGAGAGAACGCTCCTCGGCGGCGCCCCCCCCCCCCCGCCCGCCCACACGCACCTCTCCGGCTCCCGGGGCTGGCGGTGGCCGGGCAGGATGGCTTGTGTGTTGTGGTTGAGGGAACTTGTTAGAGAGAGGTGGCGGGAGCAGGCCCCAGGGGTGGTGGGTGTCTCTGTCTGGAGGGGCTGGGCCAGGCAGGATCTGTGGGCCTGGGTCCTTAGCCGCTCAGGACAGGGGTTTTCAGGTTTGGGGCGCTAACTTTGGGCCCTGAGCACGCTGCTTGGAAACTGAAGGCTCTGAAGGCCCTTGTTCCTCCTCTGAAATGGCCCCGCTATTCACACAAGTTAGACAGGCGGGCGCTGTGTGTGCTCGGCACGGCCCGCGTCTCGCCTTGGCTACCCAAGTGTGTGGGGTGGCAACCCAAATAGGGGGGTGTGGTTGGGTGGGAGGGGTGCATTTGCTTCAGCTGCAGGGCAAAGAGAGGCAGCCCTGAGGGCTGCCCACAGCGCCACCCACTCTGACTTAGTCAACTGGAGGCCCGCGGCCACAGGCCTTCTGAGTTCCTGCCACCCCCACCCCCACCCCGGTCCCCCGCCAGGCTCTGCAGGGAGGCGCCAGGGTGGGAGGGACAGCTGTTGGTGGCAGTGATCGCCATCTCCAGTCCTGGAAATTCGGGGATGGCCTCAAAGTGGGGGACTGCCCCTGGGCTGTCCTGGGGCCAGTGGTGTCACCCCCTCCCTCCCCAGGGGGGTGGCCTTCTGAGCCCCAGCCCCCAGGGTGCGGAAGAGGACCCTGCCCTGTTCCGGGTGACTTGGCGGGTCCCCAGGTGCGCTGCCTACAGGATGTCTGTAGATAGAGTCCGCCCTGCCCCCACCGGCCAGGTCTCCCCGTCGGAGCGGTAACGTGGACTCCCGGAGATGCTTCTGGAGTGATCCGTGAACTTCGGTGCCAGTTCTAGAAACCGGGCTCTCTTTATGACGTGTGCCATTTTCTGTAGGAATGTTGCTTGCAAAACGAGTTTCGCCTCGGAGGAAAGGCGGAAAGATAAACAAGCTCCCATCGCCAAAACACTGGCAGCCTCTCCCTCCTTCCAGCTCTCTTAAAGCAGCCGGCCTGGATTTCCAGGATTAGACTCCGTGCTTGCTTGCGAGGAGGGACTCTGGTTGGCTTTTTTTTCCCCCCAAGCAAATGCAAATTAGAGAAAAATAATTTTCTTTCAACGATATGCAATGTATTAGTCACTTGTTATCGTGCTCCGAGGCAGGCCTCATTTGCGCGTCTGCCAGCTCGCTCACATCTGCTCGGCGCTGTTCGGGCCATTTTAACCTTGGCGGTGGCGGTGTCGTGTCTGGTCCCACGGATCAAGGAGGAGTAATTAAGCTCTGAGCAGCTACAAACATTCACGGACCCCCATCTCAGCCACACTTGTTCCCAGCTTTGTTTGGGATGTTCCGAGTTCCAAGGCTGAGTAGCAGACACGGGGTTCCCATTGTTCCCTGTAAAGAAAGTGGGTGCCCCTCTCCTCCTCTGACCCTCGTCTCCAGCCTTCCCAGGACCCCCAGGCAGCACACAATTGGCAAGGAACGCGGGTGCAGGCACAGGACCCTGTGTTTTCTGCATCTTTTATTCGTAAAAAGTTCCTTTGTGCTTCCTGTGTGTGCTGGTGGTAGCTGTTGTTAATAGCCTCATGGTGTGGCTCGTTCCTTTGGGGGGGGGCATTATGTGGGCTTCGTTTCTGCAAAGCCCTGGTGGGGACCGGGGGTGCTGACACCCCCTGTGGAGTTGTGGGAATCGGTTAGTCTGGATCTGCCCCCAGGTTGTATCAATGCCAAGTGGGAACCCAGCTCTGTAGAGACTAGACAGAATGGGGTGTGGGATTTGGGGGTGGGGGGTAAGTGATTAATTGCATTCAACCTAGGGTTCCCGTCTGGGCCTCCTCCTGCTGGGGAGGCCACGAGCTTCCACATGGACCCCCCTCTTGCAAACGCACGTGGTTGTGTGTGGCACAGCCGGGGGAGAAAGTGAAAGGAACAAAAAGCCGGGGAAGGGGACGGGTCCAGCGTTGGTCCCTTGAGCTGTCCCCAGGCCATGGATCTACCTGGGGGCGGGGGGGGGGGTGCAGGGCTGGGCTGCCAGCCCCAGAGGGGCAGCAGCTCCCCCTCATCCTGGGGCTCCCCTACCCCTCCGTCTTTACACTTGGCTACACTTGGCTTGCATCTTGGGGGAGGGGTCTACCGAGGCAACACTCCAGGCTGGTGGGGAGGGAGCCTAGGCGGGGAGGTGGGGCTCGGCTGGCAGGCAGCACACCCTAGCCTCCCTGTGCGCCCTCCCGAAGTTGCTTTTTGTCAGAAACAGTGTCAGGGAACGGAGGTACCGAGCGAGCGAGGGCTCGGGAAAGCGGCCCCCAGGAGTGTGCGGGGCGAGGGGTTAGGTTAATCCAGGTCAGGGGCTGGGGGGGGGGGGGGCGGTTCGTGGAAGGCCAGGTGGGGTCGCGCCGTGGGAGCGAGTGAGCGCGGCCCCGCGGGGAGGGCGGGGAGCCCGGAGCCGCCCGGGTGCGTGCGGTGGGAGAGAAAATCCCTTTGTTGCCGACTGATCGCGCTCGGGGCTGAGTCGGGGGAGGGGGCGCCCCTGCTGCTCTCGCAGCCGCCGCGCAGCCCGCCCCCCCAGGGCCAAGTTCACTCCTAGTGGCTCTCTCCTCTGACCCACGGCCCTGCGAGGGGGTAGGGAAGGTTCTGGCTGCTCGGAAAGGGGGGGGCTGCAGGACCGCCCCGCCCTCCTCCCCTCCCCCACCCCTTGCTCCGTCTATTACTAATGCAAAACTTGGGGCGTGGGTGGGGAGGCCCCCGGAGGCTATCGCCACGACTGGGAGTGTGCCAGGAGCCAGCGCAGGGGCAGGCAGGATCGCTCCCCCACACCGCACCTCCCGCAGCCACAGCCCCGGAAGCCTGAGGCCCGACCTTGGGGAACAGCCTGGGGGTGCCAGCTACCTGCTGCTATGCACACCCAAGGGGACCCGCCCCAACACTGCACATGGGGGGGACTTTCTCCTCTCATCTCCCACCCCATAGAGCCCCCCATCGTAAAATAGCAACCCCCACCCCACCCCAAGCAGAGCAGGACCCAGTGTGTGACACCGGCTGCACTTGGAGCTGCCCCAGGAAGGGTTCCCTAGGGGTAGCTTCTGCTTCCCCGAAATCCTCGCAACTCTGCTGAAGGTCACCCTCCCCAGCCCGGCCCCTCCGTCCCCGCCTCGGCCTTCCTGGTGCCACAGAGAAGCTAGACTGCGATTCTGGGGGTGCTGTCTAATGGGGTGAAACGCGGCCTGTACCCGCGATTGCCAGGCAGAGCTCAAGTCCACAGGGCAGGCCGATCCCCTGGAAAGCGTGTGCGCATGTTTACAGATGAGGGACCAGGGTTGACGAGGTTCAGCCACCTGCCCAGAGGCACACATGTTCTCCAGAGAACAGCCAAGCGGTGAGGGGCACCCCCTCCCGGAGGAGGCCCCACTGCACCCCGGCCGGGGTCCCCGCCCGGGACAAGGTGCCCAGCGAGGGAGACCCTGGGAAGGGGCCCCATCAGCGCATGTGTGAGACGCGGGAGTTGGACGGTTCGGTGGCGATGTTTCCATTCTGTCTGCTTCACTTGACAAGCGTGGTGTGCAGACTTTAACTGATGGGCACCTGAGGGCGGGCGGAGGCGGTGGAAAGTGGCCTGGCGCCAGGAGGAGCCGGGCGGGGAGGAAGGACAGGTGCCAAAGGGGTCTGTGCTACCTCCCTCCCTGCGCTCAGCCCGCCTCTCAGCCCGGCGCCTTCTCCAACCTGCTCTTTGTTTTCCCCTTTCCCTCCGTCCCTCATGGTGTCCTCACGGCAGGAATAAGTGACATGCTGGTGCGGGTGCTGCCTGAGGCCCGTGCGCCCCCTTAGGCCTTGTCACCGAGGGTGGTCCCTCTGACCTCTTTCTGCCAATCAGGCCCTTCTCCGAGGGCCAGGCCGGGCTCAGACACTAATCATAGCTCTTGGCTCCCAGAGCAGATGTCTGCCCACGTCTGTTGAGGGAGCCCTGAGCTCTCCCGCGCTTCCGGTTACCGCCAACCTGAGAGCCAGAGACCCCTCGGTGTGTGGGCCCCTCGATGTGTGTCTGCATCTTGCGAGCCAGCTCTCTCCCCAGACCCGCTGTTCCAGCCACTCCTCAGCCTCCCCATCTTCCATCTTCCATCTTCATCCCGTCCCGCAGCCGTGCGCCCTCGTCTCCGCTCCTGGGAAAAGGGTTAACCTGGAGCCTGGGTGTAGCCGGGCAGCTCGCACTGCGAGCAGGTTGGTGCCTGCCCAGTGCTTTCCTGAGTGACTTCACACGTCCTGGCACTCGTGAAGCAGAGCCGCCTGTGCGGGAGGTGGGGGTGTTGAGAAATAGGGCAGATGAGCCTCTTCTCTGTAGCCGCAAAGTGCCTGCCCTGTTGATCCTCCACGGCCCAGGGTCAGCGAAGCCAGTTTTGAGACACTTCCCTTTAGAGGTTTTTTTAAAAAAAAAGTCCCAAGTAGATCAACAGCCACTTCTAGATCTCTGCCTCTCGCTCTCTTTTGGTTTCTTACCCTCACCGTCCCCCCTAGTAAAGCATCCCAGAGAGATGGGGGGTTCTGTGGTCATGGTTGGGGGTACACAGTGTAGCCTTTGGCGAGCATGTCCCTGCCGGGCAGTTGGGCTGCGCTTGTCTGTCACCCTGAGAAGGGCCTGGTGCCAGGCAGGCCCACGGCTCACTGGCCCTTTCCACTCGGCTCCATCTTGGGCCAGGAGCCTGAAGAGTTAAGTCTTTAGCTTGTTGCAATGGAATTATGGCTGGCAGTGGCGCCGGTTTGTTCAACAGACCTCCACTTTTAAACAGTTCACAAAAAGTTCATGGGGCAGCTACAGATTATAAGTGTGGGGTGTGTGTGTGTGTGTGTGTGTGTGTGTGTGTGTGTGTGTGGTGTGTGTGGGGGGGGTATGTGTGTGTGGGGGGTGTGGGGGTGTGTGTGTGTGGTGTGGGTGTGGGTGTGTGTGGTGTGTGGTGTGGGGGTGTGGGGTGTGTGGGTGTGTGTGAGGGTGTGTGTGTGTGTGTGTGTGTGTGTGTGTGTGTGTGTAGTCAGCAGGATCCAACAATGGAAACCCCCCGTCTTTTTTTGCTTCTTCGTGTTCATCCCTGCCCATCCCCCTGCCAGCGTCACCCCTAAACACACACACACACACACACACACACACACACACAGGTGACGCTGAATTGTGCGTGTCTGACTGTGTGCATGTGAGACACCGCATCCTGGCGCCCAGGAAGGACCTCGGGGCTGATGGAGGCAACCCTTCCCTCCCTCGGCCTTCAGCCAGGTGTCGGGGGTCTTGTCACCGAGTGGCTACTAAGGAGGTGTGCGGGGAGGGGCTGTGCAAGGGAAGGCCAGTTCTGAAGACGGACCACAGGTGCACACTTTTCTTCTTCCGCATCCTTTTCTTGGGGGTTTGATTCAGTGACCCTTCAGCTCCTTGTGTAATCTCCGCATTGAGCCTGGCACACAGTGGGGGTGGCGTGGTCCGGTCCCACTGCTTCAGCCAATGGCCGAGGACACTGGCACCAAGGAATGTTGCCCACCGTCCACATCAGGCCGCTCATGATGTCTTCCTTTTGTTCAGAGGAGCCTTGGGGACATGCCTGGTGGTTGTCCCAGCACAGGTGGTGGCCTCCCCCAACTCAATTTGTATATTTGGACCAAAAGCCCGTGGGCCTCTGCAGACCTTCAATACCTGACTCTTTTGGGGGCGGGGGGCGTGGCTTGTGCTTTGGAAACTACCGCCATCGATGAAGAAAGATGCTTCCTGGAGGACTAGTCCCTTCAGGACCCCACCAGGCTTGCTGCCTGCTGCAGATGGCCTCCGAGTTCCTCCGGCTTCATTGTTGAACGTGGGGCGCGGTGTGCCCACGCCCGTGGCGCTTGGTGAACAGACGGTGTTGTATGTCTAGGGGCTGGTGGGGCTCTGCTGGTGGACAAAGGGCCTAGTTGGGACAAAGAAATGCCCAAGGACAGCCTGGCATTTGGATTCAGGCCTCCCTGGTGCTCCCCACCCCCACCCTCTGCGCCTCTGAAAAGATCCGGACCCGGTGCCTCCATCCCAGGCGACCCGGCAGGCTTTCTGCGCTAAAGTGTAAAAAAACGATCATTTGCATATTTTTTCCTGCTAACAAAGGAAATGTGTCGACTTAGGGAACATTTGGGCTTTCGGAAACTGTGTGGGTGGGTGTGTGAGGGAGAAGGAGGAAGAAAGTTCCCCTGATGGTGTTCGCGTCAGTGGTTCCACGCTCGGGCCTGGGTCCAGGGGAGAGATGCCGCGTGGCCTGTCCGGCCAAGGGAGCCGGGCTGTGATTGCGATCAGGGAATTGCCCAGGGCCATCGGTCCCAGGCATTAAAGGCTCCCCTACTTATTAACCCAGCATTTAACAGCAGGATATGGGCTGAAGCGCAGTCAAAAGAAACGGCTCAACCTCCGAAGAGCAATTAAAATCCTGCACGAGGATAAATCACGCGCCGTGATAATCCTGTTAATAAAATGCAGCTTGTCCTGACCCTTCACTCATGCAGCAAACTAGAATGTGCTGGGGGTGGGGGCAGGGCTGAGGGGGTAAGGAAGTGGGGGTGGGGAGAGGCGCTCTCCCCCCTCTGGCTGGCAGCCGTCCCCTCCCAAGAGGTGGAAAATGGGTGGCTTTTGGCTGCTCCCAGGGCCCAAGCGGCTTGCAGCCCAGCAGCCTGGGCTGCTAAGACCTGTGCGCTCGCTCGCTAATGATTTGTGTCCCCAGTGAGCAGGCGTCATTGAATTACTCAGCCGCCTCCCCCTGCAGCTCCCAGGCCAAACCACCCAGGTTCGGTGCTTAATATAATCTAGAGTTGGGGTGCCGTGGGCCACCAGCCCCCCGACTCTTTAACCCTTGAACTGGAAGTTGCACGGCCCCAGAAACTCAGGGTGGCGTGGGCCTCGCTGGCTGCTGTGCCTCCCACCTGCCCTAATGCAGAGGCCCGGCCCAGGCAGAGGAGGCCAGCCTGCGGGCAGGGAGGGGCTCCGTCCTGGGTGGTGTGAGGTGGAGCTTTAACCCTCTCGCCTCCCTGAACCTTGGGGTGTGGTGTGTGCCATCCGTAGCCCCCGGGCACCGTCTGCCTCCCCGGGTCTGCGCTCTGTGGGGATTGCCTAGAAAGAGGGCTTCTCTCGTTTCCTAGTTGGCTCTTTAGTCAACCTCCTGGGATTTTGTTTTGTTTTGTTTTAAACAGACTAGACGCTTGAAGAAAAGCTGCCATCCAAGAAGACGACATGCTCTCAGCAACCCCCCTGTATGGGAACGTGCACAGCTGGATGAGCAGCGAACGGGTCCGCATGTGCGGGATCAACGAAGACAGGTGAGTGCCCACGCCCGGCTGGGAGGGCTGGGAGGTCGGGAAGCACGCGGGTCCCCACAGCCACGGTGGGCCCCGAAAGGGGTGGGGGAGAAAGATCTGCCTCGCTGGCGGCCCCTGATTTACAGTTTTAACAGGCAACCCAGCTCAGCGAAGCATCGCCGCCCTTTAAAAGATTAGCCCCTAAAGCGGCCTTTCAGTGCACTTTCGTTCTTAATTTATTATTTCATATTTATGAAGGAGAATTAATCCCAGTCTATATGCTGCTTTAACTCGAAATGTCAGAAGTGCGGGCCCAGGTGGATCGGCATTCGATGTGCTTTTAAAACAAATAGTTTGCTCAGTAATAACTGGGGAGAGAGCCACCCTTCACTGCGGTTAAGCCCAGCGTTTCCAGGCATCCTGTGCGGCCCATTCAGCGCGGCTGTTGGCTCCTGGGTTCAGTCAGCTGACAGCTCTGTTAGTTCCTAAGCGGTGATTTTGGGGTGTGGGGTGGAGACATCTAAACAGATGATCGAGGCTGGTTTTCGGGGTAATGATGAGCTCCCCTGCTGTTTGTCAGCGGTTTTATCCTGGGGATTTGGGAGTTGGCACCAGGCGCTTGCTTTATCGATGCTCCCTGATAACAAGTCCCAGGGCGGCTGCCGCAGCCTGGCACAGACGTGCGGCTTCCTCTGGAGCCGGGAGCAGCTGACATTTGTATGATATTAGTGTTTATCCCTCATCGTTTTGATAAAGGCAATCAAATATGGCTTCATTATCACCATGGAAACCAGTTTCGGAGGACATGGACCTAACTTTGGGGAAAAGTTTTGAGAGCCTGCCCTCGTGGGTAACACGGAAGTGGTCGATGTGGCCAGTACACTCCAGCCTTCTGGCCCCTGCTTTGGGCTTTGACCAGTGTGCTAATATCTGTCCTCATGTAGAGCTTATAAGGGTCGTGAAAGACAGCAGAGCCCAGATTGGCATCTCTGGAGAAAAGATTGTGCTGGAGGAATGGCTGGGCTTAATTTTCTGCTGACCCACCTCGGGGTGGGCCATGTTTGTGATCTCCCATCCCTGTTGTCCTGCCTTTGTTTTCCCCTCTTTTCTGGGGGCAATCTGGGAATGATGGCTTAAGCGAGGGATGCTTTCATGAAGTCGGTGTGTCCTTTCACTTAGGAAAATTCCTGTAAATGACGGTGACGCTTCAAAGGCCAGACTGGAACTGAGGGAAGAAAATCCCTTGAACCACAACGTGGTAAGAGATGAATGGCTTCTGTTGATGTGCTATCTGAGTCGCAGTGATCTGTAATCAATCGTGCATTAATTTGCATACCATTAAAGGGCTTGGGTGGGGGTGGAGCCTGGTGTTTCAGGGCAGGGCTCAGTGGGAAGCCTCTGTCTGCCGCAGGACTAGGCCCTCACCTTACCTCATCTCGTCCCACCCACCCCGGGTCCCGGCCCAGTGCTCCTTTGGACATGCCCACGTCCCCTAGCCGGGTGGGAGATGTGCCGCCTTTTCCTCGCTAAGCTGCGTGCCACATCAATGCTCCCGGACAGAGAGATTGCCAGCCTCCAAATAGATCCTTAGGGTCTCCGTTTCCAGTAAAATCTGAAACGCACGAGCTTCTCAGACACCAGGGAGAGGAAGTCAAAAGACGCAACCGCAGTTTGACCCCTGGTCTCTTTATTGATTTAGAAATGAGCCATCTCCAGTCCTCCGCTGAAGATTGTTTCTTGTTATGTTAAATAGCATCCAGGAAAGACCCAGTGAGCATGGCCACGGAGGGTTAGTCTGAGTTCTGGACCCTGTGAAGGCGCTACTGAGAGGTGTGGAGTTAGTGTGTGTCCGTGGCGGCACCATGTTTTTTTGCTGAGAAGGTGAATTTCCCAGAGTTAATAGATGACTGATAACGTGTGGGCCGCGAGTCTAAAGGGATCGACATTTTCTGGGCTTTCAGGGTCCCTAGTGCAACTGGCAGCCAAGGGTTCTGGATGAGGGGGGAGGGGGCCAGAGAACCCGTACCCTTTCCTCCTCCCCCCTTTCTGCTCAGATGCTGAGGCGCCTGGTGTGTTGCTGAGCAGGTGGCAGTCGCTCTTTGGGACGGTCGGGTGCTTGGGAGGAATGTCTTAGTAACCCCCGTGTTCTTCCGCCAAGGTGGACGCGACCACTGCCCATCGGATCGATGGCCTGACGGCGCTTAGCATGGACCGCACCGGCCTCATTCGGGAAGGGCTGCGGGTCCCGGGCAACATCGTGTATTCCAGCCTGTGCGGGCTGGGCTCCGAGAAAAGCCGCGAGGCCGCCGCCAGCTCCCTCGGCGGTCTCGGGTTTTCTTCCGAAAGAAACCCGGAGGTGCAGTTCAAACCCAACACCCCCGAGACGGTGGAGGCCTCCGCCGTCTCCGGAAAAGCCCCCAATGGCTTCAGTGCCATCTACAAAACGCCACCCGGAATACAAAAAGGCACGGTGCCCCCCGCAGAGGCGCTGGGCTTGGACCGGCCGGCCGGCGACAAGCAGAGCCCTCTCAACATCAATGGTGCTAGCTACCTACGGCTGCCCTGGGTCAACCCCTACATGGAGGGGGCCACGCCAGCCATCTACCCTTTCCTGGACTCGCCAAACAAGTACCCCCTGAACATGTATAAGGCCTTGCTACCTCAGCAGTCCTACAGCCTGGCCCAGCCGCTCTACTCCCCCGTCTGCACCAACGGGGAGCGCTTCCTCTACCTGCCGCCGCCCCACTACGTCAGCCCCCACATCCCCTCGTCCCTGGCTTCGCCCATGAGGCTCTCGACGCCTTCGGCCTCCCCGGCCATCCCCCCGCTGGTCCACTGTGCCGACAAGAGCCTGCCCTGGAAGATGGGCGTCAACCCCGGGAGCCCCGTCGATTCCCACGCCTACCCCCACATCCAGAACAGCAAGCAGCCCCGGGTGCCGTCCGCCAAGCCGGTCAGCAGCGGCCTGCCCGGGGACGCGGCGCTCCTGCTGCCGCCCTCGCCTCGGCCTTCACCCCGGGTCCACCTGCCCTCGCAGCCCACGGTGGACACCTACCCCGAGTTCCACAAGCATTACGGCCGGATCTCCACGTCGCCCTCCGTCACCCTGTCGAAGCCATACATGACGGTCAGCGGAGACTTCCCGGTGGCCCGGCTCTCCAAGTACCCGAAGGTGGCAGAGGGGACGGACAGCGCACAGCCGGTGCCCGGGCACCCTCGGAAAACGGCGGGTCAGGACAGGAAAGACGGGGGCTCCCCTCCTCTCTTGGAGAAGCAGACGATTACCAAAGATGTCACCGATAAGCCGCTGGACTTGTCCTCAAAGGTGGTGGACGCAGACGCGTCCAAAGCCGAGCACATGAAGAAGATGGCTCCCACGGTGCTGGTGCACAGCAGAGCCGCCAGTGGCCTCGTGCTGGCCGGGGGCGAGATGCCCAAGGAAACCTTATCCCCTCCGGGGAGCGGCTGCGCTATCTATAGATCTGAGATCATCAGCACGGCGCCCTCGTCCTGGGTGGTGCCCGGGCCCAGCCCCAGCGAAGAGAACAATGGCAAGGGCCTGCCGCTCAAAAACAAGGCCTTGGACTGGGCCCTCCCGCAGCAGCGGAGTTCCTCGTGTCCTCGCATGGGCGGCACGGACACCGTGGTCACTAACGTCTCGGGGGCGGTGTCCAGCGCGGGCCGCCCGGCCTCCGCGTCGCCAGCCCCCAATGCCAATGCCAATGCCGATGGCAGCAAGACCAGCAGGAGCTCCGTGGACACCACGCCGTCCGTCATCCAGCACGTGGGCCAGCCCCAGACCACGCCTGCCAAGCACAGCGGGGCCAGCAGCAAGGGTGCCAAGGCCAGCAACCCAGACCCCAGCTTCAAAGCGAGCGAGAATGGCCTCCCGCCCAGCTCCATCTTCCTCTCTCCGAACGAGGCGTTCAGGTCCCCACCCATCCCCTACCCCAGGAGCTACCTCCCCTACCCGGCGCCCGAGGGCATTGCCATCAGCCCCCTCTCCTTACACGGCAAGGGGCCTGTCTACCCTCACCCGGTCTTGTTGCCCAACGGCAGTCTCTTTCCCGGGCACCTGGCCCCCAAGCCCGGCCTGCCCTATGGGCTGCCCACCGGCCGGCCGGAGTTTGTGACCTACCAGGACGCGCTGGGGTTGGGCATGGTGCATCCCATGTTGATACCTCACACGCCCATAGAAATCGCAAAGGAGGAGAAGCCGGAGAGGAGGTCCCGGTCCCACGAGAGAAGCCGCTACGAGGACCCCGCCCTCCGGACCCGCTTCGATCTGCTGGACGCGGGCAGCACCAAGTTACACCCCGACGTTCCAGCCGACAAGAACCTGAAGCCCGGCCCCGGCTGGAATCAAGGCAAAACGGCCATCAAGAGCGACAAGCTCGTGTATGTGGACCTCCTTCGGGAAGAGCCAGACACTAAACCTGACGCGAACGTGTCCAAAGCCGGCTTCGCCGCCGACGGCATCGGCCAGACCCCTGAGCCCGCCAAGCCTGCGGCCGAGCCGGCCCTGCAGTCGCACCGCGATTTCATGGCCCTGAGAGAGGAGCTGGGGCGCATCAGTGACTTCCACGAAGCTTATGCCTTCAAACAGGCTGCGGGCCAGGCCGTCTTCGGCTTAAGCAAGGAGGGCGCTCCTGCGGGCCCCAGCAAGGAGAACCTGGGGGTGCCGGTCTCCGCCTCGTTCCTGGACCCGACACTCGGGAGCGATGGCCCTGCTGTAACTTTTGGTAAAACCCCAGAGGACCCCAAACCATTTTGTGTGGGCGGTGCCCCACCCAGTGTGGACGTCACCCCCACCTATACCAAAGATGGAGCTGATGAGGCAGAATCTGATGGCAAAGTGCTGAAGCCGAAGCCATCGAAGCTGGCCAAGAGAATCGCCAACTCCGCTGGTTACGTGGGTGACAGATTCAAGTGTGTCACCACCGAACTGTACGCAGATTCCAGTCAGCTGAGCCGGGAGCAGCGGGCACTGCAGGTGAGCCCCACCCCCGAATCTCAGTGACTTGACCAGTTGTCAGCTTTGTAATGTGTAAAGGGACGGGGGTGGGGGGGTGGGGGGGTCTGGTAAGGCAGGTGTGGTTATGAAGCTTATGGTAATTTAAATGTATGAAAGGTGGCCAGTAAGGGGACCTGAGGGGGAGCACTGAGGAGGTTCATGTGCCTGGTTATTTTAAGTTATTCTGTAGATTTTAAGAACGCCACTCAGATGCTGATAAAGACTGCATGACGTTTACCTATCAGTTGCTTTAATTTCTCTGCCGTGACTGTACGTTAACGAATATGCCTGACGCGCTACTTGGTGGAGGTGTGTAGCAGCCGCATGTCTGTGGGATTCGTGCAGTTGTTTTTCACCAAAAAAAAAAAAATAAATAAAAGCTCGCTTAAAGGGATAGAGTATGTATTTAACTTGCTAGTGAATGATAGATGTTGTATAGGAATTTCCTTAAGATATTTTACTTTTAATTAAAAGATAAATAAAGCCAAATTAAAATGGGCACTCAATGGATCATTTAGATAACTTCATCCATTTAATTACATAGATGGAAGGATTACAAGAGGACAGTATTTTATGTCTACCCGCTGCTTACTGTGAGGTCAGTTCTTCAAATTTTTATTACTAGAATCTTCCATAAACCTTTTGAGTTAAATTTCATTTCCAAATACCAAGGGAAGTTTGTGGGCCATGGTCGTCTTTATTCATTGTGCACTTTTTCTTTTCTGTTGTGTTTTTGTTTTGTTTTCTTTGCGTTGTGTTTTCGTTCTGTTTTATTTACCTTCAAGAGAGAATGTCTGTCTCTATGCAAGAGTGTATGTATGGCTATACATACACAGCGCATACGTATCTATACATATGGCTTTATGAATAAAGAATGTGTGACTACTTACATATAGATCCTCTTAAATTTTTATCTGTTAAATTTTAAAATATCTCAGTTGTATCATAAATTGTGGTTGGTTTTGGGCAAACTTTTCTTTGAAAATACTTTCCTTTAAGGTAAGGCAAATGAAATAGCTTTTATGGTAAGGTGTTGTTTTTGTTTCCATCTTCGTTCTCTTTCTAGCGTGCAATGATGCGCTTCTCAGAGTTGGAGATGAAAGAGAGAGAAGGTGGCCACCCAACAACCAAAGACTCCGAGGCGTGCAAGTTCAGCCCTGCAGAGTGGGAAAGCTTGAAAGGAAATCAGGACAAAAAGCCAAAGTTGGTCGCCCTGGAGGAGGCCATTGCTGACCAGAATGACAGTGAGCGATGTAAGTGAACCCGAGTGGCGCCTTTTGAACATTGTGGCCTCCGGGAACGAGGCACCTATGGAAGACTGTGTCCTGTAGTTAGTGACAATGTAAATGTAACAGCAGAACGGCAGCCGGAGACTGAGTCAGGTGTGGCCCATGTATGTTCTTTTTTGTAGCAGCGGAATGATACTTGTAGCCAGAGGTGGCTCCCACCACCACAGGCACAGTCTGGGCTGGAAGACGCAGAGGGTTTGAATGCGATGCAGGCTGAGGAGCAGACTCCTTTTCTGTGGCGGGTTTGCTTGTCATCATGGGGAGGCGACAGCGCAGTGCAGGGGCACCGTGTAAATGAAGGGCTTCTTCCCACTAGACAAAGTGTGTTTCCTGTTTTGGAGGCAAAATGTGGACAGAAAGCTCGCTTTCCTCCAGCCACTCTTCAGTCCCACCAGCTGGTCTACGGCTGCGGTGGCCTTTGGGGGTTGCTCACATGACTTCTCTGCCCGATGTGTTGGTGATGGGGAAGTAGGGCATTTTGAGAGAGTGGGTGCAAAAGCCCCCCCACCCCCCAAGACAGGACAGTCCGGGATGATGGGTGCGATTGGGAGCGCTGTGCCTTTAAATGTCAGAGGTTTGCCATTCCTCCACACACTTGATGGAGTTGGGGAGGATTTGTGGCCCAGGAGCGCTCACCCTGGGGGTCGGCAGCAGCCTGTGGCCGGGGTTGTGAGGAGGCCACACCGGGACCAATGTGCCCTGCGTTCGTCCAGGACAAGGCGCTGCTGTTGCTTGTCAGGGCCTTACCTGAGCAGCAGGGGTTCTGGATGCACCTGAAGTGAAGGTGTCCTTGTTCCTTGGCCTCACGGGCTTGACATGGTGAAATGGAGGGTCCGGGCGGCTCATGCCCACACCGGGCACATACCCTTCCCGTCCGAGGCCCCCGGGTGCCAGCTCTCCGGGAAGTTCCCTGGGGAGACCTGGTGGAAGTGGGCAAGGCCGGCTCCTGGGCACGTTCTTCTTTGAAGAAGGAAAAGCGCCTGCCAGGGAGAAGCCTCCAGTCTTCCTGCGCTTTGGTTTTCCAGTGACATGGCCAGACCCACGTGGCGCACACCCCTCACATGTCAGCGGCCTCACCCCGGCCTTGCTCCCAGAGAAGTTGGTGTCCTCCCCAGTCTGTTCTGCTGAACCTGGAAATGAGAACTCGGTGTGGCCAGAGGGGAGGCAGGCCAAGCCCGGGGTGATTCAGAAAGGCCTTCCTGACGCTTCTCCAAGCCCAGGCCAGTGGGGCTCCCAGGACATGGCCAAGCGAGCCACCCATGGCCACTGGGGGCAGAGAAAAGGTTGGGGAAGGCGAGAGGCTCAGTTTTAAAGATAGGGGACAGTGGGCTGGGTTCATTCAGCTGAGCGTGAATGGGCCTTATGGGCCTCTTTCTCCTTCTGGCCTTGTGGCTTGAGCCCACGTGGGCTTGGTTTGCCCCCCCCCCCCACCCCCCATTGGTTCTCTTCTCATGAGAGCGCTGTGGCTGAGAGCCGAGCTCTGAGCACATGGGGGCTGGAGCAGGCAGGGGTCACAAAGAGGGTTCAGGGCGCCTTCCAGGCACCTTGCCCCTCCCGAGACAGTCTTCCCTCCACTCCTGGAGGCACCAGAAGCTTCTAAGATGGTGGGTGCAGCCCGCGCAGAGGGGCCGGCTTGGGGAAGGTGAATGAACTTGAAAACACAATGGCCAGGATTCTCACTCATTCTTGGTCTGCGAGGGAGGTGGCTGAGTGAGGTTTTTATTTTAGAAGTTCAGCCGATGAGTCAGGAGCCTCCTCAGCCTTGGACTTTCTGAATAGGAGCCATCAGCGGCGTTTTGAGGGTGGGGCAGGCAGGAGGCATGCGTCCATCTCGCCGTGAATGTGAAGTGACAGCTCCTTTGCCAGCCCTTCGCCAAGGCAGCCCCAGGACCTGCTCAGTGGCGGCGCCTGGGCAGGAGCTGCAGGAGGCGGGAGTCAAAGGGCTCCACAAAACTTCTTGCTCAGGAAACTTGTCTTCTGGCCGGGCACCTGCGAGTCCTGGAAACTGCTTTGAGTTGGGAACAGAGATCGCCGTGTCTTTCCTGTAGACGGTGTGTTCACAAGCTTAGCCTTTGCTGGGGCTGCTGTGGTTACCGAGAGGGGGGACTTCTGGCACGGGCAGCCCTCCCACCTTGTGTCGGGCTCACTGGGCATGGCTCACCAGTGGTGAGGGTGCTTTGTTGCCACGGTGACTTGTAAATGTTGCCATGGCAATGCTGCTGCAAAATAATGCAATGGCATAACAATGATAAATTATGGGATGTATGTGCTGAGTCATATGACCAAGCTGCAGGGATGAAATAAGTGTTAAACCACAAACAACACGGCCACAGTTACATCTGCTTTACACCAAGTGGCCGGGAGCACATGGCCTGCCCCTGGCAGAAGGGCCGAGAGCAGTAAGAGTGCAGGTGCGGCGAGAGGCCTGCGCCGCTATCAGCACATCTCCTGCCCTCGAGGGTGATCCTGTGGCTTGTGGTTGGGAGACTCCTGTAGGAGCTCCCAGGCGGTGTGCAGGAATGTGACCCGGAGCCTCTGCCCCGTAGCTGGCGGCCATGCATGCCTCGGCGGTCAGGGTGTCCTGCGGGCTATTCTCAGGCCTGGGCGGCAGCGGGGAACTGGGCTCTTTGCCTGAGAGGCCTAGAGGATGGGGAAGGGTGGAGCACTGAGTTTGGGAAAAGATCCTTGTGCGAAATGGGGAAGAAAGCAACTAAAGTTTATGTGCGGGCGGGGGGCGGGGGGATGGCAGTGAGCCCCAACTTTAGGAATGGGGGGTTCCTGATGACACTTCAGGAAGAGTCAGGGATATCACCCTGCAGGGCCCCTGGGGACAGGGCAGGAATCCAGGCCTGTGCGCGCTGGGGGGAGGGGGGGAGGGGGGGAGGGGCGCCCTCCACGCCCAGGCAGCCTTACCAGCTGGGAAGCCTGCAGGAGGCTGGACAGGCTTGTGGGAGGGAGACACCTGAACTAAGTCATCACACAGCCTCCAGGTGGTTGTCCCCGGTGGGCAAGGCCGGCCCTGCGGCCAAAGGCCAGGTCTGGGAGCTGGAAAGTCACTTCGCTGTCAGGAAGTTGGCCGTGAGGGTGAAGATGTGGGAAAGCAGCTCCCCGAGGAAGGTGCCTCTGCAGCGGGGTTGGGACTGTCCATGCTCGGGTCCCCACGGCCTGGAGCGGAAAGGTAGAGTGTGGGCGGGGTGACGGGCCGAGCACCCCATTCTGGCCGGGGCCCATGCAGGCCCAGCCCCGGCCTGATCGTGGCCTTGGAAGGCGCGTGTCATCACCCTGTCACCTCTGCTTGCCAACCACCTGGTTTGGACATCTTTCCTGCCTAAAGGAGGGGAGGGGGAGTACACTTTTAAAATTGCACGTGGTGATTGTTAAGAAAACGCTTAGTTTCCCACGGCTCCCCAGGCCCTCCCCGGGGCTCTCTGGGATGGCTGAATGGTGTGACCAGGAGGGCTTATGTCCTTAAATGTAGTGCATCTGGGGCTGCGGTTCCACCTGGTTGGAGAGGCTTGGTGCCCTTTGGTTGGAGCCATTTCTCCCGGCTTCCCCGGTGCGGCTGGGCCTGTTTATGACGCCCGCCCGGGAGGCGGCTCGCGGTCATGTCCCCACTTCACAGCTGAAGGGGGCCGGGCTGGAAAGCCGCGTTGTTCCTGCCGGAGCGGCTCAGCAGGTCACGGAGCACAGAGCCGCAGCCGCGCTGCGCGGGCTGGAGATGGGGGTGAGCAGTGGCTCCCCCGGCTCTGCCAGCTTTGTGTTGGGGTGTTGCCACCACGCTGCCACAAGGGGGGGACCCACGTGGCGGGGGCAAGCCCTCGATCCTTTGCAAGAGTAGATGCGGCTCCCACTGCCCCACCTACGGGGCCCAGCATTAAGAGCACAGGCTGGCCAAGGCCAGATGACACTTGTCCCCAGAACTGACTGCTACTGAGCCCCGGGAATGCCCCCCAGAGAAGGCTGGAGGTGACATTGGAAGCGGTCAGCGTGTGAGGAGTGTGTTGATTTCACCCAGAAATGGACATGGATGGTGTCATTAGCTCAGTGTTATGGTGACGTGCAGGTCAGTGGGGGGAGCACCTGGACATCCCCATGGTGGTTTGGGAATTGTTTGTGTGTTAGAAAAACTGGGAACAGCCAAGTAGCCGATGAGCTGGCTCATAGGGAGAGATGGGCTGAGGTGATTGGGGAAGGCAGTTCAGCCAGTGGTGGCCTTGCGTGGACAGGGGTGACTTGATGGAGGGAGGGGTGGCCTCCTGCCTTGGAAAGGTCCTGTGGGTGTGCATGGTGCAGCGATGCACTTCCCCCTCCCCCTGAGGTGGGTGAGAGAGAACAGAGGGGAGGGATCAGGTTGAGTTCCTTGAAATTGAACTTGACCCTGTGTGTGGGCCACACCCCTTCTCCCAGTGTCCTTGGTCTCCCAGCCTCCCTGGCCCCCAATACTCCCCCATTCCTCTTCCTTCACCATCTCCCCTGTTACCCAGGGAGGGGTGGCCGTGGCCATGGCCGTGGCCTGGTTGGATCTTGCTTTGGGGTCACCTATCCTCTGAGAAAAGGCCCTGGAGGGGGCCTGATCACCATCGAAGGTGACCAGCTGGGATGGAGCAGGTGGGGGCTGTTTTATCACGTGCCCCGTTTCAGGTCACGGAGGGCCTGCCTGCTTTCCACGGTGACCTTGGGGCCTTCATTTCTGTGTCACTGTCCCCCCGCCCCCAGGTGAATATGGTGTTGGAAACAAACACGACCCCTTCGAGCCCCCGGAGAACAAGGACCTGTCCCTGGAGAAGTACTTTGTGGACAGGCAGCCAGTGAGCGAGCCGCCCAGCGAGCAGGCCGCCGCGGATGTGCCGGGCAGCCCCGCCCTGCAGCTGGACAGAAAGCGCAGAGCCTCGGGTGACAGCACCCACGCGGAGGCCCCCGGAGAGGAGCTGTCAGAGGACCCGCTGCTCAAAGCCAAGCGCAGACGCGTCTCCAAAGGTGAGCGCGGTCAGCGGCGGCTGCCTGCTTAGCGGCCCCGGGGCGGCACTGGGTGGTGCAGTGGATGCTTCTGGCGCTGCCCTAGAGCCCTGGGGAACCCGCTCACACCTCCCTCCCCCAAAGCCAGAGGCAGAGCTAGTGCCCCCCCTCCCCTCCCCCACTCCCGTTAGTGATGGGTAAGACAGTTGGTTCCCCCTCCCGGGAGGCTTTTTGATTAATTTGTAGTTATTTCTCCATTAGATGACTGGCCTGAGAGGGAAATGACAAACAGTTCCTCTAACCACTTAGAAGACCCACATTATAATGAGCTGACCAACCTGAAGGTGTGCATTGAATTAACAGGGCTGCATCCTAAAAAGCAACGCCACTTGCTGCACCTTAGAGAACAGTGGGAGCAGCAGGTGTCTGCAGCAGACAGCAAACCTGGCCGGCAGGGCAGGAAGGAAGTGACCCAGGCCAGTCAGCCTGAGGCCACAGCCCAGGGCAATAGCCTCTCCGAAGAGAAGCCTGGCAGGAAAAGGGCAGAGACCAAAGGCAACAGAAGCTGGGCGGAAGAGGCCCTCAAGTGCAGTGACAATGAGCAAGGTAAGCGGGGGCCACCCTGGGGCTGCCCTTCCCGCCCCTGGGAGGGGGACCGGAGCCACATAGGTGGCGGCAGGCGGGGAGTTCTTCCATGACGTCCTTCCAGCCCCCGTGCTTCCTTCTGGAATGTACAGTGAGGAGCAGCAGCTGGGGGTCCTGGGTTGCTCCTCGCTGGGGAGTCTGGGTGACCCCCGGGCACTCACTCAGCCTCGGGTGTGTCTGGCCGCTGGGTCCTCAGCACCCAGACTGGCCCTGCTTGGGCAGGTTGTAGGCTCCCAGGCCCCGTGGGGTGGGAGCCAGAACGCCCCTGGAGAAACTCACCACAGTGCTTTGTGGGTTAACCTATTTGACGTCTGGATGTGGGCTAATTAAAATATTAACGCCTTGAAAACGTAATTGGTGTATCTTTAAGATAACCCGAAGCCGCTCTAGCGAGGGGCGCCGACAATGGGCTTTTCTCCGCTCCGGCTGCAGCTCCGTAACGCCTGCCTCTCCCCCTCTTGCCCTCCGCGTCCAGGTTTGCCTGTGTTCGCCGCCTCTCCGCCCATGAAGGGCCTTTCCTCCCCCAATGCGAGCGGCAAAAAGCAGACTCAGCCAAGCTGCACGCCAGCCTCGAGGCCGCCTGCCAAACATCCGAAAATTAAAGAAAACCCGAAGACAGATGTGCTGTGCACGGACGAGGAGGAGGATTGCCAGGCCGCGCTGCTGCAGAAATACACCGACGGCGAGAAGCCGTCCGGGAAGCGGCTGTGCAAGACCAAGCACCTGATCCCGCAGGAGCCGCGGCGCAGCCTGCCGCTGCCCGGGGACTACTACGTGGACAACGCTGACGGCAAGGTACGTCTGCCCCTCGCCGGTCCCTGGGCCTGGGGGACACCTGCTTCTGGGCACCAGGCTTTCCTTTGCCTGGACTCCGTTCCCAGGATCACTCCCCCATGGTGGGGGGCATGGCTCCTGGGTGGTAGTGAAGTTTCAAAGTAGCGAGAATGGAATCCCTGCCCCCAGCACCCCTCCCCGCACCAAAAGCAGGGAAATTGCCCGCCTCCGCTCGGGTGTTTGCCGCCCAGGGAAAAGGCTGGGGAGGCGGCTGGCCTCACGCGTGTGCGCTGCCCGCTTCTGTGACAGGTGACCGTCAGGAGAGTCCGAAAGCGGCCCGAGTCCAGCTCCGACTACGATCTGTCCCCGGCCAAGCAGGACCAGAAGCCCTTTGACCGTTTGCAGCAACTGCTACCAGCATCGCAGTCCTCCCAGCTGCCTCGTTCCAGCTCCCCACCCGAGGCCACGCAGTCGCGCCCCATGCCCCCCGAGGCACGGAGGCTGATTGTCAACAAGAACGCGGGCGAGACCCTCCTGCAGCGCGCGGCCCGCCTGGGCTATGAGGTCAGTGTCCTTGGGGCCCCCGGCTTCCCCACCAAACCCCAGGCGGCCGCCCCTGGCGCCGGGGGGAGGGCTGGGAGTGGCGCCCCATGGGGTGGCCCACAGGCTGGCGGAGTCGCCGGCTCCTCTGCCGTCTCTCTCTGGTGGCCTGTTCAGCCGCCGTGTGGAAGGAAGGCCTGTGATGTGCAGGCCGTGTCCCGGCACGCAGGCGGCTTGGCATCCTTCCATCCCGCTCACTTATCTCTGATATGAAATCTGACATAACCCAGGGCTTGGCGACTGGGGGAATTTTAATGAGTCCTTTTGGATTCTGATCAGCATGGGGGAAAGAAGTTGCTGGCTCTGTTTTGGGTTGCGGGCAGGAAATGTCTGTGCAGGTAGGGGGTGGGGGAGACCTGAGCCCTCTTTCTGAGCGTGACAGAGAGTCCCAGGGCTGAGGAGGAGGGGAGCTCAGGTTTTGCCCCCAAATCACTGCCCTCACTGACCCCATATCCCCATCTGGCATGCCCTGAGGCGCTGGCGCAATATCCAAAGAAAGACACCTTTTGTGTTTCTAAGCCCGTATGACCCAAGTCACTCATTTCCCCCTTTCCGCCTCGCCTCTCCCCGTGCCGATCACTAATGTGATCCCGCTCTCGGATGAGGGAACAGCCCCAGAGGGGTTAAATGACAACTTGTACAGGTACTGAGTGATCCTGGGAGCCCAGCCCCTCCCCCGCCTCCCGCCCCTCCCCCGCCCTCTCCCAGGCCAGCTGGGCTCGCACTGGAATTGCCCTTTGCACAGCTAACCTCCAAGAGATAGATGACTCCCTCTGCCCCAGCGGCTCCCCCACCACGCCTGTCAGTTGAAATTGTGATGTAATAGCCCACAGGGCAAAGGCATTTTTTTTATGCTGGCATCAGCCCTCTGGGAGTTGAATGGGGAAAATAAAATGCAGCTCAGCAAGCTGAGGGAGGAGGTGCGGAGAAGCTCTGGTGGCAGGCCCTGGTGGCTGAGGGCCGCAGGGTTGTCTGCAGCTCTGTGGCTCCCACAGCCCGGCTCCCATGGCGCAGGGAGCCCTCCCTGCTGGGCTCCCACGTCTCCGGGCCCCCGAGGCATGACTGTGGGGAAGCTGTTGGAAACAGTGCTTTCTTAGTTTGGGGCTATCTGGTTGTTGGTTGTATGTGCTTTGCTTTTGTCAACATGTCCGTCCTGGAGTTGATCGTAGCAACTGGGAGGACCGGGTGGGTACTGCCCGTGGCACTGGGTTAGACCCCTCGGGCCACGTGTGTACCCTTGACTAGTTGTGGTTGAGAAAATAGACTTGTGTCTCCAGCACACACTGGAGGTGGGGGGAGGGGAGGGGAGGCAGGAGGACAGCCTGCTCTACATGTGTGGATTTCGGGGTTCCTGGCCTTGCCTTTGATCTTGGCATTGTTCCCACCAGTCTCCCTTTGGGACCAGAGACCTCAGGAGGCCCTTGTTGGCCCCTCCATGAAGCTTCCGTTTGCGTTTTGTAGAGCCGGTGGGTCAGAGGCTTGGGCCGAGGCGCCCTCGACCATACTTTTTAGGCTCCCAGGCCTTTGATGGCTCCTGAGACCTTGGGAATGTTTGTGTCTGGACAGCTGCTTCCATATGTAAATTGCGCAGGTCACCGGTTCTGGTGGTGAACATTTCACGGCTGGGGGAACCATTTCAACTTCGAACCCAACTTTCGAGGATTTCTTTAGGCAGAATTTCTGTCAGGACGGCAGCTGGTCAGGAGATGTGGCAATTGGAACCTTTGAAAGTTGAAGGACAATTTGCTTAACCCGCTGGAGGTGTAGTTTGGACGCACGGGGCGGGGCGGGCTTTCCTGGAGTTAGTCTTTCCCCGTCGTGACTTGGTGCTGAAGAGCCAGGTGCAGTCAAAGGCCGTCTGAGCCTTATGTCCTGCTAAGCTGCTTCCTGAGGTTTGCAAACACCCTCTGCATTAAACAGACGACTCGCTTGGCCAGAGACGCCCAAACCTTCCCTCCCAGTTAAGGCTTCTGGTTCGTAGGCTAAAAGGCCAATGTGCAACCACATGCTTGCGCGTTTAGTGGTGATGGTTAAATTTTCTATGAATTGAATAAATCATGTTTTTTAAAAAGTTAATGAGGCATTTAATTAATTAACAATGTCGGGTTTATGGCCTTTATGGTTACATTTTGTGGTTAATGGCATTCGGCTTATAGCCGCTTAACAGAGAACTGTCCAACGAAAACAGTGTGATTTTGTTTGGGAACGGGTGGGCTGCCCGGCAAGCGCTCCCATTTCTAGGGCAGAAAATAAACCAAGAAATGTATTGGGTGGACAGGCATTGCCCGTCCATTTAGAGGCCGTCCCGGCCAGAAGGTAGTCAGCCCACTTGACCCGGGCAGGGCGCTTGCGGGTGCTCGTCACGGCTGGGTTGCGTCCCTCTCACTGGGGCCTTTTGAACCTTGCCAGCTGCCCAGAAACCAAAAGCCCCGAGTTCTAGCTCCAGGACTTCATGTTCATTGAACTTGGGGTTTAACTTCTCTGGAGTTTGGTTGCCCCAAGTGTTGAATGAGAACAGTGCCATCTTCCCTTCCTGGCACGTCACGGGTTACTGTGGCATGGCATGGGGCGACAGAAGGCACGCTCATTGAAACGAGCAGTGCTGTGTACATAGCGACAGCAACGTGGCTGTGCTAGGACAGCCCGTGGCAAAACGGCTGGCCTGGCTGTGGGTTGCTCCTGCCTCCTGCCACCCTCCTGGGAAGGAGTTGACTTGCCCGTCGGCTCTGCTGCCCTTTCATTTCTGGGTGCCCTCCGCTCAGCCCTGGCAGCAATGAGGGTTTCCAGGTGAGGGCCATAATTGTCAGAGCAAATAAAGCCCGGGTGACAGGCCACCAGACAGGCCACCGGGCCCCGGGGAAATTGATCTGTGCACAGCAGTCAGTGGCGCTCAGACCTGATCCCAGACCACGTGACGGGGCCTCTCCCCGGCGGGGCACACAGCTCATTAGCTTGCAGCCGCCCGCTCCAGCCTGGCTGGGGAGGACCTGCTAAAAGAGCAGCAGCTTCATGCGGTATCCTGGATACCGGGGCTCGGGGCAGGTGGCCTGGGAGCCCAGAGGATTGTGGGCTTGCTGGCAGGTTAGGATCTGAAGGGAGAGCGCATTGTGGGCATGGCTTGTCCCTTCCTCCTCTTGTTTTTGGAAGGGAGCTGCCGCACTGACCTGAAGCCACAGGGCACCGCTGGCCGCGTTCACCAGCACGCAGCCTTCACTTCTCATGTGGAACATTCTGGTTAGCTCCCAAGTGGTGGGTCACCTTTGATTGACATGTCCCGCAAAGGGCCTCGAAGAGTTGTCATGGAGAGGCCTGCCGTGACCCACGCGGCAACCCCGACCCACTAGAGCATGTGTCGGGCCATCTGCTGGGCGTGGCTGGTAGGAAAAGAGTAAAGTGTGTCTTCTGCTGGCCAGTGCCGTTTTCTGTGTTTGAAAACGTCCTTCGTCAGGGTAGTAATAATAAAACAGGGACCAAATGACTGCTCCGCCTGCTAGGAGTGCTTCATAGGACTGTGAACACTCCAAAGAGTAAAAATCCAGCGATTCTGGTGCGAACTGCTGACAGAACTCCTTCTGAGAAAGGGCCAGTGTATGGTATCTCAGTCCCTGTCGTTCACTGAAGTAAACATGAACATGCTATTCATTCAGCCCCAAGTGGGTGGATGGTGAGGCAAAATGGGGCAAGGGGTGTATGCGAAGCATTTTGTGTCATTTCTTGGTGATGCACAGACAGAGCTTTGCTCTTCCTCTACTCAACATACGAACGGGAGCGTGTGCGCCGCAGGCTGTACTTGTCCATGTGTCATCTAAGAGATTAGAGCCGGACACCTGTCCCGGCCAAGCCAAGCCTTGGCCTGAGGCCTCAGCTAGCTGATGGCATCCTCCCGCCGCCTTTACAGCTTCCATGGCTCTCCTGTCTCAGGAGGAAATGGACGTGAGGAGAAGTTCAAGGGTAATTTGCCCAGGGCCAAGCTGCTGGTTTCACGTACAGTCACCAGCCTGCAGAGCCCAGAGGACACTCTCTCCATCACTGAGCCCTTCACACGTGCTCTCGGACCCAAGGATGGGTGCCTCGGCCACCCTGACCAGGTGCATTGTGTGGCGGTCTGATGGCGGTCCCCCTTCGCTCCCCGCAGGAGGTGGTCTTGTACTGCTTGGAGAATAAGATTTGTGACGTGAACCACCGCGACAATGCCGGATACTGTGCCCTGCATGAAGCCTGTGCCAGGGGGTGGCTGAACATCGTGCGACACCTTCTTGAATACGGTGCTGATGTCAACTGCAGTGCCCAGGACGGAACCAGGTCAGTTGCGGGTCTTGGTGGCAGCCTGGCCCTGTGGGCTGCGGGGCACAGGCAGTGGCTTTTAGGGTACATGGGCAACCCCAGAAGGAAAGATGGAGAGTCACATGGCAGCACATGGATGGTGGAATCGACCAGACCTTTCTGGCAAATTTAGGGAGAACTTTCAAAGTTTGCAATGTTCCCATGGACAAAAGTCTGAAAATGTCGAGCCTGCCTGAGTAATTGGAGACGTTGCCCTTTAAGACCCCATACTTCCATCAGCATCTATTGAATTACAGTCCCAGAATCCAAGCAGGGCCACTGCCACCGGCTTGGTGTACGATCTGCCCGGGCCACACACATCTGTAGCCCGCACACCCTGTCCTTGACCTTGGTTCATGGGGTGCTGCTGGGAAGCGGAGCACGAGGCCTTCCCTGACAGTCATAACAGCAGCAAAAGGGAAATGTGTTTACGGTTTCCAAATAGCATTTCCCATCCGTGGACACTGGTGAGAGGGCCCTGCACCTTTTCAAAAACAGACGAGGCTTTTTTATTTGTTTTTGTTTATTTTATTGAGTTCAGAGAGGAAGGGAGAGGGGGAGAGAGAGAGAGAAACATCAATGATGAGAGAGAGCCATGGATCGGCTGCCTCCTGCACGCCTTCACACTGAAGACTGAGCTCACAACCCGGGCCTGTGCCCTGACCGGGAATCAAACCGTGACCTTTTGATTCATAGGTCAATGGTCACCCACTGAGCCATTCCAGCGAGGCTGGGCTTTTCTTAAACAGCATAGGGCTTGCTTGTATTGGCTTCCACAATGGTGGGCCTTTTCTCCTGTAAGTTATCTCAACTACTTAAGTTCATTGAAAACGCTTTCATTTTGGCTTGTGTCCCTCCTTAGGCCTGGAATAGTAGACACGTTGCTTGACCTTGGGCCAGTCACTGCCTCAGTGTCCCTCTCGGGAGTGTCAGTGGCATCACACGTGTCAGTGTTGTTAGAGGCCAGCGTTGTGCGCGGGAGCTGACCCTCTGCCCGTGTCCCCCAGGCCCCTCCACGATGCGGTCGAGAACGACCACCTGGCGATCGTCCGCCTGCTCCTCTCCTATGGTGCTGACCCCACTCTGGCTACATACTCAGGTAGAACCATCATGAAGATGACGCACAGCGAACTCATGGAAAGGTTTCTAACAGGTACGACAGAGTTCACGCCATGGCCTCATTCAAACCCCAGGGTGGGGATTCCCCGAGCTCCTGGCCACTTGCTCAGTGGGTCACGCCGTGTCGTTAGTTTCGGAAAGGGCAGATACGGAATGCAGAGAGGAGATGCCAGCTTTATTTTTGCCCGCGAGGGCGGAAAACATCCTTAGCTTGCCCGTCTAGCTTTGGTTTGCTGGGCGAGGGGCTGATGAGGGCGAGGGGGGCCCGTCCCTGGTGGGGAGGGGCGGGCAGGGAACGGTGTGGGAGAGGACGCGCCTGGGTGGACTGGCCTCCCGCACCTGGTCCTCACCAGCAGCTTTCCCCTCTTTCTCCCCAGACTATTTGAAAGACCTGCAGGGCCGCAGCGACGAGGACTCCAGCAGCTTCTGGGAGTTTTACGGCAGCTCCGTGTGTGGTGAGCAGCATCACTCTTTCTGGTTCAGCGGGAAACGCGTGCCTTTCGGACCATTTCTCTGCCGGGGGTGAGGGTGTGGGTGCCACAAGCCGGGCTCGTTGGGAAAGAGTCTTTGAGTCCTTCTCTGACACAGTCTGGCTGTGACTGATGCCTCTCGCTCTCTCGCTCGCCCTCCTCTAGAGCCGGACGATGAAAGTGGATATGACGTGTTAGCGAACCCCCCGGGGCCAGAGGACCTGCAGGAGGATGACGAGGCCTACAGTGATGTGTTCGAATTTGAGTTTTCAGAAAGCCCCCTCTTACCATGTTACAACGTCCAAGTGTCCGTCGCTCAGGGGTGAGCATGGCTGTCGTGTGCTTGGGAACTGGCTCAGCTGCTCTTGGGGGTGGGGGTGGGGGGTCCGGAGTTAGAAATCCCCTGAAACAGAGTAGGATGGGTGGGGGAGGGAATTCCAAAGTGTACCTCAAACTCAAAATGCAGATCTTTCCCTGAAGAGGGGTGGGGGTGGGGCCACAGCATGGTTGGTAACTGCTCTCATCAGAACACACCCCCAGAGCCTGGCTGGTGTGGCTCAGTGGTTGAGCATCGACCTATGACCCAGGAGGTCACGGTTCAATTCGCGGTCAGGGCACAGGCCTGGGTTGCGGGCTCCATCCCCAGTGTGGGGCCTGCAGGAGGCAGCCGATCCATGGTTCTCATCATTGATAATTCTCTCCCTTTCCCTTCCTTCCTGACATCAATAAAAATATATATTTTTTAAAAAAAGAATACACCCCCAGAGCTCAAAGGACCTGGAAGTCAGTGACTGGAAGTTTCCACTAAGGAGCCTTCCAGGGCACTGCGGTCCCCTGACCTATGTCACTGGGGACATGCCCTTCTTGTATCCGATGGGGAAAAGCGCTGTGAGGCGCCTGGGCTCTTGTGTATCATCAGATTTGGTTAGATCCCGTGTGGCTCCCGTGGCCGGGCGCTGCCCCTGTGCCCGAGGCCTGTGGCGGACCTGTGAGGAGACTGTGTTCTCTGCTGTGTGTCCACATGGTGCAGAATGAGTAACACCCTCCTCGGGCCCCAAGGCGGGAAACAAGTATGTACACAGTGACGTCCTATTAGTAATAGGAACCGTAGAGGGCGGCGAGGACGTGCGTGAGGAAGGTAGCTCACCCCTGCAGCGCACTGCGGGCCGGGGTGCGGGTGTGGGAGAGGAAGGAGAGCCCGCCTGTGTTCATGATGCGCTATCTGTGAGGGTGGAGGGAGGAGAAATCAGAGGCGGCTGTGCCTGGCCCCCTCCCTTGGAGAGCGAGGACCTGAGTCAGTTTCCAGCAGCGCCAGCGCCTGTGACGCAGTACTTTGTTGCGGCTCCTTCACAACTGCTGCTCGGCTTCTGGCTGAGTTGCTTGGTCCTCCCGAAGGGGCCTCTTTTATTTGTTTGTTCCTAATGTGTTTGTATTGATGTCAGAGAGGAAGGGAGATGGGGAGAGAGAGAGAGAGAGAGAGAGAAAGAAAGAAAGAAACATCCATGATGAGGAGAGAGAATCCTGGACCAGCTGCCTCCCGCATGCCCCACACTGGGGGTCGAGCCCGCCACCCGGGCCTGTGCCCTGACCGGGAATCGAACCCTGACCTCCTGGTTCTTAGGTCCACACTCAACCACTGAGCCACGCGGGCCGGGCCCTAAGTGGCCTCTTGATAAATGGAGATGGAGCCAGAAGAGAGTGGCAATAACTAGATTCCCTGTTCTGGGCGGGAAGTGCTGGGGCGAGTGGTGTCCAGGCAGAGGGAGTGGCCCTGTCCCACCTGGGCCCGAGCTCCCGGGGTGGCAGGTAACGCTTCGCAAGCGCTTCGCACGTTGCCCGGCACTGGAACGGCTTTCCTTGCCCTCGCAGGCCTCGCAACTGGCTGCTGCTGTCGGACGTGCTGAAGAAGTTGAAGATGTCCTCCCGGATCTTCCGCTGCAACTTCCCCAACGTGGAGATCGTCACCATCGCCGAGGCCGAGTTCTACCGGCAGGTCTCAGCCAGTCTCCTGTTCTCTTGCTCCAAAGACCTGGAGGCCTTTAACCCCGAAAGCAAGGAGCTCCTGGATCTGGTCGAGTTCACGGGCGAGCTGCAGAGCCTGCTGGGCTCCACCGTGGAGTGGCTGCACCCCAGCGACACGGGCTCAGACGACTACTGGTGAGCCGGCCCGGCCGCCTGTACAGTGTGTCATAGTGTTAATCCTTGTGCATATGTGTCATAATACGGCTATTTCTGTAAAGAAAGGACACTATTACATATGGAAATATCTCTTCTTTATATAAGAGAAACGGCCCCAGTTGGAAGGACTTAGCAACGTGTTTTTGTTTTCTTTTTAAACTTTTAAGTCAGTTTTTATGAAGTTGTTATAACGTTCCTTTACTTGTCCATGCACACACGCTTTGGGATATGTTTGTGTTTTTTTTCTTGGAAGATTTGTTTCTTTGCTTTTCTTTTTTAAGGAAAAAAAAAAAATGAGGAAAGGGAGCGCAACACTTTGACTTAATTTCACACAAAAGCTCCGATGGATGGCCGAGGCCGCAACCATGTAGTGTGGTCGCAACTGTGTGGTTGGTTTGGGGGTGAATTCGGTGATGTTGTAACTTTATGTTTTGTTTACAGAGTACCTGCTCGGGTCAGGTAAATGCTATTGGATGCAATCCAGTGGCGTGTAATATAAATTCAAACCATATCCACACACAACAACTAATTGTATGAAACTTTTATATCCTAATTTAAAAGCTGTGAAATTAGTTTTCACGCATCAAACCGGATTGTTTATATGTTTAAACATTTTATGCTCTTATTTAAAGAAGACTTTGAGCTATTTTTTTCTGTACCCTGTAAAATATTGAAAACTAACATAATATGTTGAGGTTGCTTGAAAATGTACATAAAACTAAAATTTTCTGAATTGTGTGTTTATGTTTGAAATCTGTGTTTTAACTTTGTAAGTAAATTCTCTGCCTTTGTATTTATATTTTACAAAAATTTTCTTAAAAGGCAATAAACCTGTTGAAGAAAGGAGAACATTGAAGTCTGTTGTGTCCTATGTATTCCCAAAATGTCAGATTTTTTAAAAAAATCTTTATTGTTGAGAGTATTACAGATGTTCCCCCTTCTTCCCCCCATTGCCTCCCTCCACCCGGTTCCGCCCCACCCCAAGCCTTCACCACCGTGTTGTCTGTGCCCATAGGTAAGATCTTTGGTTGATCTGTATTTGTTGCCATTTGTTCACATTTTTTAATCTTTTTTTTCTTCTTCTTACTCTTCCTCATCTTAAAGAATACCCCTCAACATGTCATATAATACTGGTTTGGTGGTGATGAACTCTTTCAGCTTTTTCTTGTCTGTGAAGCTCTTTTTTTTTTTTTTTTTTTTTAAATATATTTTTATTGATTTTTTACAGAGAGGAAGGGAGAGAGAGATAGAGAGCTAGAAACATCGATGGGAGAGAAACATCGATCAGTCGCCTCCTGCACATCTCCTACTGGGGATGTGCCCACAACCGAGGTACATGCCCTTGACCAGAATCGAACCTGGGACCCTTCAGTCCACAGGCCGACGCTCTATCCACTGAGCCAAACCGGTTTCGGCGTCTGTGACGCTCTTTATCTGACCTTCAGTTCTGAATGATAGCTTTGCTGGATAAAGTAATCTTGGTTGTAGGTTCTTGGTATTCATCACTTTGAATATTTCTTGCCACTCCCTTCTGGCCTGCATGGTTTCTGTTGAGAAATCAGCTGACAGTCGTATGGGTACTCCCTTGTAGGTAACTGGGTTTCTTTCTCTTGCTGCTTTTAAGATTCTCTCTTTGTCTTTTGCTCTTGGCATTTTAATTATGATGTGTCTTGGTGTGGTCCTCTTTGGGTTCCTTTTGTTTGGGGTTCTCTGCGCTTTCTGGACTTTTAAGTCTATTTCTTTCACCAGGTGGGGGAAGTTTTCTGTCATTATTTCCCAGTGGCTCAGCCTCACCAGTCAGTCACCTGAGCTGGGCCCTGTAGGTGCGTCTCTGGGAGGAGTTGACCTCCAGGCCAACTGGCTGTGAGGACCAGTTGGGACTACAGTAGGAGAGCTGCTGTGCAGGAGGGAGGCCCAGCTGTGAATCAAGGCAGGCTGGTGCTAGAGCAGGGTCTCGGGCCTTTTATTGATAGGTTTAGGGCACATTGTCACCAGCTGCAGCTTGTTTGAGAGCCAGGACCAGCCATTCATATGGGAAAGCTGCTGCAAACAACGTGGGCGGAGCTAACAGCGTGCTCCAGGCTGATGGGGACTCAGGTAGGGCTGCCAGTCAGCCCTCCTACCAGGGAGGTCCCAGCACAGGAACAGTGGCCCCTGCGAGCACCGCGCCTGGGAGAAAGCCGCCCCTGAGTTCCTGCCCTGATGCCAGACCATCCAGTTCCTCCCGGTTTGCGTCTGGGTCCCGGTGCTGGAACTAGGAAGAACGTGGCCATGTAAGTTCATGCGCCGGCCCCTTAAGAGGAGCAGCTGGGCCTCCAGCAGCCTCTGTGTCCATCAGCCCCAGTCCCGCTGGGTTTTACAGCCTGTCGTCGTGGGGACATCTTCTCCCAGCTCTGGGACCCTGGTGTGGGGCTGGGACCCCTTGCTCCCCCGGGCGGCCTCCACAGAGACGACCTCCCTCCCGATTAAAAGGGCGGCCCACGTGGGTGCCGGCCCGGCCTGTTCCGCACCTCAGCACCTCCTGCCAGGCCCGGTGCGCTGTCTCCTGTGCTTCTCTAGTTGTCGGACTGCCACTCGGCCAGCTTTCCGGCGGCTCTGGATGATGGTGGTTCTGTATTGGTTGTAATTTTGATGTGGTTGTGGGGGGCAGTGCGTACAGGCGTTTGCCTACACTGCCATCTTGGTTTCTCACAGATTTTTTTAAAAGTGCTATTGATGGCAAATCTCCTATAGACAACTGTAGGGCAATGCATAGTCTCTGAACTAAAGCAGACTGGAGGATTTCAGGGGAGTTATACTCAGAATGTGATTTGGAGTCTTATTCTGAAAGCCCAATTTGTGGCCATATATTTTGACGTCTCAAATCCTCATCTTCCCCCATCTTCTTTGAAGCCCCGGTCAGGTTTTGCATTGCCTTTGGTCTTGAGGGTCTACAGCAGTTCTGTCGTGGCCAGCCCTTTATCTTCAGGAGTGCTTTTCCAGAAACTGGGCTTTCGTTGTGTGTTTTCGCCCTCCCGACCTCATGTTTTTTGGTTACTTTCTAGGTCAAGTACAAACACATGGCCTGATAGTCAAGGCCTATACCTTTGACCTCTCTGCTCCTCTACTGCAGGATCCACATTGGGGACTGTTACTTGGCCCTCCATTTCTGTCCCACTTCCTTTTAGGTCCTCCTTAGCTGCAGAGGTTCGAAAATGGAAAACTACTAAACTCCCTTGCAGCTAGGAATCTGTTCGGGTTGGAAGGCAGAGTAAGGTAGAGGCATCTCCCTGCTCTAGTGGCTGCAGGGAGACACGCTGACCAGTTGGAGTAACTAGACCAGCCTTACAACACTGAGTCTTCAGCTTTGTAGGTGATGAGAAGCGGTGGTGGTAGTGGCTCTTCCAAAGATTTGATAACTTGTTTCAAGTCCACTTGTGTTCAGAATGCCCTGAGCACGGCCCAGACCGGCATTGAACCCTGAGAATGTGTAGGCAGAGCAGACAAAGCGGGCTCTGGGGTCAGGGACGAGGCTGGGGATATTATGTGCTGGAAGGGAGGGTCTTGAAGTACGTGGAGGGGGAGGGGTCAGCAAACTCCCGCCTGGCAGGTGGGAAAGCCGGGCATGGCTGGGAACGAACCCAGCACTGCCAGGAAGCAGCGTGGAGTGAGCAAGGGAACCCCTTTGGGGGAGACTTGGGGCACCAAATGAAGCGTGGGACGCACAGAACACAGGGCAGCTGACAGGTAAGTGGTTTGGGTCTATTAATTTTTCTGATTATAAGAAACGCCCAAGCATTTCAGACTTTCCTCCCACCCCCACCCCACCACAGAGTTAAAACCACTGTGAATCGTTTGCTGATTTTTTTTTTAAGGCAGTCACTTCTGGCAGGTGGGAGTGATGGAGAGAATGAAATAAATAACAAGCCCAGTAAAATGGGTTTACAGAAATGATTCGAACAACTTGGTGGGGAGCCAGATTGCTTGAGATGGGAGACAGGAAGAAGAGTATCCGTGGTTTCCTACTGTTTACCCAGGGAATGGGGAGTTAGGCATAAACATACATCTGCCTTAAAAATTCCCTTGGGGAGAGAACAGGCTGCAGGGGGAAGGGATGAAAGGGCGAGCCTCTGAATGGCCCTAAAGCTTTGACTTTAGAGTTCGTATAATTATAAACCAGAAGCAATGCCTAGGAATCAAAAGGAAAAATGAAACAAACCTGTCTTCACTTGGTAGCACACCCATACAGAAAGGAGCTATTTCTAGTGACTTTAAGACACAATAAATTGATTATATAATCCCTAGTGGGTTTACCCTAAGCAAAACCACATTACGTTGTTCTCAGTGACCTCATCCTTGTGCTGAAACTGTCGTTTCTGTGTTGTGAGCTCAAGCAAAAGCATTTGGTATTGTTGAGAGCTGGGATTCGGGGCATGGGAGGAAGGAAATGAGAATGTAACGTTGCTGAGATTGGATAGAGAGTGTGGCGCTGAACTTGAATTAGACGTATGGGAGCTTCGGGGGGGGGGGCGGGGGATGCCTGGAGAGGGCATGGGGCCCCTCACTTCTTCCCCTCTTCCATCTGGTTGTTCCAGAGCTACAACTCTTTCTAATAAACCTGTGATCTGGTGAGTTAAAGGTAGGACTGTGAACTGATATGAATTTTATCTCAAAACGTGTTCCCTAGTTCTGTCCACGGAAAAGGCTCAGAAACAATTACCAATGGGAATGAGCACCACTAGCTCTCAGACTGTGGTTTCTAAACACCTTTTCCCACTAAGAGGACTGAGGTTCCTTTGAGAAATTGTGGGTTCCAGGTGAAGAGGGAGAGCGTGTGAGGGGCGTGTGGATATACACAGGCTGCTGGGACCGTGCCAGAGACTGGGCAGCGGCCTGGAGAAGTCCCAACTGGATAAACATGGGCTGCTCTGAGCATCAGTGAGGGTGACTGCAACGAATATAAATATAAACACAGAAGTTGCTCAAATCCATGAGTTCATAAAGGTACACAAAACAAACTGACCCGCCCTGGCCGGTGTTGCTCAGTGGATAGAGCATCCACCCTCGGACTGAAGGGTCTCAGGTTCAAGTCTGGTCAAGGGCATGTACTTTGGTTGCAGGCTCCGTCCCTGGCCCTGGTCAGGGTGCGTGCAGGAGGCAACCAATCGATGTGTCTCTCCCCCTCCCTTCCACTCTCTCTAAAAATCAATGGAAAAATATTCTTGGGTGAGGATGAACAACAAAAACTGATGTGTTTTGGAGGGATGTTGGGGGAAACCACATCATTTGAAATCTGGCAAAGAAAGAAAAAGACGCAAGGCTTTTCCCTGCCTTTCCTATAGGAAAGGAACCGGTCTGCTTTCCAACAGTCCGCGGCCAGTATGTGAAGCAATAATAGAACGCTGCCATTTTCCAGCCCTCAGTGAGGCGGTGCATCTAGGCCGTGACCATGAATGCCAGCATCACCAGAAATAGAGTTCAAAAGGGACATCCGGGCATTCCGAGCCTCCTGATGGGGAAACACCATGCAGGAGTCTAGGAATAGAATGTGAGCCCTGCTTGGAATGTAGCATTTTCTAGAAGCTATACTTTAAAAAGTGAAAAGAAACAGGCAAAATTGTTATATTTTATTTTAACTCGATCTAGCCGAAGTCTTACCATTTCAACGTGCAATCTATGGAAATTACTGAGAGTTAGCTTTTTTTGTACTAAGACTTCTCAACAATGCAATGCATAGTTTACACAGCGGATCGCCTAGACCAGTGGTTGGCAAACTGCGGCTCGTGAGCCACATGCGGCTCTTGGGCCCCTTGAGTGTGGCTCTTCCACAAAATACTGACTTCTGCACGTGGGCCACGAGGTTTCAATTGCACTGTATGTGCGCGCCCGCACGTGGTATTTTGTGGAAGAGCCACACTCAAGGGGCCAAAGAGCCGCATGTGGCTCGCAAGTCGCAGTTTGCCAACCAGTGGCACAGATTCACGCTCAGGCCTACATCTAGTCAGTTCATAGGGAACAAGGGCAGCCGAACATGTGGGGACTCTGGGTACATATTCCGCAAAAGCCGGACTGTAGCCGTGATGGCAAACCTATGACACGTGTGTCAGAGGTGACACGTGAACTCATTTTTTTGGTTGATTTTTCTTTGTTAAATGGCGTTTAAATATATAAAATAAATATCAAAAATAGAAGTCTTTGTTTTACTATGGTTGCAAAGATCAAAAAATGTCTATATGTGACACGGCACCAGAGTTAAGTTAGGGTTTTTCAAAATGCTGACACGCCGAGCTCAAAAGGTTCGCCATCACTGCTATGGGGCCCTCTGAGGCACATGACTTGGTAAAAACCAGTCGGAGGGGCGACCTATACACTAAAAAAGACTCAGAAATACCAAGAGTTGCAAAATAGGCATCTTTGAGTCTGATTTGAAGAAACTAAGGAATAGTCGTGGAAACCAGAGACATAGGAGCGCCACATGTTTGGGTGGCGCTCTTATCTTTGTGCTGAAGCACCTATGGGTGAAAGGATGGGGACCTGGGAGGAGGAGGTATAGCTGAACAAGCCAGACCGGGTGGTAAGCGTTGGTGCAGGTGATGGGTACATGGGGGTTTATGTGCTGGTCTCTCTACTCTTGAGTTCATTTGAAATCAGTGATTAGCGTGTCAGCCTGAGCTCTGAAGGGTCGAGGGTTCGATTTCCGGTCAAGGGCATGTATGGTTCACTGGTTGGGGCATGTTTGAGAGGCGACCAATCAATGTGTTGCTCACATCGATCTCTTTCTCTCTCCCTCCCTCCCTTCCACTCTCTCTAAAAAGCAATGGGAAAAATATCTTCAGGTACGAGATTATTTGATGAAATAAGATAATGCATGTGGAGCACCAAGCACAACGCTGTTCCTTTAAAAAGAAGTTGTACACTAAAAAAAAGAGGGGCCCTGAAATGAGCCTGTCCCCCCACACGGTTTGCAAGCTCTTTGACTAGCTTTGTGTTTGTCTTATCGCTGCCTTTCACTGGGAAAGCTGGGAGAGAAAGAAAACAAGCAAATGGCAATGGCAAAGGGATGGGCAGGACTTCTCTGTGTGCGCCAGCTCTGTAGTTTTTAATGGTTTCAACATCCAACAGTCAAAAACAAAGTTGCTGAATTTGAGCAAGAACAAATGCAACTTTGTATCACACTGCCATTATCACACAGAGGAAAGGATGAACCAGTTTTGACACTAGTACACAGTGTACATCTTTAGTGGAATATATTCTAAGAACAAAAATAGCTGTGAACTTGAACTTTACTTAGTAACTCTCCTATGGAGGTATTTGTGTTGTAATTCTGAAAGAGTTGTATATGCATTGATGACAGGGCAAACGATAAGTATATTGGTAATGTTAGAAACCGCTGTGGCCCTAGCCGGTGTGGCTCAGTGAATAGAGTGTGGGCCTGTGGACTGAAGGGTCCCGGGTTCGATTCTGGTCAAGGGCACACACCTCGGTTGCAGGCTCCTCCCTGGCCCAGGCCCTGGTCGGGGCTTGTGCAGGAGGCAACCCATCGATGTGTTTCTCTCACATCGATGTTTCTCTCTGTCTCTCCCTCTATCTTCTGATACAGACATGGACTGTGGGGAAGGGAGAAAGAACCTTGTGTTGGGTTTGAATTGCCAACTTAAGATTTAAACAAAACAGACACAATGTGCATTGCCAAGCTCCGCCCACTGAACGGCCCTGAGAAGCATTGACACGTGCTGGCAGACCTCCCCATGGGGTGGGTAAACGGACAGCATCGCCTCTGCAAGGTTCTTGGCAAAAATGTGTCACCTGAATCCAGCCATGAGGAGACAGATCCATCCAGAATGGGGGACTCTGCGGGACAATTGGCCTGCCCTTTTATTTTTTTATTTTTTAATCAGTGGTATGGAAAACAAAAGCGGGAGGGAATGTTCTAGATTAGAGAGGACTGAAGAGACAAGGCAACCAACCACAATGCATGAACCTTGCTAGAACCCTAGATCAGGGAAAAAATAACTATAAACTTTAGGGACGACTGGGGAATTTTTAAAAATCAGTTTTATTGAAGTATAATTTCTATACAATAAAAGACACCCATTCTAAGTGTGCAGTTCTGTGAGTTTTGACAATTTTACACCCCGGTAACCACCACCCCCCTCACCCCAAGCAACCCCTGATGTGGTTTCTACCATTATAGAGTCAATGAGGAAATTGAAATAAAAACGATAAATTAGAGGGTATTATTGAATAAATGTAAATTTTCTGAGGAGTAATAATGGCATTGTGGTTATGTAGGAAAATGTTCTTATTCTTGGGCGATGCGCGCGCGGTGCTTGGGGGTGAATTACGATGTCTGTGATTTACTTTCCATGGTTCCGAAAAGAGTGAACACACAGAGATAAGAGCAGGGCAAAACATTAGCAACGGGCGAATCTGGGGAAAGCGTACATTCAACTGTTCTTGCAACTTTTCTATGGGCTTGAAATTTTTCAAAATAAGAAGTTGAGGGCAAAAATGTCATTTTCACCTCAGACTTTTCTCAATGCCTCTCGTAGCTGCTTCCTCAGAGAAAGATGAAACGACAGGTGAAAACATTCATTGCCTCATCACTCTTCTCCCTTTTCTGAAAGGTATTTAGATTCTGTCAAAAACGGAAGGCCTGCCCAGCTGGCGTGGCTCAGTGGTTTAGCGTTGACCTACGAACCAGGAGGTCACGGTTCGATTCCCGGTCAGGGCACAGGCCCGGGTTGCAGGCTCCATCCCCAGTGTGGAGCATGCAGGAGGCAGCCGATCCATGATTCTCTCTCATCACTGATGTTTTTCTCTCTCTCCCTTCCTCTCTCTCCCTCTCTGCAATCAACGCAAATATATTTTAAATACATCCATGCATACAGACAGACAGACCAGCACATCAGGGATTGATTTCAACATATGAAATTTGGGGGGAGCCCAGACTTTCAGTTCATACACCCTCCTTCCCAGAGCCCTCGGTTTGGACAAATGGGAGGATAGGTGTCAGGCTGAGCAGGCAGGTCCTCATTCAGAACCTGCAGGCAGGCAGAACCAAGGCGTAGGCCGGGGTTGCTGGGCCGGCCGGGAGAACAGGCTGTTCAGACCTGCCTTGGAGAGTATATGTCCCGCAAGGCCCCACTGCCTCCCTCCGCAACCCACCCCCACGCTCAGGGCTCCGGCTAAGGCCACACTTTCCATGGGCTGTTCCCAACCAGTGACCAGCACACAGGGCGCAGGCCGGCTCAGTCCCCCGCCTGTGGGCTCCTCCAATGGGAACCTGGTTCCAGGCTCCTCCTGGCCCAGCTGGGACGCATTGCAACTATGTTGCAGTCTGAGCATCTCCTTCCCACTCCTTCCTTCCTCTCTTCCACAAGTGGCAGTCAAGATCAAGATTGGAGGGCTTCCCTTCCCTTTCCTGCCTCCTCCAATGACTCACTGTTTTTTGGTCTAGTCCAGCCGTGGGCAAACTATGGCCCGCGGGCCGGATCCGGCCCATTTGAAATGAATAAAACTAAAAAAAAAAAAAAAAGACCGTACCCTTTTATGTAATGATGTTTACTTTGAATTTATATTAGTTCACACAAACACTCCATCCATGCTTTTGTTCCGGCCCTCCGGTCCAGTTTAAGCACCCATTGTGGCCCTCGAGCCAAAAAGTTTGCCCACCCCTGGACTAAACCATCTTGGCATCTGCTTCTTGGCTGACCCAGATGTCACACACACTGTGAAAGGTGTTTTCCCTCAGTGTTCATATTGAAGGGAGGAGGGAGGAGGGGGAGGGGAGGGAGGGGAGGAGGGAAAGGAGAAAGGTGGGCATTATATGAGTGGTTAGGTCACTTGTGTTGGGGTCTCCCCAGAAGGCCTCTCTGGGGAGGTGGCGTTTGAGCAGGCAAGTGGATAAATAAATTGGCTCATCGTCCACCAACGCGATACTAGATCCCAGCTACACTAACCAAGACGGATGCGTGTCACAAACAATACTGACTGAAATAGAAGGCAAATTGCCAAGGAATGTGTACAGGGTGACACAGTCACACAACATTTACAAACAGGCAAAATAATGCCATCTTCTCAATGGGTTTCTGATCGTTAGTAAAGGTCTAAAAACAAGAACAGGAGTGATCATATCTATCTCAGGACAGTGGTTACCTGCGGGGGCAGGGGCGTGGGAGAGGGAAATAGTTTAGGAAGGAAGGGGAGAGAGGGAGGGAGAGAGAGAAGGTGAGAGAGCTGCCAAGGATACAAACTTTGGAAGCGGCAGTTTCTTTTGACTGAAGCCTGCGCTGCGTTTAAAATAACAGAAGTAACAGAGTCTGGTCTTCAGGCGCACCATGTGCCTCAGCCTAGAAGGAAAATCACACGCGTTTGCAATGGTCCGCTGTGTGCCCGGCTTTCCTCTGCAGATAATCCTGCTAGTGGGTGGCACCCTGATCCTAAACGCATTCTGGAGGCAACTGCAGGCTGGCTGATCCGTCCCAGGCTTAATTCCTGCCTCTGCAACCCCACCCCCAACTCAGAGATTTGCAAAATCTATTCAAGTTCTAACACGGTCCCCAACCAAAGGCTCCATTTCACTTCTCCAGAAAGGAGCACCCCGTGGCCCGTCCCTGGGGTCAGAAGCCAGCTGCCATCACAGGCCGGGGCTGATGGAGACTCAAAAGGGAGCAAGGAAATGCTGTCCTCCCTTCAGCCTTTCTCCTTCTCATCTTTCATTCAATCTCTCCCATGTGCTTTCCCCTCCCTCCTGCCTCCCTGCTCCAGCCACGATGGCTCAGGACAGTCACCCCCAAACTTCCTGGCTCAGGCTGGCCTGAAGGCAGACAGACCGACTGATACAGAGCCACGCAGTTGGCCACATGACTGACTGCAAGGTTGCCAAGACCCTTCAACACGGAAGGGACGGTCCCTAACGGACTCGGCTGGGAAGGCTCTGTATCCGCGGGCACGGGATGAAATTGGACCCCACATCACATGATACCCCAAAACCAGCTCAGAATGGAGCCAGGACCTGCGAGCAAGAACTAAATCTATAAAACTCTTCGGAGAAAGCACAGCAGCTAATCTCGGCTAGGCGATTGCTTTTTAGATATGACACCAAAAGCATGAGCCCCCAAAGCAAAAGCAAATGGAACTTTTTCAAACTGAAAAGCTTTCATGCTGCAGGTAATTGCCATTAAGAAAGTGAAAGACAACCCAGAGACGAGGGGCAAATTAAGCTACTCATTAAAAAAATGGGAAAAGAACTTGAATAGACATTTCTCCAAAAAAGATAAGCATATGGCCAATAAGTACAAGAAATTATGTTCAACACCAAGAGGCCCTGGATGGGTAGCTCCACTGGCCAGAACATCATCCCCCTGTATCAAGGTTGTGAGTTCGATCCCCAGTCAGGGCACATGAATGCATAACTAAGTGCAACAGCAATTCTCTCTCTCTCTCTCTCTCTCTCTCTCTCTCAAAAATCAATCAATAATTTTTTTAAGTTAAATGAGCATTTTCCAAATGCCCCAGCCACTCCACTCAAGAGATATGAAAACATATTCCCACAGAAAGAGGTGTACGCAAAAATTTATGGCAACATTATTCAGAAAAGCCAAAAAGTGGATAGGAACCAATGTCTCCAGCTGATGCGTGGATGAATGTGGACACGTGGTCTGGCCATACACGCATGTTACTTGGCAATAAAAAGCGAGGTCCCGACACATGCTCCCACCTGGTGACCCTTGGGAACGCCCTGCTGAGTGAAGAAGCTGCACGCCCAGGACCACATGTATGATTCCACGTGAGTGACATGTCCAAGACACGCACATCCACAGAGACAGAAAGTAGACTCCTGGCTGCCAGGGGATGGGGGAGGGGATAGGAGGGTGGTGTGGAGTTTTTTGGTGGTGATGATGGTACAACTCTGAATGGACTGAAACCATTGAATTACACACTTTAGCCCGGCTGGCAAGGCTCAGTGGTTGAGCGTCGACCTATGAACCAAGAGGTCAGGGTTCGATTCCCGGTCAGAGCACAGGCCGGGGTTGTGGGCTCCATTCCCAGTGTGGGGTGTGCTGGAGGCAGCCGATCCATGGTTCTCTCTCATCATGGATGTTTCTCTCTCCTTCTCCCTTCCTATCTGAAATGAATCAATCAATAAATAATATTTTTTTAAAAAGAGACCGATTAGACTCCATCTTTTGCAGGAAGAGTGTCAAAGGAGTAGCTGGGCAGATGGGCACATGCACGTGGGTTGGGGTTCCCCCAGAAGGTGGCAGGGGCTGTGCCAACCGGGCAGCGTCCTGTCTAAAGGCGCCGGTGCTGCTCTGCCACAGGCCATCGCTGCCCCGTGACCCTGGGGTGCCAGCTCTCCTGATTCTTCCAAAGAGCAGCCAGCAGTGTGAACTTGGACGCGACCTCGCAGCCAGGCCCGACACCAGCTCACACACTCTGGACACTTTTTTCACTCACGTGGGAAGATGGAATCAGTTTCCAGAGCCCTGGCCGGTGTGGGTCAGTGGATAGGGCATCGGCCCTCAGATGGAAGGGTCCTGGGTTCGATTCTGGTCACGGGCATGTACCTCCATTGCGGGCTCCTCCCTGGCCCCAGGTCGGGGTATGTACAGGAGGCAACCTATCCATGTGTCTCTCACATATCAATGTTTCTCTCTGTCTTTCCCCCTCCCTTCCACTCTCCCTAGAATCAATGGAAAAATATCCTCAAGTGAGGATTGACAAACAAAAAAAGTTTCTAGAATCATGCTCCCCTTTGGTCCTGATGTTTCTGTCACATGCACACACACACACACACACACGCACAGATGCACACACGTGCAGATGCACACACGCGCACAGATGCGCACACACACGCATGCACACGCGTGCGCCCCACACCCCGCTGTAGGGCAAAGAGACCAGACCCAGAGCCCCAGCACAGCCGCTCCCTGGCTAGCTTCCTGGGAACTAAGGGGAGGCCGGCCGCTGGTGAGCGCCCTTCCCACTTTCTGGGCCTGCGCGCGGAGACCTCTGGCCCGTGGCCTCACGTCGCACAGGCGTGGTGCAGCCGCTTCTTACACATGTGTGCCGGGAGCACACTTCTCTTAGGGTGTTGGATGGCGACCTGGTTAGTTACTGTGCTAGGATTTAGTTAATTAATGCCCTGTGGAACCTATCAGGAATGGCTTTGGACTTGAGGGCCCAAACCAAAAAAAATGAACAACCACACGTCAGTACACTAGTCGGAGCTTAAATGAGACAGAAGCGGAAATCTTCACCTCAGGGAAGCCCAGAGGTGACCCTTGCGCTGCATCCCATCTCCCCCCCCCCCTCCCAGGCCCCCCCCCCCAGCCCATCTCTGGTTCAGCCCCTCGCGCGCAGCTTCCCAGCAGGGCTCGCTGAGGGAGGGGGAGGCATCTGTTCTGGCAGACGGGCTGCCCAGGCCCATGCAGGCGAGGAGGCAGGCACTGAGTCTCACTTCCAGGGGCTTCTCTGGAGACGGGAGAGGCCCTTTCCCCACATCTCCAGCTGCCGTTTCCCCCTGGCCGGGCCCGTGTGATGTTTGGAGTCCCCAGCTCAACCCTCCCTCCCTGCTGAGACCCCCAGTGGGACACCCGCCACCACGCGGCTCCCCCACCCCACCCCGACGCCTGTCAGCTCCCGCTCATAGTCCTTCCTTTCCTGAGGCCCCCCAGGTTACCCCCAAATCAGCCCGTGTTTGGCTGCAGGGTCTCTCAGAGCTGCTTTCTTCTCATTCTCCCGGTCAAAGGTCATAGGCCATTCAGTGCCCAGCAGCAAGGCTGGGTGGCTTCAAATCTATGCACCCCCCCCCCCTGCTCTTTCCGTCCAAGGCTCCCAGGGACCCTCATTCCAAGTCCACTGTCCACCACCTGCCCTTCCACACCAGCTCTCCCCACCTGCCTCCTCCCAGAGGTGCGGCTGCCCTTCACCTGCGCCCCCCTTAGCTCTCTCAGAACCCTCCCTGGCGTCACACTTCTAAAGAGAAATAAAGCAGCCCGGCCGGTGAGGCTCAGTGGTTGAGCGTCAACCTATGAACCAGGAGGTCAGGGTTCGATTCCCGGTCAGGGCACAGGCCCGAGTTGCAGGCTCGATCCCCAGTGTGGGGCGGGCAGGAGGCAGCCGATCCATGATGCTCTCAACAATGATGTTTCTCTCTCTCTCCCTCTCAATGACTTGATTCTGAATAACAAAGTAGTGTTTGGGGAAGACCCATTAACCGGAAGTGACCTCAGGCAATGAATTGGCTTCCGAAAGGAAAAGGGAAAGGAAAATACAGAAAAAGGGGCGGTGTTGTCTTCATCTGTCCGGGCTGCGATCATACAATACCATAGAGTGGGTAGCTTATAAACACACATTTCTTTCTCATGGTCCCAGAGGCTGGGAAGCCCAAGATCAAGGCAATGACAGGTCTGGTGTCTGGTGAGAGAACACACTTCCTGTTCCAAAGATGATCGCGCGGCCGAATCACTGACTAGATGGGTGGGTGGGTGGGTGGATGAATCTGGGCTTAAGGAAGGATGGGCTTTGGAATAAGGGTTTGAGATGGAGGAGGCCATTGGCAGAACCAATAAGGATGCTATTGCAGCGGTCCCGCCAGAGTGGTGGTAGCCTGGGCCAGGGTCAAGGCTGAGGGGAATGGACAGAGGAGGACGCTTAGAATCAGAAGTGTTTTACAAGGTGTATAACGAAACAATAGAATTACAAAGGAAACCAATGATATTGAAGTGTGTTATCAACATACCAATATATACAAATCCCTGATGGTCATTTTGTCCACAAATTCTCTGGCACTCCCCCTGTTGCGAGGCGGGGTCTATGTCCCTCCCCTTGTATCTAGACTGGCCTTACGAAGAGAGTCGCTTGACTTTGACCAATAGAATGTGGCAGAAGCAACATGCTGGCGTTTCTCAGGGGAGCAAGGTCAGAGGAAGCCTCGCAGAGGCCCCGTGATGCAGGGCTCACTCTAACCCACAACAGGGAGGCTTCCTCTGACCTCGCTCCCCTGAGAAACGCCAGCATGTTGCTTCTGCCACATTCTATTGGTCAAAGTCAAGCGACTCTCCAGAGGCTTAAGGAGCCCAGAGGCGTTGGGACATCCCTCTGTGGCCTCCGACACTGCCTGGAGCTGAGACCAGGCAGCCTGCCAAGCCCCGCCCAAATTGCAGGTTCAAGAGCAAAAGCAACGATTGTTTTCAGCCACTAAATTCTGAGGCAATTTGTTACGGAGCACAGACAAGCGGAACACGAATGGATGTGCCTCTGAATGACGAATTAAATCAGAAGACTCAGCAGCAGGCCTAAGACATATCATAATTTCAAATTAGCAATGCGATCAATACATCGAGACATCGGCATCGCCTGTGATCAGCAGTACCTGTGATATGATATGAAAATATCTGTGATTTTGATCAGGGACCAGGTCACAGGTGCCGCTAACACCGATGCGACTGTTGTCCACATGCAAGACTGAAGGACGCGCTGAATTTCAGTTCAAGTTTAGATCAAAGCAAAGCCAGTCCCGTGAATTCTAGCCCAAGCTCAGAAGTCCTGTTTTAGAGAAACCGGGGCACCCCTTTGATGACTGAATTCTGTCCTTTCTTAAGAATGTAGTGACGCCGCTTTTATAGGCAGCTGAACAGACTGTATCTTTAAATGTGTTTTCCCAGAAGCTTTCAAAATACCCCTCCTTTCATTCAGCCCCAGAGCCGCGCAGGCCAGGCCAGGTCTATGGTGACTGGAGAGCCGGGCGCTCTCTCCTGGCCACTGAGACTGGGGACACTTCCCCCACATACCGGCCTCTCTGGCTTTGCTCTCTCAGCGCCTTCCTGTTCCCCCCAAGGCTAAGGCAGACTTTCAAGTGAAGAAAAGGCCCCATCGCCTCCTCCAGGGAGCTTTTCCTTAGCTTCCCCTTCCAGGATTAAGTAACACTCCTTCCTCCCGGGCCCACCCTCTAGTGAAGGGCAGCGCCCGTGCAGGCAAGTGTATGCACTGGAACAGACCTCTGTGGTCTCTGAGGGTCCCTCTACGCCTGTGCCCAGTCACCCCCCCCCCCCCAGAGGACAACCCTTGTCCCGACCTCTAACCACAAAGACTAGTTTGGCCCTGAATCAGACAGTAAGTGCCCCCCTTTTTTTAATATATATATTTTCCCATTGATTTCTAGAGAGAAAGGAAGGGAGCGGGAGACAGAGAGAGGGGAACATCGATGTGAGAGAAACACATCCGTTGGTTGCCTCCAGCATGCACCCCGACCAGGGCCAGAGATGGAGCCTGCATAGAGGTATGGGCCCTTGATTGGAATCGAACCTGGGACCCTTCAGTCTGCGGGCTGACACTCTAACCACTGAGCTATACCGGCCTAAGCTTTTTGAGGAGTCGTATCTACACTACCAGGTCCCTGTTCCTGGCACAGGAAGTCATCTGAGTCATCTAGGTCACACTCCAAAAATTTTATCATTTCAGTTGTTGAAAAATACCGCACCGAGAGAAAGGAAGTTATTTCATCTTTGAGCAGCACTTCGGGGCATACCTATAGCAGACCCACTCCTCCAGAACTGAATCATTCCAGGTTTGCTTTTCACGCTTTTGGTGGCTTCTTGCAGGGTATGAATGTGTTTCATTTCGTTTTGACTCTGTCTCCCAGAATGGTCCTCTCTCTGAGTTACATGGTAATGAGTTCTTACAAAGATCTGACTTTCAACTGCAAAGTGATCAAAAGAAGTACTTAAAACTGCTTTACTGCTCCTGCTCCTTTATCATCACTGTTATTGCCGGAAACATTATTTTGCCATCTATATTTAGTTCACTGTTTTACTCCCAGCGATGTGATTTAAGTTATTCCTCGTGGCTTTTAGAAAACGGTTCTCCAGGCTGAGAAAAATGAATGGGTGCCTTCCTTTGGGGGTTGAATGAGGCACAGCCACTCATCTGGGCAAAATAGAAATGACTTTAGTGCTATTAGAACGGCTTAGAGCTATGTCCCGATGCAAGACGACTCACGCATTAGTCATTTATGGCTGTACAACCCATCACCCCACTATTTAGTGGCTTAAAACAACAAACACTTATTATCTCAGAGTTGCCTGTGGATCAGGCATTCAGGAGCCGCGTAGCTAGATGCTTGCGGCTCAGGGACTCTCGCGAGGTTGCAGGCAAGATGTTGGCTGGGGCTGTAGTCACCTAAGGTTCCACTGGGGCCCGGGATCTGCTTCCAAGATGGCTCACTCGCATGGCAGTTGGCAGGAGGCCTCGGTTCGCCGACGCATGGCTCATTCCATAGGGCTCCTTGAGCGTCCCCACGCTAGGGCAGCTGGCTTCCCCCAGATAGCAAGGAGAAAGCCTTTATATCCTAATCGTGGATGTCAGAGACGGTCCCTTCTGTCATGTTCTGTTCATTACAACCGATTCATTAAGCATTGCCCAAGACTAAGGGAAGAGAGAAAAGCAGGCTCCACCTTTTGAAGGTGGAGAATCAAAGAATGTGTGGACACAGTTAAAAACCACCACAGGTAGTAAATAGGAGAATGGAATGCAATCAAGTATTGGAGCCATGTGGGTGGTAGAGTGGAGAGAAAGAAGAGGCTTGAAAGAATCAGGGTAGGATTTACCTTGAACCTGGAACCTGATGTTGAGAAACAAAAAATTCCACCGGAAGGGTACAGCCTTGGATCTTCAGTTGTCCTGGCAACTATAAATGGGGGATTAAAAAGGCCTCTGTAGGCCTGTGCGGGCTGTAAGCAAATTCTCCCTGGAGATTTGTACGGCCCATATCCCGCGTCCTGGCCTCCATTTTCCCGCTGGCCACAAATATGATTTATATCATGTGGTGAACCATTGACCAATGTTAAAGGCTAATGCTCAAAAGAAGGCAAAATCATGCCTCTCATACACATATAAAATGAACGCATTACTAAGGTTTTATTTGCCCGGCGAGCGTGGCTATTTAACTCACTAAGTAGAGGAAGGTGTGATATTATTACCAGTTTAAAGGAGAATCCCAAGAACAGAACTATTTATAGGTCAGGAATATTGAAATAAATTTACAAATGGAAGCAAAACTGACAGGGGTGGGTGTGGTCCCTTCCCAGGTAGGGACGTTGGGAAGGTGGAGAATTGAATATGGAGAAGATGAAGTCAATCAGAGATACTGGGGTGAGATTTCGGTGTTAAGTTTAAGAATAATCTATGAATGCCATTTAATTGGTAGTGTTTATGAAAACTTGATGGTAGTAAAGACTCAGACAGTTTACCCTCTGATTTCAACTTAAAAATGTATAATAGACTTGAAACTTTCAGTAATAAGGTAAAAGGAATTAAAATTTGATTTGCAAAGCAGAGTTGCGTTAAGACAATGGCATATTCACAGATTCAATTTATGTGACTTACAAATGTTTAAGAAGGTTTTGTTTACTAAGGTCATAAGTTTGTTCATTGAGGCATTCAAATGGTTAAAAAGAAAAGAAAACAAATTCAATATACATATTGCAGTCTAAAATGTTTAGGAAAATTTAGCTAAATTTAAAAATGGGGGGGCAGTTTAAGGGAATTTAGTCTGTTCAACTTGTCTTGATTGAGCCTTAATCAAAGCCCTCTCTTAAGGATGATTGCTCTAATTTTATATAAAAATAACAAGGTTAGCCCTAACCGGTGTGGCTCAGTGGATAGAGCGTTGGCCTGCAGACTGAAAGGTCCCGGGTTTGATTCCGGTCAAGGGCATGTACCTGGGTTGCGGGCACATCCCCAGTGGGAGGTGTGCAGGAGGCAGCTGATCGGTGTGTCTCTCTCATCGATGTTTCTGACGCTCTATCCCTCTCTCTTTCTCTATGTAAAAAAATCAATAAAATATATTAAAAACATAAATTGCATCTTCCCCTAGGGTTTAAAAATAAATAAGTAACAAGGTTAATAAATGAAAGTTAAAGACTTGTGAAAGTCTAGATTTTAAAATCTGAAACTTTAACAAATTAATAGTAATTTAAAAAGCCCAATGTGCCCCAGCTGGTTTGGCTCACTGGATAGAGTGTTGGCCTGTGGACTGAAGGGTCCCAGGTTCAATTCCAGCAGAGGGCACAGGCCTGGGTTGTGGGCTCGATCCCCAGTGGGGGGCATGCAGGAGGCAGCCAGTCGGTGATTCTCTCTCATCATTGATGTTTCTATCTCTCCCCCTCTCCCTTCCTGTCTGAAATCAATAAAAATATATTAAAAAAACAAGCAAACAAAAGCCCCCAATGTAAATGGTCTTTTCTATACACACCCACACGAATTTACTGGGATATCAAATCATTCCCATTGATGTGTGGGAGGAAAGAGATGTGGAGGAGTGGGGTGTAAAACAAAAAATGAAGTCACATATTTTGTTTTCTTTTCAAATGGATATGTGGCAGTTTTAAAGCAGAGCCCCAACATTCTTTGGCGTACCTCCCGTCGGGAGAGGAGGGGGGGCTCCGTGTCCTCTCCTTTTGAATTGCGCTCTGGGACTGCTTCACCAATAGAACGTGGCGGAACCCACACTGGTAGCCGCCAGGCTCAGGCCTTAAGTAAATGGCAGCTTCCCTTTCCTCTTGGGCGCTGGCTCTTGGCACCCGGCCCCCACGCTGGGAGGAAGTTGGAGCGACCCTGCGGAGAGGCCCACATGGAGGAGAAGCGGAGCCAGCACCAGCTTGCCAACCACGTGCGAGCCATCTTGAAAGGGATCCTGGGGTCCCAGCTACACAGCGGGGCGTGGAGGTGAATCGTCTCTGTCAAGCCCTGCCCGGATAGCAGATTCTGGAGGAAAGTAAATGATTATTGTTGTTGACACCACTAAGCTTCAGGGTGGTTTTACCCAGTAACAGGTAACCAAAAACAAGGTGTGACTTACACCAACAAGATGTAACTCACTGGTAAAGTGCGCATATAGCCTGATGGATTTTCACATTTTGTATGTAATTGTGTAGCCATCGCTTAGAGATGTTTCCAAACTTAATTGGATTAGAAACAGTCTCCCCAGCATCCATGGATGAAATGAAAACAGGCTGTGGTGTGCGGGCCAGGACTAAGTGAAGGCTCAGGGCAAGACACCCAGATGTTAGTCTGTCACCTCTGGGAAGGAGGTCCGCCAGAAAACGAGCGCTTACACCTCCCATCAGCAGAGCCACCTCGTTAAATGCAAGGGCGAGGGTGCTGTCTTCATCCCTGTGGCCAGGCCTCTGAGGCCTGACTGGGTACTTACCACCCTAACTGCCCAGAGCAACTGGGGCCACAAGGACTTTGGGGAACCTTTAAATTGGGCGGGGCAGCCTCCCCCGCTCCCCAATCTGCTTCACCAACGGCCTACTTCAAACTGTGGGCTGATTCCCATGGATCACGCTCAGCCCTAATTACCCCGGAGCAGCCTTTCTTCCTGGGCCTGGAGCAAGAATTTTAAGGTGCTCCCCACAAAGCAAGTCCCTGAGACCAAACAATGGCGGCGATTCCAGGAAAAGCCCAGGCGAGGAGATGTCCAGGTTCCGGGGCCGGCTGGGGATCTCCCCAGGTAGGAACCCGAGTTCCTCCACTAAATAGATTTTCCTTTTGTTGTCACATTAATTTGCAACTCATTAATAGTGACAGAAGTGAGGTACTGCGCTGAGGTCATTTGCATATTCATGAGTGACTTATTATTAAACAAATAAGATTTTCCTATCTTCCCGAGCACCCAAAGTAAGGCTGAACAGTACATTACACCGGCCTCGATGCTTTATTCTCTCTTTAATATGTTAATAGATGCAGTTGATTTCTTTAAGTAAATACGCATCTATAAAACAACACGTACTTTATAAAAAAGGAATCATTTAAATAATAATCCATTAGCAAAGTTGGCAACAATTTAAGAGGAGCAGCCCATTAATACCAACGCGTGAGAATCAATTTGCGAATTTTAACTCGGTTGGATGGTGGGCCGCGGACGACCGAGGAGGCGGCCTTGCGAGAGTGTGTGCTCGCTCACAAATATATTTTAATGAGTTTCTGGAGGCGAGTACGCGAGGCCTTCCATCTTCGGGGGCGGCTCCCAAGAGGTTGCGTCCTGTCCCCCATCAGCGATCAGCTTTCCTCTGGCGTCAGCAGGGCACTGGATCGTGAGCTGCACGCAGGCCCCAGCGCCAGGTCTACCCGGCCGCTTTCCCTGTGCCCAGGGCCCCTGACAACACCGGTTAACGGGGTGGGGGCGGGGCGGGGCCTGGTCTCCCGGAAAGGCTCCCACACCGGCGGGGACTGGCCCCCCCCCCCCCCCCCCCCCCCCCCCGCTTTCGGCTTTCGTCACAGCCGGATCTGTCCCGCTGGGGTCAAGGCGGACTCCCCCCGCGGTGGCGCGGAGCGCGGGCCAACCGCGCGCCCTTATCTGGGCCGAGTCAGACACTCGCCGCGCGGAATCTGTTGACATTTACTATTGTTCGCAGGAGGCCCGCGCGGGCGGGGCGGCGGGGGAGGGCGGCCCCACGCTGGGTGTTTGTGTGAGCTCGCGGGGGGAGGGGGACGTGGTCTCCGCGGAAAAGAAAAGTGGCCCGCGGGCCTGGAAGCTTCCACACCGGCTCGCCGCCCCGGCCAGGGATCAAGGCGGTGGTGAGGGCGCGGGGAGGGAGCCGGGGAAGCCGGTGGGGTCCGTGGGCGCAGGGGGGCGGCTCCAGCCGCCCGGCCCCCGGTGACCCGCAGGACACAAGTGCATTTGTGTCGATCCGTGGCGGGGATTAAAGTGCCATACGGCCCGAGCGAGGGGGGCGAGGCGGGTGGAAAACAACTCCCCGCGCGCACAAAGCGCGCATTGTTCCAGCGCCTCCATTATGCCGCGCAGCCAACAGCCCGTTTCGCAACTGCCCGCCTGGCGCGCGCACAGACACACACACACACACACACCACAGACACCACACACAGATACACACACAGAGACACAGGCACAGGACACACACACACACAGACACACACAGAGACACACACACATAGAGACACAGGCACACAGGCATACACACAGATACAGAGAGAGACACACTCACACACACAGGCACATAGACACACACACACACACACACCACAGACACCACACACAGACACACACACAGAGAGACACAGACACACAGGCACAGGACACACACACAGAGACAGACACACACACAGGCACACAGACACCACACACAGACACACACACACAGACACCACACACAGATACACACACAGAGACACCACACACAGATACACACACAGAGACACAGACAGACACATGTACACAGACACCACACACAGAGACACAGACAGACACACTGAGACAGACACACACACAGACAGACACACACACAGGCACACAGACACAGAGACACACACAGACAGACACACACACAGGCACACAGACACCACACACATACACAGACAGACCTAGACACACAGACACCACACACATACACAGACACACAGAGACACAGATACAGAGACACAGGCACACTCACAGATACACATACACAGATACAGACACAGACAGACACACAGATACATACACAGAGACACACACAGGCAGGCAGACACACACACACACACACACACACACACACAGGAATTCATCCAGGCCCAGGCCGGGTGGGTGCGCTCCGCAGGGACCGGGAGAGGCTGCTGGGGCGGGAGCGTGGGGGCTCGCAGGCCTTTAAGCGCGGCTATTTGTCAGGGCTGGGCTTTTTCATGTCTTCTCTCCCTGATCCCCTCCCAGGCTGTTTCCTCCCCCCGCAACCCCCACCCCGTTCCTCGTGCCTGCCCCCAGCGCACCCCGGAGCCTGGGGGGGGGGGCTGGGGCGGGAGCGCTCCCAGCCTCTGCCCCTCGCGGGTCGCAGCCCCAGGCGCGTTGCTCTCGCCTGCTCTGCGAAGGACACGTGCTCGGAGCGGGGAGCATCCCGAGCCGCACCGCCCGCCTGCCCGCCGCCAAGTGGGGCAGCTGGGGGGGCCCCCCCCCCAACGTCGCGGACCCCCCCCCCCCCCGCCTATCTCCTCCCCGGCTCTCACGGCCCTGGATAGGACCCGACTTTGCTCCTTCCCGGAGCGGAGCGGGGCGGGGAACGGGGGGGGGGGGGGCCGGGAGACCAAGGCGGCTTGTCGCCTCCCGCCGCGCCCTCCCCGGTGGGCAGGTGGGGAGCGGAGCGGAGCGGAGCGGCGCGGCGAGCCAGCGCGGTCTGGTTTCCTTTACGTTTACGAGCTATAAATACACTTCCCCCCGGGCGGATGCGCGGCGTCCAAGGGCGGCTTCCCGCCGAATCGGGCCGGTGGTTTACGATCGGCCAGGCCGGAGCCGGAGCCGGAGCCGGAGCCCGAGCCCGGGGAGGCCGGAGCCCAGGGTGGGGCGCTGGCTCGGGAGCGCTCAGAGGTCGGCCAGGAGTGGCCGAGTGACCCTCCATCGCCCGCGGGGCCGGGCCGGGGGAGGGTGGGGCTGGGTGATTTATGAGCCGTCACCCCACCCCGCCCCTGCCGTTCCACTTGTTTTCCTCGCCTTCTCCAGCTCCAACCCGGTTCCCAAGGCCTCGCCCCCGACCCTGCCCAGCGACGAGGTGGCAATTTCAGGCCGCGGGAGCCGGGAGCCGGCGCGTATCCTCAGGGTGTGGGTGAAGCCCTGGGCGCTTTCACCCCGGCGCCCCCATCCCGAGAACGACCCGAGGTGGCCAGGGGCGGCCTTGCTGGGGCGGCGGGGAGGAGGGCGGGTGCGAGACTCCGGAAACCACGGGCCTGCGGCGTGGATCGCTGACCTTCAAGGTCACCGGGTGCGGGGAAACCACCGGCCCAGGCCAGAGCCAGGGCACAGGCTACCGCTCCAGTTGGAACCCTATTGGGGCGACGGCTCCTCAAGGAAGCCCAGAGGACGTGAGAGAAGACAGCACAGAGGCCACCCCCAGCACCAACACTGCCCTCCGTGGAAGGAGCGCCCTTCCACTCGGCCTTGGCGCCCACAGTGCGCACTGGGACCGGCCTCCTTGAGTCCCCAGCGTGTGTGTGTAAGCGGTGGGGTGACAATGACAGCAGCTCTGTTCGTTTCCGCTGAGACTAGGGAGGCCGAGGAGAGGCGGCCAGCCGAGTAGGCGAGAGCCTGGCTTGGGAACCGGGAGGAGGCTCCAGAGCGAGGGCCCCCAGCGCCCCCTTCCCTCCCACCCCAACGCGGCTGCACCGGCCGCAGCCCCACCGCGACCCGGGCTCCCTCCTTTGCCCCGTGTTTGTTTAACCTCGGCACCTCCACGGCAGCTGCGGGGAGAGGGACTCCTGGCCACGAGGATCCTGGGGGTGGACCCCAATCATCGCCCAGAGCGCCCCTACCCCTTCCATGCCGGAGGCCGGAGGTCCCAATGGGCAGGCGCCTCCACCATTGAATTGGGCCCTCTTTGTTCCCGGGAGCTGGGAAGCTGACTCACGCTGCACGCTGCGGAGCTGTTCTCGGCAGCCTTGCCCGAGCTTTATTTAGACAGGCTTTATTTACAGTACACATGTTTTCGGCTCGTTTTTCTGGAGGCGGGAATGGAAACTGGGCAGAGCAGGCGCTCTCCCTGTGCGCCTCACGTTTGCAAAAGGCGGGGGCCCGGCGCAGTCTAAGGATCCCACTCCCGCCGGCTGTGTTCACCCGTGAGATCCTGGGGAGGACAGCAGAGGCCGGGTGGGTGCCAAGGGGGCAGGGGGCGCTCCTCGGGGGTCAGTCCTCCTGTAGCCTGTGCGCTTCAAACTGCACGGCATCGAGGAAAGGTGGGACGTCCGTGCACCCATTTCACAGATTCAGGGAGAGCGAGAGCTGCAGGTCAGACAGGCCCCAGCCGAGGGAGAAAAGCATCTTGAACTCCATTATCTGGGATTCTTCCTTACCAGTTTGGCGCTCCTGGGGCGACCCACGGCCTGCTTTCTCTGGATTCTGTGCAGGGCCTTGTCCTGACTCCGGCGCGGAGGGCACAGGCCCACTGGGCGGCTGGGAGGCCTGTGGTGGCCAGCCTGCAGTCATGCCTGCTTTTTGGCAGCGGCTCAGTAAGTGGGGTGGTCCGGTTAGGGACTGCAGGAAATTGTCTGAGCTAGATTAAATATTTTACAAAACCTTCGGGGGGCCTACAGTTGACTTGAAGCTGGCAATGTTAAACCAAACACAAGTTAACGAGTTCTCTCTCCTGACTTTTTAGGGAGAGTTCAGAGAAAACGCAAGGTAGTGCGCGCTGGTTAGAGGAAGCGAGTTTAATGGCCTTTCCTCTCATTTTTCTCCACTTTGAGAAATTGCAGTGGTCCCTAGGGCTGCCTGCAGAGCTCTCTAAGGGGGGGGGCAGGAAGGCCTCCCTAGGGTCCCTCTTTCAAGGGTGGCAGCTGACTTGATCTCTGGTGGCCACTGAATTTGAAGTCTGAGCCCATTTGCTTGCCTCGGACTCCTGTTCAGAGGGAAGTGTGGCCGCCCCAGAGGTGCTCCGGCCCTAGGAACTGGGGGGACACAGGGCAGCCCCTGGGGGGGAGGTCTGCCGGAGACAAGGCCTCACAGCCACTACCGGGTTCCCTCGCCCTCCCGGAGTCTCCAGCTACACATCTGAACTGCTTTCTGGTGTCTGTCTGCAGTGTTTCCCTTCCTGAACCCCCACACCCTTTGGTCCCTGCCCCTGGCCTGGGGGTGACTGCTCCCTTGCACAGATGCCCACCCCACCCCCATATCCGAGCTGCAGTGTAGGAGCTCCGCAGGCCAGCCAGGAGCTGTGGCCATTGGAGAGAGGGGCTGGCTTGACCTTTGCAGGAAGGGAAAGGAAGGCTGATTCACAGCTCAGCGCTGCGGGGAGACCTGGGGCTGCGCGGGGAGCCGCAGGCATTGCCACAGCCTGGCAGCGCTGGCGGGAGGGGGCCTGGGAGAGGAAACCAGCTCCGAGGCAGAGCTGCTGTGTGTGTATGTGTGTGTGTGTGTGTCCGGGCGACATGCACGAACCCGGCAGGAGGAACTGCCTGTGGGGGCTGCGGTTGCTGCCAGTGCAGTGCAGTCCCGGGGGGCCTCACCGAGGCTGGGCCCAAGGTTAGAGCTGTCATAGAGGATGGGGGTCTCCTGAGAAGACAAAGGGCGCTGCTTTTAAGAGGCCCAGCCACCTGGAGAGTGGCTCATCAGAGGGGGTGGGGGGCCCCCAGCAGCTTAGGGAAGTCCAGCCTGGGAAGGGGGGGGGGCAGAATGGCTAGAGGCCGGAGAGCTTAGAGCCGGGTCGGGCTTTAAACAATACTTGGGTGGCATCTTCCCGGGGAGAAACAGCAGGCCTGTCACCACCGTGGAGTCCTCAAAGGCCTCAGCGACAAAGGTCTCTGAGCCAGCAGCCCAAGCCCACCTGGGGAGGGAGGCTGTGGAAAGCGTAGGCCACGCCGGTGGCTTCCCAGGCTCTGGGGGGAGGTGGGCAGTCATGGGGTGCTCGCAGTCATTTGGGGGTGAGGGGGAGAAGGCGCCCCTGAGCTTCGCTGCTGGAAACCATTGTTTGAGTCTGCACCCAGCGCTTCTCCAGCCGGGCTAATTCTCCACGTGTCCAATTTTCGTGTCTGAAAAAAAGCAGCAGCAGCACAGAAACAAAACCATATGACAGGGCTGGGCTGCAAACCTAGAAGAATCGAGCGGGTGGGGGAGGTGGCGGCTGGGAAGGGGGAGGGGAAATGATGTGTGTGGGGGTGCGGCGGCGGCGCACTGCTCAAAGCCTCGGCGATTTCCCAGCCGATCTCACCTCCCAGGGTGCTCATCTGATGCCGTTCCAGCTCCTCCAACGGCTCGGCAGCCCCGCGCCCGCGGGAGGGTGGGATTACAGCCGGGAGGCGAGGTGCTGCGGCGAGAGGCGCCGCGCGGGGCCGGGCGTGCGGAAGCACAGGCCCGCGGCGGCCAGACACCCGCCAGCTCCCGCGAACCGTCGGCCCCCCGCGGCTCTATCCTCCCCCTCCCTGTCCGAAGCCGGAGGATCGGTCACCGCACACCCTCTCCTGGGGGTGGGGGTGGTGGTGAGAAGAGAAAGGGGACAGAGCTTCTGCCTACCTCTCTGGGGTACGATGCCCTCCTCCCTCCCCCCACTCCCCCACCCCCACTTCCTGAGAGCCAGTTCCTTAAAAAATAGCCTAAGGACCAAACATTGAGCTACAGGTTCAAACTTTCCTCCCCCCCCCCGCCCCTGCCCTTTCTGCATTCTGCAAACCAGCGAGGGCATTTGGGTCCAGCTCCCCCCCCTGCGCCCCCTCCCACCCCGCTTCCGGCTGTGCACAAGCGGGTGGCAGTCCCTCTGCGTCTCAGGAGGTCGCCGGCCTGGAGCTTTGTTCTCCCGGGGCTCACCCCTCCCACCTCTAAGTCCTCCCCGTCCCCCCCTTCCCATCCGCGCACACAAACAACCTGGATTCATAATCTCATTAGCATAGGCCTGGGTCTGGGTGACCGCCAGGCTCCCCGCGCCCCCGGCGCCTCGCTAACCTGGGGTTCCAGCAGGCTTACGCCTTAGGGGGCGGGGAGGCCGTGTGCGTGTTGGGGGTGGGGGTGGGGAGACCCTGTTGGCTTTGGGCAGGATTGGGACAGGCAGTGGAGGCCGCCAGGGGCAGCCGGAGTCGCGGGAGGAAGGCCCCTCCCAGCGCCCAGTTGCCGTGGTCCCCGGAGCAGATGGCAACTTTGTCTCCTGGTGTGCGCGCAGCGACTTTCAACACATTCAAAAGGCTGCGCTCAGCCTGTCGGGGAAGCCTCGCTGACATTCAGAACCGATTAAAGACCCGAGACGGTGCCAGGCGCAGTGGAGAGTTATGAATTAATCATGGGGGTTACCGATATCTGAGGCTCCCCAGGGCAGCCCCTCTATTATTAAGCAGCCCCCACTGCCCACTCCTGACCCCCCCGCTACAGAGGGGTAGGCGCAGCGTCCTTTGCGCCGCCCCAATTAACAGCCACCGGGGTACGCCAAAGCGCTTGCCCTGCCACCCTCGGTGGGGCTCGGGCCGCGCCGCTGGGTCTGCCAGGCGCGCGCCGGGCTGAAAGCTCAGCCTCAGGAACAGGCTGCGGGTGAGTGCCGCGCCCGGGTGGGGTGGGGGGGTGGGGGGTGGAGAGAGGCGCGTTCTCAGGCTCTGAGCCCCAGGCCGGGCTCCTTTCACCTCCGCATGAGGGGAGACCCTGGCTCGTGGGCGATGCCGGGGGCCACCCACCACCCGGTGCACGTCCTGGGAGCCCTGAGCAGCGGCACACTCGAGGTTTGGCGGGGTGGCTCTGGCTCTGTGCCAGGCATGGAAAAATGAGGTTCGTGTGTGTTGTGAAACCCTGCAGCGTCCCCGGGAGGCCCAGTGGCTGGAAACTTCCTGCCCCAGCAGCCCCGAGCCAGCCTCAATAACCCGCATCCCTGCGAACCCCGGCCCACGTCTCGGCCGTCGACCCCCCCACCCCCACCCCGTCGGCATATTGTTAAATCACGCACACCCTCCTAATCTTCCCTATTTATTTCCCGGGCCTGCCTGGCCACAGATTTCTGCAAGACAGAGCAGTCTTCGGGTTCCTCCTGCTTCCAGAGGGGCCATAAAAAACAGATGGTCTCATTAGGAACAATTTATGCATATATATTTCGGAGAGTTCAGCAGAGCCGGCGTAGGTTTGCAGCCCCTGCGTCAGGCAGGAGCAAAATATCACCACTTGCAAATGTTTCCAGTTTGCAAAATAATGGCCCATCCAAAGTAGCTAAGCAACGAATTACTCAAACACTAGAAGGTTAGATGCCAATATTATCACTTTCCTCGTGTTCCTTAAACCGTCCTCCTCCGCGGTCACTGGCTTTCGGAGGGAGGCTCGCGGGCTTCGCACCCCTACGCCTGCGGCTTCCTTTCAACGACTATTTCCAATCTCCAAGTCAAATCACTTATTAATTATAGAGGCAACTCGAGCAAACCCAATTACCCGTAGGCAGGCCTTCCCAGATGGGAAGTCTGTCTCGCCGCTCCCACGGTGGCCCAATTTCTGGGGAGCCTTTTTTGGCGTCTGATTTCTTTTTGTCAGTGGTCCGCCAGCGGCCCTGAAGGTTTCCTCTCCCGGATGCCTCTTCCCAGAGGCAACTCCATTTTCTCACCCAATTCCCTTTCCTCCTTCTGAGGAGACATCCCCGCCCCTTAGGCGCTGCAGACCTGGCGCAGGGCTGGCGGAAGCCCCGACAGAGCCCTAAGGCGGAAGACTGAGGGGGTGATTCGCTCGCTAGGCTGTCCCTCCACTCTTCTGTCCTCCCTTCAGGCCTAGTCCGTGGCGTGGGCTCACCTCGATTTGTGAGATGTGGCCCCGGACTCCGAGGTAACAGGGATGCTAACCGCCAGGCCTTGGTGCCAAGCAGTTTACGTACACGTGTCTTCTTTAGACCTCGCAGCCACGCTGTGGGCCTCATCGCTCCCATTTCGCAGATGAGGAAACTGAGGGTAGGAAACTTGGCTCAAATCACGTAGTCGGTTGGAAATGAAGCCTTTACACCCTCCGGGATGGTATAAGCTGTGGGGTGGGGGGCTGGAGGGGAGCGGTTTGCGTGCCCCCCACAGGATGCCTGGCGGCCAAAGGTTTTGGGGGTCCAGGCAAGTGATCTAGGGTCGAGATGGGTTTGGAAAGCACGCGGGTGAGACGTGGAGGAGACCTGGGAAACAGGGGCGCTCTTGGGATTTGGGGTGCTAGGGTGGTGCATTGTCTCGGGGCAAAACACAGCTGCAGGGGTTTTGCAGCGCGTGGAGAAGGGTCCTGTCTTTAACCATCGGGACCACGACAACTTCTCCCAGGGCTGTGGCGCGCGTGGGATGCGCTGCAGGGTGCTGAGGGCTCGCCTGAGCGCTGCGGGGGGGGGAGGGGCTGGATGGGGCGCAGCGTGACAAACCTCGGGAGATCCCCAGAGGCAGTTGGCCTCGGCTGCGATTCCCGGGCGCGCTCGCTAAGATGGAGCCAGCAGTTCTGGGAGGAGGGGAGGGGAGGGGAGGGGAGGGGAGGAGGGGAGCGTGGAGAGCGCTGCGCGGGCGAGCTGGTAACCGTCTGCAGCGAGGAGTGTAATTGCCCTTGTGACCGCGGGCGGCGAGGGCGGGGCGTCCGGCCTCCTCCCTCCCACCCGCTGCCGGCGCGGAGCGGGTTTTGGCCGGGAAGGTGCGGAGCGCCCCGAGGGCCTGGCCGCCGAGCCAGCCCTCGCCCTCGCCCTCGCCCTCGCCGCCCGGAGGGGTGGGGGCGCCCCCCCTCCCGCCCCAGCGCCAACCGCTTCCTTTGGCTCCCAGGCCCTTGCAGACACCGGCTCCCCCTCTTCCTCCGGGTGCGCCCTGGCCGTGGCCCGGGCCGTCAGCTGCGCCCGGTGACGTCCTTCCCTGGAGAGCCACCAGCCTCCCGGGGCCGGTGGCCTGAGCCCCCCAACTCCACCCTCGACAGGGCGGGCCACCCCAGCTCGGCGAGGCTCCCGGGGTCAGGAGGGACATGGCACTTGGGGCGGCCTCTGCGGCGGCCCCACCCCCATCCCCCCGCGCCAAGGGGGCCGGATCCAAGGTGGGGAGCGGGGCCTGGGCCGGCCAGGGATTCCAGAGTTTGTAACCCGTGTAGTTTCTGGCTTTCACGGCTCGTTTGAAATCCTCCCACAGGAAGATGTCTGCCAAGGAGGCCTGAGCGCCTCGGAGACCCGGGCGGCCACCGCGTGTGCGTGTGCGGGTTGTGTGCGCGCGTGTGTGGTGCGCGCGCCCCGGGAGAGGAAGGAGGGAGCGGCCGGCCCTTCCTCCGCGGCGGGGCTGCGAGCCGGGGTGCGGCCCAGGGCCTGGCTCCCGGGGCTCGCCCGCGCCCCAGCTTCGGCCCCGCTGTGTCCCGGAGCCCCTCTGGCGCCGTCCTCCCGGCCCTGCGGCCTGAACTGTTCCCCCTGGCAGGTGACGGCGCCCGCGCGCCCCGTCGCGCGTTGGTCTTTATACCTCGTGAGTTCAACACTAATGAGTTATGGGTTGGCCCACGAAAACATAATGTGTAAATTAGGAATTTAATGATGTGTAAGATTCAAAGCTGCGCAGGGTTGCATTTATTTAAGGCTGCCATCTTGTGTTCACGGAGAAATTACTGGAACGACATTGACCCCCCCTTGCCCGAGGACTGGAGATGGCGCGAACGCAGGGTGGGTCCCGGGACCTTGGGGTGGTGGCACTTGAGGCCTGAGGCAATCTGCGGGGCTCAGGGACAGCTCTGGGGGCTGTGTTCACAGGAAGCGCCAGAAAGGGGGTGAAGTCCCCCACCCCTTTCCCGCCGGGATTGTCAACAGGCAGAGGGTTTGACAATTTCTGGGAAACTTACTGCTCCCTTCTGTCCTGGTGCCCTTCCTCCTCTGGGTTGTCGGGGTTGATTTTAGGAGTAATTTATGTCTCCCATTTCCCTTCCTTTGCCCAAGCTTCTCTCATCTCATTGACATGCGGTCCATCCGTGGAGCAACCAGGGCCCCTGGCGCCGGGCAGGCCTGGGCCCTGCATCCTGATCCCTGGGGTTTACACAGATGCCGCTCATTTTTGTGGGGATTTCCCCCCTTTACCTAGTTGCAAATTCTAGGGGAGATTGAAAGAGACTCCTGCCTTTATGCTCTGACACTGGGGCTCCCTGCTCCAGTCAGCGAGCTTGGGGACAGGCCAGCGGCCACCTCGGCCCTGCTGGGCCCTGCTCATGCCTGCAGAGCTGGGAGATTTGTCTCCTGCAGTTTGCTTTTCCCAGCAAGAGCCCGGGTGAGGTATGTGGTCTGAGGCTCCCTCTCAGGTGCTCCTCACACCCAGGCGGAGCATGCGATGCTGCCTCCGGAGGCTGTGCAGAACAGCCACCAGGCCCAGCCTTCCATCTGGTTCTGCTGCCGGGGTGACTGGCAGGTGGGAGGCCCGTCATGGCCACCAGATGTGAGGCCTCTTGGCCGGTCTCTGCCTAGCCCTGCGGCAGCTGAGAGGAGCGAGGTGAGGCTGGGTGCTCCTGGGACCCAGTACAGGACTCCCGGCGAACCCCCAGGAAACGGGGGGCTGCTCTCTCCCTGGAAGAATGAGGAGACCTGGGGCAGCCTAGTGCTTCGGGGGATGTGGGAGGAGTAAGAGCCGATGAAGAAAGGGCTGGTTTGTGAACTTTTCTTTAAGGAATGAGGGCTTGTCTTGATAAATTACAGAGTCTCAGGGCCTGGGGGGACATCAGGAGGCCTCCGTGTTATCTCGGCCTGGAAAGAGTTAATGCTCAGGCCCCACACTTATCTAACCAGTCCCTGGCAGGGTATCGCTTCAGAAGTTTCTTTCTCTCTCCCTCGGCTGGGAGTTTCAGAAAAGCCTTGCGCAAGTAATCATGATAATCCTTGGAAATTCCTGAGGGGCTGAGGCCATTTGGTGTTCCCACTTGATCCTGTAAGAAAAGATAAGGAGAGAGAGGCTGCCTATGGGAGAGCGCTTGCCTCCCTGACCTGCTATATGGCCCAGATAAACTGGCTAAGTGTGTCCCCGAGTTTCTGAGAAATGGTACTGCCAGGCCGGTGTTGACAGGGAAGAGAAAGATCAAAGGGAGGCCAGGTGAGGGCCAGGTTTCCCCTTTTGGTGACAACGGGAGCGGGACACCTGCCCTCCTGGGGGGCAGGGGAGGCGTATCTCACTGGGAGCAGGTCCGAGTGGAGGGCCTTTGAGGTTCTCTGATAAGACACCTGGCTATTGGGAGCAGAGGGAGGTGTGTGGTTTCTTGGAACTCCTTCAGACAACCTTTTTTTTAAATATTTTTTTTTATTGATTTCAGAGAGGAAGGGAGGGGGAGAGAGAGAGAAACACCAATGATGAGAGGGATTCATGGATCAGCTGCCTCCTGCACGCTCCACACTGGGGATCAAGCCTGCAACCCGGGCATGTGCCCTTGACCGGAATCGAACCTGGGACCCTTGAGTCTGCAGGCCGACGCTCTATCCACTGAGCCACACCAGCTAGGGGCCAGACAACTTTTTTTATTGGTGTCTGTTGCCTGACTTCCCTTCAGCCCAGGACCTCCCCGCTGTTGCCCAAGTCAGCCTGTCCCTAGGCCTCACTGGCCCTGATCCAGGCCTGAGGACCCCAAACATCTTGCCCTTTAAGCAGCCTGGCCTCCTTTAGGACAAGATGACATTTTCCCCCCAAAGAAATTCATTGAGCTCTCGCGGTCGGCTGGCCAGACCTGTTCGAGTTTCTAGGGACATTTTCCAGGTTCCTTTAGCCCTTTATGCACCAGCCCCAGAGAGGCTGCAGGAGGAGGGAAAGAATGCCGACGGGATCTTTGTAGGTGTTTGCTCCTTCTGTTCTGTAGCTATCTAGCCCTACCCGCTCAGCAGGCCTCCTCCCCTCTCTGTGCTCTGGGCGGGGGGTGGGGTGTAAATGGTCTCAAAGGGCCTTTTCAGCTCACACATTCCCACAATTTCTTTAATGAGACTTGGAGAGAGGGAAAAGGCAGGTTTTGATGGATTGGGAGGGTTTTGGTATTTATGGCTTTTGGGGCAGCTCCTCAGAACACTATGGGTGACGGTTTTGGCTTTGCCTGTCCAACATTTGCCCCCCCTTCTAGATTCAGAACCCACAGTGTGTTTGGGGGAACCACTCCCCTCTGAGCTCAGTCTGGGTGCTTTGTGGGAGGGGACTCACTTTATCTCCCGGCTGCAGAAGCGGGATGACTGGAACGTTTGGGCCTGCCCACCCCCCTCCCCCCCGCCCCCTTTGGCCACGGGGGTTGCTTCAGAGATAGGCCTGTGACCATAGCGGGTCTCAGAGAGACAATTTCAGAACTTGCTGCTTTTCGTGGGAGAATCGTGCTTTCTACTGAGGTTACCAACAAGAGAGGCTACAGGCCTGGGCTGGGTGGCAGCCTGAGAACGGAGCCAGCAAAGACAGAGCAGAGCCTGGTGACAGAGTCTCCATTGTTTGAGCTCCTGGATCCCATTGAACCTGAAGCTGTCCCTGCCCCAGGCTATTCAGTTATGCGTGCCAGTAAATGCCCTTTCTTTGCTTAAATCCCTTTGACCTGGGTTTTCTGTCACTTGCAGTTGAGAGAGTCTGGATTTACCAATGGCGGTCAGTACCCCAGACAGGCTGAGAGGAGTTAGATCCAGGAGGCATGGGACCAGGGTGGGGGATGGCCTCTTTACATCTTTCCAAAGGACCCGCCCAGAAGGGAGCCCAGTGCGCCGGGCATCTTTTGCGCCGGGCATCTTTGCCCCGGCGGGTGCCAGGGGAGAATGTCTGCTTTCCTTTGTGGCGGAGCCTGCTGATTTCCTTGCTCTCATTCCAAGGACATTTTCTTAACTCCCATCCATTCCCTTAATCTGATTTTCTATATTCGACTTCAAAGACACTGCCCAGGCCTGAGCAGACAGTGGTAAGTACCTGGTAATTGTTTGTTGTTGCACGAAGTACATTACTTCCTTCCCCTTGTCTCGCAGACATCAATGCTTTGTCTCCCTTCTTTTGAGCTGTCCTGAGCCCCACGTGCCATCTTCCCGGCTCTGGCCTAGATAAGTGTGTGTGGCCTTCTCTCCCCCACACAGCCAGCCCTGTCACAGTCCAACATGCCAAGAACCCTGGACCGGGAGATAAGAGACCTGTTGTCAGGCAAATGCTCCAGCTGAGGCATGTCAAGCTTGTGGCCAGCGGGCCGCATGCTAGTAAATGAGGCATGCGGCCCGCAGGCCATGAGTTTGACATGCTTGCTCTAGCTAGTCTTGTACCCATTTCAACTCCCTTCCACTTTCTCATTCTCTACCACAGAGGCGAGATAGTGAAATTGCCCAATGCCGGGCGCCCTGAGGATTAGCAATGGCCATGTGACTCCCAAAGAAGACAAAACCTTGAATGGAGAAGACCTTTAACCCCATCTTCTTCCTGTACAGAACACTGGACGCTGTGCCTGGAGGTGCAGCGGCCATCTCGGTACCATGAGGGTGAAACCCACAGGCAGTAAATAGCAGAGCAAGAAGATAGAAAGGGTCTGTGTCCTTGATAACTTGTCCTGGATTCTGTATGTTCCTCTGGACTTCTGGTTACAGGAGAAACACAAACCCCTTATGCAAGCCACTGGTTTTATAAGTGTAGCTTTGTATCCTTTTCTGTCGTCTCTGCCCCTGTGCAGGCCTTACCATTTCAGACCAAGTGTCCCGACCTACAGGTCTGCTCCACCTTCGAAATTTCCCTCATTCCCCCCGGCCTGACCCCAGATATAGGAAGGCTGCTTTGTTATACTTGAAGATTCGAATGGTTCTTTCCTGAGTCTTTTTTAAAATTTCCTGCAAATGTCAGGAGGTGAATGTGCTGCTCTGATAACCGAGATCCCGTGTAATTGTCCCTGAAACAAAGAAACGAGCAGCTCAATAGAAGAGTCTAGAAAGAGATTTAAAACACGATGAGGACTTATTTCATGACAAGCTACAAATAGTAGCTGAAGGAATGATTATTTAATAAACGCCATTAGCTCACGTTACTGCTTGGGAGAGGAATTTGAATTTGGATCACACCAGACCCTGCCAAAAAAGAAATTCTGGATGGGTGAGAGTTAAAGACAGAAACAAAAGAAAAATATAAACAACAACAAAACCGGAAGTAAATAGAGCCTGTTTATAACATCTACAGGAGGGCCAGGTGGACTGCCTAGAGAACGGCCAGGAGCGTGCCGTTTTGACATGAGAATGCAGACAACTTCAGCAGATGAAAGCGGGTGTATTTTTGGGTTCTGCATTCTTTCCAACACTGGTGTATGTGTCTGTCCTTCCATCTGGACCACACTGTCATGATGACTGTCGCTAATAAGCCTTCACATCGGGTACAGTGACGATCCTGTCTCTTGACCTTGAGCTGACTGAGCTCACCAGCCCCTCCAAATGCCGTGTTCTGGACCCTATCCCTCACACCTTCTGTGAGCATGCGTAAACTCCTGCTGGCCTGCCTGGAAGGCCGAGTCCCAGGCTGCACGTCAGACCAACTCTTCCATTAAAGATGGATCCCAGTTTGCCTTTTCGGTGAAGCCTTTCTCAGCTGCCACTGCCCCTCACTCCAATCCTCAAGGTGATCGTTCCCTCCCTCCTGACTTCCCTGCACTCTATCTGTGTCATTCTCTGGGACTTTAAAACGTTAACCTTTTTAAAAAGATATTTTTATGAGTTTCAGAGAGGAAGGGAGAGGGAGAGAGACATAGAAACATCAATGGTGAGAGAGAATCATTGATCGGCTGCCTTTTGCACGCCTCCCACTGGGAACAATTCCCTGATCATGAATTGAACCGTGACCTCCTGGTTCATAGGTCATTGCTCAACCACTGAGCCACACCGGCCGGGCTAAAACGTTAAGCTTTTTGCGTTTGGGCTTTCCCAAGTGTAACTGTAACTTCGTGATTATGCGTTCCCGGTGTGGCACAAGGTGTGTGGTATACAGTAGATAGTTGGCAAAAGAGTCATCGCTAGAGAAAAAGAATAAAGCAAACTCCTTTCCCAGTTTAGGAAGTCACGTGTGTTTGGGATCACAGGTGGCCAAAAGCACGCCTAGGTCCGTTTGGTACTGGGAGGTTTGGAAGTTGACTAGCAAGAAGGCCTCTGACACTGTATTGGTGGGAAGCCACATCTTCTGCAGAAACAACGTGATAAAGGCTCTCTGTTGAAACAAGCTGGAGTGGATGTAATGGCTATCGCTGTAATATAGCTGCATAACAAATGACCCCAAATCCCTGTGGCTTACCACAGACGTGGATTTCTCACCCATGGCTGGTGTGGCTTCTCTGCTCCAGGCTAGGGGTTTTGAATGTAGGTCAGGTCCATGCAGCTCTCACTTCAGGGGCCTGGGTTGAAGCAGCAGCAGCTGCCTGGAGGCATGTTCTCAGAGTAGTGGTGGGAGTGTGGGAGGCCAGCCGAACCAAGTGATCACATTTAAAACCTCTGTAGCATGTTTGCTTATATTCCATGGTGCAAAGCGAGTCACATGGCTGAAGCCAACATTAGTGGTGTGGGAGGTACCCCTCTCTGGAGGCACTGGAGTGAGGAGGGGGAGTAAATATATATATACACATATATATTTAATTGGGAACTATTTAAAAAAATATGTTTTTATTGATTTCAGAGAGGAAGGGAGAGGGAGAGAGAGAGAAACATCAATGGTGAGGGAGAATCATGGATTGGCTGCCTCCTGCATGCCCCTCCACTGGGGATGGAGCCTACAAACCGGGCATGTGCTCTTAACTGAATCAAACCCGGGACCCTTCAGTCTGCAGGATGATGCTCTATCCACTGAGCCACACAAGCCAGGGCGGGAGTGAATACTTGCTGAGCAATGGTACAGTCCACTGCAGTGCACATGATGCATAAGCAGAGACTGAGGGCCCAGCCACTAAGGCCTGAAGCCAGAGCGGGGAAGTGACCTGCGTGGGACCGCCCCTTAGGCCTAGATCAGTGGTTCCCAAGCTTGTTTTTTGGCCACGCCCCACCTAAGCATCTCTAAAATCCTGATGTCCTGTCCCCCCGCCCCCGACATATAATTCTTATTAAAAAAAGTGAGCACCTATTCACGTGGAGGAAGCCTAAAAGGCCATTAACCCAGTGTATGCCATCAGCATTTGTAAAGAAAATTACGGTGGCTTAAATTCGTAAATATTCCAGCGCACATGGAAGAAATGGGCATGGTTTCCGTTTTGGACGCGTGGCAGCTAACCGATGAACTTGGTCTAAACAAGCTTCCAAAGAACATGGCATCCGTGAAAGAGAAAAATAAAAGAACGAAAGGACAGTGGAAGGACTGAGGAAGCAATCACTAAGGAATTGTTAAAAAATAATGTGAAGTGATAGAACAAATAGCAAATAAAGTTTCAAAACATACAATAGAGAACTGAAAGGCATAAACATGTCACAATATGTATGTATCTATTATAGATGAGGCCCCTAGAACTATAAGAAATGCAAAAAATTCACTGGTAATAACTTTCTCGAATTGCCCCCCTTAAACATCAAATTGCCCCCCTGTGGGGTGTGTCCCACGCTGGGAACCACTGAGCTAGAAGGAAGCGGGACTGGGTGGGGCTGTTGCCGGTCCTCATGAGGAGATGCTGGGACCCAGGTTGCATGGCAGCTGCGGTTTGGCTGGGGTGTTGCCAGGTTTTCCTTGCTGCGTCTCATGGGAACAGATTCCAGTGGGTGCCAGGCGGCCAGGTTCCGTGAGCCTGAGGCGGGGCGGTGACGGATTAAAGCAGACAGACAAGAGAATACAGCTGGGGCCAGGTGAGTCTCCTGACAGAGACCCAGCCTGCAAGCCGGAGCTTTATTTTATAGTCGGAGCACACAGCAAAACAAGGGAAGCAGTCAACATGTTTACAAAATTCTTGGGAGTTTCACCTTGTTTGGGCAGCACTTGCTGCACCTCCCACAGCCCATTAGCTCTGCCCTCCAGGCTGGGACTTGTTTGTGGCCCTGCCACAGGTCAGTCCGAGGCTTGGCCCTATAGCCGCTCCCTACAAGTGTTCCCATATCTCAGAGTCAGCGTGGGGCAGGGGCCGAGACCAGCCCCTCAGGCAGCTGATGGGGAGGGGGGGCGGGGGGGGGCAGGCCTTCTGCTTTGGGCCATGCCTTCCTGCCAGGCCTGCTTCCGAAGGTTAAGGGGCAGCGCTGGCAGCCATGAGAACCGGGGACACACACCTCTTCCCACCTCTGCAGTCCGTGATCTCAACTTACCAGCACATCACTACTGCTGAGGGACAAGTCCTTGCCATTGAAGCCATAGAAGAGTCTTTCTCGAGGTTTCTCATAAGTCTGCTGTCATCCTTGTCAAGGCAAACTGAGAGTTTGTGAGATGGGGGTGGATATGGAACCAAGGGTGTGTGTGTGAGCGTGTGCGTGTGCATGTGTGGATTGTACCATCCTACGTTTGTGCAGCTCTTCCTGTAGAAAAGAAGCCCTCAGACATTGAATTTTTAAATTCAGCCAGCCCCGCGGCTGCTCCCATGGGCGAGGGAGGGCCTGTGACGGGAAGGAGGGGGAAGTGGCCGGACCGCCGGGCCGCCCCATCTCTCCTCTTCCACTGCGCACACGTGTGTCATCCATCACCTGAAAAGGTGATAAATCTCCCCGGTGCTGAAAAGCCCCAGAATGAATTGAATGGAATTAAATGCGCGCCACGTGAGAAAGCTCCGCTGGCGGACTCCCCTGGTCCCTCCGCAGATGCGCGGGGCTTGGCCACCGCCAGGAGACGGGAGAGACTTCACCGAATGAATGAATGAATGAATGAACAAACGCGTGCAGGAATGCATGCGGGAGTCCGTGAGTCAGGAAGGTGGGAGTCGTTCTGTGCGCCTCTGCCCCTCTTCCTGTGTTTTCATTCAGCAGATGTTTCTCGAACACCGCTTTCTGCAGGGCCCCCAGCCCCCCTGGCTCCCTGGGGCCCGGCGGGGGCAGCCGGGCGCTGCGGCGGTGGCCTGGGCTGCGTGATCCACGATCCGCACATTAATTCCTGCTGGGGCTGCCGCCACCCCCGTGGAGCCTTTGGCATGGCGTTGGCACTCGTACGGAGAAAGGAATAATTTTGTCTCCTGTCACGTAGCAAAATAAAAGCTCTTGGCAAGCATGAAGCCCGGGAGGCCTTTACTGCCACACGTATAATTAGAACTTTGGGCTAAACCCGTCCCCGAGGAGCAAAACATTACATTTTAAGGCGCATGCTTTTTGATTTATTTATTTAAAAATCTTTTTCCCCAGAAAAGCAGTTCCCTTCATTTCCTCTGATGACATCACAGCTGAGCACAGCACATGGCTCCTCGCCACTTTAAAGGGGACGCTCTGCGTGTCGTATTTCACTTCAGATCCTCGTGAACCATGACTAGAACATTCCAGACCGGCGCTGGCTCGGGGCCGCGCTGGGCGTTTCCCTCCAGGTGCAAGGATCATGACCAGGAATGCCTTCCTCACCCAGGCCTGCTCCCCGCGCGCCGTTCCCCGTGTGGATGTTAATTTATGTGATCACTTGAATACAAACGCTCAGCTGTCTCCATAAGTTATAGGAGCAACCATCCCAGGGAGCAGTGGCGACACGGAGAGTCAATTCTTGTGTAATAATTTCCTATTCGCGCTAGGAATGCCAAACCACCGCCCCTCTGGATAAAATGTGAGCCCGTGCAAACACTCCCCTCCCCCCTTTCCTTATTGTGCATTTTATTTCTCCATAAAACACGTCTCTGTCCTGGAAAAACCAACCAACCCGAGAGCCGGGAGCCGGGAGCAAGGCTGGGGCTGCTCTCTGGGGCCGGCCCTGAGTGGCGAGGCAGTGGGACGTTTCCAAGCCCGGGGCTGGGAGAGGTCACCCGGCCCCAGCTCCCATCTCGGCGGGAAGCCTCTGTTCCTTCCGCACGTCCGCATAGCTTTATTGACTATGATTCACATACCATGCACCTGAATGGCTTTGAGGACATTCGCAGAGAACCGCAGCCATCACCACTTCACACCATCCCCCGAAGAAACCCATCCCCATCAGCAGTCACTCCCCCAGCTAACCACTACCCTGCTTTCTGATTCCATAGATGCGCCCATTGGGGACATTGGGATCATGTGCTATGTGGCCTTTGTGTCCCCTCCTCTTCAGCGGTGCCCCCTCCCCCCTACATGTCTGGGAATAGATAGTGGTGATGGTGACACAATGTTGTCTGTGGACTTGGTGCCACTGAATTAACTGTATGCTTAAAATGGTTAAAATGATAAACTTTATGTTATGTGTATTTTACCACAAATCTATACTAATAAAAGCACAATATGCAAATCAACCAAACGGCCTAACAGCAGGACTACCGTCCTGATGACCGCGCTATGACACGCACTAGCACCAGGCCCGCCATTGCCCCACGACCACCCTGCAGAGGGAGGCCCAGGCCACCGGCAGGCGGGGCGATCAATCAGGGGGCTCCGTGGACCTGGGGAGCCGGGGGTGTGCGGTGGAGGACATGGGCAGCACCAAGCCAAGGCGGGTGCGGGCAGGGGGGTGGGGCCAGGACGGTGAAGCCAGCAGCCAGGGGAAGGAAGGCCTACCCTTGCACAGATTTTGTGCATCGGGCCTCTAGTGATAAAATAAAAAGCCCAAAGGGAATTGGAATGCGTATACACTGCGGGTGGGATAGGAAGTGGTGCAGCCTGTGGGAACCAGCCACGGACACTAGCCCCAAACACGGGAGGGAAATGGACAGAGAACACACAGAACACAGGGCCTGGCATGCAGGGGGCGGGCCACACCAGCCGCACCGGGCCTGCCTCTTCAGCCGGGTCCTGAGCCACTCGGCTGGGAGGGCTGCAGGCCTTTCCCTCTGCCCTCTCTCCCAAACCCTGTTGCTCCTCACCTGCTGAGCCTCCCGACCGATGCTCCGAGTCTGTTCTCTTACGTTTCCTGTCTTTCCTGTTAGGGTCCCTGCTCTGGCAGAGTCTCGACTTCTTTTCTTTCAGGCCTTCAATCGATTTCTTTGATCCTGTCCCCATATTTTTAATTTCCAAGTGCTCTTATTTTCTCTGATGGGTAGCACTGTCCATTGCTGTACGGAGGCAGTAGCTTCTCACGTGACCCTTTCTCCTCCTCCTCCCGCCCGCCATCTTTTTCAAGTTCTCTGTTTCCTCCAGGGTCCATTTTCCTGTCCTTTGTCTTCCTCTCGGGGGTGCAGATGAGCAACCACAGAGCGGATCTCTCCCACGTGGCCGGGGCACATGGGCCATAAGCATTGTGGGCAAGGGTGGGGATTGGTGGTGGGTGAGCTCCACTTAAGGGGAAAGGACGGCAGTTGGGGTCTCCCAAGTGATGGATCATGGGGGGCTTCCTTCTCAGAAATGTGTTCCAGCCTTGGCCGGTGTGGCTCAGTGGATAGAGCATCGGCCTGTGAACTGAAGGTCCTGGGTTTGATTCTGGTCAAGGGCACAGGCCTGGGTTGCGGGCTCCATCCCCAGTGTGGGGCGTGCAGGAGGCCGCCGATCCATGACTCTCTCTCCCTCTCCCTTCCTCTCTGAAATCAATACAAATGTTTGAAAAAAAGAAAGAGAAGAAATGTGTCCCATTTCTTCAGAAACCGGTCGACCCTGCTTTGTTGTTATGGTTGTTGGGAAATGCCGGCAGGAACTCCAGTGTCAACTCAAAGAAACCCAGAAGTTTGCTCCCGGCCCTCCGACCCCAGCCAGCAGGTTCGTGGGTTCCAGCCGCATTTCCCATTCCCACCCTCAGGGGACCCCCTTCGGGCCTCAGCCCGGAACCTCTTTCTCGCACCTCCCTCCAGGGAGGATTCCAGCTGCGCGCCCTGCTCTGCGTCACCTGTCACCACCCTTCCCTCTGCTCTCTGTCTTCCAGGAACGTGTTGAAATCCCTCATCTGCTCACACCCTCCCCCCGCCGGCCTCATTGTGGGTTTATACCTTTTTTGTTCTTTCACGATCATATTAAAGGGCTCTGGGAGGAAGGGGAGATAAGTACGTGTGCTCTGAGTATGTAAAACAGATAATCTACACGCATTCTGCGCAGTATCTGCCCCACAAATGTCAGCTCCTCTTAAAATTATCACCTGCCGTTGTCATGTCTCGGGGTGTGAGGGAGAGGTGTGGGGGGCAGGGGACAGTGGCTTCTCCCTCCTGGGGCCAGGAGACAGGGAGCTGGGCTGTGGGCTCTCTCGCGAGTCTTCTGGGTCTGCTAGCCATCGTTTTTTTCTCTTAAAAATTTATTATTTGAAATTGCTTTTTAATTGCATTAATAATGAATGAATACATCCCTCTGTGAAATATGTAAAACCTGAAACAACCGCACACCGATTCCCATCCCCTGCGGCCCTGGTCTCAGCTTGGGTCCCGGGAGCGGCCTGACCCAGGAGGGCGGGCCAGGCCTGTATCTGGGAGGGAGCCCCAGGGGAGGGGTGCAGAGGTGAGGCGGGGGAGGGGAGGAAAGGACGCCAATGAAGGAATGGCCATCAAGCAGGTTATTACTGAGGTGCAGCCCTGCCAGGGACCTCCGGAGTTGGCGGGGTGAGCCCCCCGGGAGCCAGGTGTGGGCAGCTGTAGGAGCGCAGTGTCTTGTCTTTTCCTAGTATTTTGGAGGTGAGCGTGGGAAGGTTCAAGTCCTTTTTTCTTTTTCTAAATATATTTTATTGATTTCAGAGAGGAAGGGAGAGGGAGAGAGAGAGCTAGAAACATCCATGATGAGAGAGAATCATGGATCGGCTGCTTCCTGCACGCCCCCCACTGGGGATCAAACCAGCAACCCGGGCCTGTGCCCTGACCAGGAATCAAACTGTGACCTCTGGGTTCATTGGCCAACGCTCAACCCCTGAGCCACGCCATCTTTTTTCTGAAAGCCTCCTCCACCTCCTGCCCTGGGAGAGCCCCGTCCCACCCATCAGGCACTGCGCGCTGGACCTAGTTTGTCCTGGTTTGAGTTGGCAGATGGTGCGCATCTCCTTCCAACGCTGAATTCAGGGTATCACAATGGCAGCTTGAAATCAGCCAGGGTGGCAGTGTTTACACCACAGAAATTGGCCAAAGCCCAGGCCAGGGCTTTTCTCCCTGGAGAGCCAGGTGTCAAACATTTGGTTCTACACCTTGTATACCAGTAACTTCCAATGGAGAGGGGACCTGGGGGCTAGAGAAACAAGCCAAAGGACATCACACAGAAGCTGCCTGATAAATCTAGAAGCGGGGCAATTTGCAGAACTAGCTCGCTCTCTTCAATACATTGGGGTCATTAAAAAAAGGATTAGCCAGAAATATTTAATGACACAATCAGATGCAGTATCGGGCCTGCAATGGATACTGGTTTGTAAAGACATCGCAGGGTCCACTGAGGAAATCTGCGTGTGTTCTCATCGATGAGATGACTGTTCAGTGAAATGGAGACCCTTGACTGGAAAAAGCAGGTTGCTTATTATACTTATAATACAAATATACAGAGGCACACACATATACAGAGAAAGATCCAGAAAAATATCATGGTAGGCAGCATCCTTTTTTTTAAATTTTGATTTATTGCTTAAAGTATTACAAAGAGTATTACATATGTCTCCTTTCTTTCCCCCTTGACCTTCCCCCGGCCTCCCCTACCCCCCAGTGTCTTGTGTCCATTGGTTATGCTTATATGCATGCATACAAGTGGTAGGCAGCATTCTAAACCATTGCCCCACAGGATTCCACACCCTCATCCTGGAACGTGTGAATGTAGTGAGATTTCACTCCTGTGATTGTGTCCTGTGATTTGGCACTGTGGACCTTAAGGTACGGAGATTATGCTGGTGGGCCTAATGTAATCACATGAACCTTTAAAAACTGAGTTTTCTCTGGTCCTTAGCCAAATAGGAAGGCAGGAGGAGAAGTCAGAGAGACTAGAAGCATGAGAAGGTTAGATGTACTATTTCTGGCTTGAAGATGTGCACGACTCAGAGAATGACCAGTAAGGGAGTGGAGACCTCAGTCCTACAGCCACAAGGACCTGAATTCTGGCAATAACCCTGAATGAGCTTGAGAGTGGCTGCTTCCTCTAACCCGCCAGATAAAAGCCCAGCTTGACTGAAACCATGACTTTGACTTTGTGAGACCCCAGAGCACAGAACCAAGTCCACCTGGACTTCTGACCGGCAGAAGTGGCAGGTCATACATGGGCGGTGTTTTAAGCTGCTAAATTTGTGGTAATTTGCTACCCAGAAGTGGAAAACCAAGACAGATGTGCATTTAGGTGTTAATGCTGGTGATGTCTGGGGCGCCGGTGAGAGTGTGAGGTTTCATTTTACCATTTTTGGTGGTCTGTATTTTCTAATGCTCTACAGCATGCCTGTTCTGGTATATTAAAAGGATATTTTAAAAAACCTTTCAGATTACTGGGGGGAAAAGCCCTCCCTTTCATTTTCTCCCTGCCCGAGACAACCCACCACAGCATTATTCGATACCTCCTCTATACTCGCTGTATTTTATACCACCTATGTTATTATTAACATCATATTTTTTATTTAAATCGTGTGTGTTTTTCTTAAAAAAGAAAACCAACGCTAAATACTTTAGTCTCCTCCTGAGCAGTCGTGGGTTGGCTGCGTGGGTTCCCTTTTTCCTCCCACATCAAAATACATAACAATTATTTAAAAATAGGGGCCTGTGTGTACCTCCATCGGTATACAAAACAGGCTCTGGGAACGGCTGATCCCAAATAATCCTTTCACCGCTTGGCCTTCAGTTGAAAACAAAAGCCTGGGAGGGGGTTGGCTCCCGGGTGCCTGGCAACTTCAGCTGAGGCCCCGCCCACAGAAGTCCAGAGGCTGGGCCGCCTGGGCCCGGCTACTACTGTCCGGGCCCAGGAGGGGAAGGAACCTATCACAGGAGGGAGAGCCCAGCTTTGTGCTTCTGGAAACTGCCCTGCCTTGGGTGGGGGTCAGAGCCCAGACAGCCCAGCCCAGTCCACTCCACAGCCCGGCTCAGGCCGCTCTGCCTCCCGCGGGAAATACAGACCATGGGAAGTCCCAGGAGTCAGGCTTCGACCCAAAGACCAGGGGACAAAGCAGGACTTTTTGTCCACTTTTGTTTTACTCAGAGGAAGGCGGGAACAGCAGAAAGGAGTTAGATACTAAATTTGGGTGTTTTGTTGTTGTTGTTAATCCTCACCCAAGGATATTTTTCTATTGTTTTTTTGGGAGAGTGGAAAGGAGAGAGGGAGAGACAAAGAGAAACATCGATGTGAAAGAGACACAGGGATGGTTGCCTCCTGCACGCACCCCAACCAGGGCCCGGGCTGGGGAGGAGCCTGCAACCAAGGTATGTGCCCTTGATGGGAATCGAACCTGGGACCCTTCCGTCCACAGGCCAATGCTCTATCCACTGAGCCACACCGGCCAGGGCTAAGTTTGGGTTTCACAATGGCTGAGTCTCCTGGGAAATCTAGACCAGATTTTTCCTGGTCAAAGTGAGTACCAACTGGGTAACTTGAGTAAGTTACTTAACTTCTCTGTTTATCTTCGCTGGCGTCCCCCTTCTGCTCTCACCCCTCGGCAGTTTGCTCTGCAAACAGCCAGAGAGGCTCCTGAAACCACAGTCAGATCCTGTCCTTTTGGCACAGAATTTGCCAGAGCTTCCCTGTGTCGCTTGAGTGGAAGCTGAGGACTGTAGGAAGGCTGTGTGTGATCTGGTGCCCGCCTGCCTCATGTCCCTGCGCTGTCCCTCCTCCTCCTCCTCCACTGCAGCCTCCCTGGCCCCCGCAATTTCTGGAATACACCAGGCCATTCCCACCGCAGGGCCTTCACACTGGCTGTCCCTGGCCTAGTCCTTCCCCATTATCCACGGGGCCCCTCCCTTCTCTCCCCAGGGTCTTAGTTGAAGTATTGCCGCCTCAGCAAGTACATCCCTCCTCTCTCTTGTGAAACCTGCAGCCCCCCCCCCCCCGCCCCCCGTCCTGGTTCCTGCTCCCCTCCCCGCCTATTTCTCTCCCTCCCTCTTCCCACCAGAAAACACACGGCAAGCTCCATGGCTACAGGGATTTGAAGGAATCTGTTTTGCTCACAACAGTTTCCCAGGGCCTAGAAGAGCGAGTGACATATAGCAAGTACTTAGTGATTATCCGTTGCATAACTAATGAGTGAGCCGGGAAGGCTTAAATGGGACCACTCGGAGGCCCGGACCCGCCTGATTCGCAGAGGGTATCGCCTCGGGCCCACGCCCGCCTCGGCCTGGGGAGCCTGCTACTCTCCCAGGACCCCTCGCGGTTTGACCAAACCGCCAGTGGCCACGCTGTCTGCCCTTCAGCAGCCTCAGTGGGCTATGCGTTTGCTGGGTTTTCAATACGTGATGTCCCCCCGTGGACAGGACGAGAACCATGGAAAATCATTCAAGAGAAACTCATGGCTGTGTTTTCTGCCGGCGGCTTTGCAGGCCGCGAGCACCTGGGAGTGGGTAGACAGCGGAGGGAAAACGCATGTCCCATGGCCTCGCTCCTCCCGCTGTTCCCAAGACCCCATCAAAGAGCCGCTGTTCCGGTCAGGGGTCAGGGCCAGTGGCCTGGGTGAGGCGTTGCTTCTGGAGTTGCACTTCAGGCGGCTCAGCAGCCCAAGTGGCTGGGGCAGGTCCTTTCCCACTGTCCCCTCTGCTCCCTGGAGGCTCAGCGTGGGCCCCTCCTCTTTTTTCTTAATCCTCACAAGGACATTTTCCCATTGATTTTTAGGGGGAGAGGAAGAGAGAGGGAAACACAGAGAGAAACATCGATGTGAGAAAGACACATTGATTGGTTGCCTCCTGCACATCCCCCAACCAGGGTCTGGGCCAGGGAGGAGCCTGCAACTGAGGTACGTGCCCTTGACTGGAATCAAACTGGGGCCAGAGCTAACCCTGCCACTGGGCAGAGGAGGGGTCCAGCCCTGGGCAGTGGTTCTCAACCTTCTGGCCCTTTAAATACAGTTCCTCATGGTGTGACCCAACCATAACATTATTTTCGTTGCTACTTCATCACTGTCATGTTGCTACTGTGATGAATCGTCATGTAAATATCTGATATGCAGGATGGTCTTAGGCGACCCCTGTGACAGGGTCATTCGACCCCCAAAGGGGTCGCGACCCACAGGTTGAGAACCGCTGCTCTATGTAGTCCCTTCAGCCCTTCACTAGCGGCTCAGCATCAGGCTGGGCTTGGGAATGAGCCCCGGGCAGCTCTGCTCCTGCCCCCTTGCCTTCACCTGCCTTTGCAGCAGCCCGGGCGCCCACCCCCTGCCGGGAGTTTCTCGGGTGGCACAGTCTACCTGGGCAGTGAGGCGGGCTTTCCACTGTCCTCCACAAGTCCCCAGAGGGACTGAGTCCGACCCAGTTGCCCACAGTAACAACTGCTTTGATAACACACTTTGTGACGTCTTCCCTTTCCTGCTCATTTCCTCATTCTCCTTCCTGTTAGCATCCCCGAGGTTGTGGTAGATTAAAGATGGCTGCCAATTCTTCATCAGTTTCCCTCACCCAGAGGTAGAGTGTTGTTCCAGATTGACTTGTGCCCCCTCCCCCAAGATATGTGGTAGTCCAGACCCCCAGTACCTATGGACGTGACCTGGTGTGGACAGAGGGTGGTTGCAGAAGAGTCAAGTTAAGATGTGTCACACTGGATTAGGGGGTCCTAAATCCAATGACCGGTGTTCTAAGAAAAGAAGGTGAGCCCAGCCAGCATGGCTCAGTGCTTGAGCATTGACCTATGAACCAGGAGGTCAGGGTTCAATTCTCTGTCAGGGCACAGGCCCAGGTTGTGGGCTCCATCCCCAGTGTGGGGTGTACAGGAGGCAGCCGATCCATGATTCTCTCTCATCATTGATGTTTCTCTCTCTGTCCCTCTCCCTTCCTCTCTGATATCAATAAACATATTTTAAAAGAAAGAAGGAAAGAGAGAAAGAAAGAAAAGATGAGCCTGGCTGATGTGGCTCAATGGTTGAGCGTCGACCTGTGAGCCAGGAAGTCATGGTTTGATTCCCCATCAGGATATTGCTGGGTGCCTGTCTTGCCCTGAGGCGGCTGGCACAGCTGATTTCGTGTAGGCCCCAGGTTTGCAGTGGGGGGAGGGGAGGGAGAGGCTGCAAGAGCACTGAGTCCCATGTCCTTGCTAGGAAGGTGGCAGTAACAGCAGTGAGAGTAAGAAAATGAATGTGGCACCTGTGTGTAGCCACTGAGTGTGGCATGTGCGGCGCTGATCTGCGCAGACATCGCTCCCCAAACCTGGCAAAGTGGGCACGGGCGCCCGGGATCTGAAGGTCACAGAGCTGAGGCCACGTCACTTTTCTGAGATCACGCGACCAGAGCCTACCGTCCTTCCTCGCCCCCCCCCCCGCCCCCCACCCGTGGACAGCGACGGCCCTTGTGCCCTGGTCCAAATCCTCTGGAAGGTGGAGAGCCCCGGGGGCACCCCAGCGCCCCTCACCCGCCCTCAGCCCGGCCTGGGCTGTCCGTCCGCAGGCCAGCTGGGTTTTGCTGGAGGAAATGTGATTAAAGTCGGTCTCTCTGGAGAGGATCTGCTTTAAAGAATCAAAGGCTGGAAGCAGGAATGCTCATGGCGCGGGGCTCCCGCAGCTGCAGGTTTATTTCCTATCGGCCCTGTGCCCGGCGGCCGTGGGAATAGCAGGCCTCCCGGCGAAAACCTCCGGGCGAAACCCGCGGCTGGGCGACCCGGCGGCAGCTCCGGCGAGATGAGAGGGAGGACAACACCCGAATCCTCGCCGCGTGGCTTCCGACTGCGAAAACCACGAGCCGCGAGAGCAGGCGGCTCATCCCATCTTTAATTGCACCTGGAAAGGGGCTTAATATCCCAGCCAATTTCTCCATCATCTTCTGCAAATCTTGGGCTGCTCGGGTCCCTGGGGGTTTGGGTAATAAAACGGGGTGGTTAAAGGGCATGTTTCTGCATTAACGAATCTTTCCGCGCTGCCTGGGCCGCGCATTATGTAAATGTTTACTGTAATTAAGAGATGAAGTTGTCACGGAGCCGCATTTTGGTGGCTGGTGTGGGGCTCCTGCCTAGCTCCAGCCATGAGCCGTCACCCGACAAGGAAGAGGGACAGGAGGACTCGGAGAGAGGAGGTGGAAACGGGTGCGCGGCTCCCCCGGGATCCGGGCCTGGCTCACCGCGCGGACAGGTCGGGGCTCGGCCACGTTCACGTGCCTCTGGCTGCTGCGGGTGTCGGCCCCTCGCGTCCCACCGCCTGGGGCTGAAAGTAGGATTTCTCCTGCTGGATCCCAAAGGCAGGAGGGGGATGGAATTGCCGGTCCCTGGCCTGCTGTGCGTGTGTGTCCAGCGGAGAGGACAGTGGAGCATTCCAGCATGAAAAACAACACGAAGTCTAATTTCCATCCAGTGAAACACATTTGTGAAAAACCAGCTTTATTGAGCTATAATTAACATACAATAAACTGCATGTATTTAAATGATACAATTTGATCTGTTTGGACACATGCATCCACCCGTGAAACCATCGCCACAGTCAGGATTGTGAAGGTATCCGTTGCCCCCAAGGTTCCTCGTGAGCCCTGGCAATCCCTCTGCCTGCCTCTCCCCCTGCCCCCCCGCCCCCCAGGTCCCCACTGGCCTGGTCCAGTCACTGCAGAATAGTTGGCATTTTCTAGAGTTCCATGTGAATGGAATCCCGCGGTGGACTCCCTGCTCCTTCCACTCAGCGCGGCAGTTCCGAGGTTCCTCCACGGGTTTGCTCCCTTTATTGCTCACCGTGTCATCACCTGTTTGTCCAGTCATCCACAAAGCTGCTCTGAATGTTCATGGACATAGACTTTCCTTTCTCTTGGCAGATTCCCAGGCGTGGTTACAGCTGGATTGCACGCTGGGGATGTGTTTAACTTTATGAGAAACTGCCGCCTGTAAGAGATGTTGGGTTTCCAGCATTCTCCCTCCTGATAACATTGTGTGTGTGTTATTGTAGGCAGTGGGACCCTCACTAGGTGTCTGACTGGTGGGGTCAGACTAAACCTGGGTTCAGCCCTGGCTGGTTTGGCTTAGTAGATAGAGTGCCAACCTGTGGACTGAAGGGTCCCGGGTTCGATTCCTGGTCAGGGCACATGCCTGGGTTGCAGGCTTGGTCCCCAGTGTGGGGTGAGCAGGAGGCAGCCAATCTATGATTCTCTCTCATCATTGATGTTTCTCTCTCTCTCCCTCTCCCTTCCTCTCTGAAATCAATACAAAAATATTTTTTTAAAAAAGAAGAAAATATGCTGTAACTGGTTTGGCTCAGTCGATGGAGCGTCGGCCTGTGGATTGAAGGGTCCCGGGTTCGATTCCGGTCAAGGGCATGTACCTTGTTTGCAGGCACATCCCCAGTAGGGGATGTGCGGGAGGCAGCTGATCAATGTTTCTCATCGATGTTTCTGACTCTCTATTCCTCTCCATTCCTCTCTGTAAAAAATCAATTATATATATATATCTACACTAATAAAAGAGAAACATGGTCATTGGCATATGACCGCTACCCTTTTCATTGGCTAATCAGCGAGATATGCAAATTAACTGTCAGCCAAGATGGCAGCCGGCAGCCAGGCAGCTTGAAACTAACATGAGACTTGCTTGCCTCAGTGACAGAGGACTCCAACGTTCCCCGCCTGCGGCTGCAGGCCTCTGAGCCTGCAGTTTACGAAACTGTAACAAATACCACCGGACTTCAGCCAGCAGATTCGCAACATTGTATGCAAAGGCCAGAAACCTACTTTCAGCCGCGGAGGCCTAAGAGCTGGAGCCAAGCCTCAAGGTAAAGCTGGCCCAGAATAAAAAAAAAAAAGAAAAAAGGAGCGGTTGGGAACTTCAGTCACCCCCAGCCTGAAAACAGTCCTCAGCCCCTCACCCAGACTGGCCAGGCACCCCAGTGGGGACCCCCACCCTGAAGGGTGTGTGACCAGCTGCAAACAGCCATCATCCCCTCACCCAGGCTGGCCAGGCACTCCAGTGGGGACCCTCACCCTGATCCAGGACACCCTTCAGGGCAAACCAGCCAGCCCCCACCCATGCACCAGGCCTCCACCCTATATAGTAAAAGGGTAATATGCCTCCCGGCACTGGGATCAGCATGACAGGGGGCAGCGCCCAAACCCCCTGATTGCCTTGCAGCTCTGTGTGTGACAGGGGGCGGGGCCCCAACCCCCTGAGCAGCCCTGCTCTGTGCCTGATAGGGGGGAGCTCCCCAAACCCCCTCCCCCCCACGGGCCCTGCTCTGTGTGTGATGGGGTAGAGCCATAACCTCCCCATTGGCCCTGCCCTGAGTGTGAGAGTGGCGGTGCCCCAACCCCCTGATTGGCCCTGCTCTGTGGGTGATAGAGGGCGGTGCCCCAACCCCCTGATTGGCCCTGCTCTGTGCGTGACAGGGGGTGGCGCCGCAACCTCCCCATCAACCCTGCCTTGAGTGTGACAGGGGATGGTGCCCCAACCCCCCAATTGGCCCTACCCTGAGAGTGACTGAGGGTGGCATCACAACCTCCCAATCCGCCCTGCTCTGTGCATGACGGGGCAGCACCCCAACTCCCCAATCGGCCTGATTGTGACAGGGGATGGTGCCCCAACCCCCTGATTGGCCCTGCTCTGTGGGTGATAGAGGGTGGTGCCCCAACCCCCTGATGGGCCCTGCTCTGTGTGTGACCAGGGGCTGCACCTAGGGATTGGGCCTGCCCTCTGCCACCTGGGAGCAGGCCTAAGCCAGCAGGTCGTTATCTCCTGAGGGGTCCCACACTGCGAGAGGGCACAGGCCGGGCTGAGGGACGCCCCCTCCCCCACAAGTGCACAAATTTTTGTGCACCGGGCCTCTAGTATATATATATATATATATAATAAAAAAAATTTTTGGCTGGGAAAGGATTCAGAGTAAGACACCATCTGTAAATGCACATCTAGTGGCTAAATCCCAGAGGCAGAAGCAATTCCTAGCAGAAAGGGGCTTAGGAAACAAGGCCTGCAGGTGAGGGAAGGGCCCTTGGAGCTTGGCAGTGAGGGAGCTAATGGCAATGCCTGGGGCAGGGAGTGGGGAAGAGGTGGGGAAAGGCAGGGGGTGCTCCCAGGAGGGAGAGCGCACAGGGTCCTCCATCCTAAGGGTTTTAAGGCAGAGATTTTAGGGGCAGCCCCAAGGGAGGATCTCAAGAGAACATGCAGCAGCTTCCCAGGTGTGGTTTTGCTGCTTCTCTGGGCCTGGAGCTGAAATACAACTGAGGCCTGGATGTCATTTCTAGGGAGGAAGGGTCAGGGTTACACTTAAGACTTCTGCATTTTACTAAAAATAAATTATCCTATCTAATAAGAGAGAAACATGCAAATTGGTGTCACTCCGCTACGCCCACCAGCCAATCAGGATGACTATGCAAATTAACCCAACAAAGATGGCAGTTAATTTGCATATGCAGATGCAGACTGAAGACTGAAGACTGAAGACTGAAGAGGCTTGGCTTCTCCGCTGCAGCCAGAGCAGAGGCCTGGGTCCCGGGTGCCAGAGGAAAACCAGTGCCAGCAGCCAGGGGAAGGAAGGCCAATTGCACGAATCTTTTTGTGCAATGGGCCTCTAGTCTATAATAATAAAAGTGTAATCTGCTAATTAGACCAGACTACCTTCCGGATGACATCCTGGATGAAGCCGGGGCTGCTGCTGGGAGGGCCGGGGCGGTAGCCAGGGCTGCTGCCTCTGCCCTCAGAACCCCTTGCTCGAATTTCATGCATCGGGCCTCTAGTTTCTTAATAAAATACTATAAAAAACTTTATAGGGAGAAGATTCCCTTGAAATTAAATCATGTTACTTATATCCCTCCAAATGGCTTTTCCAAGCAAGTCAGGCCCCAGCTCTGGTAATGGGCCCTTTAAGAAAGCCTGGGAGTAGCTGGGAACAGGTGAGGCTGGGCCTGGGAGGTGTGCTTCACTTCCAGTGGAGGGAGGCGAGCCAGGACCCAGGCTGGTGCCAGGGCAGGTGAGTCATCCAGGTTCCTGGATCCTGGAAAACTGTGCCCTGGGCTTTGTTGCCAGGCTGTTCTTTGAAGTCGCAGAGATGAAAGCTTTGCAAGCTGTGGCCACTCCCCTCCCACTGGGTGTGGGGGAGCGGGGGGCAGAGGGTGATGCCACTGACTGCTGTGGGCGGGGTGGGGGTGAGGACGGGATCCCCCTCTGCTCACCCTGTGGAGGCAAACCCCAGCCCCCGGTGCCTTCCGAAGGCCTCAGCTGGAGGATGGCTGGTCATTTCTGAATTAGCTTCCAAACCACAGTGCCTGCCAACCCTCAGGCTGGTGGCCCAGTGCACCTGGGCCAGGGGGTCCCCAGACAGGGCCTGTGCTCCCCACTACCCAGGGTTGTTTGGAGGTGCTGAGCATGTTGTTGATGGTCATGACGTCAGGGGGGCTGTCGGAGGTGAGTGGCAGGGGCAGTGTGTGGGGCAGCCCTGTGCAATGGACTATCCCCCTGCCCCCCCACCCCCAATGCTGCCACTGTCTCCCTGGTGGAGAAACAAGTTGCGTTGATACGTAACAATGAACTGACTGCTGAAGTGGTAGATATGCCTGTCCTTCCTTCCTCCCTCCCTGCCTCCTTTTCTTTCTTCCTTCCTTTCTTCTTTCTTTTTCTTTGCCCTTTTTTAAGAAAAAATATCTTTATTGACTTCAGAGAGGAAGGGAGAGGGAGAGAGAGATAGAAATATCAATGATCACAGAGAATCACTGACTGACTGCCCTCCAGCAACCCAGGCCTATGCCCCGACCAGGAATCACACCGTGACCTCCTGGTCCGTAGGTCAACGCTCAACCACTGAGCCACCGGCCGGGCCGCCTGCTCTTTCAATCCCTGCGCTTCGTCTTGGGGTTTCAGCAGCCCCTTCAGAGTCCGCGGGTGGAACCCCACACCTCACTTAGGGCTGATGGGGAGGCAGGACCAGACCCTGCCCTGCCTTAAAGGTTAACCTGTGCCTCGCCTCCTCTCTAAACTTTCTGGCATTTGAACAGAGTATTAAAGGCGTTTAAAGAGCAGGGCTGGTTTCGAAAGCAATAAAATCATTTCTTAGTCTCATTGAATTTGAATTTTCATTTGTTCGAATCCACTGTCCACCTGGTATTTTAGGTAAATAAACTGCCGCTGGTTGGGCCGCGGCAGCAGGAGATGGAGGCGCTGTGCTTGGCGTGACCCATGCGGGTCCGGTGACGGCGCAGGGGAGGGAGCGCAGTTTTCTGCCATTAAATATTAACACTGGGCATTAATAATGAAGGCTGACAGCTCCCTCTGCGTGTTGCTGAGCGTCTCTCCGCAGCCCGCAGAGCCAGCAGGCCCAGCCCTTCCGCGCCTGAGCCATGCGGCCTGAGCCCCTGCTCTCTGAGGTTGGGGGGGGGGTGTAAGCAAAACAGCCCCCAGATGTCCCCCAGAGGCAGGATCGCTCCCTCCCCGGCTCACCCTCCTCCCTGGAGGCAGGAAAGCGCGGTGAAAGGGAAAGCAGCGGTGGATGGGGAGGCGGATGCGGGATGGAATGGACCGCAGGGCAGAGAGGGGAACCCCCCTGTCAGAAGTGGGGGGCAGAGGAGGGAGGTTCTGGCTTCAAGAGAAAGGGGGCAGGATCCTGGAGGCTGTGTGCCTGGGAGGCTCAGGTCAGCCAGCACTCCGCAGCGTGGCCCCCACTCCGGCGCCTTCTGGCTTTGTTATAAGCTGAGCAGCATCTCGCTCTCCTGGGCCAGGAGGCCTTGCACTGGTTAAGGGGGTGGCAGTGTCTGTGCCACACAGACTTGGGCCACAGGAGCTCTGACCTCACTGCCCCTCACCTGGCAGGGCCATCCCCCCCCACCCCACCCCCCCCACTTCCCCGCAGGCCCAGTGTCGCAGCACACTGGCTGCCAAGCCTGCTTAGCGCCCGTGACTTGTGGACAAAGGAACGTCAGGGCAGCCCTTGACCTTCTACCCAGGCAGCTCGGCTGGCCGGAGCCATATGTGGAGCTGGGAAATGAAACACCCAGTGATCTCTTGTGCAATAAAATGTACCAGGGCTCAAATGTGCCATTGCCCCTGGTTTCCCACACTCCATTTCTGCATGATCACGTGTGCACTTGGCTTTGACCACAGCATGTCCTCCAAGGGGTGATGGTAGACAGTGGAGGAGAAAAATAGGAGACAAGCAGAACCCAGCCAGAGTGGCTCAGGGATGGTCAACCTAGGAACCAGGAGGTCAGGGTTCGATTCCTGGTCAGGCACAGGCCTGGGTTGCGGGCTCAGTCCCCTGGTGGGGGGCGTGCAGGAAGCAGCTGATCCATACTTCTCTCTCACCATGGATGTTTCTCTCTCTCTCCCCCTCTCCCTTCCTCTCTGAAATCAATAAAAATCTATTTAAAAAAAGAAAAGAAAGAAAAGGAAGACGAGTAGAGAACTAGATGGTTGTCAGAACCTGCATGTAATCGTGGTGAGTTTAAATACGGCCTTTGCAGGCACTCCGAGAAACACGGCTACTTTCTCTGAGAAGGAGGTCAGAGCTGGAACCCCCGGTGACACGAAGAGCACAGGGCCTTCAGCGGGGTGTTGAGGCCCCGGCCAGGATCCCTCCTTTGCTGCCTCCTCTTCCCTCTCAGTGGCTCCAGCAGTGTTTGTCTGACTTGAACCTGAGATTGGCCACGGCAGCTGAAATGAAAGAGGAGGTGGGGCTGGAAGGGGCCATCAATGGTGGTAATTAATTGCGCTTGTGGTTACCTCCCACCTCGCACTTGAGGCTGTACAGGTGCTCCGCAGACTCCCATTACTCAGGCCTCCGGTGCCTGCGGGGGTGGGGGGGGGTGGGGGGTGGGGGTGGGGGGGAGGTTTGGGCAGGAGTCTGGTTCCAGGGCCCTGTCTTTCCTGTGTCAGAGCAGAGCAGGAGGGGTCCAGGGAAGGCTGGGCAGATGGGATTCCTTCGACAGGCGAGATGGTGGGATTTCTATGGAGATACACTTGTTCGGTGTTCCCAAGCTGGAGCGTCATTCCCAGAGTCCTCTGTGAGGTGCTACAACTGGGCCCACCCAGTGTGACCATCCACTGGCGGCATCAGAACGGAGACTACCGCCTTTTCAGTTGCCGGCTCCCCAATGCAGTGTGAACATGGAGGACTGAGTGTTTCCTCGGATGGAAAGCCAGTCAGGAGAAAGAAAAGGTTATTTTCATAAGCAAAAAAGTTAATGAGTAATGGTTTCTGGAATTTCTCCTCAGAGAATATAGCCTCGTCAGCTCTAGGCTTCTGCCTCCTGAATAATTGTTCTCAGTAATAATACAGAGCATGTTCATAATAATACGTCCTTCTGTGTGTTCAAGAAAGTAGCAATTTATTCCAGGACCAAAGGAAAAAAAAAAGGTTGCCTTTATTCATCTTGATGCCTGCCCACCCCAGATATCAAGCAGTGAGATGGCTAATTAATAAGCTCAGGCATTTTGGAGGTCTTTAATGAGCACCTATAGTATACCCATAAGTGGGGGGAGGTGCAATGAGGGAGACATAAAAAAAGAATATTTATAGGAAGATAAGCCCTAAATACATGCTGAACTTGCTTTTCTTAAGTGCATTTTTGAGAAAGATACGGTGGATTGACAGCATCCATTTTAACCTGTTAGCAAAATTTCTCAGACTCCCTTGCAGCTAGTTTTCCAGGTATGATGAGATTCAACCAATGAGACATTCTTGTGTGAAACTTGACTTTACATCTCAGGAAAAGAGGGAGAGGGGGGATGAATTTTGCTGATATGGATCATGATTGAGGCTGCATGGTTCTCAAGCTGTCAGCAGTGGCTTCCAATTATATAACGGCTCCCTGATCAGCACAGCTCAGTTATGTGGTGTGGTCTTGGGGGACGCTCCTGAAAGCTCAGCATTGAGTGTGTCTCTTCAGCCCTCCAAATAATCCTATTAGCCTCCTAATACCCCACAAGGAATTCCTTTTTGTTTAAATCAGCTGAAGTGAATTCTCTTCTATGTCACTGACCCCTGACAATATAGCTCTGCTCACTCACGCTTCCACTCCCACTGCCTCTGGTTTCTACCCCCCAGGCTTCCACCCTATCCCATCCCATTTGATCTCATCTTTCTTAGATAGGTAACTCATTCTTCACACTCAGTTCAGATGAAATCTCCATGAAGGTTTCCTTGATATGTATGCCGCCTCCCCATTCTTTGTGCCTCATAGCGCTCAATGCATCCCTTCATAGCACTCCTCACACTGGATCGGCCTCACATTGGCCACCATCTTATTCTTTGCCTTTCTCCCCCACTAGACTGTGAGCTGCTTGAAGGTAAGGAGTGTGTTTTTTCTTGGTGCAGTTCTTTGCACATAGTAGGTGCGCAATATAACTTTCCTATTGGATGAGAAAACAACCCATGGTAAACAGTCAAATGAGAAACAGTGTGGTTCAGACCTGAACTCGGTAAAGGCAGAGCAAATGGCAACATCATCACGGAGAAGAAATGAATGATCCCAAGCCAGGAAAGCCGCTTTTCTGGGTCTGGTTTCCTCATTATGAGGTGTGGGGTGGGGTTTCATCAGTGTTTCCTGCTGTGCATTCCTCTGAACATGACTTCCTTAAGGTGTTACTTGAGAGACCTGGGTGCTGTGTGCAAATGAGTTTGGGAAATGTTGGTTCAGCAAAGTTAAAAAGATCTTTCTGCTGCGGAACTTTCCTTTCATGTGCTAATGTGCGTTGTGACTCTTCTCTGGAGAGTTCTAGTTCTGCCTACAATCAGCTGGGGTTGGCTGGGCGCACTCATGTGTCTGCCAGGGCCGGCTTGAAGTGCATCTAAGCTGGGATGATGACCACAGTTCTGTTCTGTCCCACCTGTGTCTCATCCTCCAGCAGGCTCCCTGGGCCTGTTTCCATGACAATGGCAGAAGCTCAAGAGAGTGAGCCCCAAAGTCCAGCCACTGCAAGCCTCTGCTTCCCTCAGGTCATCTAGCATCTTATTGGCCAACTGGTCAAGGGCTGGATGAGTCACCCCTCCTGGGAGAGGGCCCATGGGAAAGGGTGTGGACTCCTGGAGGGTCACCAGGATTTGGGGTCTCCAAGGCACTCTACACAGTGTTTCCCAGAGCCACTGACTAAGGAACCCCTCTATACATTCGACTGGCTCTCATAGCACACACTTTGGGGAACACTAGATAAGCAGCCCTTAAAGTCTGGACAGTCTGCTGCTCTGATTCTGTACCCCGAGTGGCTTTGGGAAGGGGTTGGTAGCAAGTCTGGGTCAAGCAGATGGGGTGGGATTTGCCCAGAGGTGGCGAAGGTGGGACTGGAGGCAGGTCCTTCCATCCACACTCCATCAGGAAGTCCACCTCAAAGAAGTCCCCTGCCAGCTGTTCCCAGGATGCAGCTCTTCTTCACCCCCACCTCTCCTCACCCCCGTCTCTTGTCCAACTGTCCTCACTCCCGGAAGCACAACTTCCCCGAGAGGCGCAGTTCTAGGAACAGTACGGCCGGAAGTGCCCTTTTCCTGTGCTCTTACTCCAGGAAGGCAGCTTCCCGAGCTGGAGTGGGGCGGCCCTCCCTGGCCGGGCTCGGCGCCTGGGCCTGCCCCCGGGCTCCAGGCTGCGGGCCAAGTTCCTGCCATTGAAGAGAGGAGACAGGGCTTTGAGGGTTGAGGTTACTCTCGTCCCAGGTCGGGGCGATGTCTGCCTGCCCCCTCTGCCCTCCAGCTGAGCTGAGCACCATTTCGGCCCTGACTTCACCCGATGGCCAGGTGCAAGTAGCAGTGACAACCGGAACCCTGGCAAGGTGGGGTGCCCTGAGCGCTCCCTGGCACCTCTGCATTTCTTTTAAATATATTTTTATTGATTTCAGAGAGGAAGGGAGAGGGAGAGAGAGAAACATCAATGATGAGAGAGAATCATGGACTGGCTGCCTCCTGCACGCCCCACACTGGGGATCGAGCCCACAACCCGGGCCTGTGCCCTGACTGGGAATCAAAACGGGCCCTCTCAGTCTGCAGGCTGACGCTCTATCCACTGAGCCACACCAGCCAGGGCATCCTCTGTATCTTTCAGGCTGAATCCATCCAGCAGCCCTGCCTGCCTCCTGCTAGGTGCTCAGTGGTGGAAATGCTCCCTGTTTATGCCTCCCCCGTCTGGCTTCCACAGATCTCAGGGAGGTGGAGTTTCAGACCTGACACCCTGGGACTGTTCCAGTTTATCAAAGCCCACCCAACCCCTTGTAAACGCCCCCGGGGTTTGGGGTGGTGCCTGGCTGCCCATCCTAGTAGGACACATAAATTGGGTCTCCTTAAGGAAACCTGCAGGGATATGGGGGATGAAGGCGATCAGGTTACAAAAGCACCGGCCTCTACCGCCTCACGGCAGGCCTGGGGCTCACAAAAGTCCCCGGGGTGGGGTGGGGGTAGGGCTGAGGCCTGACCAGGTGCCCACCCCAGGACACCCTGTGCTTGAAGCAGCTCCAAAGGGCGGGGGCCCAGGTTAACCCCCCCCCCCTTTCCCTCTCTGGGTGGAGAGCACCTGGAAATGTGTTGCTGCGATTTTATCAGAAATAAATGCAGCGAAATTTATGCATAAAACATACTGAAAGGAAACACAGCGCTGTAGCACCAGGGGAAAATCCTTAGCTTGCAATTATAGGTAATTTACATTTCTTTTTTATCCTTTTTTTTGGTAATTTCCAAATTTCCCACAGTGGCTACAAGGTATTGTTAAATCAGGGGAAAAAAAGTGACAGAGAAAAGAATAGGGGAGTGGTACATTCACGTTTTCTGAGATAATTGTTCTGTAATGCTTCGCTGTATATTCAATAGACTCACAGTTTAGTAAAACAAAAAGTATAAAAGATGGAAAGACATAAAATTATTATCAGTGCTTATGTCTAGAAATATGGCTTCTTTTCTTTTCTTTTTTTTCTTTTTACATTTCCTAAAGGATTGTATTAATTTTTCCCCCCACTGATTTTTAGACAGTGGAAGGGAGAGAGAGAGCGAGAGCAAGAGTGAGAGCGAGAGCGAGAGCGAGAGAGAGAGAGAGAGAGAGAGAGAGACATGGATGTGAGAGACACATCAATCAATTGCCTCCCCATGAGCCCTGGTGGAGGGGCGGGATTGAACTCAGTCTGCAGGCCTGTCGCTCTATCCACTGAACAAAACCGGCCAGGGCACCCTCCAAACCCAGGCACATGCCCCCCTGGACCAGTAATCCAACCCTTGACCTTTCGGTGTGCCTGCCGAGGCTCTTAACACTGAGAAACACTGCCAGGGCAGGAATGTATAATTTTTTTAAGCATAAGGAAAAAGTAATGGAAAGTGGATGTATTTTTAGTTCTACCTTTCAGTCCTCAATAAACACGTATATGAGGCATCTACCAGGAAAGAGACAGTGCCTGGCTCTGGGGCTACACAGCCTAAGGGAGCCACAGCCGCCAGGTGACCTGTGGGTGTGTAAACTTGCCATCTGCCAGATGGCCATGACATTGGGGCATCTGGGAGGGTATAAGGTGTGAACTAGAGGAGCAGTATGCAAAGTGCTTTCCAGGCTGGGGGTGATGCCAAGGCCCTGAGGCAGGATGGACTGAGGCCCGGAGAACTACCCAGAGGGGGTGCATCCCACCCTGAGGGAGTCTTAGGGCCCTTTCAGTTTATGGCTTTATCATTCAGATGCCACCAATTTTTTTTTAAGGAAACAGGTAGGGTGATAAATGGGACATTTATTTTTAAAAAATATTTTTTTTGATTTCAGAGAGGAAGGGAGAGGAGAGAGAGATAGAAACCTCAATGATGAGAGAGAGTCATGGATCGGCTGCCTCCTATACACCCCCCACTGCAGATAGAGCCCACAACTGGGGCATGTGCCCTGACCGGGAACCGAACCATGACCTCCTGGTTCATAGGTCAACGCTCAACCACTGAGCCACGCCAGCTGGGCAACCAATTGTAAATTTAAAAGTAACTGCAGGAGAACCGTTGGGAAAAAGGGAGACAGAAAACACAGAGACCTGTTAGGAGCCCAGGAGGCCTGGGCCATGGTGGGGCGGGGGCACTGAGGGAAGTGCTGGAGACTGGAGACCGGTTGCATTTTAACCTGCAAAGGGGCTCTGGGTGGCTGGTGGGTGTGTGCCTGCGTGGCTGCCTGGTTCTCTCTCGCTGACTCAATGGCCAGGCCCAGCGCCGCCTCGGCCGGTCTGAGCAGAAGGGGGAGAAGCACAGACGGATCACTAAAGAGCTGAGGTGTCAGTCCTTCCCCGGGGCGGGGCCTCACGCTGCACAGTTCGAAGTGTCGACTTGCTCCAGCCACTGAAAGTCTGGAAAAGTGGGAGGCATGGTGTGTGCGTGTGTGTGTGTGCGTCGGCGGGGGGGAGGCGGTGGTGGTGGAGGGGATCGGGGGGCGGTGACTACAGAACATTTTAACGAAGGGATGTTCATTAATCAAGCGGCTACACAAAGCAGTGTGCTGCGCCTCCTCATTTGCTTTCTGACCTTTTTGGACATAGGAAGTGCCATCTCACCGCTCCCCGGGGAAGGCGGGCGTAGGGCATCTCCCATGTGACCCCTCCTGCCGCCTCCTCCCCGCACACTGGGCTTTCTCAGCGTCGATCGCGCCCTGAGCCTCCCCTCTCGGTCGCGGGCCTGGCCTCGGTGGCATGTGCCTCCTGTGACTCAGCGTCGGGGCTGTGTGCGTGGAGCAGGGGTCCTCTGATTCATCTCTGGGCCAGGCAGTCTGCGTGCACGGAGGCTGAGTAAACACTCCGGCTGTTTCCCACATGTCTACAGTGCCGCTGGGAGGAGGCGAATACGGTACCTCCGAGCTCACAGAGTCCCCAGTTGCGTGATGTCAGGCTGTGCGGTGCTGAGCAGATCTAAACATGCCGCGGGGACGGGACCTCTCCGGACCTCGGAAGACGTGGGCCTCGTGTACCCGGCTGGGAAGCAGCGCTCTGAGGGGACCTCATGTTTCTGCCAGCGGCTCTGATGTGGGCGGTGTGTTCAGAGATGCCAGCTTGGAGGAGGGGAGAGGATGGAATCGGATTCAAGGATGCTCACCCGTGTCTCTCCCACTTTCTTTTCTTCTTCTTCTTCTTTTTTTTTTTTTTAACATTTTTATTGATTTCAGAGAGAGAGAGGAAGGGAGAGGTAGAGGGAGATAGAAACATCCACGATGAGAGACAATCATGGATCAGCTGCCTCCTGCCCGCCCCTACTGGGGATCAAGCTTGCAACCCGGGCATGTGCCCTTGACCGGAATCAAACCGTGACCTCCTGGCTCATAGGTCGGCGCTCAACCACTGAGCCACGCCGGCGGGCAGTGTCTCCCACTTTCCCGCCTAGCTGGCGGTGGGAAACTCTGGTGTAGGATTTAGAGCAATTGCAGGGACTCATGTAGGCGGGGATACACATGGGATCCCAGGCTTTGTCTGCAATATTTTCTGCCACAAGATGAACTTGGGCAAACATGCATCAGATCCCTGTTGCCTTCTTCCTTGTTTTCCTTCGCTATAGAGCAGTTGTTCTCAACCTTCTGGCCCTTTAAATACAGTTCCTCATGTTGTGACCCAACCATAAAATTATTTTTGTTGCTACTGCATCACTGTCATGTTGTTGCTGTTATGAATCATCATGTAAATATCTGATATGCAGGATGGTCTTAGGCGACCCCTGTGAAAGGGTCGTTCAACCGCCAATGGGTCGCGACCCACAGGTTGAGAACCATTGCTATAGAGGCTGGAGAGCCAAAATGAGTGGTTTCCCAGGCTCCCTTGCAGCTGGTGGTGCCATGTGACCTAGTTCTGGCCGATTGGATGTAAGAAGCAGCTTTTAATATATATATTTCAGAGAGGAAGGGAGGGACAGAAAGCGATAGAAGCGTCCATGATGAGAGAGAATCACTGATTGGCTGCCTCCTGCACGCCCCTCACTGGGGATCTAGGCTGCAACCCCAGGCCTGTGCCCTGTAAGAAGAAGCTTTTGCTTAAGGGCCACCTCGGCTGGCACGCCCTTTTAGTGCTTCGTCCTTCCCGCCCCTGCATGCTCCCAGCTGCAATGCAGACTTATGCCTGGCGGTCCAGCAGCTCCGTCCTGTGATTATCAGGACAAAAGCCACATGCGGAGAATGCTGCCTGGAGAAGAAGACAGAGGAAACCTGGTCTTCGGAGATACCCTTGGGCTGCCATACTCATCCTAAAGAGCCGTCTTCTTCGTTTCATTTTGTATTAAACACACAATTCCTCACTTGGTTAAGCCATGCTTGTTGGGTTTTCCATAACCTACTGAATGTGAATTTAAAGGACACATGATTTGATCCTCAGGACAACTCGATGGGATAGAATGGACCTCTATTCTACAGAAAAGGAGATGGAGGCTCAGAGTTTTCAAATAATCAAGGTCAGGTAACTAGTTAATGGCAGAGTTAGAGTTGGAATGCACGACTGTCCCCACCACACCAGCCCGGTGGGGGAAACCCCGTAGGGTACGGAGTGGGACACAGATGTTTGCTATGAGGCTAATGAGTAGCTGTAAGAATTTTCCCTGCTATTGTGATTGCTGTTTTTGCCATGACCACAAACATGCTCTCTGTTTTGGGTTGAGTAGTGCCCCCTCCCACTTCATATGTTAAAGCCCTAACCTCCAGTATCTTCGAATGTGACCTTATTTGGAAATGAGGTCTTGATAAAGATAATTAAGTTCGGGGGGGGGGGGTCATTAGGGTGGGCCCCAATCCAATCCAGCTGGTATCCTTATAAGAAGGGGACATTGGACACAGACACTCATAGAAGGGAGATGATGTAAAGAGACACAGGGAGAAGAAGGCCAGCTACAAGCCAAGGAGAGAGGCCTGGACACCTTGACCTTGGGCTTCCTTCCAGCCTCCAGACTGTGAGACAATAAATTTCTGTTGTTTAAGCCACTCCGTCTGCAGCGCCTTGTTACAGCAGCCCAAGGAAAGTAATCTGTCGTCCTAGGTGAATTTCTCTTGTTCTTATTGATCCTCCCTCTTGCCTTGTATGTCAGCAATTGTAATCATGCTGTGTAACAAGCAACCCCCAGAATCTACGGCATAGAACCATGGGCGTTGATTCACAGTCATGCATTGGCTGGTCAGCGGGTTTGGCTCTAGGCCGCGGCTGGATTCAGGTCGGCTCCGTGTGTCTCACATCCTCACTGACCATCACGGGCCAAGCTCAGCCACAGCAGCACATTTGAAGCCTTTGCTTGCATTAGAATCTGCTACCACCTCATTGACCAAACTTGGTCTCATGGGCCAGCACACATCACTGCAGGGAGGGGTGGGGGGGCAGCAGTATACTCTGACTCACAGAGGGAGAGGGAAGGGGGTGAATAGCTACTGAACTAAACTAGTAGCTCAGCTGATCTCCCTTAGAGGCACCCTGGCCTTGGAATGAACCCAGGACTCCCCTGTGTCCCCAAGGCTAACCGTTGTCCTGGCTTTGAGCTTTGTGTCAATGAAATCTACGTGTGTTCCTTTGTCCCTGGCTTCTTTTGCCCAACACCAGGCTCCTGAAAGTTTCCATGTTGTTGTGCAGAGTTCGCTCATTTTCGTTGCTGGCTGCTCCGCTGGTGGCGCTTCCAAGTCAGTCAGTCAGTCAGTCAGTCAGTCAGTCAGTCGTGCACTCTTTTGGGAGTCCCGTGAAGGCTTCCTAGAGGAGGTGACAAAGCTGAGCTTTGAAGGACCGAGCGTATAGCCAGTGAGAAGGGAGTTGTGTATTCCACACTGGAGAGTTCAGAGGGTGTGAAGGGACATTGGAGCCAGCCAGGGTGCTCCTGTTGGAGCTGGAGTGTGTGTGTGTGTGTGTGCACGAATGTGTGAGTGTGTGTGCATGCGAGTGTGTGTGCAAGTGTGTGCGAGTGTGCGTGTGAATGTGTGTATGAGTGTGAGTGTGTGTGTATGAGTGTGTGGGTATGAATGTGAGTGTGTGTGTATGTGTATGTGTATGCGAGTGTGTGTGTGTGAGTGTGGGTATGAGTGTGAGTGTGTGTATGTGTGTGCGAGTGTGTGAGTGTATGTGTATGAGTGTGAGTGTGTGTATATGTGTGTGCGAGTGTGAGAGTGCGAGTATGTGAGTGTGTGTGTGTGGGTATGAGTGAGTATGTGTGTGCGTGCACGAGTGTGTGTGTATGAGTGTGAGTGAGTGTGTGCGAGTGTGAGTGTGTGTATGAGTGTGAATGAGTGTGAATGAGTGTGTGTGTATGTGTGCGAGTGTGTGTATGAGCATGAGTGTGTGCGCACGCGAGTGTGTGTGTATGAGTGTGTGCAAGTGTGAGTGTGAATGAGTGTGAATGAGTGTGTATGTGTGTGAGAGTGTGTGTATGAGTGTGAGTGTGTGTATGAGTGTGAACGAGTGTGTGTGTGTGTGTGTGTGCGCGCGCGCGCACTGGGAGAGCTGCAGGTGGACGGTGGTGTGCGGGGCGGACCGGCAGGGCTGGAGCACACAGACAAGTCTGAGCTCGCTCCTGAGAGCCCAGAAGGCCCCGGAAGCATTTTAAGCTGATATTAAATGACAAGATCAGATGAGCTTTTCTCGAAAGGTCGCTTCTTACAGATGGAGTGTTTCTCCCACTGGCGCAGGGATCCAGGGGGGCACCTGGAGCCGGGCCTTCTGCGGCCCTGGGCCCTGCTCCCCTCTCGGGCCCTCATTAAGTTGCAGCCCCGCCTCTGTTCCTGCAGGAAGGTCGCGGGCCGGGTCTGGAAGCTCACGTGCCCGGCCTCCTGGGCACTGGCCAGGCTGAAGTTCGCCTCTCAGTTTCACAGAAGCAGAGAGGAGAGGCTAGGGACAGAGGTCTCACCTTGACAATGGTCCTCTGCATGATTAACAAACCCCGGGATGCACCGGGAGATCTTTGGTCTCTGGGACTCATTTCCAAGCACCCCGGGGCTGGTGGGACCGCAGGGCCGGTGGGAGCAGGCAGGGTTGTTGAAGCTGGTGATGGGCCCCAGCATGGGCCCAGCAGTTCCTAATAGGATGCTACGAATTTTGCATATGTTGGAAATTCTCCACAGTAGAAGGTTTAACAAGACATCATACCACCTCAATAAAAGCAGAGCCTCCCTTTCTCTGTCTTTCCTTTCAAAAAACCCATCGCGTTGGGCACATTCTGTCCCAATAACTTTAAAAGCAATATCTTTTGACCATAATGTGAGGATAACAGCAAGATTATTAGCAACTCACACAGGACGTAAAAGCAGTAATCTTGTTTTTCAACTTATTGTAGTGACTTAATGGTCCCATATTTTACCCTGAAGTGTGGAGAATGAATATTGAAAGTGTGTACCTCCGCACAAAGCTATTATTTTTAACATTCGACTTTATGGACTTTATGAAAGTGCAGAAGTGTTGGCGTTCCTAAGGCAAGCAGGGAGGCTGGACTTGATTGTTTCGGAGGATTTAGAAAAACACCACAGTCGCCTTTCATACCCAGCTGAGGGCAGCGGGGCTCCCTGAGGACAGAGAGTGGCAGAGCTCCAGGGCCACCATGGCCAGGCCTCCACGCCTGGTGTTGGATGCGCCTCCTTGAATGTCCACCAGTTCCAACAGGCTGCCCACTGGTGCTGCTGCAGCTGTGGGGATGCTGAAGGTGGGGGGGGGGGCGGCGGGGAGATGTCGCGGACTCTGAGGAGCCTCTGAGAGCAGTGGCCCCGCAGACACGGGTACCCAGGCACAGACAGAGGTTAGGCGGAAGCTCTACAATAAAAAGCAGCCAGCCCTGGCCAGTGTAGCTCAGTGGATAGTGTGTGGCCCGCAGACTGAAGGGTCCTGGGTTCACCTGTGGTCAAGGACATGTACCTCGGTTGCAGGCTCCATCCTGGCCTTGGTGGGGGTGTGTGTGGCAGGCAACCAATGGGTGTGTCTCTCTCACATCGATGTTTCTCTCTCTCTGTCTCTCCCTCTCCCTTCCACTCTCTCTAAAAACCAATGGGAAAATATCCTCAGGTAAGGATGAAACAACAAAAACCCAAACCAAGAATAAAACAAAACAGAAAGTCTGTGGGCTCCATCGCTGGGCGGAGGTTTCTAGAAGCCACCGCCAGGGCCTTCCCAGAGGGAGGCCATCTCAGGAGTGAGGAGTGACAGGCCTTTTTATCGAGACTCACAGACACTGGTGGGTGGGTGAGGGGGGAGGGGATGGCTCTGCTGGCAGGGCCAGGCTGTGGGCGGGGCATCAAGGTCGCCCTGGTCCACAGCTGGCTCTCCCACAGGCCAGGGGGGCATGGGGGAGAACCCAGAGGTCCTAGGGCGGATGTGAGGGCAGGCCCAGTGCAGGGGGCCTGGGAGCCGAGGAGCCGAGAGGCTGGCAGCTCCTGGGGCCCATAAAGACTTTGGACTCCTTGGCCCTGTTTCCTCCGCGCCTGGGCCACAGTGGTTCCCACGGGAAGGCGCTCACTGCTCCAGTCTTCAGATTGCTCACCTCCCTTCCTCAGGCTCTGACTGACAGGGCCTCCTTATCTCCTTGGCCTCACATCTGCAACCCGGTCCCTTCTGGGGGAGACCCTCCGAGCACCTCCTGCCATTGCAGCACCCCTCCCCACTCCTGCTGCCCGTGCTCCCCCTCTGCAGCCATTCCCACCCTCCGCGGTGCAGCACAGCCCATGGGTTCTGTTTAGTGTCTGTCTGCCCTCGTTCCACGACAAGGTCTAAGCAGGCAGGGACTTTTCACCCGCTCAACTCACTGCTCCCTCCCCAGAGCTCAGAAGCGTGCCGGCACATGGAGGCACATGGTGGATACTTGTTGAGTGAGTGAGTGAATGAATGAATGAATGAATGAACACACTCACTCTGGCACCTTTGGGCCCTTGCTCTTCAATAGCGCCCCTTCCCATAGGTTCAAATCTACCTTGTTTCTGAGCGGGTCTTCCCCTGCCTTCCCTCTCCTGTCTCTGCCGGACTCCTCTGTGTTCTTTGTCCCCATATTGTGACCTCCAGCGCGCTCTTGACCTGCTTCCTACAGTCCCCGACAGCCGTGTGCCCCGTCACATCCTCACTTCATCTCCTTGGCTGCTGCTGTCCAAGCTCCGGTGTGTCCCCTCCCCAGGTCCTGTGTGCCCCCTGCTATGGCTCAGCCCTCCTACAGGCCAGAGAGTGTCCTCTGCCTCCTGCTCTGGTCTCGGGGTGCTCTCTCCCTTCGGAGGTCCTCCATCAATCTCCTCAATCCAAAATCAATGAGGAAAAGCCCAACAGCCAAGTGCATGGATTAGTTAAAGGAAAAAAAAAGCAATAAAAAGGAGAAGAGGAATGAAGAAAAGTCCAGCTTCTCCTTTCCAGGTCAGCTTCTCGCTCTTCCTGTCTCTGTTGGTGGCCCAGCCCCCCCCCCCCCCCCCCCCCCCCCCCCGCCGCCGTGCTCTGGTGAAGGCCGCTTCTGGGGGCTCTTTGACTGTCTTTCCTTGTTGATTCGCACGCCCCTGCCTTGCTTTGGGCCCGTCTTGCCCTCCTCCTCCTCCTCCTCCTCCTCCTCCTCCTCCTCCTCCTCCTCCTCCGAGGTGAGTGCACATGCGGTTACACAGGGCTTCCCTGCGGCCAAACTGGATCCAATTACCCGCATTCGTGAGGGTCTGGCCCAGGCAACAGAAACCACTGGAGGTGTTTACACGTCGGGAATCTCATCCAGGAAACTGGCTCACAGAACCCTGCCCGCTGTGGTCAGCCAACAGGAGCTGGGCCCACAGAGAAGATGGAGCAGAAGCAACTGATCCTGGAGATGCTGCCCCAGGCAAAGAGAGGGGGAAGAGATACCCTGGTCTCGCCCTGTGCCTGCCCTCCCAGCTCCCACCTGCACCTCGGTTGGCTGAACTTAGAGGCCAGTTGCAGAGCAGCCTGGGAGATGTAGTTCCCCGCTATACTGAGCAGAGCAGGCGAAGGGCAGGGGATGGATCTGAGAGGAGACAAATACTAGACACAGTCCCTGGCCAGGAAGCCTTGTGCAGTTATCCTCTCCCCACCGAGTAAACTCCAAGCTCCTCAGTCTTTGCTCTGGGTCCTCGCTGTCCTCTGCGCTGGCCTTAGCTGCCGTTGCCCTTGAATGTGGGTGATGTGGGGACCCCTGCTGCCAGGGTCTGCCACCTCTGTCCCCTTCTCTACTCAGTGCCTTCTGCCCAGAAGTCTTTCCCTTCCGGCAGTGCCCAGGTCAGCTACCTCCTCCTCCACGAAGCCTTCTCGCCCTTCCCTTCCAGCCTCAAACACACAAATAAACGTTCTGTTTTCCTTCCCCAGCACTTCCTGCGTTTGTGCCTGGCCTCGTTTCTTCCTGTATCATAGCTATTAATGGGTTTGTCTCAGCGCCCCCATTACCCTGCAGGCGTCCTTAAAGTCTCGTTCAAAATGAAGCCTCCCAAGACCCCACCCCCGACCCCGTGCACAGCACCCTGCGCCCAGGAAGGGCACACTGCCTTTTAGTTTAATGAATGAACGAATACATAGCAGGCGACACCAGCAGGTAGCAGTGCCTCGCCAACGCAGGTGGATTAATTTGGACTTTTCAGCAACGCACGCCTTGGGGGAGGGGCTGTGACAAGTCCAGGGAGAAGCGAGCTGGGGAGCCGTTCAGGGCGGCCTTGTTATTACTTCAGCTATTGTTCCAGGCTTTTTCTCTTAGAGAGAAAAGAATCCGCCCATGTTTTCATGTTGTTCTCATTGAAATACACCCACAGGCTTTGAAACGAACCCGCTGGTGAAGTGCGAGGAGGGGGAGGGCGGCGGGTTTGTTTCTTCGCCGGGATTCTGTGCGGGCCTCTCCCGGGCTCCCTGGGGCTCCGAGGCCCAGGGCAGGCTGCCCAGCGGGAGCACGTGGTGGGGGCACCGCCTTGGGTGAACCCAGGGGTGTGTGTGTGTGTGTGTGTGTGTGTGTGTGTAGGGGGAGGCCTGGGCACCGAAGCATGGAAAATGTCTGTAAATTCATGTTTGTAGGAAGCATTGTTCAAGGGCTTACCTTTTCCGGGCCGTCAGGGGGTTGTAGGCAGAGAGAAGAGATGCCCTTCGAAGCTGGGCACAGGGAAAGGTGACTTGGGCCTGGGGACCCCTATTAGCTTGTTTATTCATGAATTCATTTGTTCATTCATACCTTTAATGAGTGGGAATGGAGGATCCACCAGAATGATCAGATTTTGGAGCTGGAACCAGTTTAAACCCCGTATTTGGAAAATGAAGGTTCGGAGAGGTTAAGTGACTTCCTCAAAGGTGCACAGCTGGTTCCCAGCGGTCTAAGATTTGAACTGTGGCTCCTGCTTTCCAGTCCTGTGCTGCTAGGGTTTGTGGGGGCTTCCCTGCCTTCAGAGGTGTTCCAGGCCTGGCACACTTTGCATCAGGTTGGGGGGTCTAGAAATGACCCTCTCTGAGCAGAACTGGTCCGACCCCTTGCACTTGAACCTGCCTCATCACCCCACCCCGTGCGCAGCAGGGATCTCTGACCAGCAACTCACAGACTGTGTCCCACACTCTGTGTTTATAGAGCTGCGTCAGCCTGGGGTGTGGACAGGAGTGACCTGCGCTGTCTAAACAAACCCGGAGCTCCTGGCAGCCTGCCTGCCTGCCGGGTGCGTGTTCTGTCCTCCGCGGAGGAGCCCAGGGGGACTCCTGGCTTCGCTCCCTCTCCTTCTGAGAGCTCAGTGGCTGAATGCAGGTCTTTCACCTTTGGTTCCCCAGAGTGAGGCTCCCCAAAGCTGTTTCTTCCTCTCCTCCTCCTCCTCCTTTTTAAAAAATATATTTGTATTGATTTAAGGGGAAGGGAGAGGGAGAGAGAGATAGAACCATCCATGGTGAGAAAGAATCATGAATCGGCTGCCTCCTGCATGCCCCACACTGGGGATCAAGCCCGCAGCCCAGGCATGTGCCCTTGACCGGGAATCGAACCCGGGACCCTTCAGTCTGCAGGCCGACGCCTATCCACTGAGCCATAGTGGCCAGGGCGGCAAGAGAAGCCGAGCGGATTTGACCTGCGAGGATCCACAGGGACAGGCCCACTTTAGTCAACCGAAGGCCTGGTTGCTTCCCCTACGGGATGCGTGTTTGAGAATTCGGCTGCAGTCCGCCCTTTCAAACAGCTTTCCGAATGGCATGGCGCAGGAAGGACGCTATTTTTAGGTCACACGCCCCGCAGAAGTTGACATTGCAGGCTCGCCTCTGGGTGACAGCGTCCCAGAGGGAACTGACTGCCCCCTTCCCCCAGGACCAGTAAGCAGGAGCGGCTCTCGCTTCTTGGCGCGCATGCTTCCCGCCTGCATCTGCACCTCCCATGCTCGCGGCGTGGTGCTCAGCGCACTCCTGGCAGATGTCACCTGAAGGCCGCCCTTCGGAGACTGTCCCTACAAATAAAAGCGGGTCGTCAGGCTAGAAGCGTCTTTGTTCCCTTAACTACGGCGGTTTCTCCCTCCGCACAGCGCGCTCTATATAAAGCCATAACCATTCAGAGTCGCATGTAGACTATATAAAGGCGCTGCCTAGAGATGAAAGATGTTTTTAACCCCTTCCTCTCGGGCGTCAATGGCAGCAGCCACAGCCCAGTTCCCAGCGTGCCAAGTTGTGCTGGGGGACTGAGGAGAGAAGAGGGGGAGGTGTGAGTGAAACAGCAAGGTGGGAGCAGCCCCCCCCAATCCTCTCCTCCCCTCCCTGCCTCAGATGAGAGCTGCTGGGACTCTCCCCAGGCTGGGGTGACAGGACAGAAGGCAGCTCCGAGGGCGGGCACTGGGCAGGACTTGGGGCTTTCACCTATTGATTTCAGGCTCCTGTCCCGGCGCCCCACTTCCTGGAGGGGTGCCCAGGCGCTGGACCGCAGGGCCAGGGTGGCAGTGCTTCCAGAGAACCAATGGTATTGGATTCTGAGTGACCATCAATGTGGCTTTTATAGTAAAACAAGCGCAGGGCAGTGTGAGAAGTCTCAATGTCACAGCTGAACGCAGCCAAAGACATGCCCAGCCCGTGTGCTCAGTGATTAGGGCATCAGCCCGGGGAACCAAGGGGTTGTGGGTTTGATTCCCTGTCAAGGGCGCATACCTGGCATGTGGGAGGCAACCGATTAATGTGTTCCTCTCACATCGATGTTTCTCTCCCTCTCTCTCTCTCCCCCCTTTCCCTCCCTCCCTTCCACTCTCTCTAAAAATCAGTGGGAAAAATATTCTCGGGTGAGGATTAACAAACAAACAGAAAAAGGTACCCACGAAGTCTTGAAACCTTTTCAATGGCATTTTTGAAGGACAAGGAGAGGTGTCTATATAAACCGATCTTTTGCTACATGACAAATTATCTCAAAATTTGGTGGCTTCCAACAACCTGTTTATTATCTCAGAGTTCCTGTGTTGGCTGGGGCTGCCGTCAGCCTAAGGTTCAACCCAGGCTGGAGGGGCCGCACGGCTGTGGGCAGAAGGCCTCAGCCCTCACACATGGGGCTCCTTGGAAGCTGGCTGGCCCCCTCCTGAGGGGAAGAGCGTCAAAGAGCTTGTGGGTGTATCTTTCACAGCATCACAGTGTGCCATGCGGGGCGGAGGCTCCACCAGCTGTTTCCTGCCCACCTCCTTCTCACCTGGCCAGCTGGTGACCCCTGACCCTGACCCCTCTCCTCTCTCACTGTGCATGGTCACGTGACCCATGAGAGCGGATTCCAGAAGCAGCGTGGCTTAGCTCAGGATGGCCACAAAGGTCACGCAGAACTGGGCAGAGCAGGGCGCTGCGGGCTGTGGGCGGTGGCCTGGGGTGAGGAGCCTTAGGCCCTGGTACAGCTGCACCTCAGATGGCTAACAGCCCAGGGCACATATATTTTTTAAAATATATTTTTATTGGTTTCAGAGAGGGAGGGAGAGGGAGAGAGGAACATCCATGATGAGAGAGAATCATGGATCGGCTGTCTCCTGCACACCTCCCACTGAGGATGGAGCCCGCAATGCGGGCCTGTGACCTGACTGGAATCAAACCGTGACCTCCTGGCTCATAGGTCAATGCTCAACCCCTGAGCCACGTGGCCGGGCGTGACTGTTTTTGTGCACATCTGGGTGTCCTCCGTGCTTTCAGCACCCATGGCTGTCTCACAGGACAAAGGCTGCTAAACTGTGTGGTGGTGACACTCTGGCCCCATCAGGGGCTGGGCTCAGACTGAATGGCTTCTATGGCCAGCAGCCCCCACGGGGATGTCAGCTCAGAGTTGGGGCGCGTGAGTCCCAGTGGTTCCCATGAGCAGGCAGGCCTGGTCCTATAAGGAAGAAGCTGATGTCAGTCTCATGTTACAGAGGAGGAAACCGAGGCTCAGAGAGGTTGAGCAACTTGCCCAAAATCACACAGCTAGTAAGTAGCAGAGCCAGGCCTTGAAGCCCAGCCGCGTCCCTTGCCCTGAACCGTTTCTACACTGTCTTAGGGCAGAGCTTCTTCAACTTTGTCACCAAAGGGCTCTAACTGCCTCCTGCGGGTCTCAAGTTAAAGCTCAAAGCGGCACCTCGGCGAGCTGGGCCCATGAGTTGTATACATGACGCCTATATGATTTTATTAAGCCACATCACTCCAATAAATTCAATAAAAAATAAATTTAAAAAAGAGTACGTGTGGTTTTGGAGTAGGCAGTGATGCTGTGGGCATGCATGCTGAGTGCTTCCCATGGGTAAGCCATGGGTCATCTCACCTGTCCCATCACATAGATGAGAACAGTGAGGCTCAGAGTGGCTAAGACCTTTGCTCAAGATTGCACAAGAAGCTTGGTTGTTGGGGCACCATCTGTGTTTTCATCAACAATAGGCTGCTTCTGCTTGGAAATAAAGCAGCTAGGTCAAGGTCCCGGCCTTGCTTCTGACTAATTACATCACCTTTGGCAAGGCAACCCTCTGTCACGGTGGCCCCCTCTCCTGTGGCAACAGGGATGGAGCGTGTGTCCCTGGCCTGAACAATCAGAGTGTCCTAGCCCCCTGACCACAGCGATTAGGTAAGGAACGGCATGCGATTCCAGCCAGGCCAATTGAAATTGCCTCAGGGCGTGCCAGAGCCATGGGAGGCCCCTCTCCCTTCCTACTGGGTGGCTGAGCCAGGAGGCTGCGGATGTGGTGCTGTGGGACTGAGAGCCTAAAGCCAGGCTGAGCTAAGCCAGGAAGGGAGGCAGAGCTCTGGGTCCCCTGGATCCAGCCATGCCTGAAGGCATTCCTCTCCCCTCACTCCCCAGTTCCAAGAGGCAGTAAATTCCCGTCGGCAGCTAATCTGACTTGGGCTTGTGTTGCTTGCGGTGCAGTGGGCAAACCTGGGAGTTGTTTCTAGCATCTTGGAGCCCTGGAGGTGGCTCCTCTGTATGGAGACTAAACGTCGCAGGTGCTGACGGTGTCCCGCTGGCTCCTGCTGCAGGTCACGGCAGACTGCTTGCTTGCAGGCCAGTGGCTTCCTCCGTCTCCTTTAGGTCCATGCTTGGTGCGCATGTGTGTGTGCACCCACATGCACATGCAGGGTGGGGTGGGGGAGGCAGTTGTAAAATGTCAAAGCATTCATGGCTCGGGAGTGACCGTCCTCCAATGGGGAATGGAGATGGGTGGATACACACTCCAGCTCCCTGTCTCTCGAGAGGACAATCTAGTGGCGTCTTCTACACAGTCGCTGTGAGGGTCCCCAGCAACACTGAGCCCCAGTCATCCACAGGGGGGACCTGCTCAGTGAAGAGCCTTCTTTGGCTCTCATCCCTGCCCTGTCTCCTTCCCCGCGCTCACCTCTCAGATAAACCACCTGCATGCACAGCCTTATTTCAGGGTCTGCTTTTGGGGAAGAGAGATCTAAACCTTGTCCATCAATATTTGGGGTTTGATTTTCTGGAGTGGACAGATCTCAATTGGAAAGTCTGAAACTGCAGGGTTCCCAGCCTTAGCGATTTTGTGAATTAAACATTCCCCACACTGGACACGTGAGGGCCGCGTAAAGACTGGGCAAGGGGGGCCCAGACCGCAGGACAGGGCTGACAGCCGTCCAAGACGCCAGGAGCCGGGAGCACCCAGATCACTGAGGGATGGGCCTGGTCTCCAGCTCCTGGTTTTGTTTGCCTTTCCCTCTGCCTTTGTTCTCTCGCCCATTTATTTACATGTAAACGCGCCTCTGCCTCCACTGAGGTGGGGGGGGGGGGAGTTGGCGATGACGTGGATCCCACCTCTTCCCCGTGAGGTCCTGGCCCCTCAGCTCTGCCTCATCCGCTTTCTCTCCCCCTTCCCAGTCCTAATCCTTGTGAACCCGAGGACTAAGCAGGGCTCACATTTTGTTATTATGTTAAAGGAGCGCCTAGCAGCCATTTCTGCATAGGGGCCACTCATGCAAATTGCCCTTAATCTGAGAAGCGCTGTTATTAGAGACACAGAGAGGTTGCGCAACTTGTGCAAGATCACACAGCTAGGGAGTGACTGAGGCAAGGTTTGACCTCAGGCAGCCTCATCCTAGCTTCCCAGCTCCTCTGGCCTCTGTTCTTGTACTTCTCACTTCCAGGTCTTCAAACACCCTTCCCCCACCCCGGGCAGCCCGAGGGCTTCTCAAAGACGAGGCGAATGGTGGGGGACAGGTCACTCAGCCTGGTGGCTCTCAGGCTGCCCACGACCACCCTGCTCTGGGGCGGATGGGACCTTTGTTTTGGAAATGCGGCCCTGGGTGGGCTAGGTGAGGGTGGGGGCGGTGTCTGGAAGCCAAGTCGTTCCTCCGGTTGGGCTGCCTGGCCTGGCGGGGGGTGGGGGGGGGGGGTGGGGGGGGGGGCTCGCCCTATTAGAATGCCTTCATCCTGACTCCCACCGGAAGTGCCTCGTTCCTGCATAATTACATTAAGCTTTTATGATGGGGATCTGGGCTGCTAGCTGCATTATTTTGCTGGGGCGGCTGCATTCCTCGGGTCTGGGTTTACCTCTCTCTCTCTCTCTCTCTCTCTCTCTCTCTCTCTCTCTCCCCTGGAATGCGGGTCGTGGACAAGTCCTCCTGCCAAGCCCAAGCTGTGGGGTGCCCTGGCAGCATTCTGGGGGCAGGTGAAGAGCCAGAAGCCCACCCGAAGTTTCCCCAATCCCGGGGACAGAGTGGAAGGCGGAAGCCTGGGTCTGAAAATGGCCTGAGCCTTCACCAGCTGACATCTGCTTGCTGGGGCCTCGTGGGGGGTCACTGGCTTCTTAGCCTGGACACCCACCCAGGGGCCCCCTGCACTTTGCTTTCCAGATATTGACTAAGCTGGTTGTCTGTTTCACACATGTAACTGGGGTGTGTGTGTGTGTGTGTGTGTGTGTGTGTTGTAAGCAATACCAGCATGAAAGGAGGACCCAATCTCACACCAATCTCATAGTGGATTACTTAAGAATGTGGGTAGGAATCCCCCCCGCCCCCCCCCCCCCCGGCCCCACAACACAAATAGCCACAACATATGAAAAGATGCTTACATGCTCACTTATAACCAAATGAGGATATTGGGAGGTTTGAGCTCTATGGCTCTTCCAAGGAGGACAGCAGTATCAGGGAGAAGGTGAGAGGGTTGCACCCTTTTCCCTAAAAATAGTTTGAATTAAAAAAAAAAAAAATATATATATATATTATTGATTTCAGAGAGGAAGGGAGAGGGAGACAGGTAGAAACATCAATGATGAGAGAGAATCATGGATCGGCTGCCTCCCGCACGCCCCTCACCGGGAATCTAGGCCGCAACCAGGGCATGTGCTGTGGCCGGGAATCGAACCGTGATCTCCTGGTTCATAGGTTGACGCTCAACCACTGAGCTACACTGGCTGGGCTAGTTTGAATTTTCTAAAGCACATACTTACTTTTTGAATTCAAACCCTATATTTTTTTACAAAATTTAAAAATCAATGCATCCCTCTTGTAAAAGGCTAAGGATATAGGGAAAGTAATTATAATTGTTATTTTTATTGACTCTGTGACTGTATGTGCCTGACCCTGCTCTGAGATTGTGATACGGCTCATCTCATTGACTCTTCCCAACAACACACTGAGAGACGGACTGTACTGCGCCGGCCCCTTTTATGGATGAGGAAACTGAGCATTGAGAGACTAGATAGCTTCCCGGAAATCACACAGCTAGTCCCCCTCACCCCATTTTACCTAGAGATGATGACTGTGCCGGTCTTAGATAGTCCCTGTGCTGTGTTGTGTGCGAGTGCGCATGTGTGCACATAGGAAGGCCTTCAAATTGCAAATATGTGCTGGAATAAAGTGCCCTGACAATGTCCCCCTTCATCCTTTCCCCTCTTCCTTGCTTTGGCCCTGATTTGGGACTTTTTGACTACTTTTGGGGGGCTTCCCAGGACAGAGCTGGAGCGTCTCCTCTGCCCGGGTCATGAAACCAGACTCTAGTGAAAGAGAAGGCCTCTGTGTGCCTGTGTTTTCCTGCGGAAGCAGGGGAAACCAGGAGGACTGCCTGGTGGAGGCATCCTTGGAAAGAGATGCTCCTCAGAGGTGACGCTTATTCTGCACCTGGGGAGTAAGCCGGTTGGCAGGCGTGGGGCTCACTGGGTGATGTGGCAAGAGCCTCTACTCCAGCTTCCCAAATGCCTGCAGGAACTGGGTCTGCGCCTGCTTCGGCGGAGTCAAATCCTGTAACGGATATTTAGAAAGTGCTGTGGACAGTGTAATAGAGAAAATGTTCCGGATACAGGAGCCAGCTTCGGGGAGGGCTGGCCAGCAGTCAGCGCTCAGCAGAGCGATGGTCCAAGACCTGCAGAGCAACCCAGCAAGCCCTTGTCCTCACCCCACCGCACCCGACCCCACCCGCCACAGCTGCACACGCCTCATTGTTCAGGGACAAAGGCAGTTCTGATTTGTGGAAAAGGAGGAAACAGAAACTCAGTTGAATTCATCTTGCTTGTAAGTGAGCGGTTGGCGCTGGCCCCTGAGTGGGGGAGTCACAGGCGGGTGGCAGCGGAGGACCTGGGGACGGCCTGGTGGGAAGGGAGGGGCAGGGGCGGGCAGCAGGGTGCGAGCAGTGGGTGATTTATGGCACCAATAAGCAGAGCGGCTCCGTCTTTGCAGTTTCCCCTCAAGTTATGTCTGACCTCAGGCCCCTTGGAGCATCCCACGTGTGTGCTGCGGTGGCGGCCATGGCCCGCTTGGGCTCAGGAACCTGGCTCCTCTGCTCCCTGCTCATGGGCACCCCTCCCCGCTGGGGGCCCAGGGAGAGCCCCCCCAGCCCTGTCCCCAAGCTGAGGGGCAGTGGGAAGGTGTGCCATTAAACCTGGACAGTCCCTGGCTGGTGTTGCTCAGTGGATAGAGCGCCTGCCTACAGACCAAAGGGTCCCGGGTTCAATTCCGGTCAAGGGCACATACCTTGGTTACAGGCTCCTCCCTGGTCCGGGCCCTGGTCGGGTGCGTGCAGGAGGCAACCAATCGATGTGTCTCTCTCACATCGATGTTTCTCTCTGTCTCTCCCTCTTTCTTCCAGTCTCCCTAAAAATCCATGGAAAAATATCCTCGAGTGAGGATTAAAAAAAACCCAAAAACAGCACGCGCACACATACACACAAAATAAATAAACAAGACCTGGGTGGGCCGTGATAAGGAAGGCCCGGGGACAAATTGATGAGCAGGGGTCTGGCTTCCTCTGGGACAGAGCCTGGCCTGTGTAGACTCAGGGCCTTTGGAAAGTGGGCCAGTGACTAGCATTCCCCCCAGCCGGCTCCCAGCAGCTGGAGACCGGCACCCGCCCGGCTGCTGGCTGCTCTGCAACGCTATTCCCCCGCCGCGTGGGCCCCTCACCCTCCCCGTGGACCCAGCCACGTCCCCTGTGTGTGGAGGTGGGGGTTGCAGGAGGGACTACTGACAGGGTGTCTCCTTGCTCCCACATGGAGCAGAACCCTGGCAAGATGGCCGGGGCGGGGGTTGAGGGACTCCGCCACAGGTCCTTCTTGGGAGGGCCTGGCTGAGAACAAGTTGCCAGACACCCTGCAGTTTAGTCTATTCCTCCCTGGAGAGTTATGAGTTCTCTTCCAAGACTTCTGGAATGTTCCTAAGCAGGGCTAGAGTGAGAAAGGAAACACAGCCTGGCTCCCCTCCCTCCCTCCCCGCACACTCCCCATGCACCAGGATTGATTTCCTATCCGAGCTCAGTCATTTCCAAATGGTCAGCGGCCTCCAGACTGCTGGGGTCGGGGCGAGGGCCATGGACGAGGCCACCGCCTTCCAGGTGTTGGCTCAGAGGGACGACCAACCACACAGGCCCAGGCAGATTTCTTTTTCGTGTGTGACCGGGAGGGTTTCAGGCCCCTTTGGCATGAATATCTCCCTGGCGCTGAGGGAAGCAGCCCTGTGGGGTGTGACAGACGGAGGCAGCTGGCACTGCTGAGGCCGCGCTGCACAGAGCCACCTGGAGGTCTACCAGCAGGCCGGCCACAGACTGGTCCACCGCACTGAGCTTGGGTGCAGGTAGAACTGGGTTCAAATGCTGGCTCCACGATGGGAATGGTGTGAGTTCTTCCCTTTCCCTGAGCCCTAGTCTCCTGGTGTGTAAACTGGGGCCCTGAGAGTTTATCTGATAAACCCATTCCTACCTGCGACTGGGCCTAAAACTTAGCATCCAAAGTATTTGCATTTTATAACCCATCTCAGCCTTGTGGGATGAGTTTATTCATTTAAAAAAAAATATATTTTTAAAATTGATTTCAGAGAGGACGGGAGAGGGAGAGAGAGAGAAACATCAATGATGAGAGAGAAGCATGGATCGGCTGCCTCCTGCATGCCCCACACTGGGGATCAAGCCTGCAATCTGGGCCTGTGCCCTGACCGGGAATCGAACTGTAACTTTCCAGTTCCTAGGTCACTGCTCAACCACTGAGCCACGCTGGCTGGGCATGAATTTATTCATTTAGTAGACATTTATTGAGGTACTACCTAGCCTCTACTATACTGGACAGACACATTTGTTATCTAGCTCCATCTGTACCAGCACCATGAGGAAGAGATTAGTATCATCCCCATTTTACAGATAAAGAAACAGGTTCTGAGGAGTTGAGTCACCTGTCAAGGGTTCCATAGCATGTCCAGGTTTAACTGGCTCAGGCACTGGGATAGGCCCTGGGGCTGTAAAGCGCAGGCAAACACATCTCAATTGCAAGGAGTTCCCTGTCCAGGGGTGGAGACAGGCAAAGACATCAGATCACTAGCAAGTAGTCATGGCAGTAGGCACACGGTATTGTGGGCACAGAGTAGGGACACTGGGGACATTAACCCATGTGGGTGCTTCCCTGTGCGGATCTGAAGCCACACAGAACAGCATAAAGTTTATTCTCCCACCTTCTGAGGGCCCAGCCCACCTGCCCAGAATCAGACCATCCCAGCCAGAGAGAACAGCCTCTTTCAAATGTCAAATTAGCCTGGCTGGTGTGGCTCAGTGGTTGAGTATCAACCAATGAATCAGGAGGTCCTGGTTTGATTCCTGGTCAGGGCACATGTCTAGGTTGTGGGCTTGATCCCCAGTTGGGGGCATGCAGGAGGCAGCCGATCCATGAGTCTCTCTCATCATTGATGCTTTTCTCTCTCCCTCTCCCTTCCTCTCTGAAATTTACAAACATATATTTAAGAAAGTCAAATTACATCCAGGGTCCACATTGGAATCAAGAGATGCTTCCCCTTATGTATCCTTCCAGAGACAGTCAAGGCATAGAGAAAGATATATGTATATGATTGCATGTAAATATACCCTTTTCAAAACTGCCAATGATAGCGCAGGAGAAGCAAACATGATGTATGTATAAGAGCAAGTCACCCTCCTGGCTGTTTCCCTTCCTGAAGGCCACCCCTGCTGCCAGCTTCTTATACAAGGTTGAACATATACATTAACACAATAAAGCTCGGTGCACCCTGTTTTTTCACTTAACGCTGTCTCACAGAGCATGCTGCATCATACCTGTAGCTCTGTTGCGTTCTTCTTTTTTAAATTAAAAAAAAATCTTTATTGTTGCCCTGACCAGTTTGGCTCAGTGGATAGAGCATCGGCCTGTGGACTGAAGGGTCCCAGGTTCGATTCCGGTCAGGGGCATGTACCTTGGTTGCAGGCACATTCCCAGTGAGGGGTGTGCAGGAGGCAGCTGATTGATGTTTCTCTCTCATCAATGTTTCTGGCTCTCTATCGCTCTCCCTTCCTCTCTGTAAAAATTCAATCTACACTAATAAAAGAGAAATATGGTAATTGGCATACGACGATACCCTTTTCATTGGCTAATCAGGGCTATATGCAAATTAACTGCCAACTATGATTGGCAGTTAACTGCCAACTAAGATTGGCAGTTAACTGCCAACAAGATGGTGGTTAATTTGCATATGTAGGCACAATGCAGGGAGGTGAAAGGGAAAGCAGGAAGAAGCCCCCTGCCACTGACAGTGATCGGAAACCCAGGGGGGAGCTAAGAGCTGGGGGGCAGGGCAAAGGCGGCCCTGGGGCCGCCTTTGCCCTGCCCCCCAGCCATGATCGGAGAATCAGGTGCCTTTGCCGCCCTGGCCAGTGATAGCAGGAAGTAGGGGTGGAGCCAGAGATGGGAGCTGGACATGGTCAAAGCTGGCAGTCCCGGGAGCTAGGGGTCCCTTGCCTGGGCCTAAAGCGGAGCCCACGATCGCGGGGCCGCTGCAGCTGCGGGTCCCCGCTGCCCGGGCCGGATGACTAGGCCAGAGGCGTCCTGCAGGGGCAGGGGCGGAGCCTGCAACCGCGGGGAGCTGGGGGTCCCCTGCCCAGGCCTGACACCTCTGCCAGAGGCCTCAGGCCTGGTCAAGGGGCCCATCCGGTGATTGGTGATCGGAAGGTGATGAGGGTCAACTCCTCTGGCCGAGGCATCAGGCCTGGGTGGGGGGCGGAGCCGGGGATTGGGGGGATATGATGGTCCCCTTGCCCAGGCCTGAAGCCTGGGTCAGAGGTGTCAGGCTTGGGCGGGGGGTGGAGCAAGCGATCAGAGGGAGATGGGGGTCCCCTGCCCAGGCATGATTCCTGGGCCAGAGGCCTCAGGCCTGGGCAGGAGCCAGAGCCAGTGATCGGGGGGAGATGGGGGTCCCCTGTCCAAGCCTGACACCTCTGGCGGAGGCGTCAGGCCTGGGCAAGGGGCCGATCAGGTGATCAGAGGGTGATGGGGGTCTATGCCTCTGGCTGAGGCATCAGGCCTGGGCCTGGGCAAGGGGCAGAGCCAGCAATCGGAGGGGTCTGGGGGTCCCCTGCCCAGGCCTGATGCCTGGGCCAGAGGCATCAGGCCTGGGCTGGGGGCAGAACCAGTGATGGTGGGAAATGAGGGTCCCTTGCCCAGGCCTGACACCTCTGTCAGAGGCATCAGGCCTGGGCAAGGGGCCGATCCTGCGATTGGAGGGTGATGGGGGTCAACGCCTGAGGGCTCCCAGTATGTGAGAGAGGGCAGGCTGGGCTGAGGGACACTCCCCCCCCCCCCCACACCCAGTGCACGAATTTCGTGCACCGGGCCCCTAGTAAAATATATTTTAAAAAATTAAAAATCTCCATTGCTTCCTCTACCCGGTTTCTGCACCACCCCAGGCCTTTGCCACCCTGTTGTCTACCAGTGTACCAGTTAATAATGCTAATTTTGTAATCAAAGAAAACTCGATAATTTCAAGAGAAACATCAAAAATGCTTTCTTCAAAGTAATGTCCATCGCTAGCTACACATTTCCCCCATCTTTTAGGTAATTTTTGCAGACCGCCCCAATAGAACTTTTCTTGTTTGAGGCAGACCATTCAGAGACCCAATTTCCCACTTCTTCATACATTTTGAAGTGCTGCTCAGAAAGTGCCGTGTGCCGTCGATCGGAACAAGTGGTCATCTGAGGGAGCAAGGTCTGGTGAATACAGCGGGTGGGTTCATACTTCCCAGGCAAGATCTTTTCACGTGTCTTTAACTGGTTTTGAAGTGTGCGATGGTGCGTCATCTAGAAGCAAAATTACTTTGCCGTGTCTTCTGGCCCATTCTGGTCGTTTCACGATCAAAGCGTGGTTCAGATGGACCTGGACGTTCTTTGTCTTTCACATCGAAGTCATCACGTTGGTAAAGCGTTTAAACCAGCGTTCACAAGGTTCTTGAGATGGAGCATGTTCACCATAAGCTTCCCGAAGCATATGATCACTTTCAGCAGCACTTTTCTGCAAAATAAAGTAATGAATTAAAACTTCCCACAAATGCTTTTTTTGGGGCACGAAATTCGACATTTTTAAGCATAAAAATATCTACGATGTTAACACCTTCAGATAATTTGACATATGAAGTTTTGAAGCTTGCTATCAATACAACAAAATAGCATACATATCAAATTGCATATATATATATATGTGTGTGTGTGTATATATCTCAACATATGTGTAACTCCATCTATTGAAAAAAATCCGCATTATTAACCGGTACACCTGGTATATCCGTAGGTAATGCATATATGCATATAAGATCTTTGTTTAATCGCTTCCTGTCCCCCCCACCCCCCTTCCCTCTGAGAATCATCAGCCTGTTCCATTTCCATGCCTCTGATTCTATTTTATTCACCAGTTTATTCTGTTCATTAGATTTCTTATTCATTTATTTTTATTTTTAGATTCAATTGTTGGTAGGTATGTATTTGTTGCCATTATGTTGTTCATATTTTTTTTATCTTTTTCTTCTTCTTCCTCTTCTTAAAGAATACCCTTCAGCATTTCATATAATACTGGTTTGGTTGTGATGAACGCCTTTAGCTTTTTCTTATCTGTGAAGCTCTTTATCTGACCTTCCATTCTGATTGATAGCTTTGCTGGGTAAAGTAATCTAGGTTGTAGGTTCTTGGTATTCATCACTTTGAATATTTCTTGCCACTCCCTTCTGGCCTGCATAGTTTCTGTTGAGAAATCAGCTGACAGTCGTATGGGTACTCCCTTGTAGGTAACTGTCTCTCTCTTGCTGCTTTTAAGATTCTCTCTTTGTCTTTTGCTCTTGGCATTTTAATTATGATGTGTCTTGGTGTGGGCCTTTTTGGGTTCCTCTTGTTTGGGACTCTCTGCACTTCCTGGGCTTATAAGTCTATTTCTTTCATCAGGTAGGGGAAGTTTTCTGTCATTATTTCTTCAAAAAGGTTTTCAGTATCTTGCTCTCTCTCTTCTTCTGGCACCCCCATCATGCAAATGTTGGTACGCTTGAAGTTGTCCCAGAGGTTCCTTACACTATCTTCATATTTTTGGATTCTTTTTTTCTTTTTTCTCTTCTGGTTGGGTGTTTTTTGCTTCCTCATATTTCAAATCATTGATTTGACTCTCAGAATCCTCTACTCTACTGTTGAATCCCTGTATATTATTCTTATTTTGGTCAGTGTATGCTTAATTTCTGACTGGTCCTTTTCCATTTTTTTGGAGGTTTCTAGAAGATTCTTGAGTAACCTTATAACCATGGTTTTGAACTCTATATCCAGTAGTTTGCTTTCTTCCATTTCTTTCATTTGTGACATGTTTCTTTGTCTCTGCATTTTGGCTGCTTCCCTGTGTTTGTTTCTATGTATTGGGTAGAGCTGCTAAGTCTCCTTGAGTTGATAGAGTGGCCTTGTGTGGTTGGTGTCCTACAGGGCCCAGTGGCTCAGCCTCCCCAGTCACCTGAGGTGGACACTCTAGGCGCCCCCCTTTGTGGGCGGTGTGCACAATCTTGTTGTAGTTGAGCCTTGAGTGCTGTTGGTGTCACTGGGAGGAATTGACCAACAGGCTAATTGGCTGTGGGGACCAGCTGTGACTACAGTGGGAGCGCTGCTGTGCAGGAGACACCCCTCTGGAGCAGGACTTGCTGCAGTGGGGCTTTGGTGCTCACTGAGTCTGCCCCTGGAATGTGTCTCTTATGGATGTGTAGAGTTGTAATCTGGTATGGTCTCACTCTGACCATGGGTACACTGGCTCTTGGGTCTCCAGGGAGGTGTAAAGTCAGCCACTGCCTGGGGCCACCCAGCAGGAGCTACAGAGAGACCTGCAGATTCCTCCTCTCTGTATGGGGGTTGGAAGTGCCCAGAGGAGGCCCAGCTGTGAAGCAAGGCGGGCTGGTGCCGGTGCAGGTTCTTGGGCCTTTTATTGACAGGTTTGGGCTCCCTGACCCAGCTGCAGCTTGTTGAGGTTTTACCCTGAGCAAGGACAGGCCATTCATGTGCAACAGCTGATTCCCACAGCTTGGGCGGGGTTATAAATTGGATGAGAGGGGTCTCAGGGAATCACCAGGGCCGAGCAAACAGAAATGGCTGCCAGTCAGCCCTCCTACCAGGGAGGTCCCAGCACAGGAACAGTGGCCCCTGCGAGCACCGCGCCTGGGAGAAAGCCGCCCCCGAGTTCCTGCCCTGATGCCAGACCGTCCAGTTCCTCCCGGTATGTGTCTGGGTCCCCCAGAGCCTCGCCTGCACTGGAGCTCAGAGGAAGCGGGACCGTGTAAGTTCAGGTCCTGGCGCCGGCCCCTTAAGAGGAGCAGCTGGGCCTCCAGCAGCCTCTGTGTCCGTCAGCCCCAGTCCCGCTGGGTTTTACAGCCTGTCGTCGTGGGGACATCTTCTCCCAGCTCTGGGACCCTGGTGTGGGGCTGGGACCCCTTGCTCCCCCGGGCGGCCTCCACAGAGACGACCTCCCTCCCGATTAAAAGGGCGGCCCACGTGGGTGCCGGCCCGGCCTGTTCCGCACCTCAGCACCTCCTGCCAGGCCCGGTGCGCTCTCCTGTGCTTCTCTAGTTGTCGGACTGCCACTCGGCCAGCTTTCCGGCGGCTCTGGATGATGGTGGTTCTGTATTTTAGTTGTAATTGTGATGTGGTTGTGGGAGGTCATGAGTACAGGCGTTTGCCTACGCTGCCATCTTGGTCTCTCTCTCTCTCTCTCTCTCTCTCTCTCTCTCTCTCTCTCTCTCGTTCTTTTTAATGGCCGCATAACATTCTATTATGAGGATGTGCCAGACTTTATTTAACCAGTCTCCTATGAATGGGTATTTATTCAGGTTGCTTCTGGTCATTTATAGCTACAATAACCTAGCTCTGAGTATCCCTTACATAAGTTTTTACTCACATGTGGTATATCTGTATACCTTTGCTGGAGAAAAGGGTATGCATTTGAACATGAAACACCAGCAAGGCATGCGGAACTACGCCAAATCTAGGCCTGAAATCTCATCCAGAGAAAGGAATCACGAAGGGACACCGTTTCCCTGGGAAGAGTGTGTCTGCTCATCCCGAGAGCGGCCCTCCCCCTCCCCAGCTCTGAAGCCCCCGTGCCTGGGGGGAGGGGCCGTGGCGCTCTCTGCGCAGCAGTTCCCTTTCTAATCAGTTTTCCCACCGCATCATCGGCGGCCAAGACAGACTTTCATAACTTGCTATCTTTACAATATGTCGTTCAAATTTAAAACATGCTAAAAGGGAGAAAATATTTATAGAATTTTTCTCTGGAAGGAAAAACCCCCCTGCTTTTAAGCCTAGCCAATGACATTTCTGGAAACCACAGAGGGAAAACAGCAACAACTCGCAGAAGATAAAATGGACTAATTACACAACAGATCTCTAATTTAAGAAACTAGCTGCATTCTTTTGTCTCTCTCCCCCCCCCCCCCCCCTTAAAGATGACAGGGAATAAAAATACTGGGTTACCAGCTTATTAAAACAATAATGTAACGAGTCCTGACCTCCCCCTCTGCAAGCGGACGTGGGTCCGTGCATGTGTGCGCACAGCGGCGGGCCTGCTGGCCCAGCTGGGCCTGTGCACGGGGTTCCCTTTGGTGGGGTTTCTTGGCCTGAGGACCAGTTTCCCATGGGAAGGAGCAGGGAGCTGCCGCCGGGGTTATTTAAATCTTGGATCATCCTCCCTTTTCCAAAGCTGGGAGTGTCTCCATGGCCACAGCTGTTCTGGACACTCAGCCCAGTGGCGTGACTTTGGAGCTAGCCCGTCAATGGCTCTCTGTCCTCAGTCCTGCCTCGGGGTGATCAGCAGAGGCTGGGGAGCCCCCTCCCCTCGTTTCTGCACATCTGAGCCTGATGGAGGGGATCTTTCTCTGCCAGAGCTGCCAGGAGCTGGCGAGTGACGCCAGCCAAAACCTCGGCGTGAACTTCGTTTCTGTTTGGATTTTTATGGAAACGGTTCCTCCCAGACACGTATCCTGTGGGAGCGCTCCGTCCCCTGCCCTTGTTTTTCTGTATGAATGGATGATGTGGACTGCTTCATGGGTTTGCAGCGAATGCGGGCCACCGGGCGCTTTTAATCAAACCTTAGGCTGCCCGGCGTGGCTCTCGGAGGCCTTGTGAGCCACAGCCCGGGCTCCCTGTGCCTGGACGGGCTTGGCTCTCTGCTCCCAGCGTGGGAATTGTGGCTGCCCGAGGCTGCCCTGCTTTGTGTAGTGTAGTGCAGTGTAGACCCGAGCTAACGCCAGCACGAGGGCCTTGCAGAACCAGGATGAGCCCTGGCTGGTGTGGCTAAGTGGATAGAGCATCGCCTGTGGATAGAGCATCAGCCTGTGGACTAAAGGGTTGTGGGTTCGAGTCTGTACTTCGATTGCAGGCTTGATCTCCAGCCCCGGCATGCGAGAGGCAATCAGTCGATGTGTCTCTCTCACATCGATGTTTCCCCCTCTCTGCCTCTCCCCTCTCCCTTCTACTCTCTCTAAAAATCAATGGAAATATATCCTCAAAGAATAGTGAGAAAGCAGAGATGGGCCCCGAGGAAGGGTGTGTGGTGGGGGCAGGTGGCTCCCCTCTGGGCCAGGGTCTAGGTGGCTATTCTCAGCATTGAGTTCAGCTGAGGCAACGGCCTCAGTTTCCCTGCCTCGCCTTCTCTGACTCAGTAGGTGCCAACATCTTCCCAGAACACAGCAGGGTGGGGGAGGGGTGTACCCCCAGAGGGTTCGGGACAGTTCTCCCCTTTGGGGACCCAGGTTTCTGTCTGGCATCAGGGTGCCTCTCCCTCCCCAGAGACCCTCTCCTGCCACTAACCTCCCCGGTGGCCTCCGTGCTTGGGCCTTGGGCCCGAGGCAGCACCGAGAGCCAGGGCGCCTCCCCCCTCGCCTGTGGCAGGCCCCCACCCCGTCTTGCTCAGGTCCCCTCTTACAAGGGGCCCCAATTCCTGATCCCTGGGTTCCACTGGGGAAGGTGTGGAGGCAGGGGTGTCACTGACCCCCCCCCCACACACACACACTCAGGCCTCTGTTGCTGTCCGCAGAGCTGCCTGCGTATCTCTTTAGAAGGCAGAGTAGACGCGGTCAGTCCCTCCTGAAACCCTTTGCAGGGTCTCCAGGGCCCAGAGATGAAGCCCAGTTTCCTTCGGTAGTTTGTCAGCCCCTCTCCGCAGCCCCAGCTACGTGTGCCCAGCATGCACTGTGCCGCGCCCTGGGGACTTGGCTTGCTCTCTTTCTAGATGGTTCTCTCCAGTCCCTCTTGCATCCCCCCTGTTCCACTGTCAAGAGGCCGCTCAGGTGTTACCTCCTGAGTGTGTCTATAATTTGTTAAGCCCCGAACTCATCCGTTTTACTGCTTTTAGTCCATCCGAGACCTGGGAATGTGGCAATCATCGTGCCTTGAGAGGCCTGTCCCGGCGCTCACGCGCTCTGAGCCAACCCCCTGCAAACCAGAAAGGGGGCCTTTGTGCCAGGAGGATGGGTACCCTGAACCTCGCACACTGACACCCCCCAGCATAAGGTGTCTTGTCTGCTCAGAGCCAGGGCTGGGCCTCCTTCCCAGAAGCACCTGCGAGTGCACTCCCCTGGGAGCAGAGGCGCTCTCTGACCTGCTGTCTTTTCTATTAGCCTTGGTCTCCTAGACCTTGAGGTCTGTCTGCTCTTGGAACTTTCTTGAAACCGGTGGTCATCTGTTACAGTGTGGCTCCCAGCAGGCCTTTCTTAGGCCCTTGGATCTCTTCTCTCCTCCCCCCCGCCTTCCTGTCCTCCCCCTCCCCCTCCCCCTTCCCCCTCCCCCCTCCCCCTCCCCTTCTTTCCCATTCTGTGCTGTCATTCGCCCTCAGTCTCAGGGCTCTAAATGGCCCTGTAAGCTTGGGCATCTCCCATGAACCCCTGAGTCGTTTATCCAGCTGCGGCCTCAGCCTCCCCACGTGCATGCCCAGCAGCCCTGACACCTGCTCTTCCTGCAGCCGGTTCCAGCCCCAGCCCTTCCCACTGTGCAGTCCAAAAGCCTGGCATCACCCTGGAGGCATCCCTCTCACACCCACATGCAACCCTCCAACAGGTGTGTAGCCTGTGCCCTCAGACTAGATGCGAAGTGGCAGCGCCCCAGCCCCGCTGCTACCATCCATCTCCGCTGGGTTAGTGCAGGGGCCCGCGCTGATCGCCCTGCTCCTCCTCTCAGGGCTTCTCCATCTACTCTCAGCACAGCAGCCAGGCCATCTTGTTGAAATGCAAGTCACGCCCTGGCCCTCTGTGCTCAGAGCTCTCTGGTGGCTTTCTGTCGGCTCACAGTGGCCTCAAGCCCTCCCGTCTTCTACAATGATCTAAAGAATGCTCCCCGCCACCTCTCTGACCTCATCCCGGTCACTTCCTTCCTCACTCCACTGCAGTCAGCTGGTCTCCTGGGCACACCCAGCCCCAGGCCCTTTGCACCTGCTGTTCCCTCTGCTTGGAATGCTCTTCCCCGAATCATTCACCGGGTTGCCTCCCTCCCTCTCTTCACCTCTGATTAGTCACACCTTCTCCCACTGCCCCTCCCTGCTTCACTTCCCTCCTTAGCACTTCTGTCTCAGAGGTTATACTATGCATCTCTCTATTGACCCTGATGATTACCCATCCCTCCCCTGTTAGAACAGATTTTATTGGTTTCCTTTGTGCCTAGAGGAGTGCCTGGCACACAGTAGGTACTTAATATTTGTTGGATGAAAGAGAAATGACTGGATGGATGCAGTGGCAATTAGATAAATGTTCTATTGGCATGTGTCTTACAGGCAACGTCTGAAGGCCAAGGATGCCGACTGGCCCTGGCAGGGCCTTGCTCCCCTGTCTCAGGCCTGGGAGTGGACAGACGCCTCAGTGCTCACCGGTCCTGGAGTTCCAGTGGAGTGACCGCCCACCGTCTTCCTTTCCCTCAGCCTGCAGGTAAGCACTGGTGGCTTTCAATTTGCTCTGCTATAGCTTATAACCAGCGGCAGTTCTGCAGGCCTGAACGCTGGACTGTTGCTCTTGGAACATTCTAGAAAGCTCACAGGCCGCAGTGAGAGATGCATGAGGTTTAACTGCATTGTTGGTGCCAGCAGGGCTTGGTGCCCCTCAGGCATGAGAATGAGAGAGCTTTGCTTTCCCATCAGCCCTTGCAGGCTGCCTCAGCAGAAATCAGCCTCACTGAGTGAGCATTCCAATGTCAAGGTCAAGTGCTTGCCTTGCCTGGTTCTGGATGGCATTCCGTGGGCCAGGCTGCTCAGTGTGCACATCCGTAAAATGGGACCCACGATATCCACCTCCCACGGCGGGTGTGCGAGGAAGAAATGAGCCACATAAACTTGGGGAATCTATAGAAGTGTCTGGTTTTATTGTTCTGGGTGGGGCGGACTCCGTAGGAAAAGCCTGCTGGGAGAATTTCTGGCAAGACCCCGCGGCCCACAAAGCCGCCTCTGCACGCATCCGGGGCTCCGGCGTGGCTCTTCTGTGACTGGAGGGTGGCCCCCCTTTTCTGTGGGGCTCCCGGGACCTCCATCTGGCGCCTTTGGAGGCGGAAACGGTGTGGGTGTGTGTCGTGAAGGGAGTGGCCGCTGCCTTTCTTAGGTTGCTGTGTTGTTCATTTGCATTTCCTGGCGAGCTGAGCGGTTCTCAGCCAGCACAGGGCCTATTAAGCGCAAGCCTGCTCTTGCTCAGGGAGAAGGCACGTCGCACGGGGAAACAGCCGGTTGGCGCGAGGAGAGCCGGCCCAGAGGCTGGGGATCGGGGTCTCCTCTCGGGGGGCCTGTCAGGAAGCCTCGCTGGGCCATTGCTGCCGAGTGTGGGGCGAGGAACTTGAAGTAGCTGGTCCTGTTCTGAGCGGGCGTCATTTTATACTTGTAACTTTAAAAAATATATGTATTTTATTGATTTCAGAAAGGAAGGGAGAGGGAGAGATGGAAACGTCCATGATGAGAGAGAATCATGGATCGGCTGCCTCCTGCAGGCCCCCCCACTGGGGATGGAGCCCAAACCTGGGCCTGTGCCCTGACCGGGAATTGAACCCTGACCTCCTGGTTCATAGGTTGACACTCAACCACTGAGCCACACCAGCCAGGCTATACTTGCGACTTTTCAGTGAGAATCATTTCAACCTCTTTTCAGGGCGTTGCTCCTTACTCCGAATTCCTGGGGAATCTTCCCTGTGGGCACCCCAGGCCTCCTGTGTCTCAACCTGAGAGTGTTGTTCTGTCGTGGGAGAGCACTCGTGTCCCTCACAAATTCATATGTTGAAGGCCTACCCCCGAGGGCCTCAGAACGTGACTGCATATGGAAATAAGGCCTTTAAAGAGGTGATCCGGTTAAAATGAGGCTGTTACGTGGCCCTCACCCAGTCTAACTGGTGTCTTTAGCTCAGTCTGTGTTTTTCGGGGTGGGGGGTGGGAGGAAAAGAGGTTTGGGCTATTGTCATGCAGGGGCAGAAGGTCAATGCTACACTAAGGTCTGTAGGGTCTTTTTTATAAAAAATATGTTTTTATTGATTTTGAGAGAGAGAGAGAGAGAGAGAGAGAGAGAGAGAGAGAGAGAGAGAGAGAAGCATCCATGAGAGAGGAACATCATTGATCTGCTGCCTCCTGCACGCCCGCAACCCGGGCATGTGCCCTGACAGGGAATTGAACCGACAACCTCCTGTGGGGTCTTATTCTGGGCATCGCAGACCCGGTGTGCACAGCGGAGCTGAGCGCTGTCTGCAGAGAAGCAGGTGCATCCGCACTGGGCAGAGAAAGAGGCAAAGATCGAGGCCGGGCTGAGCGCACACATCTTCCCTGTCGCCTCTCGCGCTCAGATGCGGGGCTGTTGGCTGCAAAGCGCTGGCCTCCCGCGGAGCAGCCGGCGCGGCGAGCGGGGGCTGGGATAATGCGGTTACACGGCGCCTGAATACAAATGCTTTCATTCACGTGCAATTGCTTCAGAATGAAGGGCTGCTCGAAACCTGACCCCCAAATGGAGCATTTTGTGTTACAAACTAAAATTGCATCCCTTCGGTTCGGAGAAAAATGCATATTGCCCTCGTCTGAAATGTGGTGATAATTATATGTCACATTATTCATCCCGTGTCATTGCTGGTCACATTCAGCGTTTGGCACGGCAGCAATTTAGGGTGTACTTGAAACAAAGGCAGTCACGCAGGAGGCGCGGGTGGGGGTGCGTTCCCGGCGCGGAGGTAGCGGGTGCAGCGCGGGGAACCCGGAGGCCGCTCTCTGCGAGGATGACGCAACTGCGATTCTGAATGTTCTCTGTGTGGGAGGACCGGCGTCGACATGCTTTTTAGGGAAAGGGGAGAGGAGAACGGCACAGCAAGCGCGTGACATGTACAAAGACCTCGGAGGAGGAGATGTGCATATGTGCGTGCGCGCGCCCATGTGGGGGAGAATGTGAGTGCATGTGCGTGTGTGAGTGTGTGAGAATGTGTGTGTGTGTGTGTGTGTGTGTTTGAGTGTGTGAGGGTGTGAGAAGGTGTGTGTGTGAGAGTGTGAGAGTGTGTGTGAGTGTGGGTGTGTGGGTGTGTATGTGAGTGTGTGTGAGAATGCATGTGTAAGAGTGTGTGTGTGAGTGTGTGTGAGAATGTGCATGTGTGTGAGAGTGTGTGTGTGAATGTGTGTGTATGTGCGTGTATGTGAGTGTGTGAGTGTGTATGTGAGTGTGTGTGAGAATGTGCAGGTGTAAGAGTATGTGTGAGAATGTGCGTGTGTGTGTGAGAGTGTGTGTGAGAATGTGCATGTGTGTGTGTGTGTGTGTGAGAGAGAGTGTGTGTGCGTGTGGCCAGCAAAGACAGGGTGACTTGCTCTGGCCTGAGGTGCCTCGGGGAGGGGCATTAGCTATCCGTGCAGCAGGATTAGGGCTTTTGTTATGAGCTGTGTTAATTATCTGTTGCTGCATAACAAATTACCCCCAAACTTAGCAGCTTAAAACAACAGACATTTATTATCTCGCACGGTTTCTCGGGGCCCAGCGAGGCTTAGCTGGGTGGCTGCGGCTCGGGTCTGTCAGGAAATGCAGTCCAGATGTCAGCGGGCCGCAGCCTCAGCCGCCGGGGCTGGGAGACCTGCTTCCAAAATGGCTCACACACGTGGTTGCTGGCAGGAGGCCTCAGAAGATGCATGTCCGAGCTCACTCAGTGGCTCTGCCAGGCCGTGGTGCCCACCACGTGGGTCTGTCCATAGGCTGCCGGGGTCCTTGTGACATGTCCGTGTTGACCTGATGGGGGGAGCGAGTAGGGAGCCAGAGGCACACATGGAAGTCACAGCCTGTCTGTAACCTGAGCTCAGAAGTGACGCCCTAGCACTTCTGCTTGGCTCCATGTGTTAGAGGCTGCTGGCTCCGTGCGGCCCATGCTCAGAGGGTGTGAGTGCCAGGAGGTGGGGACCGCTGGGGTCAGCTCAGAAGCTGCCCACTGTGGGCCAGGCCCTTGGTCAGCCTCACCATCTTAGGAGGTTCTTGGACCTGCGGAAGTTGCCATCATTACAAACAAATGTGGAGAAAAGGCCTTCAGATGTGAGACTTGCAAGATCTCAGGGCAAAGACAGAGTCTCTCAAAGAATCAGTTTCTGCCCTGCCGGTGTGGCTCAGTGGTTGAGCATCGACCTATGAACCAGGAGGTCATGGTTCGATTCCTGGTCAGGGCACATGCCCGGGTTATGGGCTCCATCCCCAGTGTGGGGTGTGCAGGAGGCAGCTGATCTATGACTCTCTCTCCTCATTGATGTTTCTCTCCCTCTCCCTTCCACTCTGAAATCAGTAAAAATTACATCTATATATATAAAAAAAAAACCAGTTTTGCCATCTGTCCTGTAGGGACAGTAATACTGACCTCCCGAAGGTAGGGCTGCTTGAGTGACATAAACAGGTGTGATGCTATCTGGCTAAGATCGGGGACCTGGGGCTTTTGTGGGGAACAGTTCCTGCTGTGGTGAGCTGTCCTGGCCACTCTGGCCTCTGGGGGCTTAAGGGTCAGAGTTGTTAAGGGGCTGCCTGCTGCCTGGTGATGCTCTGAGGGCCTCACCAAGGAGGGAACAGACAGTGCTCAACCTACCCCATCTCCTCAGTCTCCACGGGGCCCCTGACTCCTGCAGAGTTGGACCTCTCTCTGCAGTCCTCTTTTGTTTTGTTCATCCTCACCCGAGGATATTTTTCCATTGATTTTTAGAGAGGGTGGAAGGGAGGGGCAGAGACGGAGAGAGGGAAATATGGATGTGAGAGAGACACATCGATTGGTTGCCTCCTGCATGCACCCCAAATAGGGCCAGGGATCGGACCTGCAACCGAGGTACATGCCCTGGACCGAAATCAAACCCTGGACCCTTCAGTCTGTGCGCTGATGCTCTATCCGCTGGGCCACACCGGCCAGGGCTCTGTTTGCCTCTTAACAAGGCAGAATGGCTGGTAAGAAAATCGTTTTAAGAGTTTGGTACTTTCAGAATAATATTCTTGTTTCTGGTCCTGAGCATTTTATATTTCCTTTGCTCAGAAATACTATGGAATCGGAATTTCCCTTCTGTGTGAGGTCTGGGCGCCAGAAGTCTTCGGGAGGGGGAGGAAGGCCTGGTGACCGTGAGGGCAGGCATGGCAGGCACTGACCCTGGGACAGTGCCTCTGGCCTCCGGGCTGCTGCCTGCCGCCTCCCCGAGCTCCCATCATGCTCTGGGGTTCTGGGGCACACTGTCAGGGCCATGCGGAGCAAGTGGGAGGGGCTGGGAGGGGGGAGTCCCAGCGTGCTCCCAGCTCTGTCATTTATTAGCGCCGGGCCAGACGGCGGCTCCCTCTGGACAGTGCCCTGCTCACTATCGGATCTCCAGGTTCTGGCACGAGCCCTGCCTGCGATTCTTTTTAATTTAATTTTTTAATTAAAGCCTAATTTGCATACATTGAAATGCGCAGAAGGTGTACAGTGCGACGAGTTTTGGCAAATGCATGCATCTGTAGAACCTCCACCTCAGTCAAGATATAGGAGGATTCCGTTGTCCCCAAAGTTCCCTTGTCTTCCCCCCTGCCCCCAAACCCCCCCCCCCCCCCCGTCAGTCCTATTGGTCACCAGAGGCAGCCCTGGTCTGATTGCTGTCACCATGGGTTAGTTTTGTCTCTTCTTGGGTTTCCTAGAAACGGGACATGCAGCGTGCGTTCAGACTCATTCATGCTGTGGGGAGTGCTGCTAGCACGTTCCTTGCTATTGCTGAGCAGTATTCCATCCTAAGGCTGTGCCACAGTTTCTTTTTCTTTTTTTTTTTTAAAAATATATTTTATTGATTTTTTTACAGAGAGGAAGAGAGAGGGATAGAGAGTTAGAAACATCGATGAGAGAGAAACATTGACCAGCTGCCTCCTGCACACCTCCCACTGGGGATGTGCCCGCAACCAAGGTACATGCCCTTGACCGGAATCGAACCTGGGACCCTTCAGTCCGCAGGCCGATGCTCTATCCACTGAGCCACACTGGTTAGGGCTGTGCCACAGTTTCTTGATCCATGCGCCAGTTGATGGGATGTCTGAGTGGACTCCAGCTTGGCGCCATTGCAAATAAAGTTTCTGTGAACATTGTTGTGCAAGCATTTTCCTTAGCGCACACTCTTGTTTCTCTTGGGCAAATACTGGGACGTGACTGTGGGCTTGTACGGCAGTTTGACCTGGTGAGATGCTGCCGGGCTATTGTCCAAGCGGCCCTCCCGTTATATACTCTTGTCTGGCATTTGAATTTTGAGCAGAAGGGCAGACATTGTCTGTCCCTGGTCAGGCTTGGCCCCTGCCAACCTATGGTGCCAATCCCCAGTCATCTTCCAGTGGCTTCCCTTTTGCTGTAGGTGCTGCTCTGGGATTAGGTAACGAGTCTAGAGAGTCAGGGACAAGGAGAGGGAGCAGAGCAAGGCTTCTAGATTGCGTGTGTGTGGGAGGGGGACCCTACAAAAGGGGAGTGGAGAGGGGAGTTCCAAGACACCCGGATATACAACTGTCATTCTTGTCACTCAAGTCTGAGAAAAAGGCCCTTTTCCCTGGACATTTTGGTCCCTTCTAGTGTCAGCTGGGTAGCCTTATCAAGAGGCCCATGGAGCAGGGCACTGAGGCCGCCTGCCCACGGCCATGTGAGTGGGCTCAGAGCGGACCTCCTGCCCTGCCAGCAGCTTGACAGCCGCCTGAGTGAGCCCTGCGCGGCCAAGCTGCTCCTGGATTCCCGACCCTCAGAAACTGTGAGATAATAAACCTCCACTGTTTGAAGTTGCTAAGTTTTGGAGCAATTTGTTACCAAGCAATAGATAAGGAATACAGCTTCCTGTCATTGGAACAGCCAGCCAACCCCGCGGAATATTGAGCAGCACCGGGCTAGGTAACACCCAGGCGTTTCTGTCCTGGGGGTCTCACCCCACAGCTCCAATGTGCTCCTGGGGGCACTGGGCAAAGCATGTCGCCGAGCTGGGCCTCAGTGTCCTCGTCATAAAGCCAGACAGCGGGCGCTGGCCTGTTTCCAGCTTAAAGAGTCACACAGGCGGCAGAGGGTGGAGCGAGCAGAGACCAGAGCGGCGTTCTCTGGCTGGCATCACTTTCACAAAAATTGAATGGATGGCGGTAACACTGGTTAAAAACATGTATGTTTCAGGCGTACGGCGTTGTACTGCGGTATCTGCTGTTCTGGGTGGGTGGGCGAGGCTAAGTGAGGACTTGCCAGGGCCTGATCTGTAAGTGGAAGGGAAGGGGCAGGGAGGGAAGAGGAACCAGAAGAGAGAAGCCACAAGCATGGCCGTGACTTAGGCAGGGAGAAATTCCCTCATGCCAGGAACTGCTGATGAATTTTTTAAATAGTGCTGTCATTTCAGTGGTTACTTGTATTGTGCCAAAATCTATTTCTTTGATTCCAAACTCCCCTCCCTCCCCCATACACACGCACCCACAGCGCCTCCTTGCCCTGGCGGTGTGGCACAGGCCGCTAGAACCTAAGGGCAAAGGACCTGCAGCCCACAGGCCCGGCTTGGAGTCTGGGCTCTGTCTTGCTGGCTGTGTGACCTTGACCATCAGCTCCCCTCTTCGAGCTTCGCTTTGCCCTTCTACGGGGAAGCCAACACAACAGGCATCCTCTGCTCCCTCCGTTTCTAGTCACGGCAGGTCACACGCGCTCTGGAAAGGGCAAGCTGAGAGCAGCCCCCCTCCCCCAGCCCCAGGAAGGCCTTGTCCTGCGTGAGCCCCTCTCCCCTCCCCTGCGAGCTCAGGTCACCTAGGGGCGGGGGGGGGGGGGGGGGGAGTGGCTGGCTTCTGGTAGAAGCACAGGCCCCGGCTGGTGGCTCAGGGGCTGGGGTCCTGTCCCTCCCACAGGGCTGTTCCCTTCTCCTTGGTGCTCTGCTTGTTTTTCTGGGAACAGAAAATCTCAACCAAGTGACTCAGCCCCACTGGGCAGCAGTGGGACGCAGTGACTGGGGTGCCTCCTGGGCGGGGGTGGGGCAGATGCGCTGGGCCTTGGCCAGCATGGCTGGCACTCGCCGCCCCACAGGCCTCTTCTGCTCCCAGGACTCAGCTCTCGGTGGACGCCTGTCTCAGAGGCTGTCATTGTCTCTTGGGGTCAGACAGCCCCCCCCTCCCCCCGTGGCGCGGGGAGAAACTGCCGCCCAGAGCTGTGCAGGCGCCGTGGAAAGCGCCGAGGGACAGGAGACGTGGAAGAGCTGGCTGTGCTGCACGTGACAAACATCTGTCATCCCTGCTGATGCCTAGACGCTCTGAATGCCGAGCGTCAGAGCCATGTCCTTTTTTTAAAAAAATGTTTTTATTGATGTCAGAGAGGGAGGGAGAGGGAGAGAGAGAGAGAAACAACAATGATGAGAGAGAATCATGGATTGGCTGCCTCCTGCACGCCCCACACTGGGGATCGAGCCCACAACCCGGGCCTGTGCCCTGACCGGGAATTGAAGCTGGGACCCTTCGGGCCGACACTCTATCTACTGAGCCACATCCTTTATCTGTCCCTGCAGCCTCTCTCCAGCAGGGTCAGGGGATCTTGGCCAAGGCCCAGCTGAGGCTGCTTCTCCTCCCCAGACCCCGGAAGGGCGGGTGAGGCGAGGACAGGTGCACGCTGGCTGGCTGCCCGCCCTGGGCTGCCCTCCACCTTGACCTCACCTGGCCGGGCGCCCCTGTGCGGGATCAGCACTGGCTCACCTGTTCCACCGCCCATTCTGGGAACTTCTGTCGTGTGAATCAAGCTCTCAAAGCAGTTGAGGAATAGACTGTTCACCAAATTCACTGGAGAGTGAGACATACCAGAATGCCGATGCATTCATTACCTGGAGGTGTTTGGATCCGGCTGCCTGACAAAGCACCAGACTGGGTGGTTTAAACACACAATTCTCACCGTCCCACAGGCCGCAAGTCCAAGATCAAGGTATCAGAGGGTTGGTTTCTCCTGAGGCCTCTTCTCACTGTGTCTTCCATCACACGGCCTGTTCTCTGTGCCAACAGATCCGAGGCAGACAAAATGGGTGGGGAAAGCACTCAGCAAAGTCACTGAGCTGGGAGGTCACGGGGTGCGGTTGGGTAGCAGCCTGGGGCTGAAGCCCACGAGAGAGCCGCTCATGCCTGCCCCCCGCAGCACCGGTTCCGGCTCTCGTTCGCACATTATTTCCCCCTAATTGCACCCGAGGCTGGTGGGTGCCAGCCAGGGAGGGCCTAGCTCTCATCCGGCGGCCATCTGCAAACCCCCACGCAGAGGTGGGGCCTGAGGCCTTTTCCTGTGGGCAGCTAATCCAGGCTGGCTCTGCAGCTCCTCAATGGGGGAGGGGGGGTTAGGGGCAGCCATGGCCCACCCCCCCAAGCCTGTCCTCCCTCGCCCTTGGCCTCAGATTCAGGCCTGTCATTTGGACTCGGGGCCTCTGGTCTTGAATGCTGGGGCTCAGAGGCCGAGCCTGCCCCTGAGGACGGGGTGACCAGTGCTTTGTGTGATCCCTCAGAAGTGTATGGGGTGAGATGAAACCTGAGTAGGTGGCTTAGGAGAGTCTCTCTGGGGACCTGGCTATTTTACTGGGGAGGGGCAAGAACTACCCTCACTCATTAGCCATTCCTGAAGCCCTCCTCATTCCAGGGGCCCTGGGCCAGGCCCCACAAATGAAGCTGCTTGCTGGTCCCTGTGCCGAGCCCACCCCGCTCCACTCACTTACTTCTCCTGCCTTCAGGAAGGGGCTGGGCTGCTGGCCACCAGTTCGTGGTGAGGAAAGTGAGGCTTACAGAGGTCAAAGGGGCCTTGGCCAGTGTGGATCAGTGGCTAGAGCGTCGACCTGCAGACTGAAGGGTCCTGGGTTCGATTCTGGTCAAGGGTATGTACCTTGGTTGCGGGCTAGATCCCTGGCCTGGCCCGGTCAGGGCGTGTGCGGGAGGCAACCAATCAATGTGTTTCTCTCAAATGGATGTTTCTCTCTCTGTGTCTCTTCCCCTCCCTTTCACTCTCTCTACAAATCAATGGGGAAAAAATATCCTAGGGTGAGGATTAACAACAAAAAACAGAGGTCAAAGGGTTTGCCCAAGGCCACTTCGAGTGACATAGGTCTACCTGTGCGACCTCGGGCCAGTTACAACATCCGTAAAATGGGGCAAGCCCAGCACCTGCCTCAGAGGCGGGGAGTTCAGGCCTGTGTACTGCTCTGAGTGGCGCCTGTGGGCGGTGAGTGCCATGTGACAATTTCCCCACATCACTTCCTCCGGGTTACTAAGTATAGATGCCATTCATCGCCATATGTGATTGTATCTGCCTCCCCCAATCAGACCTGTGAGCTCCCGGGGGGTGGGGGGGCACAGGGCCGAGGATGACTGACAGCTGCCTGGGAGACCCCCCACGCTGCCGCCTCACGTGGCCCGCCCCGCCCACACCCTCCCACCCTACCCTTTCAGGGGGAGTTCTCTGTGTTTTCAGAATGACAGAGAAAGAAAGGTGGTTCCTGCTATGACATCTTAGAAAGCCAGGGGAGCCCTGGCTGGTGTGGCTCAGTGGACAGAGTGTCAACTTGCAGACTGAAGGGTCCCGGGTTCGATTCTGGTCAAGGGCACGTACCTCAGTTGCAGGCTCCTCCCCGCTCGGGGCCTTGGTCGGGGCACATGCAGGAGGCAACCCATCGATGTGTCCCTCTCACGTCGATGTGTCTCTCTGTCTCTCCCTCTCCCTCCACTCTTCCTAAAAATCAACGGAAAATATCCTCGGGTGAGGATTAACAAAAAAACAAAACAAAACAGAACAAAAGAGAAAGCCAGGGAGGAGGGAGTTGGGCAGAAAAGACAGCGTGTGGGGTGCTGAGGGGACGGTGCTGCCCGGCGCCCCGCCTCTGCAGGCAGCGTGGCCCACCCTGCCCGTCCGCCGGTTCCCAGAACTCTGACAAGCATGGCCTCGTGTTCCTGGGACTCCTGGTTCTGGGCGCCTTGTCCTGCCCTGTTCCCCGCAGCTCTGCACCCAGCTCTTGGCAGGAGCGGCCGGCGGCAGCGCACTGCATTCTAATGAGAGTGCTCTCCCCCCCCCCCCCCCCCCCCCCCGCCGGGCCGCTCCCCACCCCAGCCACTTGCTGTCGGCTGTCCCCGTTCTGCTCATCACCACACTTCCAGAGAGGTCGCAGGCTGGGCCTCCCTCCGAGGCGTGGTCTGAGCCCTGCCTGGGTGTCCAGAGCACCCCTCTCCCCAGCTGGCCGCCCCCTGGGGAGGGAAGCAGAGTGCCGGGCCAGGCTGGGGTGGAGATGGACCCACGCGGACATACCTCGCAGGGGAATAAAGGGTCTTGCACCCCGTGGGCTCTGCCCCGGCGCCTCATGCAGCTGCTCCCTGGTAGTTGTTGTCAAGGGGACTTGACTGGCCAGCGCTTGTCCTACTTTCCTCTCCACGTCCCACAGCTCTCCCTCCCTCTCTTCCCTGGAGACTTCTAGAACTTCCGGGTTGAAGGTCACCTAAGAGGTCACCTTGTGCAAACCCCTGCCTTCATCTGCCTCACTCCATCCTCCCACGCTGCAGCTGAGGGAGGCTCTGAAACAAACCTGGGTCTCTAAAGCCTTTGATGGCTCCCCCTGCTCTCAGGAAAGTCTGTGCTCGGAGTTGAGCCCCTAGAGGCCTGCTGGGATGAGGCCCTGTGCCACCCCTGCTCACCCCGTGTGCCAGTTACATGCCGCAGCAGGCGGCACCCTGGTGGGTTAGCCTGTGGCCCTGGCTGGTCTCTGCTCTTTTTCATCTCTCCGTTTTCTCCTACTCCCTTCTTAATCTCCTGCTTCCCCATGACCCTGGCCGCCTCCTCTATGAAACCTTCCCTGATTACTCAAGCACACGCTCTGCGTGGACCGCATGTGCTGTGGGGGCAGGGCCGACCTCTATCATAGCGCCTAGAGCCCAGGACACTGTCCCACGCTGCTCCTCCCAGCAGGCCAGGAACGCCGGAGGGCAGGGCACTTGCTGCCTGGTTTTGTCTCCCTTGAACCTCATGTGCTATCTTAGATAAGAATTCTCTAGAAGCAGAGCCTGAGCTGGAGAGGCATGGGCATGTGATTTATGGAGGCAGGGGAGGAGGGGAGGCGAGGCTGTCATCTCAGGTGCACCAGAGAGCAAGGAAGTGCGAGAGCGAGAAGAGAAGGCAGCAGGAGTGAGAGTGAAGGGGTGCGAAAGAACAGACAAGAGGGGAGGGGGAGGGGGGACACAAAGTCCAGTCCCGACGGTGTCCCGCTGTCCCAGGCTCTCTGGGCAAGATCAGGAGTCACGGCCAGCTCCAGGCCCTTCGCTGAGCGCCATGTGGGTGAAGGCTTGAGAAGGGCTTCTCTGTCGGCCCACCAGCTCCCCCAGGCCCTCCTGCTGGTAACCTCCGCAGGCATTTGTGCACAGGCACGCATTCGCTCATCCCACAGCTCCGCGTGGAGGCGGCGGCACTGTGAGCATTTCCATGTCACCACAGAGGAATCCAAGGCCTGGGAGGTGAGTCACTCAGGGAGAATTCACATCCCCGGATTCCCTCTCCGCTGGGAGGAGAGATGCAGCTCAGGTTGGGGTTTCCACCCCCGCCCCCCGCGCCTGCCACTGCAGCATTTGTCCAGATGCAAACAGCAGGGTCCAGAAGTGGCAGAGAGTGGTCCCTTTGTCCTCCAGGCCCTCCAAGGCCTTGCCCAGCTCCCACTGGGGGCTGAGCCCTCCTTTCCACTTGCTTACAATTGTCCAGATGGGCATGGTGGGTGCTGGAGGGGGGCGGCACCGCAGTCTGGGTGACCTCTGTTCTAGTTCCGGCTCTGTGACCAAATAGCACATGACCTTGAACAATTTCTGGGAGCGTCCACTTCCCCTCAGCAAAAAGGATAACGTCTGCCTGGTCCCCCAGGTTACGAGCTTGCTGTGAAGGTGCATTCAGATAAGACGGCTAGGCCACAGTATCTCGCACCTATTGCTGCTGTAACAAATGATCGCAGATGACTCCATGGCTTAGAACAACAGAAGTTTATTCTCTCAGGGCTCTGGAGGCCGGAAGTGTGAAACCCGCCTCCCTGGGCCAAAATCTAGAGGAGAATTGGTTCCTTGTGTCTTCAGCTTGTGGCCACATCACCCCAAACATTCAGCCCAGCATCGCCCAGTCTCTCTCTGCTCTGTCCTCACGTGACCTTTCCTCTTTCATTTGACTGATGGAGACACCAGGATCGGGGAGGTGACAGAGTAGCCGGCGGGCACAGCCAGTGAGAGAAGTGGAATTTGAACTCAGGCCTTGGAGACTCAAATCTGTGGTCTCTGTTCTATCTCAGCCAGAGGCTGTCTGAGCCTCTTTCGGGGAGCCCTCTGGAACCAGCTTGTGGCTCCCCCCAGCTGGTCTCCAGCCAGCGAGTTTGGGACTTGAGGATCAGGCTGGACCGTGGTGTCTAAATAAAGGGCGTCCTCAGGATTAGAACAGAGGTCAGGAGAGGACGCGGGCTGCAGCTGGCCAGTCCTCCTGGGCAGCCTTGGTGGCCCTTCGGGCCGGTGGTGGGCCGCAAGCGCTATCCTGCAGGCCTGAGCCCTCAGGGCCATCCGGGAGCTTCTGGGCTGGGTTCAGCCCAGGGTCAGTGCCGACATATTTAAACAGATCTTTGCGAGCAAAAGAGCCACGTCACCGCTTGGGGATGGAGAGGCAGGACAGGCCTTGGGCTGGGAATTCGAACCTTCTTTGCTTTAAGAATTTTTTCGGATGCCTGGCAGGGCCCTTTCTGCCTTCTCCTCCTTGTCCTATTGAGGGAAATGGCATTCTGCCCTGTTTATGCTTAGATCTGGGGAAAAGGCAAAACAAGCCTGTGTGTGTGTGTGTGGGGTGGGGAGGGCGGGGGCACGCATACCTGTGTGTGTGTTGCCCACGAAGGAATGGAGCTATTTAATTTTTTTTTAAAAGCCAGATGGACCTGCAGGACTCAACGCTGCTGACTTCATTCCGCATTTCATACACGGAAAAAGGCAGCCAGAGCGAGAGGCGCCGGAACCCGGGCAACACGGCTGTGGCTGTAGTCGTATCTGGGTTAAAACCCCAGGAGTGCTTCCCTTTAATTTTTTGGTGCAGCAGGATCAAGGAATCAATTCACTCTGGCTACGCTTCCGACCATTGTTTCTGTGGGCCGTGTTTGATCTGTGTTTCACGTGCAGATCTGCTATCCACACTCTGAAAGAAATAATATATTCTGTGTTGCACCGGGTCAGGCTCAACCATGAAAACCCTTTTTATTATTTTTTTTTGGATGATTTCAAAGCCACACACGCAGACACACACATACGCGCGTACACACACACACACACACACACACACACACACACTGTTTGTGTAAAGGATTAAAAAAGAATGAAAAGCCCAGTTCCAGAACCTGACCAGGGTTCCAGGGCATGAATGGAGCTGCAGGAGAGGCTGAGTCTGTGGCTCTCACCCACAGGCCGGGCCGGCCGTGTCCCCTCTGAGCCCCGTGTGCGCCTGACCCCCGCGGGCAGGGGGCCTCCGCGGCCCTTTGATGGTGCGCCTGCTGAGGTTATTATTAGCAACAATGGTCTCCAGCGAAGGAGAGCGGTGGTCACAATGGAGAACTCTTCCTCTTCCTTCAGGTCAAAAGCTGAGCGGAGATGAAAATGACATTCACCGCCACAGGACCTCACAAACATGAAATGTTAGGACACCTCCCGGCTCTCCGCTGGCCTGGGCGTTTCCTGGCATTTTAAGGGCCGGAGGGAAGTTGCAGCAACGCAGGGGTAACACACACGTGAAAAATGGGAGGCCAGGCAGGCAGGGCAAGGAAACAACCCGGCGCTGGCAGTCAAGGCCGAGCCTGGAGCCGGAGCGCAGGCTGGACGAGTTGACGGGAGCCGCTGGGACTGGAGGGTATCGCCGCCAGGTTTTGCCAAGCGCCGGGCTGTTGACGACCACAAAACTGAAGAGATAAAAAAGAAAACAACAGCCACAAAAGGAAACAAAATCGCAACACGAAACCACCCACGCGGAGTCCACCCACCCCTTCCCCTGGCCGGGCCTGTTGTGCGCCTGTGATAACGCCGCTCCGCGCCCTGGCCCTTTATGGAGATAAGGTGGCCGTGGGCCAGCTTTCTGTCTCCAAACTTGGGGCTTCGGCACCATGCGGGATGCTCTGACGCCGCCGGCCCCAGTGTCAGCAGCACCCCAGAGTCCCCGAGGCTCTGTGTTCCCAGCATGATGATTTGTTTGACAACGCGCTTTCCTTCCAGACGGTTCTGCCAGCCTGGTGCAGTGGGTGGGTCCTGGGGGGCCAGACACAGTGGAAGGCCAGGCAGGGTCTTGGGTTTCATGGACGAAGTGAAGCGGTGATGCTCATTGGGCCTGAAAGAGCAGGACGGACAAGACTGGACTTATTCTGTGCTGCACAAAGGGTTTTTAATAAGCTCTGAGAGAGGCCCCAGCCCCCACCACCGTGTCTTTCTCTCCCTGTCTCACGGCAAAGCCGCTGTGTCAGCCAGAGAAACGGCTTGCAGGAGCTGCCCGGGAGGTCGGTGAGGATGCTGTGGGGGAGTCCTGCCAGGCTGGTCTCCTGGCGGCTCCTGTGGTGAGTGGCACGCAGGGCAGTTCTGGTGCCCGGGAGGAGCAGGTGGGTGTCCAGTGGGGAACACTGTGCCATTGCTGCTCCTGCCTCCTTTCAGGCTTTTTCTGAGAATACAGAATCTTTTAAAAAATATATATTTTAATGGATGTCAGAGAGGAAGGAGAGGGAGAGAGAGAGACATCCATGATGAGAGAGAATCATGGATCGGCTGCCTCCTGCAAACACCACACTGGGGATGGAGCCCGTAACCCGGGCACATGCCCTGACCGGGAATCAAACTGTAACCTCCTGGCTCATAGGTCAGAGGGACTGATTTTACAAGTGGCACTTGCAGCCGGTTCGGAGGGGTGGGAAAATGAGGACCCCTCTGCAGGCCTGTCCACCCTCCTCGCTCTCCCCAACCCTCTCTCCTTTGTATTCATCTCAGGGTGGGCCTGGGGACAGCTGGGACAGCCTGGCCCCCCCAGAATGTGGGGTACCATCTTGGGCTGTCAAGGACAGCTCTGGCCTAGCCTGTCATATCGGGACTGGATTGGTACATTGTGTGAAAAGGCACGAAGTGGTCAGCATGGAGTCCAGAGGGGTAAAGCGCTCATCATCAGATGTATCCTGGGCAGAGTCCCTGACTGTGACTTCTGGTTCTCTTTCCCATAATGCACCTGTAGCACCAACTCAGTTTCCCAGGAGCCTCATAGGGGATGGTTCCTGGGTGGGGAGGGGCTTTCTTGTCCCAGGAAAGGAATATGTCGGTTGCCAGTGGCTGTGTTGGCGTCCAACTTACACACCAATCTTCTGAGTTTGGCCACTGTGGCTCAGGCCTGGCTGCCCTCGTCTGCTCCAGGGGCACTGACCCGTATGTGGTGCCCTTCCCCGGTTTGAGAGCTTACTTTCCTCTGTGACATCACGCTCAACCTCTGTGTGGGGTGAGCTCTTATAGAGAAGGAAAAGAAGGGGAGAAGCAGGAAGGAGGAGGCTTGGCCCTCAGTTCACAATGGCCCTGAGTCGAAAGCTCCCATCAAGCCCCTGAATCGTAGCTTGTTTCTGGAATTGTACCAACTTGATGCCTTCACCAAAAGGAGACCAAATACTGTGAACTATGACACCTTGCTTACCCAGAAGGCGCTTGACTTGGCAACCTCAAGTATCTGGAACAATCTAGAAGAGCGAGAATATGTTAGGAATTCACTGCTCTAAAGTCCCGTGACTGTTCAGCCTCTTTACTCTTACTCCACAAACTATGCTAACAATCCCGATGGCACTCCAGTTCCCTCCAAGTCCTGCTTTCGTTTCTCTTTTTGTTTTGACCTTGATGACTGGGTGAACCGCAGTGCCATTAGCCGGGGTCAAGAACACAAGCGGAGGACGAGCAGGCCGCAGGGACAGTCATGACTTCCGGTGAGGGCATGCACCCCGAGGCCCCTGGGACAGAACACAGGAAGCAAGAGCTCAGCAGAGCAGTGGGGCGAGGCCATTGGCGAAGGAGCAGATTGACGCCGACGGCGGCCTTGTGCTTCAGAATGACAGTGACCGTGTTCCGAGTGAACGGGCCACCAAGACCACAGTACCTGCCAGTGTTGTCAAAGGAAACAGGGGGATGTGTAATGCAGTTTAGACATGGTTTAGTGAAAAATCAGTGCACTTTGGCTTTTCAGTTTTGGAGTTTACAGGGAGTGAGCTTTCCTTAGCCTGCAAAGTCATTTCTTTCTTTCCCAATGCTGGTTCAGTGAAGGGTTAATATTTTTCCTCCACGTTATGTCTCAAAGATAAAAAAAAAATTTCTGCCGGCTGCCCAAGAACACTCACTGTATCTCACTTGACATAGAAGCTTGGCATCCTTTTGAATGCAAAACGCAAGCAGCATGCCCGTCAGAGCATCTTTTAGTTGGAAAACAATTGATTTGCAGCTTTGTTCCCTGGCTCCCGAGCGAGGGTTGCACAATAGGAAGCAGGGTGCTCCCGCTCTCCCTGTTCCCCGCAGCGGAGAAGGGCCCTTTGGTCTGGAAGAGCCCTGACCAATGGCTTGGTGGCTGGAATAGCCGTCACCCAGGAGCTCCCCCTTGGTTATCAGCAGTCGGTGGGCCTGGGACTGGCTTAGGCCTGCACTGGTGTGCATCTTGCTCCTCTCAGAGGCATGGAAGCGACCCCTAGGAAATTTCTGAGCCTCAAGTGGTCAGCACCAAACCCCACCCCTTGCTGGAGTCTCTAAGCCAGTGGTTCTCAACCTTCCTAATGCCGTGACCCTTTCATACAGTTCCTCATGTGGTGGTGACCCCCAATTTCATTGTTACACATTGAACATAATGAAAGCCTAGTGATTCATCACAAAAACAATATGTGATGATATATGTGTTTTCCGATGGTCTTAGGCGACCCCTGTGAGAGGGTCATTCAACCCCGAAAGGGGTCGCGACCCACAGGTTGAGAACCGCTGCTCTAAGCAGAGCTGGGGGACTGCGGGTCAGGGACCTCTGGGCTCCCCAGACTGCACCCCAGTGTGTGCCTCCACTGTGGCCACTCTTGTGGGGCCACTCCGGTCAGGTTCCCTCTCGTCACTTGGGGTGATATACACACACACATACATACATACACACATACACAGACACACACATACACACACACACACACACACGAGAACCACTGCTTTGGGGGGAGGAAGCTCATTTAGCGAACATCTGGTGCCCTGCCTGGCATTTATGAGGCATCGTGTGTATGTGTCGGAGGCAGGCAGGGGCAGGGAAGAGCCTACAGTGGCACAAAGCACTGGCTCTCAACCTTGGTGGCGCGCTGGGATCGCCTTGGGGGTTACACAGTCCTTGCCGCCATCCCCGCCCCAGCAATTCCCACTCGCTTGGTCCGGGTGTGGCCTGGGTCTGGGGTTTCCGAAAGCTCCCCAGGGTTCTGTGTGACCCAGGGTGAGGAGCACTGGTCTGCAGGGTGTGGCTTCTGTGAGACCCTGTGTGTGGAGCGTGGCCGCAGCAGGCGCGCTGGAGCAGTGGGAGTGCTGCTGCTTCTGCGCTAGACACGGAGTGAGGCTGCCCATTTTCTTTTTTAAAAATATGTTTTATTGCCCTGACCGGTGTGGCTCAGTGGGTAGAGCGTCGGCCTGCAGACTGTAAGGTCCCAGGTTCGATTCTGGTCAAGGGACACATGCCTGGGTTGTGAGCTTGATCCCAGTGGAGGGCATGCAGGAGGCAGCTGATCAGTGGTTCTCTCTCACCATTGATTTTTCTATCTCTCTATCCCTCTCCCTTCCTTTCTGAAATCAATAAAAATATATTAAAAAATAAATAAAAATATATTTTATTGATGTCAGAGAGGAAGGGAGAGGGGGAGAGAGAGAGAGAAACATCAATGGTGAGAGAGAATCATGGATCGGCTGCCTTCTGCACGCCCCACACTGGGGATGGAGCCCGCAACCTGGGCCTGTGCCCTGACCGGGAATCGAACTGTGACCTCCTGGTTCCTAGGTCGACGCTCAACCACTGAGCCACGCCTGTGGGCGAGCCTGCCCCTGTTCTCTCTGCCTCCATCCTCCCATGTGGCTGAGGCTCCTTAAACATTTGCTGACGGAGTGGGGGCCAGGAGTCTGATTTTCCCTTTAAACCTTTGGGCGGAAACACGGGGGAGAAAGTCCAGATGCGGGCTTTGTGGTGCCTCCGCCGAGCGCTGCGAAAACAGCAGAGTGGCCGTGACTCCCACTGCCCCCTCCAGACCCAGGGGGCCACCCGGGCACACGCGGGGACAGGGCACCCCAGCCAGGCGCTCCACTCGCAGCCCCCACCCCCAGCCTTTGATGAGAGACCCTGAGAGCAAGCGAGCGAGCGACTCGCAGGGAAAGAGAACACTTCCCCGGGCCCTGGGGACGTGTTCAGCTGTTCGGCATTTAGCAAAATCTGGCATGTTCTGCGCAGCCCCGCACCCTCCCTCCCAGTGGCGCTTCAGATCAGCTTCAGCTGCAGCCTGCAGGCCAGGGAGGGGGGAGCACCCGCCTCTGCCCCCGCCTCCCGGCCCTCCTCCCCCTTTTGGTGGCCTGTCCCCAAGTGCTGGTCAGGGAGTGAACTCGCCCGCACAGGGCTCTCGGCTGGAGGTGCCCGCTGGGCTGAGCGGGTGGGTGATGGTAATGACCGCCGCGCTGCCTGTAATTCTGCAGTCCCTGGGCCCCGGGGCTGGGCTGGTGTATTCGCCTGTGCTGTTTGGGGGTTGATCCTGCTGTCAGCGCTTAGCGAGAATTAACAGTGACGCTCTGTGCGCCACAGTCATAACACTAAATCTGATCTGCATGTTTATGACTCATTAAAAAAACCCCACTGTCGCTGAAACCCCTCCAAGCCCATCATTGAAGGAAATTATGTGCAGTTGAAAGAGCCATTTGACGTCACACAAGACCTACGTGCCTTTTCATGAGCCGCTGGAATTAGAAGGCTGCGCTTGGCAAGTGGGAACGGGATCCGGACTTGGACTTGGAAAGCCCGTGCAGCCAGCAACCTGTTCTCCAGGTGCCGGGGGCTCACTTGCCGTCCTCACCAAGCTCCTTCCAAGCAGTGTGGGTTCTGGGAAGGCCAGCCTCCTCTCTCTCTCTCTCTCTCTCTCTCTCTCTCTCTCTCTCTTCCCTTCTCTTCCTTTCTCTTCCTTTCTCTTCCTTCCTCCCTCCCTTCCTCCCCCCTCCATTTCTCTCTCTCTCTCTCTCTCTCTCTCTCTCTCTCTCTCTCTCTCTCTGTCTCTCTCTCTTCCCTTCTCTTCCTTTCTCTTCCTTCCTCCCTCCCATCCTCCCCCCTCCATTTCTCTCTCTCTCTCTCTCTCTCTCTCTCTCTCTCTCTCTCTCTCTCTTTTAGAAGAAGTCCAAACATGAGTGGTAAGGATACCCCGCTTTAATGACAAACCCCCAGCATTCCCAAATTAAGGAGAAATGAATTGCGGATGATGGGCTGCTGGCGGTTTCCGGCGGCACCATGCACTTTACCGCCTGGTAATTAGGCATTTCCCAGGAACTCTTTCCCTCAGGTCGGAGCCCATGAGGAGCCTTTCCCTCTGAGGTCCTGGCAGCGCGGTCCAGTGGGAGGAGCAGGGGTCTGGGCAGAGGTCTCCTAGGTTCAAGGCTCCCCTCGCTCCGCCAAGGTGGGAAACAAAACAAGAGCTAGGGGATGGGATCTCTTGGCAGATATCAGAACTTAACAAATGAATAGTTTTTGTTCGAGTTACCGCTGGTGTGTAACAAACGACCCCCAACTTAGTGATGTAAAAGAACAAGCATTGTGTTATGCTCCCAGATCTGTGGCAGGGCTCAGCTGGGCGGTTCTTGTGCTCCTCATGGCATTTACTGAGACCACCCAGGCATGGGTCGGCCGGGTCTAGCTGCTTCTCTCCCATGTCTGGTGCCTCGGTGGCTGTGCGCTGTCCCCTGGAGCATGTGTCCAGGCCTCCCAGGCAGGGCAGGTTTGGGGGTGGTTGGACTTCTTACATGACGACCAGCTTCCCCCATAATAACTGTCCCAAGAGACCCAGCTCAGAAGTCACACGTGACACTATCGACTGAAGAGTCACCAGCCCACTCAGATTCAATGGGAAGGGACATAAACCCCAATTCCTGATGAGGGGGAGTGTCCGAGAATTTGGGGACTAGATTTAAAAACAACTCTAGTTTCTCAACTTACACAGCTCTTCATTCAGTGCCTTATATTTTACGGTGTTGCCACCTCTAATATTTCTTTTGACCTTTGCATCAACCTTCTGATGGGGTAATGTTATCGTACCCATTATCCTGATAAGAAAACTGAGACTCAGAGAGATGATCTGGTTTGCCCAAGTTGCTACGGCAAGTAAACAATGAGATGAACCTTTAACCCCCTCTCCTGGATAAGAGATTTTGGAGATGTATGCCGTGCCGGTGAGAAGTACAGAATGTTGTTCTTTAGAAGCGATTATCTTCTGTATTTTTTCAAAACAATGTTTTTAAATACTATCGAGTTGATCAGAAGCCCTGTCACTTACACGGAGACACAAAACTAAACCGAACCGGTTCTTTGTGTTAAATCTCTCGGGCTGTCCCCTGTGGTCTGCCACAGCTCACCCTGTGTCCTAAACCAACAGGCCAACCAGAAAATGCTAATTCATCTGAGGCAAACATGGAGAATTGTAGAAGCCTAAGCTCAGCCTGGCTGACGGCTCACAGGGTAAATATTTGATCAGCGAGTAAAAATTCAGATTGGTAGTATTTGCTGAAGGTGAAAAGTATATTAGGGAACTAGTGTAATGGGGGTTAAGTAGGGCTGGGGGAGGCCTCCTCTATGGGGAGGTCACCCCCTGGAAGCCCACAGCTTCTTGCTGACCTCAGTTACAAGCAGGAGCCGTCTGGGCACCTCCAACCAAGACCGCCCTCCCGGCAGGAGCGGGGGACGAGAGGCCTGCAGAGCTGGCAGACCGGTGTGGACGAGGTGAGCTGGTTCCGCTTATGCGCACACAGATGCTTGTGCGCACGCCCTCTGTCTCCCCACAGTGCATGTTAGAGCCAGAAGCTCTTCCTGCTCCCCTTGTCCGTCCCCCACATTGTGCATCTTGTGCCATACTGTGTGCCACCCTGGCTGGGCTTGGATACCGGGAGGTTAGGACAGAATGTTCTGCTCCATCCGCACGTGTCCCCAGACTTGCGTGTTACCCTTCGGGGCCCTTAGCATTAGTCGGGAGAGAGACCGTGTCTCTGAGCAGCCCAGGCAAATCAGGAAGCTGCCGGTACCTGGAGGACGTGCCAGTTATTCCGATAACTCGGCTCAGAAGTGGAGCTGCAGCTCCAGAGTCTTTAGAGGTGAAGCCACGCGGCCGAGTGACAGCTGGTTACTGCGAACCGGGGGAGGGGGGGCTGAGCTGGGGCTGGCGAGGGCCTCGTTCGCTCAGCTAATGGGCCTGATTAGTTTGTCCTATTTAACCGACGTGGAATCCATCCGAGGCTTGTCCTGGGCCTGCCGGGGCCCTGGAGCGCGGCACAATGGGGCCTAAGGACCGGCGCTGCAGAACTGACGCTAAACCCCAAACAAGCCATGAGCTCAGGCTGCTGGTTTCCAGGACGCCGTGCCAGAGCGGGAGGCAAGCGTGATGGAGAAATAAGGGGGGGGGGGTGTTCCTGGTCCGGGGCCTGGGAGGACTGAGCTCAGTCGGACGGGAGGGACAGAGGGGGCACCAGGCCCAGAGGAAAAGAGATTTATCTGTCCAGATGTGCCAGGAGCTTAGAAGTGACGGGAAGGGAGAGGACGTGGCAGGCATGGAGGAGCGCTGCCCAGATCTGCCTTTGAGGCAGGGCTTGTCGTCCAGCTGTGGGCTGCGTGGTCCCCAGCTGCCAGCCCTGCAGGGTGGGCCTCCCCGCCAAGGCTACGCTCCCCTGGCTCAGTGGTTGAGCCTCAACCTATGAACCAGAAGGTCAGGGTTGGATTCCCAGTCAGGGCACAGGCCTGGGTTGTGGGCTCCATCCCTAGTAGGGGGCATGCAGGAGGCAGCCGATCCATGGTTCTCTCTCATCACTGATGTTTCTCTCTCTCTCTCCCCCTCTCCCTTCCTCTCTGAAGTCAATAAAAATATATTAAAAAAATAATAAATAAAGGCCTGGCCATTTGGGCTGCAGGCAGGACATGGTACTGGGCACCCTCCCTGCAGAGCTTTCTCCTCTAGGTTAGCTGAGACTGTCAAGCTTGCATTTAAAACGGACTCTTCCTCTCCCCCCAATACTTAAATAAATAAAATGGACTCACACCTCTTCCCACTCCTGCTTCTCCCTCCTTCCTTCCGTAGGGATTGATTCCTCCCACATACCTGTTTTGTTTGTTTAAAGTTTGCACTTTTTCTTTATTTGTTAATCCTCGCCCCAGGATATTTTTCTGTTGATTTTTAGAAAGAGTAGAAGGGAGGGGAGAGACACACAGAGAGAAATGTCAGTGTGGGAGAGACACACGAGGATCAAGCCTGCAACCAAGGTACGTGCCCTTGACCAGAATCAAACCTGGGACCTTTCAGTCCATGGGATGATGCTCTATTCACTAAGCCACACCGGCCAGGGCCCTCTGAAATATCTCGCCCCCCCAACCACCATCTCAGCCTCTTCCAGGGAACCCAGCCCGCAACAGAGGGTAATCTACGCCTTTGGATTATGGATTCCATCCCAGGGACCAGCAGGACTCTACACACCATTTTATTATAGTCTCTGGGGGTTTTGTCCAGTTCCCTTTAAATTGTTCCAGAAGTTTCCTCCACGGATTGAACTTTATTTCTACTTGCTCTCAGAGATGATCCCAAATGTGACAGATTTCTTCATTAGGGCACCCCCCCCCCTGGCCCCCAGTGTCAGTTACTCTGATCCCTCTCATGGCTCTTCCTCCCGGACTCCTCCAGCCGGAGCCCAGCCTCTGCCGTCCCGCCTGCCCTCTCCTCCAGCTCCTTCCTGATGATCATGGCTCCGCGCCAGGGTCAGCCATAAGGTGTCCCTCTGCACACAAAACCCCATCTCCTGCCAGGCACCGGGCCCTTATTGTTGGCGTGGGGACAAGCCAAATCACTTGGCAGGCCGCACGCTGGCCCTCAGTCACTGTCTCATCACGTGGCCATCGCTGCTGTCTCAGTGTCCCCTCTTGGGCTCTCAGTCCTCATGGTATTCGCTGCCCTTTTCCCCTGGTACCGCTGGAGCTGGCCTGGGAACCCCAGGTGCCACCTCCCGAAGGCCCCAGGGAGGCCCTGCTCATGCTCAGCTCCTTGGCTCATCAGCCAGGAACTTCTCTGACCTGCTTGGCAGCCGCCTCTCTCAACACCAGATGCCTAATTAGTAGCTCAGGATCTCCTCCTCCTCCTCCTCCCACCTCCCTCCTCCCTCCTCCCTTCTCCTTCCTCCCTCCTCCTTCCTCCTTCCTCCTTCCTCCCTCCTCCCTCCTCCCTCCCCCTCCCCCTCCCCCTCCCCCTCCCCCTCCCCCTCCTCCCTCCTCCCTCCTCCTCCTGTGCCCCCTCCCCTCCATTTCCTCAGGCCCCACTTTCACCCTGATGGGATGGCCATTGAAATGAGGGGCAGATTTTCAGGACTGAATGGCAAGGGTGTGGGAGGGTGTGTTTCCAGACTGTGTCCCCTGGTCACAGCCAGTTCAGTCCAATTCGTCATCTCTTTATTGTACGCGGTGCAGTGGTCACTGCCTGGGGCTTGTGCAGGGCCTGCCAGGGCGCGGTTGGCTAACAGGATGGCTAACAGGAAGCGGCTCCTGCTGTCAGCTGAGGAGTCCGGGAGGGGAGGGCGTTGCCAAGGGCTGGTGTGACCTGTTTGAAGGCCCCCAGCTGCACCAGAAGCTCCCCTCCCCCAGCCTGACCCCGGCTCCTCTCGGCTTCATTTACACAAACAATCCAAAAGCCAACCCAACCCAAATGAAATGCCCACACTTTATTGCTCGCAGTGTTTTAGTTCTAATTTGGCTTCATTTAGAAAAGAGGTTTTACTAAGTGGCATAAATTGAGCCTAACAAATTTTAAAACTAAAACAGCAACACCCTAAATGCCTAAAACTGTAATTGGAGAGAGATAAAAAGTGAGTTGGGAGGGAGGCAGGAGGAGGGGGAGGGGAAGAAATTCAATTTCCGTCCTACTTGGTGGGAGCTTAATTTCCTACTCCCCCTCCCCCAGCCCCCAGCCTTGTCCCCTCTCTTTAGAGAACGCACCCAGCAGCGCCCTGCGGGATGTCTAGTACATACAGTCGTGGGTGCTCAGGAAAGACAGACCGGCTAATTCTTTTCTTTCATGTGGCTGTGGACAGAAGGGATAAAGTGGATTCCTTTCAGGGGACACATTTGCCCCCAAAGGGGAAGTCTGCAAGCTCCTTGGGGGTGGGAGGGGTGGGAGAGTCTTACACTCTGGAGGCCACCCCCCCCCCCCCAGCCTAGCCCACCCCACCTGAACTTCTGAATCCTACCTGGGAGGGAGACTCCAGGCCTCTGATCCCCTCTGCTGATTGCTGGGGGAAGAGGGTATGGCGGCTGCTTGGCTCTGAGTATGCCTTTCCCACTTCTGATATGAAATGCGGTCAGGGATGCCATGTAGGTGGGAAGAGGGGTGTCTGTGTGGAGTGCATGAGGCCACAGGGGGACCCTACAGGACAAGCATTTCTCTTTGGGGGACCAGGACTCTGGTTTCCTTTAGTGACGCAGTCCTCTTCCAGGAAGGGTCCCCCTCCAAATGCATCAGTAAGCGTGGGTGGCCGAGGAAAGTGTCCCTGAGTGTGGGGGTGTGGGTGGAAGCCGGAGAGGTCACCTGGGGCCTGGCTGGCCTCCCTGGCTACACTGCCCTTATGGAGTGCCCCGTGGTTTTGCTTGCGCTATATACTGCCGATATGCACATTCTTTGTCTTAGAAACCTCTTGATACCAAGAATAAGAACACCACTTAAATTAGTTTAAGGAAATAGGAGGTTTAGTAACAGGATACCAAGGTCTTTTACGGAAGTCAAGTACAGGAAAACTGTTGGGGGCCATGGGGACAGGCCCCGCCTCAGGGAGGAACAGACTACAGCTTCTCATCTGGAGTATATAGTTTCCAGGAACAGTGATCACAGGCAAGAGGCTAATCTCATCAATATGTAAAGAATCCCTAGTAATTCCACTTCTTGGGATTTATCTTACTTGCACATATATTGTATGCTGTATCAGTTAGCTATTGCTGCATAACAAATGATCCCAAATTTTAGAACCTTAACTGTTTATTATTACTAGTTGGTTGGGTGGGTGGTTCTGCTGAGTTGAGTCAGATTCAGCTAATTCTGGCTAAGTTCACTCATGTATCTGTGGTCAGGTGGTGGTTGGTCGGGGGCGGTTTGTGTAGGACAGACTCAGCTGGGCCACGTGGCTCCCACCCCCTAGCTGCTAGCCTGTGCTGGTTCTCGGCTGGTCTGGTCCTGTTTAATGCCAGTTGCAAGGAAACAAAAGAGGAAATTGAAGCCTCAAGTGCTTTTGAACGTTTCTGCTTGCATCAGGTCTGCTAAGCAAGTTACACAGTGAAGTCCAGGTTTAAGGGTCAAGGAAATCCATTGTGCCTCTTGAGTGAGAGAAGCTGTACTGGTAAAGAAAAGGGTCAAAGGGCAGGGATACAGGCAGAGGTAAAGGCTTGGGGCCATCAATGCAATCAGTCCTCCACGTGTGTGCGTGTGGTTACTTGACGCAGCATTGCCTGTGATAGAAACGACCAAAATGGCCATCAGTAGTGGATACGGGCTACATAAATGATGGCATCTACATGCTGGTATAATCTAGCTGAACAAAGGATGAAGACTCGCCCTGTGCAGACTGAAAGGTCCCGGGTTCAATTCCAGTCAAGGGCACATGCCTGGGTTGTGGGCTCAGTCCCCAGTGGGGGGCATGCAGGAGGCAGCCGGTCAATGATTCTCTCTCACCATTGATGTTTCTCTCTCTCCCTCTCCCTTCCTCTCTGAAATCAATAGAAATATATTTTAAAAAAGAATATATGTATTTGTATTTGCCTATATCTGCATCCATTAATTCTGAAAAGAGAAACAAGAAACGAGTGGTGTGGGGGTGGGGGAGCACTGGGTAGAGGCAGGGGCAGGCATCCAGATGGGTGGTGACCCTGCGCCATATAAATAAAAAGAAGTCCTTGCTGTTATGATAATACATGTTCAAAAATTAACATACAGGAGCCTCATGCGTGTAATGAAAAAGGAGAGGAAAATAAACAAAGAAGGAGAAAGTCACAGGCCTGCTTGGCTTCCAGAAGCCTAGCCAGAAGCCTTTGGAGATTGTTACAAAGGAGGGCCTGCCGCTGGGAGGCTAAGTAATCCTGCCCTCACCTGCTTTGCCCTTTTGGATCCGTTTGGGGCAATGCCCACTCTCCAAAGTCAGAAGGGCTGGCGTGTCCCTCCCTGGCCTGGTGTGTCCCTCCCTGGGCTGGTGTATTCCTCCCTGGGCTGTGCTGTCCCCGAGGAGTGAGGACAGCCCCACCCTTGCTTATGGCCAGAGACTGACATTTCTGAAGGGCGCCACGGGCATTTCCCAGACACACTGAGGGTTGATCTGACCTGGGATGTGTTCCTCGGCTCTTCAAACGTCAGTCCGTGTGCTGGTCTGTGGGAATCACGTCCTGTTTCTTGGGAAGTGCCTGGAGCCACACAGTAATGGGTGTCCGGGTACAAGTCCTTGTCATCAGGCTCCGGAAATGAAAGAGCCCTGGAACAGCCCCCTCCTGAGCTTATGGCAGGGTCAGGGCTGACCCAATGCGCCCCTCAGCCCCAAAGCTCCTTAAAGTGTTGCTCAAGCCTGGCCAGCGTGGCTCAGGGGTTAAGCGTCGACCTATGAACCAGGAGGTCACGGTTCGATTCCTGGTCAGGGCACAGGCCTGGTTGCTGGCTCCATTCCAGGTAGGGGGTGTGCAAGAGGCAGCAGGTCCATGGTTCTCTCTCATCATGGATGTTTCTCTCCCCCTCTCCCTTCCTCTCTGAAATCAATAAAAATATATTTAAACAAATACCTTAACCAATGAAGAAATTAAAAAAAATATATGTATTTAAACAAATGAAACATCCACTTCCATTATAAAAAGAAAATATGCCCTGACCGGTTTGGCTCAGTGGATAGAGAGTCTGCCTATGGACTTAAGGGTCCCAGGTTTGATTCCAGCCAAGGGCATGTACCTTGGTTGCGGGCACATCCCTGGTGGGGGGTGTGCAGGAGGCAGCTGATGGATGTTTCTCTCTCACCGATGTTTCTAACTCTCTATCCCTCTCCCTTCCTTGCTGTAAAAAATCAATAAAATATGTTAAAAAAGAAAAGATAATGTTGCTCATGCTGTCCCATGGCCTCCTCGGCCTCCTCAAGCATTGAACTGAACTGAGCCACGGTGCCCGCCTTCCCTTCCCTGTGCCCACCGGCAGGGAGCCGGGAGCTGCTGGCCTGGACCCTGAAGAGAGGCAATGAGCCGCCTATGCCTGTGTGTGCTCTGCAGCCAGGAGCGGCCACCACGCCGCTGCCACCGCCACCACCAGTGTCCATGCTGGGCACCTACTGTGTGGTGAGCACGGGCGTGCTGCCCCGATTCCATAGGGGAGAAGACGGACAGGAGCTTGCCCACTTGAAGACGGCCAACGGAACAATTGCTCGCAATAAAGCCTGGCATTTGCTTAATAGCGAAGTCTCTCTGGTTGCAGGGAACACAACTCCTGCTTGCATCAAGGTGGCTTAAAGGGAAATGGAGTGACATTGCTGTCATTTATAGGAGAACGGGCATCTCTAGAACTCACGGCGGCAATCAATGTGTCTGTGCAGGACCCTGGGATCCTAGGAGCCTCTTCTCTCCATCCTCTCTCACCTTGTTAGTATCTCTCTTCTCTCTCGGGCAGGCCTCCTACAGACAGTCCTCGGGTTACGTTGGACTCGATGTACCTCATCTCATGGTTACGTTGCCATCTCCCATTTATTTATGTATATAAAAACAGTTCCGTCATGTCAACGTATATACATATGTGCTTTATGTTTTCTATTATTTATTTACCACAAGTAAAGGTCGGGAATTGTTATCTTTCTTTTAATTTTTTTTACTGTTTCACTTCATTACTGCTGTGTATGTGCACCATGTGAGTGATGTAGGGGCTTATGTAGATGGGTTCTGACTTACAGGGAAAATCGCCTTACATTGCACTGTAGGGATGGATCTCCGACGTAACCTGAGGACCTACTGTGACAGAGAATATAATGTCTGATGCTTTGGGGCATTATACCTCATGACTTCAGCCACCCAGTCAGAGATTCCCTCACCTTTCTCCATTCCAGGTCCAAAAGTTCCAGGGAAGGGTCTCATTGGCTGTGCTTGATCAGGTGTCCAGCTCTGGACCAATCAACTTCAGTGAAGGAGCAGGGTTCCATAGATCCGCAGAACCAGTGTTGGTCACACCCATGTGTGGCTGTGCCGCCACACAAATCCTATGGATAAGGATGCTCCTTCCCACTCTCAGGTGCCCACAGTAGAGGAGGGGCAGCCTTGCTGGCCTGGAGGGCAGAGAGAAGGAGGGTGCCCAGGGCCCGTGTGCTACCCAGCAAATCTTTTTATCAGCTCCTCCCCTGGAGGGTTGTGTGGCCTAATAGCACCCCACGACCCCAGCACTGGCCACTGGTTTCTGCCATGAAAGGACAGGAAATGACAATCCCAAGGTGTCGAGGAGATGAGAGGATGCAAGAGCCACATTTCAAAAGCTTCCTTCTTCCCTATTCTTTCATTTCTGGTTCCGGCCACCCACCACCCCTGCACACACCACTTCAAGGCGCTTTCCATCTCCCCGGGGGTTTCTCATGGTTCTTCGTTGCTTTTTTCCCCCTGGAAGACATGCTACCCTCTCATTTCCTGGGCATTTCCAGGCCTGGGAGAGGGAGCCGGGACCCAGATAAGTCTGCCTCTTGTCTGGCTAGCCTTGACCTTGCACTTGCCCTGGATCTTGGCCTCTCTCGGGCATCCCGCTCAGGTCTGGCTTCCGCTGAATCCATCCCAGCCCCATCCTGGCTTCAGTGGCGTCACAGACCAGGCTCTGGCCTCCCGTTCCCTCTCTGGGCATCTGGTCCCCAACTGTCCCTGGTGAGTGACTTCATCTCTTCTCTCATTGTGGACAGTTCAAAGAGCCCATCCTCAATCTGCGCCTGGCACAGGCCCGGCACATCTGCTAGGGCTGCTGCCATTGGCCATGGACTCTGAGGGGGAGGGGACCGGCTGCTGGGCTCGCTGTTCCATGGCGCGGGGGAGAGGAGAGTGAGGGCGCCATGGCTGGGTGACATTCAAATGTGGGCACCAGCCATTCAGAACTGACTCGGAGCTGTACAGGGGGCCTGCGGGTCCCCGGGGAGTGGCCAAGGTGGTCAGGGCGGCAGGTGGGGACACTCGGGGCCTGGGGCAGAGGCTGTTTGCGATTCGGTAGAGAACCATTTCAATATTTTAACAACCTGCACAGCTGGTGCGGCAGCGCATTTCAGCTGAATGTCAGGCCAGGTTGTAGGTGGCAGCGAGCAGCTGGGCCGTCGCACTGACGCTGAGAGCAGATGGAGTGGTTATAAACTGTGACAGGAGAAGTTTTGGCTAGTCACTGGAAAACCCACATCCCTGCCTTTTCCTAAGAAGGCTGGGGGGGAGGCTGGGGGGAGTTCTCTCGGAAACTTTGGGGGTTACGAAGTGAACTTGACGTGGGTTTGTTAGGCTGGCCTGGCATTAGGGGATTGGCACCAATGACTTCTGTGGACCCCTTCCTCTCATTCCCCAGCAAAGATCCTCAAATTATATGCACTCACGATTAATCTGAAACCTTTATTTTAATCCTCACCCGAGGATATTTTTCCATCGATTCTTAGGGGGGGGTGGAAGGGAGAGGGAAAGACAGAGAGAAACATCGACTGGTTGCCTCCTGCATGCACCCCGACCCGGGCCCGGGCTGAGGAGGATCCTGCAACCGAGGTACATGCCCTTGTCTAGAATTAAACCCAGGATCCTTTGGTCTGCAGGCCAACACTCTATCCACTGAGCCAAACTGGCCAGGGCCAGAGGTGCGCTTTGTAATAAGGTTACAAAGGTAAGCCAGGGTCCCTGCTCCCCTGGAGTTCACAGTGGGGTCATGGGAGGGCTAGGCGGGAGAGGGGGGAGAGGGGGGGAAGAAAGCCTAGATGAGCCGGGACCGGATGAATCATGAGGGGAAATGCTGCAGACGCCACGTGGGGTGCGGGGCGGTGTGGCTGAGGCCTTCATCTCAGAACAGGATGGAGCCGGCCTCTAAAAGCTTTTTCCTTTGCCTCTAGAAATAGCGAGACGGTGCTGCTTGGTTCTGATTTTCACCTCCAGATAGCAGGACACGTTTTGTCCTTGAAAGCACTCAAATCAGCTGCCTTGCCAATGTGAAGTCACCGCTTGTTAGCTATGCGCAGCTGAGATCAGAATCTGTGTCCCAGCCAGCCAGCCCAGGCCGCGGCTCAGCAGCTGCCCTGAAGGGCCCGCGGGCACCTTCCTTCTAAGGTTTCTGCAGCCCAGGAGGGGGCAGGGGGCAGTGTGCCTGGGAGGCCTGGGGACAGCCCTCTGCGAAGCTGCCCCCCTCATTGGCAGGGCTGCTCCCCAGCCCAGTTGTCCCCTCTCTGGGAACCGTGTCTGGGAATTGGGCTTTGGCTGCAGTTCAGAGCGGGGATGACTGCTCGGCTGTATGGAACGCGCAGGGATTTGGGATCCTCCAAGCTCTGCCCTTTGAAGAATGGGGCCTCTAGTCCCATGGTCCAAACTGACAGCAGGGCACCCACGTTTAAGGCAATAGGGTAGAGCAGTGGTCGGCAAACTGCGGCTCGCGAGCCACATGCGGCTCTTTGGCCCCTTGAGTGTGGCTCTGCCACAAAATACCGACTTCTGCGCACGGGCCACGAAGTTTCAATCGCACTGTACGTGCACGCCCGCACGTGGTATTTTGTGGAAGAGCCACACTCAAGGGGCCAAAGAGCTGCATGTGGCTCGCGAGCCGCAGTTTTCCGACCACTGGGGTAGAGGAAGTGACTTAAAAAAATAAAAAGGGATGAAAAGGCACAGATGGGCTCTTTTAAGGAAGGTTCCTGGAAGCTGACACGTCATGCTTCCATTTATGTCTCATTGGCCGGAACTTAGTCACATGACCACACCCGGGAAATGTAGTCTTGCCCCCCCCCCCATGGCTGGGAGAGAGGAGATATCGGGGGACGGCTTGCAAAGACTCTATGAAAAATGGCTCAATCTCATCCAAATATTGGGGTCTTCAATGTAAGTGCTCTGTAAAGATCTGTCAGGAGAAGAAAGGAGCTATAAGTGAAATAGAGCCTTATTTTACATTTTAGCTACTGATTTATTTTTTTAATTTTTGCCTCTCTGTGGCTGATCCTTTCAAATCTGTGAATACAAAACAGTTTTACAAATATTTACTTCCTGTTTTTCTTCATGGATTCTTTCCTTACATCATTGATTTTCTTTTTTTAAATCCTGTTACTTGCAGCCAAAAGCATTTCTGACTGACATGGGTCCTTCTTCCTCCCTTCCTCCCTTCCTTCCTTCCTTCCTTCCTCCCTCCCTCCCTCCCTCCCTCCCTCCCTCCCTCCCTCCCTCCCTCCCTTCCTTCCTTCCTTCCTTCCACTGCCAAGCTCCTCATGAGGGCAGTCTGTGCCAGCTGGGCCATATCTCAGATGCCTAGTCCCTCTTAAACATTGTCACTAGTGCTCTCACCAAGTCACAGGCACTTCATTCTCAGAAAAGCGAATTATGCCTGTTGTTCATATCTTCTGTGTGCACTTTGAGCTTAAGGGTTCTTATTAAAACTCTTTTTGTTTCTAGGATTCTGGATTTTATACTTTACTTCCTATCTTCTGATTGGGACCTCCTTCTAGATATTTTATTCCCCAAAGCTTTCATTCCAATCCTTTTCTGATCCACTAACACTACTACTACCTCTTCCATCTCCACTACCATCACATCACTGTTTCTGCCGCCATTCCTGCCAACATCATCACCATCATCAAAAAAGCTAGTAGGTGTCAGTGGTGGGACTTTAATCCTCATCTGCCTGATGTCAGAGCCTGGCTTTTGAATACACCATCCTTTCCTTTTCCTTATGACGTCACAGGATTCACTCTCATCTCTCCTTCTCTGGCAACAGTGGGTGTCAAACTCTCATCACCATAAACCTAGATGAATACAACAGCCTCCCAACAAATCTTGAATGTAGGTATGTAGTCCCCACCCACCTCCGCTCGGCCCTCACATGCATGCCTGGTCAGCATTAGACTGCTGGCCCAATGACATGCCAGTCAGTCTTTCTCATGTCCCTTCCCTGCTCATACACGTACAGTGAATCTCTCAGACCTCATGGGTCATGTCTGACTCCCAGAGGCCTCCTCAATTGTGCTCTCCATGCCTCCGACCGCCCACTGTTGCAGCTGTGTTGGACATCATTTATGTTCACCAATAGGACACAAGCAACTCCTGCTAACATTTTATTGACCAAATCAAGTCAAATGGCCACATCTAACTTGAAAGGAAGGAAGAAAATACAATTCTACCATATGCCGGGGGGCAGAGAGCTGGGAACGCTAGGTGAGCAGCACTATTGACATCCGCTGCACTCTCCCCCCGGATGCCCCGCCTCTAGGACTCATTCCGGCTGCCTCCTCACCTGCCAGCTACAGTGCCAGGCCCATCTTTTCTGGAAAAATCCTTAGTATTTCCAGCACATGCGTTTCCTGCTTCTCAACTCCTAGGGCCTTTAAGGTGGTCAACATGCAATTGGTTATTCATTGGTTCATGTATAAATAATGGGGCCATTTTTGCTTTTAACAAACACACGCAAACGCGTTTGTATGTACATATATTTATGTATACACGAATCTACCGTATCTCCTTAAAGCTATCACCCGGATGACTGTTCGTTTGTCCCAGTGATAGGTTCACTGCTTAAAGATGTCTGTGGAATTGCCTGGAGCCTGTGGCATATCCATTTTCTTCTCTGTCAAAGGAATGTCATAGTGGTGCCTCTTTCATACAGATGTATGGACTTGGAAGGGTTAGTGCATGCAAAGTGCTTATTACGCCGCTGAAGAACTGTGCGGATAGCGATCTCTACCTCCTGCTGGTGGTGCCCATGTGCCCTCTGCCCACAGGCCACTGCTGGCAGTCCTGTACCTGCAGAGGCTGCAGTCCACCTGCCAGGAGGGGTGTCTGGCCTGGGAAGGGATGAAGGCATCTCCCAGTGGCTGGCAGGCGGGATGACGGCACTGCTGGTGCTGGGGAGTGAACACCCTGGGGAAGCTTCCCCACCAGCGAGGCAGGGGAGCTGATGAATCGGAATCTGTGTGTGCTACCTGGTCCCCGAGAGGGTCCCAAGTGGGCCATTGGCCCACAGTGGAAATCTGCTTATTAACGCGCTCTTTTTGTCCCCCCCACCCCCACCCCCCGCCTCCTTATCTCATCCTCTCCGCTCTGGCAATTGTGTTTCCGGGGATCCCCTCCTGAGTAGATTACCTGCACCCCAGGACTAATGCTTGAGGGGAGGAGGCACACATGTGACTCTGCTGAATGCAATGAAATCAAATTGTTCCTGTGGTCTGGTCACTACCTCTGGCAGGGGGTCAAAAAGTCAAGTTTCTCGAGCTTTTGAGTGGTGAGCGCATCATCCACGTACACTGGTGGCCTCCCGAGGTGTCCGCGGTGAGGGAGACACCTCCGGGCGCGGGCTCTGCTCGGTGAGGGAGGGACATTGCTGCCTGCTTGGCCGCGGGTTTGTGAGCCCAGCGGAGCCGAGCGCAGAAATGTGGGATGGATGTGCCGCCCCTGCAGTGGGCAGTGGACACGGCCTTCTCCGGGGCCAGTGACAACCTTCTCCCTGTTTTCTGAAAACCTGCGGAATGGCGAGTATCAGGAAATATTCAGGGCAGTTAGACTAACTGAATCGAGGTTCGATTCCTGGTCAGGGCACATGCCCAGGTTGTGGTCTTGATCCCCAGCGTGGGGCATGCAGAAGGCAGCCGATCCATGGTTCTCTTTCATTATTGATGTTTCTATCCCCCTAACCCTCTCCCTCCCTCTCTGAAATCAACCATATATATATGTAATTAGAGGCCCGGTGCACGAAAATTCGTGCAGGTGGGGGTACGGGGGTGTCCCTCAGTCTAGCCTGCACCCTTTCACAGTCCAGGAGCCCTCAGGGGATGTCCAACTGCGGCCTAGGCCTGGGGGGAGCAGGCCTAGGCTACAGTCTGTCCTCCCTCTGTGGGAGGTGTCTGGCGGGTCGATGAGGGGACGACGTGGGCGGCGAACGGCCAGCCCTGCCTCCCATTGCTGCCCGTGGCCTCCCTCGCAGTGGCCTCCCTCTGCGGGAGGCGATCCCGGTGGGCCTATCTGGGGACAGCGAGCAGCTGCCCCCCCGCCGAATCTCCCCGCCGTGGTCTCCAGTGGCCTCCCTCTGTGGGCGGTGACCCTGGCAGGCTGATCTGGGGACAACGAACGTCCAGCCCCACCCTGCTGGTTGCCGCTGCCCCCCAACACCATTGCTGTCCCTTCCCTCTGCCCGCTGGCACATGCCTTGGCTGGCCTGGTGCCACCTGCTTGCTGGCCCTGCCCCCCGCCAACCGATTTGCATATTATGCTTTCATTATATAGGATGATTTAAAGTATTTTAAAGAAACTTCCAATCGGGGACAGAAGAAAAAAAGGTGTTCCCCAAACAGTGAAGAGGGGGGCACAGGTGGCTGCATGGAAGCCCTTCTGCCTCGGCCACACCTTCCCATCCGTCCGGCACCAGGACGGTGGCCCTCGGCCTGCGTCTCCCCTCAAGGTCACGCTCTTTCCAGGTCTGTTTGGGTTTGCCTGTGTGAGAAGCGGCTGGACGTGGAGCCCAGCCCCTTTCCCTGGCTGCACGTGAACTTGGGGAGCAAAAATTATGCTTCTGCAGGAGCCAGGAGAGAGGCCAAACTCCAAACTGCCGAGGCAGCCATCTCCAACGTCCGCGTTACTAGGCTGATGGAAAGAATCAGAAAACAGCCCCCAAATCGGGCGCAGAGAAAGGCGGGCGATGTCTGCTGGGCAGAGAGCGATGCCAGCCCCCTCAGCGGGGAAACTGAATGCTGTCTTTCTCGCTCTCTTTCTTCCTTTTCCTTTGGAAACGGCCCAGCGTCATTTGGTGAAAGCGCTGCTGGCGTGTCCGGCCTGCTGGGCCCTGTGACCCTCCGGCCTGGGGCGCCCAGCGGAGGGAGAGACCCAGAATGACCCCCAAAAAGCGCTGGCTTTGGATTGTAGGCAACCGCCTGGGACCTGGAGCCCGTGCCTCTCCATCTCTCCCTCTTGGCCTCTCCCTTCCTCACGTTGTCACTAAGCAGAAAAAGGCCGAAGAGCCTGAGAAGGTGACCTCCCCGTCTGAGGAGGTGGACGGACGCAAAGGGCTGGAGAAAAATGAGGCCTGTGCCCCCGAGGTGACCGTGCGTGAGCGCTGGCTGCATCTGTGCCCACTCGGAGCGCAGAAGGGGCTGTGACCCGTGGGGCCGAGTGTGGGGAGCTGGGGGGTGAGGCCATAGCAGGGCCCTCCCCACACTGTGTCTTCCTAGCTCTCAGCATTCCTCAGCCCCCTCTGCAGCCTGGGCCCACTGGGCCTCCCTGGATGCGCAGTGCGCCTGTATATGCAGGCCTGGGCGGGGGAGGGGGAGCATGTGCGGACCTGGAAGCAGCCTGGACAGGGGTGAGGGTGGGGGGGGCAGGGGATGCTGGGTGGCGCTCTGTGGACTGGCTGCCCAGCAGGACGGCAGGCAATCGCCTGGCCCTGGGGGAGGCGGGGCTGCGAGAGCGGAGGGGGCAGGGAGGCACCTTCTGTGTGGTGTTTGCACGGTGGTGGCGGTGGGGGCGGGGGAGGAACCTTGTGTGTGGGATCTGCACGGTGGGATCGTGCTGCTTCCAGGTTTCCAGCAATAACGAGGCGCATTTGCTACCGCGGGCTCATTAACGAGGCCTGCGGGAGTGCGGATTGGCTTGTCCACTGTGTTAACTGGACCGCGGGAGAAAGGGAAAGTCAGAGAAGGGACAGCAGTGTGCGGATTGGGGTTCAGCTTTCCTTGCTCCCAGCCTTGGGAGGACTTGGCTGACACTGCCTGGGCCATCGCTAGCGGGGAGGGGAGGGGCTGGAGGGGCCTGGGGGTGGTTGTCGTTATTTCTATGGATCCTGTGCTTTCCTTTGAAATAATACGGGGCAGTCTTTGCCCAAAGTGATGGGGCCTGGGGTGTTGCTCTGCCTGCCCACTCAGGAGGAGAGAACACAAGAATCCTTGCCCGGCCAGTGTGGGTCAGTGGTTGAGCGTCGACCTGTGAACCAGGAGGTCACGGTTCGATTCCCAGTCAGGGCACAGGCCCGGGTTGCGGGCTCCATCCCCAATGGGGGACGCAGGAGGCAGCCCATCCATGATTCTCTCATCATGGACGTTCTCTCTCTCTCTCTCTCTCTCTCTCTCTCTCTCTCTCTCTCTCTCTCTCTCTCTCTCTCTCTCTCTCTCTCTCTCTCTGTCCTTTCCTCTCTGAAATCAGTAAAAATATATGAAAAAGAAAAAAGAACCCTTGCCTGTGAGAAAAATCTCGAAACGAGCCCCCGGATGTGCCAGCTCTCCCCCATCCCTGCACTCACTCCAGCTCTAACCTGCCCTGCCTGTGGTGACACGTGGTGACTGACAGCAGCCCTGGGACAGCCGCGGGTTCAGAGGGCACTGCCCTGGAACCTGCTGTCCTCCCTCCCTGTCCTCCAAGGTGGCTTCAATTCGCAGCCAGCGCTCCTGTTTGTTGGGCAAACAGACAGGGAAAACAGGCCAGCGCCAGGAGGCTAGAGCCTGGCAGCCGGCCAGGGGCCCTGGCAGCCGCCTCCCAGGGACAAGACTATCCACTTGGGCATTATGGAGGGCCCACCGGCACCCACAGAAGTGTCAAGGGCAAGGACAGAGGAAGAAGAGGACTTGGGGGTCGTTTATTCTGCCCCTTGTCAGGGGATCGGAGTCCTAGCGTAGCGGGGAAGCTGGATGGTGTTATCGACCAAATGGGGGTTTGGGGATTATCTATGGATTTCATTTATCTGTGTTTCCCCTGGTCTCTCTTGTTGTAGGTAATTAAGAGCTGATTGCTGGTAATTAAGAGTTGTTGAGAGAGCCAGCAGGATCCAGGAGGAGGCTAGCACGTTTTGTCTGCTTTTGGCCAGAGTCCTGACATCCCTCCCCTCCTCGGCAGCCTGCCCCCCTCCCCACTGGGCGGGCCTCCCGCAGGGATGTGGACCCTAGAGAGCAAGTCGACACTTGTCAGCTGGATTATTTATGTGCAAACTACATTCTGACCTCATTCTCTCCTATTATTCCCGAGCTGTGAGCACAGTCTTGCGTAGCTGGTTGAAGTTCCAGTCTCCTGACACTCAGGTGTGTTAAGATGTAGCCTTTTTTTATTTCTCCCAAACTGCAGTCTTAACTGGGCTCTTGAGCCTCTATTTCTGCTGATGTCAGACAACTTGAACTTGCCAAGTCGAGGTAACAGTCGCTCTGGGTTGAAATCATGGTCACTTTGAGGCCGAGGCTGCCTCTTCAGGATTCTCTCTTGCCGTCTGTGCCCTGTGTGAGCGGCGGCCCTGTGCTGTCCTGGCATTGACCTTGGGACACGTGTCCACGTGCTGCCCTGTTTACCGGTCTCACCCACTGGGCTCTCTGGCCTTGGACCAGTTGTGCTTGTACCTCCGGAACTGGAACATGGGCCCTGATGTCCCAGGGGGCCGTGGCCTTGGGTCCGGAGGTCACATTGGAAGTGACCTGCGTGCTGCCCCCTACATGCTCCTAGTGGGCCCCTTCGGGGAGCCCTTCTGGGTGCTCTGGGCTGCTCTCTGCACTGTGCCGAGGGGGCAGGTCTGGGCACCCTTGGTGCTCCTGCCAGAGCCGCTCCTTCAGCCAAGGCCCCTCGTTTAGCCACGGCCACTCCCCTCTGCAGGCCACGGAGAGCGCCCCAGCTAGCTGCACCCCTCTCCTCCTCTGCCGATTCGGTGCCTCTCCTGTCCCTGTTTGGTAAGAGCCTCAGTTGGCATGGAGACCTTTCTTTGTATTAAAAAATATATTTGTATTGATGTCAGAGAGGAAGGGAGAGGGCGAGAGATAGGAACATCAGTGATGAGAGAGAATCATGGATCGGCTGTCTTCTGCACACCCCCCACTGGGGATTGAGCTTGCAACCTGGGCCTGTGCCCTTGACCGGGAATCGAACTGTGACCTCCTGGTCGACACTGAACCACAGGGACCTTTTGACTGGTCAGCCAACCTCTCAAACTGGTGGAACCTTTATTCCTTTTCCTGCGGCAGGAAAACTGCTCCCGCTGCTCCCTGTTCTGTTTGTGATGGTGCAGAACCAGCGTCCCAGGCTCAAGGCATCGGAAAGCCAAGTTCGCAGATGCCAAAGTGCCCTGCGTGTCCCACGCCCTGCGGCTCACCCTGGACGCTGTGGCTCTCAGGGGCGGGCAGTTGGCTGTAGATTTAGAAAGTCTTTGTGGGACCCCGCACTTTGCAGTCACCGCCTTTCATCCGCACAACTGCCCTGTTAGGATTCCATTTTGCATATGAGAGAACTTGCTAGACCATTCGCCCCCGGTGCCTCAGACATGGGGAGCCTGTTTGTCAAGGGAGCATGCGCATCCTGGTAGGAGGCTTGCTTGCTCATATGTCTGGTGGTGATGCTGGCTGTCAGCTGAGCCCTTAGCTGGGGCTAAACACCTATACATGACCTCCCCGTGTGGCTTGGGCTTCCTCACAGCATGGCAGCTGGTTGCCAAGGGTGAGTGTCCCCAAAGAGAGAGAAGGACAGAGCTAGGTGGAAGCTGCTAGCATTTTATGAGCTAGCATTGCAAGTCATGTAGCGTCACTGCCACTATGTTCTATTGGCTGGGACAGTCACTATCCATGTTCCAGGGGAGAGGAAAAAGACACCACCTCTTGATGGGACTGGCGAGATTCTGGAAAAGCATATGGGACGGGACATACTGCTGTGGCCGTATTTGAAAAATGCAATCATAACAGAACTGTCCAGGGAAAGGGTGGAGGAGACATCGCTCAAACATGTTCAAAACTCCAATCCCAGGGACCCAGCCCAAGGAACACTCTGGGCTCCTTCCGGCCCAGCCACAACATAGAGGCTGCCCACCTGCCTTGATCTGAGAGCTGCCAGGAAGTCACTCACCCCAGGCCCTGGAACGCAGAAGCCTAGGGCAGACTAAGTCATTAGAGCTTCCATCGCAGACGTTCTGGAAGGTGTGTTCTCAGAGGCTCTATCACGGTAGCTCACCATCCCTGCGAGTCTGTGCCTCCTGTTCCAACCTGGGGGGATGAGTGTTGTGACAAAGGCGAGCATGGGCTTCTGGGAGCATGAGGAGGGGATGCCTTCCCCCTGGGGGTGCTGTACAGGCTCAGGCTGGGCATTTCCTAGAAGAGGTGACATCGAAGCTGGGTGGTGAGTGACAAGTAGGAGTGGCCAGAACAGGGAGTGGAGATGGCATCTCTGCAGAGGCGACAGGACAGTCTGTGCAAAGGCAGGGAGAGGAACAGAGTGGTGAGGTGACAGGAGGATGGGTGGAACTGGTGAGGGAGAGAAGGGTGGTGGAGTGCGGGGACCATATCCGCCAGGCCGGCCAAGGAATTGAGATCAATAGAGGAATTGATTTTCTTTCCTCTATCCAGGGCATCAGAAAAGTCCTGGTTTCCTTGAGAAGAGGGTGTTAAGAATATGCGCTAGGCCAAGAGGAGGAGGAGGAGGACAGACGGGAGGAGAGTGGGGAGAGGAGGGGAGAGGAGGGGGTGGGAGAAGAGGGGGAGGAGAAGGGAAAGAAGGAAGAGGAAGAGAAGGAAGAAAAGGAGGAGGAGGGAGGAGGAGGGGAAGAGGAGAGGAAAAGAGACTGGCCCTGAGACAAAGGACTTTTTTATAACATGGCCGAGAGCCAGCTGGGCCAGTTTGGCCACATCTGAGACTTTTGCTTGGGGCCTTTTCCTGTCCGTTTCTGCCCTGTAGTTATTCATTCATTGATTTCATTGATAGGCGCTGACTGTGTGCATTCTACTGCCTTAGGATTCCTTTGCACCTTTTCTCATTTTCAACAAATAAATATTGGGACACGACCTAACAAATATAAGTGACCCTAGGGGACAATGGACTAGCATATCGGAACTCTGATGCCCAGCCAACCCCTGCCACGTACCCCCTTACCTCCCCCCCCCCCTCGGCCCATCCACTCCTGGTTTGAGTGGAGCAGCGCATGCCAGCTTGTGCTCTTGGCATTTATTAGGATTAGGTTGAGCCAATGGTCACCTAAAAGTCCCAAATGACAGGGCGTGGCCACAGTAGAATCCGAGTTCTCTCTCGCGCTTAGAAGTCCAGGCTTAGGCAGCCTCAGGCAGCTCTGGCCTTGCACAGGGTCGGACACCTGGGTTTCTTGAGCTTTTTGCTCTCCTAAGTATGACTCAAAGGTGATTTATTCTTTTATTTAAAAAAAAAATATATATATATATACTAGAGGCCCTGTGCATGAAATTTGTGCACTGGTAGGGTCCCTAGCAGCTTCTGGCTGCTGGCCAGAGCCTCCCTCCCTTCCCCTGGCTGGTCCTGCCCCTACCCCTTGGTTGAACTCCCAAAAGAACTCTGGTGGAGGGGACAATTTGCATACTATGCTTTTATTATATAGAAGTTTTATTGATCTCAGGGAGGAAGGGAGAGGGAGAGAGAGATAGAAACATCAGTGATGGGAGAGAATCATGGACCGGCTGCCTCCTGCATGCCCCACACTAGAGATGGAGCCGACAACCTGGGCCTGTGCCCTGACCAGGATGTTTCATAGGTTGATGCTCAACCCCTGAGCCATGCTGGCTAGGCTAATTGATGCAATTCTTGTTCCCAAAGTCACTTCATGGCCCAAGATGGCCCCTGGAGCTGGAAGTTCATTGACTGAAAAGCTGACTGGCCTGGAAAATGCTGGCATCTGATTGCTATGCACACGGCCATACACACTTGTCTAGATGAACCTCTGACTCTTCTGTTCCGGGGACCACATATTTCTGCTCCTACTGGAGCCTGCTGAGCACACTGTTGCACTTGGGGACAGCCTTCCTGAGGGCACAGGGCTCTGTGGAGCCTGTGACAGGGCCCTCTGAGCCACTCCCCATCCCTGCACCAACTTCTTGCTCACGGCCCCAGGTGAATTGGTACCTGTGGTTGACACCGAGTCTCTCAATTTCCTGCCTCCCCTCCCCTCTGGCCTCCTGGCTTACAACCGAGTCTTCCTGTTTGGGGGGCTGAGGGCGCTGCGGCTTTGCACCAGCTTTCTCTGGCTCCTCGCCCTCCCCAAGGGACAGGTTTGGGGGGCAGGGCAGGGGGAACAGTGGCCTTCATTGCTTATGGGGCGATGGGAATGCAGTAGACTGGAGGCCGGGCTGGCATTCCGGCTCGGCTACTAATTGGCCTGAAGGCTGGGCCTAAGCCTTCACCCTGCTCAGGTTCCTGGCGTACAGAGCCTTCACAGGTTCTGACTTGGTGATTCTGTAACGTTGATTGAGTGTCCCAGGCCATTTGGAGGATCTGAAAGACAGTGGATTCATTAGTGATCTTTCCATTATAAACCCCACCCAGACCAAGGTTAGCGAAAGGGAAAATGTATTGGTTTATGTTATTGACGGGTAACCTGCTTCAGCTGTGCCTTGATCTAGGTCAGTGGTTCTCAACCTTCCTCATGCCGCGGCCCTTTCCTACAGCTCCTCATGTTGTGGTGACCCCCAACCATAACATTATTTTCATTGCTACTTCATCACTGTAATGTTCTACTGTTATGAATCGTCATGGAAATATCTGATAGGCAGGATGTATTTTCATTGTTACAAATGGAACATAATGAAAGCATAGTGATTCATCACAAAAACAATATGTAATTATATATGTGTTTTCCAATGGTCTTAGGTGACCCCTGTGAAAGGGTCGTTTGACCCCAAAAGGGGTCGTGACCCACAGGTTGGCGACCCACAGGTTGAGAACCGCTGATCTAAGACCTCAATATGACACAACACCCATCATTTGCTTTGTTTCCTCGGGACGGGCTTCAGTGGCTGCACACAGGGTCGTCCCTGCACCCCCTTCCAAATCTCTGGAACGTCTATCACCCCTCGCTTTCGTTGCAGCCATTGTACCCTAACCAAGCCTTGCATTCTCCCGCAACCAAACCCAGCCCAGAAAAGAGACCGTGTCCAGTGTTTGCAGCAAAAGTCCTGATGTTCGTTTGGACTGGAACAATTCAGTCCTGTGTGCCCTCTGATTAAGACAATCAGGCTGATCCCTGGCACAGGGGGTGCAGACAACCCCAACTCCCTGAACTGTCTGGCCGGGAAAGGGAAGCAATGAATCCTGGCAGTATGTGTGTACGGGGTGGGGTATCTATCTTCGAAGATCTTACTCAGAAAGCAGATCTATACTGAGGACACAGGGAACGGGACCCTGAAGACCCTTTGTATAGTACAGTGGATTTGGCAAAGGGGAGCTCAGCAGTCAGGGAGGGCTTCTTGGAAGGGGTGGAACTTGTGTGCTGAGGAGAATTTGCATGGGCAGGAGCCTTGGGGGGAGGGCAGACAAGGACCTTCTGATGTATGGTTTGTAGTCCTGCAGCTTCTCTCAGCCCGGAAACTATGCTGACTGGAGTTTTAATAGGTTGTAATTACAGAAGCAAAACTGAAACCTTGTACTGGTATCATGAGTGAATTGTGTCTCCCTGAAAAGTCATATATTGAAGCCCTAATCCCAAGTGCTTTCGACTGTGGCTATATTTGTGGCTGGGGTCTTTAAAAAGGGAATTAAGTTAAAATGGGGTCACATGGATGGGCCCAAATCCAATGTGACTGGTGTCCTTTTAAGACGAGAAGATGAGGACACAGAGATACACACAGAGGGAAGACATGTGAGGACACAGTGAGAAGGCGGCCGTCTTCAAGCCAAGGAGAGAGGCCTCAGGAGGAACCAACCCTGCTGACACCTTGATCTTGGACCTCCTGCCTCCAGACTGTGAGATGATAAAACTCTGTTGTTTAAGCCGCCCCATCTGTGGCTCTGTTATGGCAGCCTGAGCAGACTAATGCAACTGGTTTCAAAATTTACCAGTGGTGCATCTACACAACACAATACTATGCCGCAGTAAAAAAGAAGGAACTTTGGCCATTGGCAACAGCATGGATGGAACTGGAGAGCATTGTGCTAAGCAAAATAAGCCAATCGTTGGAGAAAGATAACTATCACATGATCTCACTCACATGTGGGATATAAGGATCAACATAAACTGATGAACAAAAACAGATCCAGAGACAAATGGCAGGGGAGGTTGGGGGGGGGGGGAAGAGAGCAACCAAAGGACTTGTACGCACGCATATTAGCATAAACCAAGGGACACAGACACAGGGGCGGTGGGGGCTTGCCCTGGAAGGGAATGGTGGGGGGTGGGCTTCAATCGAGGAAAAAGGAGACATATGTAAAACTTTAGACAATAAAAGAATAATAATGTTGCTTGTATAACATTAGAAAACTAAAAAAAAAAATTACCAGGAGCCCCACTTCTCCTCACCCCTTCCCAGGGGCTGGCTTTCCTGCCTGGAGCCATCCCCAGTCCTCTCTCTTGCCTTCCTTTCCACCAAAGCTGACACCCCAATTACAGGAGCTTCACCCACAAAACCAATGCAGGTGCCGCCAGGGTTTCACCATCCTGAACTTCCTTTGCTCACCTGCTCTGAACTGTCCTTAAGAGTTAAACCCTCGGCCTCTCCCTGCCGCGCATACTTTTGCAGAAGCTGAAGCCAGATTCAGCTGTTTTTGAAATAGCAGATGGAATTTTCCCCGATGTAAAAATAATGGTGCCCAATTCTTGTGGGAGGTGTACGGGGCTGGCGCTGGCTCCGCCGGCCTTTCTTTCCCTCAGAAATAGCCCCACAATGGCCTCATTTTCTAAAACTTGCAACTCAGCGAGTACTTAGCCTTTAGCAAGAAGAATCCACTTCACTAAGGCTGAAAAGGGAGAGAGATGCATTTGTCAGTGTAGGCAGCCACTCGAGGAGTGGGGACTGAGGAGTTTCCCCGATGCTTGGCCACCAGCCTTGAGGTAAAAGCACTGAGCCTCTAACAGATTCATGGTCAAGGGCAGAATGCATGCGTGAGCTTGGGCTTCTCCTGCACCTGGGTGAGCTGGGACATGATGGACGGGGCTGGCCTGGGCCCTCGTGGGAAGGACAGGGGAGAAGCCCTGGAAAGCAGAGGACTGGGACATGCAGGGAAGGGCATGATGGGAAGGGAAGCATTTTTCTCATTGGCCATGGCCAAAGACATGGAAGGCACTGATGTGAGACTCATCCCTTACATACAAACCCTTTCTCCAAGATCTAACATTAGAAACCAACAGAGGCCCTGGCCAGGGTGCTAAGTGGTTAGAGTGGCAGCCTGTGCACCAACGGGTCGTGGGTTTGATTCCAGTCAAGGGCATGCACCTGGGTTGCAGGTTGGATCCCTGGCCCAATGTATGTGTCTCTCTTACATCGATGTTTCTCTCTCCCCCTCCCTCCCTCCCACTGTCTCTAAAAATCGATGGGAAAAATATCTGTGGGTGAGGATGAACGAACAGCAAACAAACGGAAACAATGGAGGAGGCCCAGGCACCCTTTGCCCTGTCCTGGGGGAAGCTGGAAGGATCCTTGCACGCTCATTTTTTACTGGAGCCATAAAGCTATACAAACAAGCAGTCTGTTTGGGGTGGGCTGGGCTGGGAGGGGGGGGGAGTGGGGGTTAAGGAAAAGGACTGAGGGCTTGTGGGCCGGGCAGTTGTTAGTTGCTTTCTGTTCAATGGGAACCGGAAAGATAATTTTTCTGGAGCATTTAGAGCTCCAATTGGAATCTTCCTTGTCTGACAAGGGTTTTCCTTCCATTGTTGTGTGGTCTTGGCCTCCTCCCCTCCTCAGCTCCTGGGAGGGAGTCAGTGTTGCCGGGGGATATGCGCCAAGGGTCCAGGAGTCGGAAGGGCTGCACTGGGGGTGGCTCCCTGGGTTTGAGGGCCATCGTGGGGGCAGGGGAGGCTGCAGGGTCTCCTAGCCTTCCTAGCAGGGCTCAGAGCGCATGACCACGCCCAGTGACACGTCTGTGCCCACTCCCACTTCCCAGGGTGATTGTACTCCTGCCCTCTGTACCCCCCACAGCGCGCACATGGACACACACACACACACACACACACACACACACACACAGCTGTTTACTCAGCCGTCTGACAGCAGTCTGGTGAGGGGAGAGCCATGCTCGCCGCAGGAATAAGTTTCCTGGCAAATTAAGTGCAGGATTTGAAATCCATGTTCCTTCTGCCCATTATTAATTATTGTTTCTGCTGTTCGTTACCAGCTTGTTTCCTTGATCAGCTCCCAGAACAAAGGCTCTTCAAAGCATTGTCCTCCCTGTAGGAGCCCAAAGGGCCATGCCATCAGGCCCTCAGTACCCCCCTCTGGCGGAGGGAGGCCTGTTTCCTGCTGAGATGGACACGGCCTGGGCAGGTGCCCCCCCACCCCCTCCTCAGGTTCCCCTCCCCGCCCCTTTCCCCCCCGGCTGCCACCCTGTCCAGAGCAGACAAACTAGGAAACCTCTTCTTATTTCTGATTTTGTACTTTGAGAACAATTAAGATCTAACGGACATACAGAAAGTCCACCCATCTTCAGGGTACAGGTCCATGGCTTTTTGCACATGGGTAGATCCATGAGCAAGATACGGGCCATGGCCACCCACCCCACAAGACCCTTCTGCCCCTTCCCAGTTGATAGTCCCCCAAAAGTAACCGTTTCTTGACTTCCAACGATATAGACTTGTTTTTGTCTCTTTTTGCACTTCCAATAAACAGAATCATAAAATATGTATTCTTGTGTGTCTGGCTCCTTTCACTCAACATTACCTGGAACATCCGTCCATGTTGTTGCATGGGGCGGCCGGGCGGTGTCCCTTTGCATGAATATATCATGGTTAGTTTATCTGTTGTCTTAATGGACACTGCTGTTGTTTCCAGTTTGGGGTTGTTATGAATAAAACGCCGTGTGTACTTGTGTGTCTGGCTGTTAGTGAACACAAACACTCATTTCTCTTGGTTATACACCTTGAAATGAAATTGCTGGGTCATAGGATATGGGATAAAGCCATGCCCTATTTTTATTGTTTTTGTTTGGTTGGTTGGTTTTTTGGTTGTTGTTGTGAATCCTCACCCAAAGATATGTTTCCATTGATTTTTAGAGAGAGTGGAAGGGAGAGGGAGAGACAGAGAGAAACATCGATATGAGAGAGACACAGGTATGTGCTCTTGACCAGAATCGAAACTGGTCTACAAGGTCTAGGTGGTGGGGGGGGGGGCGGGGGGCTTCGCTCACCTGTAGACTTCATTGTTACCAATATGGCCGCCAACGAACCACCTTGCAGTGCCCACGTTCATCGGCAGCCCTCTCCCACTGACATTGGGTTTAGCCACATGACTGACTTTGGCCAAAGGGACATCAGCAAGCATGATACGGTGAGCGCTTGGGCATTAAGGCCTGCCTGCCTCACCTGCTGTTCTCATCAGGCAAAGAGGCCTGGTCTCCATGGAAAGAATGATCCAGCTTCGGGGGCTCACGGAGGGAGATGCTGGGGATTGCTTGTTACCTAAGACAGTGGTCGGCAAACTGCAGCTCGCGAGCCACATGCGGCTCTTTGGCCCCTTGAGTGTGGCTCTTCCACAAAATACCGCAGTTTGCCGACCACTGTCCTAGGAGAACCTCGCTTATCCGGAAATTGGTATCAGAAGTGAGGTTCGGCCATAACAAAAACCTAACCTATACAGCTCTGGCTGAGGGTGGGGTGGTAGATGGCAAGTTGGATGGAAGACAGTGACCAGTGGCTACACATTTGATAAAACTTGGACTACTTGCTGGTGTGAGTGCTGGCCTGGGGGACGCACAGCGCTGCCACAGCGACTTTCCCGCCCACATATCGCCCCCTCACACTGTCTTTGCTCACAGATTTCATCCCTTTCTTGCCAGCATCAGCACAAGTCCTCTTTTATTCAAATTTCCTTTGTCTTTCTCCTGTTTCTTTCCCTTTTTGTGGCCATTCTGACACCAGCGCCCTCTAACTCCAGTTCGAAAGAGGGCGGAGAAGGGGAAAGGTCTGGAGGTCAGGGCACAGGCTTAAATCCCAGAAGGAACCCAGTACCGCTGCTCCCTTCCATGACCCGACTGGGCTGCTGAAGGGGGCAGCACCTAGGAGTCGGTTACAAAACCAGATGTGGTTTCCACACTTGGTGTAGCTGATGACACCGCGATGGTGCAATCCCCTCGCAACTCCTGTGAATGTTGGACTTGCCTGACCTCCAAGTTCTCCTTCTAGGCCTCCCACCTCCAACCAACACATCCTCTCATGCATCACTTCAGCTCCTTGAGCCCTCCTTTTTTAAAAAAACAAACAAACATTTGTATTGATGTCAGAGAGGAAGGGAGAGGGAGAGGGAGAGAAACATCAATGATGAGAGAGAATTACTGATCAGCTGCCTCCTGCAGGCCCCCTATTAGGATGGAACCCACAACCCGGGCATGTGCCCTGACTGGGAATTGAACCATGATCTCCTGGTTCATAGGTCGATGCTCAACCATTGAGCCACACTGGCCAGGCTGAGCCCTCCTTTTCTGTTGCAACCCCTAAATGGAGGCAGTAACACAGGCCCTGCCTCCTCATGGAGCAGCTGCGGGCCGAATGGATTGCTTCACTTTTTGGGCGATGGGTTTTGAGTTTGTCAGGGTCATTTTATTTTATGGCCGCTCGCCTCAGCAATCCACATAAATTTGGTGCGCTCAGAAGCCATGATCGGCTCCGGAAACTGTCTGTATTTGCAGCCAGCGTAGCCCCGACCTTGTGGGGCAACCGCTGGGGAGTCAGTCTCCTTTCCCGCTGGAACCAAATTGTGTCTGTGCTTTGGCAGCACCTTCCCTCTTGGTAGCCCCCGCTGGCTTCTCCATCCACAGGCTTCACCATGCCTCATGCCTGTGTGTGACATTTGGTGTGAGTGGGTACAGGCATGTGGGCGCAGCCCGCGTCCATGCGCATGTCTCATTCTGGGAAGAGAGGCCATAGGTTTGCTCAGCTCTGCCAAAGCGGACCCCAAATGACTGAACCCCCCTGAACTTTCAGGCCTAGACCATCACCGCGAGATTGGGATTCTAAGACATCAGTAAGAAGCTTCCAGTGTCACCATAGCTGGTGTGGCTCAGTGGATAGAGCATTGGCCTGGGGATTGAAGGGTCCCGGGTTTGATTCCAGTCAGGGCACAGGCCCGGATTGCTGGCTTGATCCCCAGCGTGGGGCGTGCAGGAGGCAGCCGATCCATGATTCTCTCTCATCGTGGGTGTTTCTCTCTCTCCCTCTTCCTTCCTCTCTGACATCAATAAAAATATTAAAAAAAAATAAAAAGAAGCTTCCACTGTTGAGAACTGTTGCTGCAGGAGGGAAAACTGCCCAAGGTATCTGGACCCACGTTAGCTAAACCCACGGACACGCAGCACTGCCGCAGGCATGTCCAAGCCGCGTCCCTGTGAGGACCAACTTTGGGGCCGGGCTGGCAATGGGTTTTGGTACAGAGGCAGCTGGCAGGCAGGTGGAAGGTGTTATGTTGAAAACGGGACCCGTCCAGCGGGCGCCGGAGGGAGGCTGGCTGGTTCCCGCTTCTCTCTCCTTGGCAGATGCGATCCCCTCCCTGTCTAGGGCACGAACACCAATGTCGCAGCCGAGGCAGGGGAGCGGGCCATGGAGGGTTAAAGCGGAAATTTTGACTCCATAGATCTTGAAGAACAAAGAGCTCCCTTATTTTTATTTTTTAAAGCGATGCGGGCGAGGAAAGCGGGGGACTCTACCAGGGATTTCTCAGTAAATGCTTTGCAGGGACTGGTGCGTGGGAGCAGCCCACACCTGAGCCTAGTGGAGGGCGGGGGTGAGGGAGCGAGGCCCGCTGGCCCGGCGCCGATCAGAGCGTCTGAGTGCAGCCGGGGCGGGGGCTGTGCCTGTGCCTGGCGGTGGTGGGTGGTTCGGGCTGAACAGCTGAGGGGATTGTGCTGATCAAACGTGCATAACTGATCCTGCGGGAGCCGCCGCTGACTGCTGTGCCGCAGAAAGAACTGTGTCTGGAGATGAACAATGCCGTCCTGTTCGCCCCCGGTTCTCCCACTTTGGGGGGATTTGAAAATGGGGGTGCATTTTTAGGTGTCATGGGGGTGCTACTGTCATTTAGTGTGCAGGGGACAAAGGACACTTAGCATCACACAAGCATGTTCAGGCCCAGATACCAATAGTGCTCCCACGGCCCTGGCCGGTGTTGCTCAGTGGATAGAGCCTCGGCCTCCAGACTGAAGAATCCCGGGTTCCATTCTGGTCAAGGGCAAGTACCTCAGTTGCAGGCTCTTTCCCGTCCCAGGTCCTGGTCGGGGCTCATGCAGGAGGCAACCCATCGATGTGTTTCTCTCTCCCTCTCTCTTCCACTCTCTCTAAAATCAATGGAAGGTATCCTTGGGTGAGGATAAAAAAAAAATAGTGCCCCCTCGACAAAGCTGGCAGTTGTAAAGAAAGTTCCAGGTGTCCTTTCTAAAGAACCGATCGCTCATTAGGGACTCGGTCATTTTTCAAGGTGACCCCTGAGGTTGGGGCAGGGCCTCATGGCAGCAGAGAGCTGGTAACCTCAGTGAAGCCTGCCTGCGCGCCTGTGGCCCCAGGAGGCAGCGGAGGCGATGCCTGGGGACCCACTGACATCCAGCTGCGGCCACTTGGAGCCAGTTACCCCAAGGCAGAGTGAGAAACACCCATGGGTGGCTCACTGTGCGGTTGGGCCCGCCACAGCGAGACAGTGGAAAGTCAGAGAAGCATGGGCGACCCAGACAGGAGGCCTTGGCTGGACAGAAAGGGTCCCCTGCTACTGACTTTATTCTGCTCTGCAACCCCAACCTCACTTCTCCAGTTTTCATATATATATTAGTGGCCCAGTGCATGGATTCGTGCACATTGAAAGTTAAATAATTAGAAGAGATATTTTAATATTGCTATTTGCCCTTTCTCTGTAATGGACACTGGTCGCCTTCTGCGGGGCAATCGGTGGGGTGATTGGGCCCCCTCACATCTGCCTTGGCCTGGTGCTGCCTGCTCACCTGCTCCACCATCCCACCGTGATCCCGTTTTCGAAGGGCCCATCAGGGCCGGCAGTGCCTCCACTGCTGCCTGCTGCCAGCACCATGTGGCGGACACCTGCCATGGTCCATGCCGCCCCCTGGTGGTCAGTGCACGTCATAGTGAGCGGTCAAACTCCTGGTCAAGGGGACAATTTGCATATTAGGCTTTTATGATGTAGGATTGATTTTAGAGAGAAAGAGAGCGGGAGAGAGAGACAGAAACATCCATGATGAGAGTGAATCATGGATCGGCTGCCTCCTGCACACCCCACACCGGGGATGGAGCCCACAACCCGGGCCCATGCCCTGACCGGGACTTGAACCATGACCTCCTGGTTCATAGGTCGACGCTCAACCACTGAGCCACTCTGCAGTTCTTAAGGGGAAGAGCCTGGTCCCTGAAGGCTACGGGAGCCCCTGCTGGGAGGTCGATGCCATGCTCCAGCAGGTGCAGGAGGAACCAGGCACCCCAGGGCTGCAACATGCAGTCACCCCACTAAATGAGAAGCAAGAGGCTCTTTCAAGCCCAGCCCACTGTCACCCTCCCCACCTGCTCATCTTGTGTCCCGCAGTCTGTGGTCCGGCCAGGCCAAGGGACTTTAAAAACAGGTATTGAGGTCAGTTCCTAGCCAGTGTTTTGTCTTCTGCTAATCAGTGGTTTGCAAGGCAAAGGAGCAGATGCCGGTGGCAGAGAACAGAACTCAGATAGCACTGGGGGAGGGGAGCTGGCTTTCCACAGGCCTGCGGGGGGGGGGGGGGGGGAGAGGGGGAGGAGGGACCGGGCCCATCTGCTGACATTTTTACAAAACAAATAAGTGTGGGGCAGAGCCGGTGACCTCAGTGTGATGGAAAAAGGCGGTCAGCAGAGTGTCTGCCAGAAATGGCATGTTTCTCACCCACCTGTTAGGAAGCGGAAAGGGAGACGTTGACTAATATCATCCCTGCGAGCAGTGAGCGGGGCTGCACGCCTGCGGCTCTGAGCACCTGATGTGGGTATCGGATTTCATCCTCCCCACCCTCCCAGCTGGAGGCGGGGCAGGGTTCCCAGTTCAAAGAGGAGGAAACTGAGGCACAGGTATTCAGTTACGCAGCAGAGGTTGTGAAGCTCAGAGGCCGTGGAAAAGGGATTTGGTCCTGGCAGCCTGGCCTCAGAGCCTAAGAAGTGAGCACCCAGGCCTGCACCAGGAGTCTCCAAACAGGCTGTGTGTGTGTGTGTGTGTGCGCGCGCGCGCGCGCCTGTGTTCTGGTTAGCTATTGCTGCATAATGAATCATTCCAAACTTCTTGACTTAAAAAAACACACCCAACTATCTTTTTTTTTTTTTTGAGAGCGAGAGAGAAAGAGAGGGAAAAACATCGCTGTGAGAAACATAGATTGGTTGTCTCCCATTTGCGCCTGACCAGGGATCAAACCCGAAACCTAGGTATGCGCCCTGGCTGGCAATTACCTGGGAGGGTGGGGTCCCTGAGCTGGGGGCAGTTCTTGTCCCCCAGCCGGGCCTCAGAGCATATAAGGCTGCTTTGATTGGCTTTGAGGGTCACCTAGGGGCTCTGGATTCACCAGTAAAGGGTCAGCTCAGGGTAGACGGGAGGCTGGTGCAGTGGCAGCGGGTCTGGAGACGGGAGGAGGTGGCAGGCAGCAGGGCGGCCCCTCCTGGCCCCAGAGGGGTTGTGCTCTGTGGCTGATTACTAGGCCCCTCCCAACCCTCCTGGGTCCCAGCCCGCTCCTGGGTGCAGGCAGCAGCCATTCTCCTGGGCTGTTTCTGCCACATGCAGCCAAGGCCCGCCCGGCCCCGATGCATTTTTTATTTTGCTATATTCTTTCCATTGTGCTGACGTGAATAATTTAAACTGACACAGAAGGAGAGGGCCGCCCTTGCCACAGAGGGAGGCTGCCAACTCTCCCCTCACCGGGGTACCCCCCCCCCCCCGCCACTGCGCCTCCCTTTGATTTTGTCTCCTGTGAGTCTTTCTTCCCTGTGCTGTTTCCGTCTGTCTGCTTCTTTCTTGAACCTGTTCTTGAACTCTCTCTTGCGCTCCCTCACGCTCCACATGCACACCTGAGGTGTGCGTGCTCGCTTATACACCACCCCCCTGTCCCCCCCTCGCCGGTCTCCGTGGGCAGAGAGTGTGACATTTGCGTGTCTGTCTCCAGGATACAGTCGCTCCCTCTTAGTGTGAATCCTCTGGAGACAGTTCTCATCTGCATTTCTCTTTCTGGGTCTCATTTCCCTTCTTTTCTTTGGCTGGCTCTGCTGTTTGCATATGCGAGGGCGAGGGCTGCATTATTTGTGAAGTGGCCTCCTGTTACCAGCTCTTTCTGCAATCACACAGCAGGTCGCTCTCTTGGGGGTTGAATGGGGAAAGGAGAGAATGCCAGGGAGGACTCATCATCCTTGCCAAGGAGGCTGTGAATTTCCAGAACATGGGAGGCGGGGGGTGAGTTTGAGGTGCCCAGACACTCAGGGGCTTTTGTGTGTCGCTTGGGCCTTCTGTGGCTGGTGTGTGGGGCTGCGGCTGGCCACTGGCATTGTCTGGAGATCAACCTTGGCCTCTCGCAGCCTTGAATCAGGAAGTAGGCTTTATTTATCAGGATTTCCTGAAGGTTCTGGCCTCCAGTCCAAACGTGAGTCGCATATGTCATTTGAAATGTTCTGGTAGCCACATTAAAAAGGTAAAAACAAAACAAAACAGGTGAAATTAATTTAAAATGTATATCTTATTGAACCCAATTTCTTCAAAATAGCATTTCGCTATGTAATCTAGAAAAAATTTTAATAACATATTTTTACATTCTCTTTCTGGAACTAAGTCTTCAAAATCCAGTTTGTATTTTTGTTGTTGTTAATCCTCATCCAAGGATATTTGCCCATTGATTTATAGAGTGGAAGGGAGGGGGAGAATTAAAGGGAGAGAAACATCCACTGGCTGCCGCCCGAACATGCCCTGTTCAGGGCCAGGGATCAAGCCTGCAACCCAGGTACATGCCCTTGTCCGGAATCGAACCTGGGACCCTTCCGTCTGCGGGCAGACGCGCTAGCCACTGAGCCACACTGGCTAGGACCAGTTTGTATCCAATGCGTACAGCACATCTGAATTTGCACTGGCTAATTTCAAGTACTCAATAGCCACATATGGCTAGCGGCTATGGTATTGCACAGTGTAGGCCTGGCCTACCCAAGCCCAGAATCCGGCCCCTCAATTTGGGCTGCCTCAGTGGCAGCGATGTTAGTGAACCGGCCTTGTGTGCATGTGTGAGGAGAGCCTGAGGCGATGTGTGGGACGTTCTCTAAGCCAGTGGTCGCCAACCGGTGGTCCGTGAGGTGCGAAGGGTTGGTGACCGCTGCTCAAAGCCATTATTCCCCCGTTACCATCATCCGCAGTCATTGTCAGCCCTGCGCTTTGTGCACTGGGCATCCCAGACCAGACTCTGTTATCTGGGGGAGCTGAGGGTGCAGTTCAGGGGCTCTGGGGCTGACCCCGCACTGGGCCTCCTTCCCTGGTGCCCGCCTCTCCCCCTCCCCTCCGGTTCCAGGCATGCCTGGCCTTCCCCTTCTATATATAGCGGCTGTGGTGACAGCTGGTCATCGAATGAGTCATCAGCCACTGCGGGCGTCTCTGAACAGAACCCTGAACATTTACCCTTCTGAGCTGCTCCTGGGAAGGGCTGGCCTTGGGGGATTGTCTTAAAAAGCCACGGGAAGATGGGGGGTTCTGACCGATCAGTGGGCCCCTCGCTGAAGGCCTGGGGGTGCCTGGTAAACACAGCTGGCTTTGCGGGACTGGCTCCGGGGGAGCCATTGAACACACAGGCATCTATTGCTAAACTGAGGGCTTGAAGGGAGCTTTTGCTCTCTCCTTGGTCATCCTGCCCAGTACCTGGCCGGCCCCAGGTTGCCCCTGGCTGTCGGCCCTGGAGATCTTAGCTCTTTTCAGAAGTGGCAAGGCTGGCCCTGGCTGGGTGGCTCAGTGGGTAGAATGTTGGCCTATAGACTGAAGGGTCCCCAATTTGATTCTGAGGTACCTCGTGCCTCAGTTGCAGGTTCCTCCCCGGCCCGGGCCCTGGTCGGGGTGTGTGTAGGAGGCAACCAATCAATGTGTCTCTCACGTGGATGTTTCTCTGTCTCTCCCCCTCCCTTCCACTCTCCCTGAAAATCAATGGAGAAATATCCTCAGGTGAGGATTAACAACAACAGAAGAAGCAGCAGCCAGGCTGCCCACAGGAGAGCCCATGGCCCATCTCCCTGCAGGGGGATGTCAAGGCCTGAAGGCGGCCTCGGAGCCAGAGCCGACAATGGGGTCTAATCTAGGCTCTGCTCGCTGCTGTGGGCAAGTCCCTTCTACCGCTTCTCCTCTATGAATGCGCTCATACCCGCGCAGCTGGCTCATTTCTAGAAACTAGACGAGGGGCCGGCTGTACTGAGTCTGCCCACAATCCCTGTTCTCGTGGGCCTAGGCCTTACGAGGATTTGTGTGGGGGTGTTTCCCTGCCAGAGGGTGAGGGTGGGGGGAGCAGGGGTCTCCAGGAGAGGAAGCCACTGGGCGCTGTCAGTGATCAAGAGCTGCCCTAGGACGGGCCTAGAAACTTCCAGGCACTTCTAGCTTTCTGGGGGTGAGCTGCTTCAGTAGCTCCAGTGGGGGGCGAGGGGGGCTCTAAAGAGAGTCCCAGGTGCAGGCTGTTGGAAGGGGGGGGACCTGAGGGCCTGCCCCTCCCGCCCATCAGCGGCCAGCTGCCCGGCCTGGGTGGGCCTGGTGCCTGGGGAGGGAGGCAGTGGAGTGAGGTGGGATGGGCTGCCCAGGCCTTCCCTTCCCACCAGGGGGAGGGGCAATGGATGTAGAGGCTTCGCCCAGCCCCACCTCTGGGAGCTTCTGGCCCCGAAACTCCAGCCACGCCAAGGCGTTGTCTGCTGCACAGGCCAGGCTTCTGAGAATCGCTGCCCAAAAGGCTTCAACATTCCTGCCCCGAGTTTCATGTTGGTGTCCCCGAGCCTGGCAGCCTCTGCCTTCCTTCCACCTCCTTCCCCCCCACTCTCTCTCTGCTGCTGCCTGCCTCACCCGTGCCCTCCCTGGCCCACGCCTGGCTCTTTCCCACCCATTGACTCCACCTTCTCCATCCTTCCGCCTCCCTGTCTGCACCTACTCAGGGTTGCAGCATAGCACAGGCCCCCAGCCCCTCTCTCACCCACCGAGGCTCTGGGCCCTACCCCAGGGACAGGAGATGGGGGGTCTGGTCCCGGACATGATCCATGATCCCCCTAACTTTCCATTCACCGGGAGCGATGAGTTTGTTTTCTGCTGCGGAATTCCAAGTGCGAATGGCTTTACCACTGCTCCTTCCTGGCGCAGCTGGGAATCTATTTATCGCCGGGTCAGGAATGTGACTTCTTGGCTTTTCCATCCCAGCAGAATCCTTTCCCCTCCCTTCCCCTTGCTCCCCTCCTCTCCTCTCCCTTCTCCTTCTCCTCCCATCCTCCCACTCCCTCTCTCCCCTTCTCCCCTGGCCACTTTCTCTCCCCTCCTTGTCCTCTGTCCCACCCACCTCCTCCCTCTCCCCTCCCTCATTTCCTTTTCTCTCCCTTTCCCCCTTCTTCTCTCTCTGCTTTCTCCCCCCCTTCTCCCCCCAGTTTGGCTGTCTTCAGGTGGAGGGCTGACAAGTGGCTGCGGGCTGGTTCCTGCCTTCGGTCCCCACCCTGCCAAGCACCTTCACTCCCCCGTAGTCATTATTAAAAAATTGTTTAACACCGGGCATGGCATGCACTTGATATTCAGTAACAGTTGAATTGAAAGAGGATGCTTTTAAAGTGTCATTAAGACAAATGCTCTTTGAAAATGTTACAAAAATTATATGTAGCTATTTGAAAATAAAGAGTATTCTACTGTCTCAGGAAAAGTACTTCTTTCAGTTGCTCTTGCTTGTTAAGTGATGGTTTTGCAGCATCGCCCGCCCTCCCCCCCCATTCTGTGACCCCTCCCCCTTGCTAAGGGTGCCTCCTGGGGAACTGACTAGGAATGAGCCCCATAAACTGCTTCCTGGCCACTTACGGTGGCCTTTCGGTCACTACGCCCAGCTGAGGTCTGAGTTGCTGGCAGTTAACCTCACACGGAGGGGAACAACCCTGGGGCACGCCAGCCCCCCCATGCCCACCTGTGGGCAACGTTGCCCAGCATTCTGTATTGTTCACCCTGGGGAGGGCCGGGTGGGGGCAGCGTGACAGTCATTGCAAACCCACGGGCATTAGGAGGGAAACCAAAAACACATCGCCATCTGAGGCCCGCGCACAGGGGTGGTGTTCGGTGGAACTCCACGTATAACACATACACAGACCATCTACAGATCTATGTTCTTGACCTTGAACTCCTGTGAGACGATGGCTTGCTCAAGGCAGGTCACTTGACCCCTGGGGCAGGCACCTTGTTGTCCCTCCACCAGGGTTGGCTCTGGTGCCAACAGAGGGCCCCTTCCACCCTCACTTGGGCCTTTTGCCAAGGCAGTGCCCACAGGGCGGGCAGCCTGCACCAGTGCCCCTGACTATGGCCTTTAGGATCGCGTGAATAGATGCCTCGGCTTCCTCCTCTGGGTGGGACGATCTGAGGTGCGCCACACTGTCAATCAAGTGTCTCATGGCACCGAGTGCCACTCACCCACGGTGGTAGCCAGCACCCTTCTCAGCTTCCCTTCCGCCCTCATTGCCCTACCGGTGCTTCTAGAATCATCTCTAAAGAAACTGCTTGCACTCAAAACCTTGTGTCAGGTTTTGCTTCCAGAAGAGCAAGGCTCGTCCCACCTGAATGAAACCGCCTTGTGCTCCCTCAGGGCGCTTCCCCTTGATATCGCCTGTCATGCTCTGTAGCTGTGCATTTGTTCGCATGTGTCTTTGTTTCATGTCTGTCTTCTCTGGTAGAAGGCAGGCTGCATGAGGGCAGAGACCACGTGCATTTTGTTCTGTTGAAGGAATGAATGCAAAGGCCTTAGTGGTGGCTTTAAAGCATGATCCCCAAGTGTGTGACAGGGCCCTGGCTGGTGTGGCTCGGTGGGTGGGAGTGTCGTCCCGTGCACCAAAAGGTCACCAGTTTGATTCCTGGTCAGGGCACATGCCCAGGTTGTGGGTTTGGTCCCTGGTCAGGGTTCGTATGGGAGGCAATTGATCAATATCTCTCTCCCACATCGATGTTTCTCTCTCTCTCTCAAATCAATAAAAACATATATTTTTAAAAGTATGACAGGGCCAGGCAGCTTCCATCTTGAACCCCGAGTGTCAGTCATGTGAGAACTCTGGTGACCCTGAGTTGGCCAGGCTGTGAGGAAGCTGGGTGCTCAGATCAGCAGCCCTGGCTGAGCCCAGACTTTGAGTCACTTCAGCCCAAGTGCCAGACACGCGAGCCTCCAGGGGACTGTAGCCCCGAAACCTTCACGCCTTTTCAACGGAGACCCAGGCATCGGGGCGCAGAGGCACCAGACCCTGCTGCTGTGCCCCGTGCAAATCCCTAACGGCACGCACAAGAAAGTGGTTGTTGAGCTGCTAAATGTTAGAATAATCTGTTATGCACAAATCACTGGGGCACCCTTATGGTAACCAGGCGGTGGCCAGATAGAGGGGCCCGAAGTACACCTCCTGCCTTCCAGGAACTTACAGTCTCAGAGCTGCTTGCTGTTGCATCTGTGTCTTGCAAAAGCCTACATGTTGCTTTTTAACAATAATGAGTAGATTTTTCAAAAACCACTTCCAGATGGTGTGGGGGGAGGGGCGCTTCCTGAGCCAGTTGCCAAGGGAAGCGCCAGAGGTAGGTGGATTAGATGACACAGACCCAGGGAGTCCTGGCCTGCAAGTGAACCGTGGGCTCGCTGTGCCCTCACACCACGGAGAGGACACCAAGGGGAGCTCAGAGGTGCATCCCTGAGGCAGACGGACAGGGCCACGACTCCCCGCAGGCCCCGGCGCAGAGATGGTGTCTGCTTCCTGGAGGAAGACGGCCTTGGCTTGCTTCAGGCAGGGAGAAGGGGACTTAGGCCCAGCCGAGGCCGCCAGCTCCCTTGTCTGACTCCAGAGCACAGGTTTGGAACCAGGGGTGCTCAAGGGAGTCCTGGTGTGGCTAGTTCTCTCTCATGGATGTTTCTGACTCTGTCCCTCTCCCTTCCTCTCTTCAATCAATAAAAGAAACATATATTCTTAAAAAGAAGTGAGTGTGATTTTATGCTGCTTATATTTCTGTTCCTCCTTTAAAAAGAATAAAGCTGCCCTAACCAGTTGGCTCAGTGGATAGAGCGTCGGCCTGCGGACTGAGGGCTCCCAGGTTCGATTCTGGTCAAGGGCATGTACCTGGGTTGCGGGCACATCCCCAGTGGGAGGTGTGCAGGAGGCAGCTGATCAATGTTTCTCTCTCACCGATGTTTCTGACTCTCTCTCTCTCTCCCTTCCTCTCTGTAAAAAATCAATAAAATATATTTTTAAAAAAAAGAATAAAGCTAATTTTTACAATGCCGGCCTGTCTCAGTTTTGCTGAAGTGAAACAAAGAAAAGGACTCTGTCTTTCCTGGGACCAGTCATAAAGGGTGTCTTTCCTGGGGGCGGCCGAGGAGGAAGGGACGTCCCAGGCACGGTGAGTACAAGGAGGCCCCCAGCCCCCGGACCTGCAGTGGAAGATGAGTCAGCACTGAGAGGCTTCAAACACGGCTGGATCTTGCAACTTCAGAGGCTGCCTTTCCCTTGGGTTCCTCGCTTGGTCGCCGTTGAGACCGTCGCACACTGCACCCTGAGCCGCCCTTCCACGCTCCCTAATACCACGCCTTCCCAGACAATTGAGCAGCCCAGCTAGGTCAAGGCCTGAGCGTGCAATTTGGGCTTTGCTACTCAGCTGTTCAACAACTATTTAGTGAGCCACACGCCAGGCATATCTATAGCTGCTTGTGTAGCTGTGAATGGAACAGATGATACCTCTACCCTCATGGAGCTCATGTTTTAATAAATATTTTGGAGGTGGGCAAAGAGAAAATACAGAAAAACAGGAACATGGATCATTGTCCCTCCAATTATGATCTCCTGGCTGGCTAATGTCTTTTCTCCCCAAGCACATGCCAACTTTGAGCCTTACCCCCGGTGGGTGCCCTAAAGAATGGTCCAGCCCCAAGCCATCCAGGCCCAAGAGAACTAGATCCAAGTCCCCTGTCTTGGTTGACTAAGGTTGACATTCCCAACACCACTTCCCAGTTCCAACCACTTCTTTCCTGAGCCCATAACAGAACAGGTGATACCATCTCTGGGAGCCCTCATCCCTGACCCCTATCCTGCCTGACTCTATAAGATAATATTGTCAGAGACTTTTCCCACAAGAGACTGAGAGATGCTATAGTAGCAGTCATAGATTATTACCTGGAGTTTCCTTATGATTCTGAAAATAGATTAATTTGGTGTGTGTGTGTGGGGGGGGAGCACTATGATTAACAAGGCCCTCAGAAATAGCACCAAACAGTCCAGCTGGCGTGGCTCAGTGGTTGAGCGTCGACTTATGAACCAGGAGATCACGGTTCGGTTCTGGGTCAGGGTACATGCCCAGGTTGTGGGCTCCATCCCCAGTGTGGGGCGTGCAGGAGGCAGCCGATCCATGATTCTCTCTCATCATGGATGTTTCTCTCTCTCTCTCCCTCTCCTTTCCTCTCTGACATCAATACAAATATATTTTTATAAAAGAAAAGAAATAGCACTAAACAAAAGAGCATGTTAAGACACGTGTTGCTCTATGGATGGTGGGTGCTTCTGTCTCATTGTTAGTTCTGGCTGCTCCTCTCCTTTGGTTTTCAGACTTCCGCTGGAAAGCCACTCTGGATTAATCTGTCACATTGTCAGTGTCGACACTGGCAGCTTTCTGCATCCAGGTCCAGGTGGCATTATGTTATCTCCCACTTCTGAGTTGCACTGTTTATTTTCCATAGAAAATTAGACCAGAAGCACACCAAGGAGGGGGGGGGGCTGTTGGGATTTATTTCTTTGACGTATTGCCCATCTTCTAGTTTCTAATTTACAATATTCTCAGGGCGTGCCTTCCAAAACTTGGCAAGTCTTTAGCTAACCCATTTTGAACTCCAACCCAAATCATTTTGAACCCCCCGAGTAGCAGATAACCAACTCTTCCTGCCTCCCGTCTCTCCTTCATCACACCACCCTCCCTGTGTGTGTGCTCGAGAGAGAAGGAGGGAGTGTCAGGGTCAGGGTCAGGGTGGGGGTTAGGACTTCCAGCTCCAGAACTGTGAGCAATACGTTTCTGCTGCTTATTTTTAAAAATGAAAAAACAAACAAACCAAAAACCTGCACACAGTATGTACTATATGACTCCATTTGCAAACCCTGAGTACAAAGACGGGCTCTTAGTGGCTAACTGAGGTTAGGGTTTGCGTTATGGGTAGGACCTCCAGCCTCCAGGGGTAGGGTTAGGTTTAGGGTTGGAGTTAGGGTTTGGACTTCTAGCCTACAGGGTTAGGGTTAGGGGTAAGGTTAGGGTTAGGACTTCCAGACTCTACAACTGTGAGCAATACTTTTTTGCTGCTAATTTTTAAAAATGAAGAAACGGCACACCATATGTACTTTATGATTCCATTTGTAAACTGAGTACGAAGAAGGGCTCCTGGCAGCTAACAGGTTAAAAATCAAACAAACCACCCCACAGAGCCTAGCAGCCATTTCTGCACTGGGGCCTGCCTGCACTGTGTTCTGCTGGCTGAGCCAGCCCTTATAAAGGACTTCCTGGAGTCCTATTTCAACCAATAGGATGGAGGCTTTCCCTCATCCAATGGGAGCTGCACAGCTCTGGCCAACCAGAGCGGTTCCATTCTGACCAATCAGGGACCAGGGGTGGGGACTTCTGTCTATATAAGCCAGCTCCCCTATTTCTCAGAGGGAACACTTTTCCCAGAGGCAGCATTTCTCTGGTTGGAGCTGAGTCACTGAAGTGGACTCACAGAGCAGAGCGGACTGTCCCAGAGAGGACCTGTCTAGCTGAAGAGGGGCTTGGCACCAAGGCTGCCTGGCCCTGGGCAGCCTCATGGCCACCCTGTTTTCACAACCCCCGCTGCAGCATACTGAGCTGTTTCCTTCTGCACTGCACCCTAAGTTGGAATTCCTGCTGGGGTTGAATTGGTGCTAACAACCATTGTTTTACACATTGGAAGTTTAAGAACAGGGAAAACTAATTTGGGCCAGTGGCTCTCAACCAGAGGTGAACCTCCACGCTGTCCCCCATTGGGGGGCATTTGGCGATGTCTGGAGGCATTTTTGGTTGTCACACTGGGGGTAGGCACTACTGAGCACCTAGTGGGTTGAGGCCAGAGACCTGCTAAGCACCCCACAGGGCACAGCTTGGCCCCAAATGTCAACCATGCAAGGTGGACTAGCCCTGGCCTGTGGTGACAGGAGTCCTAAAAGTGGTGGCCTCTTGGGATGTGCCGACTGGGAGGGACACGAGGGAACTTTCGGGAATGATGGCAGTGTTCTATATCTGTGCTAACACGGTAGCTGCTTGCCGCATGTGGCTATGCAAATGAAATGAAATACGATAAAATATCCGGTGCCTTAGTTGCACTAGCCGCACTTCAAGTGCTCGCTAGCCACATGTGACAGATACAGAGCATGTCCAACTTTGTAGGAGGTTGCATGAGACAGCGGTGCTCTATTTCTTGAGCTGGGTGGTGCAGAAGGCGCAGGGACACTTAAAATATGCACATTTTCCTGCATGTAAATGACACCCCCATGCCTAGAGCCTGGTGGGATGACAAATAAGTCTTTCCTGCAGGGGAAGAGCGGGAATGCTGGTGAAGTCACACTCCCCTCTGTCCTCCAGGTTGCCCCCCCCCCAGGCATCTAGAAGCTGGGCTGGACTTCGAGGGGGGGAGGGACTGCTGAGAGTCTTCAGAGGGGCCTGCCCAGGGCAGAAAGCATCAAGGCCATTTACCCTCCAGGGAATTCCCTGGCTCCCAGTGGATTTACAAGTGGGTCAAGTGGACCTGTGCAAAGAAAAGACTCATTTCCTCTCCACCCCCCTCCCCCTTGGTAACCTCCCCCACCGGGTGTGCAGGCTCGCCCGGCAGAAATTGCTCCATTCTCCGTCACTGCCGCCTCTCTCCTGCCGCCTCTCTCGCTCTTCTGCTGTGAGGGTTTTACAATAACAGCATTGTAACCACTTTGAGAAAACCAATAAAAAGGCGGTGACAAAAGAATAGCCAGCCGGCTGGAAATTGCACGCAGCAGCGAGGGCCGGGCCTGCGCCGCTGTGTGTTTAATAGTGCTCCAGGGCTGCGGGCTGCAAAGACGCACGTGTTTATTTGGGGGATGTGCCGTCGCTTAAATAATGAATCTCGCCTAAGCCTCGGGGTGAATGCAGGGAGCCCTGGCTCCCGCTGTCGCTCAACCGGGGCCAGTAAACAGAGGCGCAGGGTTCTGGTCAGCAAAACCATTGACCACCTACTAAGGCGATGAGCCTCTGCTAGGCACTGAGCCATCACGAACACTTTCCCCGGCCTGCTGCAGTGTATATATTGCAGAAAATTCCAGAAGCAGCTTCTGGAGAGTTCTGCACCCGTTTCCTCTCTTCTGGGTCATGGCCACCCTGTCTACTGACCCCTGGGGGCCCTCATGCTCACCAAGTCCGGCTCCGGCCCACTCCGCAGCTCGCTCAGTCCTTGCTGCTTCAAAGAGCAACCCAATGTCCTTTAGATATTTATTAATTTTCAGCTTAAAAACACTTCAGATTCGCAGAAATAGTACAAAGATTCTGATATCCCCTTCACCCAGATTGCTTTTTTACCAATTCCCTTTCTTCTCTCTCTCTAGACAGATATAGGCAGATAGGTAGAGAGCTAGGATATAGATATTTCTGAACTATTTGAAAGTAAGTTGCAGGCACAATGACCCTTTACCTCTGGCATAGATTTCCTAAGAAACAAGGGCATTCTCTTACATAAGCACAACGCAATGATCAAACTCAGGAAATTAACATTGCTAGACTCTTGTTATCTGATCTCCAGGCATGTACATTTCCCCAGTTGTCCCACGGCTGTCCTTGGTAGCCAGAGAAAAACATTTCTGTTCCAGCAGCCAATTGAGAATCACATATTGCATCTCATTGTCGTAGCTCCTTCGTCTCCTTCAATCTAGAACAGATCCTCAGTCTTCAGCTGAGTTCCTTGGCCTTGACATTTTTCAAGCATTCGGGTGAGTTATTCTGCAAAATGTCCTTCGACTTGGGCTCACCTGTGTCCTCATGGTTCCATTCAGGTCCTGCCTGTTGGACAGGCATAATCACAGAAGCCATACCAGGTCCCTCTCAGCGCTTCCTGTCAGGAGGTTAGCTGGTTTGCTAAGGTCATCAATGAAAAGTGGTGACTCCCTCCTTTGCATGAGTAGGTATCTTGTACACCAAGCCTTCTATCACTTAGAGCAGTGGTTCTCAACCTTCTGGCCCTTTAAATACAGTTCCTCGTCTTGTGACCCAACCATAACATTATTTTCGTTGCTAGTTCATCACTGTCATGTTGCTACTGTGATGAATCGTCATGTAAATATCTGATATGCAGGATGGTCTGAGGCGACCCCTGTGAAAGGGTCGTTCGACCGCCAAAGGGGTCGCGACCCACAGGTTGAGAACCGATGACTTGGAGGGTGCTGGTCACCAGAGGAATGGCTGGCAGGGCAGGTGGACCAGGAGCTTTCCCCGCGCCTCACAGCTGTATTGGTGAGAACAGGGCTTCTGGGACCTCTCCCAGGACTCCTTCCTCACACGCCCGCCCCTTCTCCCCAACCCAGACATCAGAGCATCAACCTGCAAAACAGGAGTCCCAGGTCCTCCTGGTGACACCCTTCCCACAGGAGCGGAGCTGTTCGTTACACCCGCCCGAAACAATCCCCTTCAGGCATTCCCTTCCCATCCTCCTCTCCTCCAGTTCTCCGGCTCCCCTGCGGGCTGGTAGATCAGGTGTTAATGACACCGTGTTACAGACCAGGAGCCTGAGACCCTGGGGTTAAAGCGCGGGAGGCAGACCTCGCTGGGCTTTTCTGAATTTGTCTGTGATCCCCAACCGGCTCCAGGATCGGCTTTTTTTCCTGCCTTCCGATCCAGAGGGTGCTGTGCTGTAGCGCTGTAAACATCAGTTAATTTCCAAAATGGCCGGCATTGTCAGCTGAGTGTGTCTCCTGGCTGACGATGTGGGAAGGAGCGCCTTGACATTTCTGGCTGTGATCTCAAGTAGCCTCGTGTAAGAGGTACAGCTTTCATCCTCCGAGCGCAGAGACGCGAGGGAAGAGGACAGGGAACACAAAGAAAGAGGCCAATTGAAGACAGCCAGCTCAGAAAACAGCAGGGCCCTCTTTGGATGAGAGCAAGGTGGATAGTTTTCTCCCTTCTTTTTGGCCAAGCTCTACCTTGGATTGCTGGGTAAAAGAGCTCGCTATCATATTATCTGTCATAAACAACCCCTCCCCCAACGGTTTCCATGAGTGTTTGGTAGCCATACTCTCTGTATGGTCCTGTGCACGTATCTAGGATACAGGTTCTCGTGTGTATGTGCGTGCCCGTGCGAGCACATATGCCTCTGTGTTCATTTTTTATTTTTATTTTTTATTGATGTCAGAGAGGAAGGGTGAGGGAGAGACAGATAGAAACATCAGTGATAGGAGAGAATCATGGACCGGCTGCCTCCTGCGCTCCCCACACTGGGGATGGAGCCTGAAACCCGGGCCTGTGCCCCAACCGGGAATCGAACCCTGACCTCCTGGTTCATAGGTTGACCCTCAACCACTGAGCCACACTGGCCGGGCACCTCTGTGTGTTCAGATGACTCACAGGGGGATCAATTTAAAATATTGATATTCTTAGTTAAATCAACAGTACACAATAATGTCATTGCACATGCGATCTCTGTTTTGAAGCCGGAAGGGGAAATGGACAGCCCGTCGCTATGGTCAGAGACTACACTTGAACTCCTGCCGGAAACCTGATGGTGACATACTTCATAGTTAATCCGGTTATTCAGGGTTTATTCCATCTGATGATGGAAGGGGCTCCTGCTGGCTTCTCCCAGACACGTGACTGAATTAATGAATGAATGAATTCAACTTCCCAGAGCAGATCTAACCTGCTTACTGGGACACAATCTGGTCATTAATTCTTGATAACCGACTGTTTCATCTTTTGATTAAAAAAAGGCGGGTTGGCTGACAGGGAGCTTACACGCAGCTCATTAACAAGCGGGTTCAGATGCGGCCCCGCGAATGCGCACCCCGATTCCAGGAAGCTGCTGCCGGGAGCCCAGGCCGCACTCCGGCTGCCAGGGCCAGCACACGGCTTTGTCTTGCTGAAGCAGCAGAAAGCGCTCAAGTTCTTTCAAAATGAGCGCTTTCTGCGCTCCTACCGGGTTGTCAAATTTTAATGGGTGCTTGTTAACAGGGACTCGGAAACGTGGTGATATGTGACCATCGGCGGCTTGCCGGCCGCCGCTGGGCTGATGGCGGGGATTTTAATAGGTGCCCTCCAGGCGCAGGCGGGGGGGGGGGCAGCTGCTGGGGAACATGGGGTCTCCGGGGGCCCAGGAGCAGGGATGGAGGTCTTGGGGCTTGCTCTCCCAGGGCCAGGCGGGGAGGATGTGGGAGTGGGGGCGTCCCAGATGGCCTTTCCTTCAACGCCTGCCAGACCCCAGCGAGGTGAGGGTTTAGCTCTGCCTGCCCCCCAGCTGCCTCGATTTAAAACGCGCCTCCTTTAAAACGGTTGGGGGTGGCGGTGGCATTTTCCTTCCCTTCCTCTTCACTTCCTCCTTCCTCTCCCCCCTTCCTCCCCCATCCTCTCCTCTTTTCTTCTCCTTTTCCCTTACCCCTCGCCTCTCCTCTCTTCTCCCCTCTTTCTGACCCTCCTCTTCCTCTTCTTCCAGCCCTTCCCCTTCCCCCACCCCCTCTCCTTCCCCTCCCCCACCTTCTTTTCCCCTCCCTGCCTGCTCTCCTCCCCCTCCTCCCTGCCACTCTTCCTCTCCCCCCTCTCTTCCCCCTTCCCTCCCCTCTTCCCATTCTCCTCTCCCTCCCGCCCTTTCTCCTCCTCTCCCCTCCCCCTTCCTTCCCTCCCTCCCCCCTTTCTTTCCTAATGCTCAGTCCAAGGCTCAGAGTATCCAAATGTCTTCTGCTGCGTGTTGCTAGTGAAATGCCACTTCTCAGTCAGACTCCAGCTCGCCTGCGCTTCCCCGTCAGCCACTCCCTCCCCCAGCACCCCAAACGCCCCAAGCTCAGCGCTTGCCCGGTGGTTAAGGCAGGACCCAAGGTGGCTTCTTGCTGCTTGAATCTGTGGCTGAGTCACCAGCCTGAGATGGGCAGGGCTCAGGGAAGGGACAGCTCCCAAGGAAGGGACAGCTCACTGTGGGGAAGGAGGCGGCCCAGCTGAGGGTGCAGCCAGCCCCTGGGCCCGGCTCCCGACTGACGGGCCAGCTGCTGGGCCCTTCTGAGCAGGGATCTTCGGCTGCTTAGTGAGAGTCGCTGTTTGCAAAGCAGGAGGCTGCTAGCCTGGACCCAGCAGAGTGGTGTGTGTGTGTGTGTGTGTGTGTGTGTGTGTGTGTGTGTGTGCGCGCGCATATGGTGGGGTATGTGTTTGTGTACATGTGTTTGTGTTGTATGTGTGGATGGCGGCAGTGTGTGTGCCTGTGGTGTGTGTGCAGGTGGCGGTGGTCTGTGCAGTGTGTGCGTGCGCTGTGGGGGTGCTGTGTGTGCATGGTGTGTGGCATGTGCGTGCATGCATGTGTGTGTTCGCTCTGCATCCCTGGAGAGAGGAGATGAATGCTCTGGCCCGGGAGGAAGGGATGAGCGCGCTCAGGAGGGCGGGAGCGCGGTGCCAGGGGAAGGCTGGTGTGCCCAGCAGGACCCAAAATCCAATTAAAGAAAGAATGAGGGAAATGCGAGGTCTGGACGGAGCGCTGGCACCGCGGCCGGCTCCTTGGCAGGGCTCTGGGAGGGAGGCCCGGCGCGGCCCTGGGCTGTGGGGACGGCCAGGCGCAGCCGCTCCCACGCGCCGCAGCCAAACACGGGGCGGCTGCCAGGCCCGCCCCGCCCGCCCGCGGCCCAGCGAGGCTCCCGGAGGACCCGCCCGCCTGTGTCCTGGGCGCGGGGAGCCGCCGGCCGCCTGGCAGCGGCGGGAGTGCCACCGGCCGAGCTCCGGGGCATGTGAGCGCCCGCCGCCGCCTGCGCTCATTGACATCGGTGCGAAGCGCGCAGGCAGATTAAAGGCAGCATATGGCCCCCCAACTGGAAGCCAGCGGAGCTGAACCAACACTGGGAAATTGTGTTCAAACCGCATTGAGAATCCTGGCAGCTGCGCCTGGCATGGGGAGCAGCCGGCGACCTGCATACAAAGGGGGTTTTATACGCAGGGGGTGGCGGCAGCGGGGAGGGGGGATGGCACCCCTCCATCCCGCAGCCGCTCCCCTCCCCCCGCCCCGCCCCCCCCCCCTCCAGCCGGAGCTGGGCACTGGCCCTGGGAGGCGTGAGCTATTTGCCCAGGTTTCTGAACCTGGAGAAAGGAGGGGGCTCCCATTTAGAACTTCAAAGCCAGGAGGGTTCCTCAGGGTCCCCTAGGCGCTTCCTCCTACATGTGTCCCCGCCCCAGCTTGACCCCCCTGCCTCTGTGGGCAAACGCCAGTGAGGGCGCCCCCAAATGCCCCCCAGCGCCAGTGTGACACGCAGACTCCTGGGCCATGGCTCATCTCCCTCCCTCCCTCCAGCGCCGCCTGAGGAAAAAAGGGGAGACAGATGGTTTTGTCACCTCATACAAGACGGCAGACGTGAGGCAACTGCCCCACGGAAATCAGAAACTGAACACCATGGAGTTGGGGGCGCAGACTAATGAACTTGCAATAAACCAACTGGACCGGGTGGGGGCAGCGTTTGCAGAGTGAACAGGCAGAGTGGGCCTGGGTGCTAGGCCTGGTACTGGGGTGCGTGGCGGGTCACGTGAACATGTGGACAGAGCCAGGGGAGGTGAAGTGGGGGAGGCGGGCAGTCGGGGGTGATGTGCCTCATGGAATAGGAATGAGAGCACATCATCTCCTGGCCTCATTCTCTCTCCAGTCCATGGGAATCCTAATTAACCCCCCCCCAGGATGCCCCATCCGGAGGACAGCTGCAGCCGCATGAAGTCATTCGCCTGCGCTCTCGTCCTGACTGCCCTCTGGTTGGCATTGGGGAGGGAGGGGTGAATCAGATTCTTTCCACAGTGCGGCTCCCACACTTTGGAGAAGGAAGGGGTGTATGGGGACATGACTTGGCCTGTTTCCTGGAACCTGCGGGGATCACCCTGAAAGTGGCTTAGGCCCCCCCTGCCCCTGCCACAGGGAGTGGGGGTAGGTTGTGAGGGACGGTGGGGACCTCCTTAGACACTGTGAGATGGAGACACAGGGATGGCCCCTGGGTAGAGGAAAGGGAGGCTGTCTGCAAGGAGTGCCGTTGCCATAATGGCCCTAGGGATGGGGGCGGGGGGTTGTCAGATGTGCTGCCCAGCTATGGGTTTAAAAGCAACTTCAGTCCAGCCGGCCTGGCTCAGTGGTTGAGCATCGACCTATGAGCCAGGAGGTCATGGTTCGATTCCCGGTCAGGGCACAGGCCTGGGTTGTGGGCTCGATCCCCAGTGTGGGGCGTGCAGGAGGCAGCCGGTCCATGACTCTCTCTCATCATAGATGTTTCTCTCCCTCCCTCTCCCTTCCTCTCTGAGATCATTACAAATAATTCAAAGCAACCTCAGCGCCCTGTCACCCCAGCCTGGATCTCAGCAGCCGTGGTTGTTAAGCACCTTCTCTGCTGCTTCGTCTAGTTGTTGGGTTACTTATATGTGGAAACTGGCCGTGTGAGGCTAACGTGCCAGGGTAACGGCAGTGATTGGCGGGCTGATCCTGGCTGCCCCCCCCCCCCCCGGGCCCTTCCTCTCAGAAGTCACCTGTGGCTGCTCTTTCCTGGGTCAGGGCAGAGAGGGAAAGGATGGGGGGAGTCACTGTGGCCTGCTTTTCACCACCCACCCTCCCTAAGCCCCTCATTTTCAGCTTCTCAGAGTTGCTGGGCGCAGGAGTCAGGATTTGCTCAGGAGGGCGGGTGGGCTGGGCGAGGCTGGAGCAGAGCCAGGCACGCCTGCTTACCCTCTAGGCTTCGCAGAAATCCCCAGGAGCTGAGGACGTGGGCTCTGATTTGGATCTCCGTGGGAGGATTTCATGCTAGAATGTTCTCTCTCTCTGGTCTGCAGTTTTGTAAGCGGCACTCTTGCCTGGGGGCATCTTGTGCCTTCAATGAGGAGAGTAGCTGCTGGTTTGGGCAACCAGCTTGCTTTTCTGTTTTGGAAACTCAACGTGCCTGTGCAGTCACACAGTTCCGTGCCAGTTGCAACAGTCATTCGTGGACAGGCTGGTGGCAGAGGGGCCCTCGATTTGCTCCCATCGCCCTGTCTTCACCCCTCCCTGTCTCCTCCCTCTGACTCGGGGCTTTGCAGTGTGACTTGCTCTAGCCAACGGGCCGCTATCAGGCCTGGGCAGCAGAGGTTTGAAAGTGCATAGGTTCGCCATCAGTGGGCTAGGAGGTGGTATTAGAAATGCATCCGAGGGCTACCCCACTTTGCAAACCTCTGCTTCTATATCCCCCCCAGCACCCCAATGCCCAAAGCCAGTCACGGGTCCTAGCCACAGTCAAGGGCTGGGGAAATATACTCCCACTTCTAGTGGGAAAACTGCAGAATCACATGTCAAGGGTTGTGGGTGGCTAATTCTCATGCAGGGAGGGGAGAGGAATCAGGGAACAATGACCCATCTACCACTTTACCCAACAGCCTATAAACCACCCATGAAAGCGACATGAAATCTACCAAAATCAATCCCATAGGCCCCCATGTCACTGGTTCCAGAATGTGTGTGCCTGTGTGCATGTGTGTGCGCACACACACGTGTGTGCATGTGTGTGCACACCGTGTCGAAGGTGAGGGACCCACTGTCCCTCCCCACCCCCCATGAACCCCTGCTCTAACCCAGGTACCTTGTAACTTGCTGCCTTGGGCTCAATAAATATTTGTTGACTGACTGATAAATACAGGCTGACATTCACAGGGACAAAGCGAATCCCACGGAGGCTTGAACTGAATGCCAATGAGTCTGCCGATGACCTCCCTGCTCTGAGCAAGGGCCAGACCCCGCCTCCAGTTCTGGCGCAGGAATGGAGTTCCTCTGCTTCTGGCATGGCCCCCTGCGACAGTCCCACTCTGGCCTGCTGTGGCTGCCCTCGGAGATGTACAGCTTTCCCTCCACTCCCCGCAGCCGGGGAGGATGTCTGAGCCTGACACCACGCTCCCTCTCACCAGAGCCTCCGAGCTGGCGGCCCCGCCCAGGTGTTTGGAGCTTCTCTGTGCCAGGCAGCCGGTGGGGAGGTGTTTGCGGAGGCAGTTACCTCTGTCAAGATGCCGGCGGCCGCGGGTGATGGCAGGGTGGCAGGATGTGTGTGAGGCACGATCCCTGCGGGAGGATGGGGACGCGCGCACGTGTCTGCCAGATGTTGGGGCTGGGAAACCAGGCGGGTGTGCAGGCGGGGTGGGCAGTGGGGGGGGGGGCGCGGGGAGGTGGGCGGGGAACTCTGCGTGGGGGAGCAGCTGCTGCGTCTCCACAGTCATTCAGGACCTGCAAGGTCGGTTTAAACCTTGGTGAAGAGCTGCCAGAACCAGGTGGGGATGGAGCCGGAGCCAGGACACTGAGCAGAGCATCAAAGGCAGGCCGTGAGCCGGAAGTGCAGTGGGTAGTGTTTGCGGGAGAGAGAGCCCATTTGTTTTTCTTCTTATTTTTAAATAATTAATATTTCTTCCCAGCGTTCAAAGGAAACCACAGCTACTGCGGACAATTTGGAACTTACAGAAAAGTGTCATAAGGATGAGAAAAACGACCTATAATCTCTAGCTAGACATCACCGCCATTAACATTTAACACGTGTCCTTCCAGCCCCTTGTAAATGTGGGGGTTCTGATCTGTGCCCTGAATGTTGTCTGCATCATTTTAGATAAGTTCACTTGTCTGTGCCTCAGCCTTCTCATCTCTAAAATGGGCATGTGAATAGTGCTTACCGTATAGGGATGCTGCCAGGATTTAATGACATCACCCTGGGTGTTGCCCATAGCTCTTAAGAAAGGCTGGCTCTTGTCAGCGTGTTTTCATAGCACAACTTACACCAAATCCTTCACCCTTATACATTGTAGATGCAGTTTGTTATCTGTCCTATTTTACTGTAGCCATCATTTTTAATGGCTTCAAAATTTTGCACCCCATGGAGCATCGTCATTTATGTAGCAATTTTCTTGTTGCTGGACACGGACATGGTTCTCAATGGACATCTTTGCCAGGAGCTCCTTGAACTTGTTTATAATATTTTTTCCTGTTAGGAAAGTGTGATATACTCCTTATAGAAAAAAAAAAGGAAAATTACAGAAAATTTTCTTTATATTTACATATAAAACATAAAGGAAATCAACATTATCATTGGGAGAGGAAGAAAGCAGGGGTGGGAGGCTGAGAGAAGAGCCTGGGCCAGTCTTTGGTCCGTCTTGGAGGCCCCGCCTGGCAGCGTGAGCAGTGCCCGCGTTAAGTAACAACCCGGGACAATATGCAGGATGTCACTGAGCTTGAAGTGATTAATTGCCAACTAGGCCCTACGAGTTTCCTAACCAGCAGCGTTTGCTCCAGTGACCAGCTGGGGAGAGTCTTTAAGGTTTTTAAAGAACGCTTTGTGCTGCTGTGTGACAGGTTTCTGGAGTCTTTACCAGTCAGACAAGGGGGCTCTAAACATCCCCCAATCGGGACGCCCCTTCCCCTCACCCCTTCTCTGGCCCTAGTCGAGTTGGGGGCTGCCTTAGAGGTCAGAGCCCTGACCTCAGCCCATTTCCTCAGATCTCCTGTGAAAGCCCTCAGCAGCCCCCACTTAGCTGAGCCCTCTACCCTACTGAAGAAAGTTCTAGGATGGGCTGAGAAGAGTGAGTTCAAGATGGACAGATGGCTTTGAAGAAAAACCTTTGGGCATGTTAGGAACTTCTGAGAGCTTGTGACCTGTACAGCTGGAGGACCTGAGGTACAGGCGCTGTGGTGGCATCGGGCAGACTGTCCACAAAACTGGCCCCCAGCATTTCTTCCCATCAAGGAGAAGAAAGCGCCCGGCCCACGTGATCCGTGCTTGAGTGTTGATTTATGATCCAGGGGGTCATGGTTTGACTTCCAGTAGGGACACATGCCCAGGTTATGGGCCTGATCCCCCAGTGGGGGGCATGCAGGAGGCAGCCGATCCATGATTCTCTCATCAGTGATGTTTCTATCTCTTTCTCCCTCTCCCTTTCTCTCTGAAATCAATAAGAAAATATCTATACTAATAATAGAGGAATATGCAAATTGTTCAGGATGCTGTAACAGTAACAATCAGGCATGCGGGGGAGGGCAGTTGGGAACGATCAGGCAGGCGGGCAGGTGAGCGGTTAGGAGCCAGCAGTCCTGGATTGTGAGAGGGATGTCGAACATCCCCCAAGGGGTCCCAGATTGGAGAGGGTACAGGCCGGGCTGAGGGACACCCCCCCCCCCCGCATGAATTTTGTGCACCGGGCCTCTAGTTTAAAAAATAAAATAATATAAAGAGAGGGACACTGTTTTATTGAGTTCTCTATCTGCCCAGTGCTTAGCCCAGGGCTGAGGCCCAGGCATGATCAGGGCTTTGGACTGTCAGGCAATTCCCAGGCCTGGAGGCTGGCCCTTCCCTCCCTGCCTCTGGGGTGGGGTCTGCAGCTCAGAGGGGAGGGGCTGTGAACAAGGAGGTGAGGACAGGGCACCCTGGGAGGGGCCTCCCCAGCGCAGCAGCCAGTGCCTGGTTTGCTACATCTGTTGTCTGTGTCGGTGGCCCCATGAGTGTGCAGGGGGGACCTCTGTCAAGCTTGCTTTGGAGCTGGGAGAATCTTCCTGAGAGAAGCGGGATGTGTGTACATACACACACATGCACACACACATGTGCGCACACACACACGCACACACACTGCGCACTCCAGCACAGAGACTGCCTCAGGGGAGACACTGTCTGCAGGAACCAGACTCCGCAGCCTCCTCAGGGACTCGTCATCACGTCTCTCGTCAAAGTGTCACTTGTCAGGCGCGTGAGGCGCGCTGCAGCTCAGCGGAGCTCACCCCTCGCTCCCGCCGAGGAAGGGGCCTCCGAGGGGAGTGGGCTCGGAGCTGCCGGCAGGCGCCGCCTGTCTTGTCTTGGCAATTTCCTGGCCCCAGAAGCCTAATGAGCGCGGGCGTGCAGGCAGCCACCAAGGTGGTGATCAGGGGCGTCCACGCAGGGCTGCGCGGATGGCATCGCTCCAGCTGCATGCCCGGAGGGTAGCAGGTCTGCGCGGGACCTGCCCTCCCCCTTTGATACACAGGAGAGGAAGAAGAAAGGGATCCGTGTCACCTGCCCCGAGGAGGCAGGGGATGGGAGTGGGGGAAGCGGGTCTGAGGGCGAGGCCTGCAGCTTCCCCGGCCTCAGGCTGCTCTGTATGGTCTCTGGGTAAACACAGAGCCCTGTAGCCATTCTCAGTTCAGAAGTCTCTCCTCTGACTCAGGGGGAGTCCTGTCTTCCCCAACCGCTCCCTTCCCTTCTGCGCCTGGCCTTGCGCCCCCCACACAGCCTTCCCACTGCGCTCCCCCTCCTCAGAGCAAGGCCGAACTAAGCTTCCTCGTGCTGCTCAGTGAGAAACCAGGTAGCGTCTGCCCCGGGTAAAGCTCGAGCGTCAACCAAAGAACCAGGAGGTCAGGGTTTGGTTCCAGGTCAGGGCACAGGCCCGGGTTGTGGGCTCCATCCCCAGTGGGGGGTGTGCAGGAGGCAGCCGGTCCGTGATTCTCTCTCATCATGGATGTGTCTCTCTCTCTCTCTCCCTCTCCCTTCCTCTCTGACATCAATAAAGACATAATTAAGCCCAGGCTGGTGTGGCTCAGTGGATAGAGCGTCGGCCTATCATCTGGCGCCATGTCCCCTCCCAGGCCCCCAGCCAGTCCATCGAAGCCCCTCCCCTTTCTGTTGAGTCCTCTGTCCCCGGATCTGGTCCCCTGCGGCGCTTAGGCTCCCTGGCCATGGGTGGGGAGCTGTCACTCAGCCATGACGCGCAGCCCGGGGGGTGCTGGCTCCGGCTCACAAGAGCCTGTGACTGTGCATCTCTTCCCACCTCTGCGTCCAGCGCGGGCAAGTCCGGGAGCTTGGAACTGGCTCTGGTGGGAGGACTGACTCTATGGAAATTGGCAAATGCAAGGAAATAAGATGCCCTCCACGCAGAGCCAGTTGTTAAACCTTCACCAGCACAGCGCTGGTTAGACCCGAAAGGGGTGCTCCAACCACAGCCCCCTCTCCCCATCGCGAACAGGGCATCCCGGGCGGGCGCGGCTCCAGGGCCTCAGCGGGGCTCCTCTCTCCCCTCCTCTGCTCCAGAGGCGGCCTGCTTGGCTGTCACCTACGCGGCTCCCAGGTATTCCTACCCGCTGGCTGCACACATCTCTCGGGCTCTTGAGCCAAGAGCACAGATTACCTTGAAACCCAGAAAACAACACCCAAGTGCCGTTCTCCCCTCGGGTGCCGTGGACAGGCAGCCCTGGGACGGGAAGATGGGCTGAGGCAGAGGGACAGCTACCGTCAGGGCCAGCAGTTCAGTCAGATGATCCGTTGCTGCTGAAACTAAGGTTCCTGGGAAAAGCGAGTCATTTGCCTGGTTCAGGAAGATCCTGGCACCAGCGTGTGTGTGTGTGTGTGTGTGTGTGTGTGTGTGTGTGTACGTACCCATGTGCATGCAAATATGGCATGTGTGTGTGCCCCCGATGCCATAGGCATGGAAAAAGGCCTAGAGCAGTGATGGCGAACCTATGACACGCATGTCAGAGGTGACACGCGAACTCATTTTTTTGGTTGATTTTTCTTTGTTCAATGGCATTTAAATATATAAAATAAATATCAAAAATATAAGTCCTTGTTTTACTATGGTTGCAAAGATCAAAACATTTCTATATGTGACACGGCACCAGAGTTAGGTTAGGGTTTTTCAAAATGCTGGCACGCCGAGCTCAAAAGGTTCGCCATCACTGGTCTAGAGGGCCCTCAAGATGCCTCCTCCAGTCCTCCTCAGCGGCTTGGCCATTGTCCCCAGGACACCTGCACCCCAACCAGCCCGCGAGGAGGCCTCAGTGTGGAGGAGAGAGGCCGAGTTTTGGAATCAGGCACACCTAGGGACTCCCATTCCCACCCTGCGACCCTGGAGACCCTGAGCAAGGCACGGTTCTGCCGGAGCCTCGGCCCTCAGCTGTGAAGTGAAGATGCTAACGGTGCCTCCGTCCTCGTCATGGGGAGGACAGTGAGCTGCTGTGTGGGAGCACTCACCAGGAGGGAAGCACTGCGTGGCTTGTATGCCCTGTGTCAGCTGTCCCCTGAGAAGCAAATGCCAAGATGGAAACAGACACGCAAAAGATCTGGGGGTGGGGAAGGGGTGCTTATGGGAGATGAAGTCATTAAATGGAGCAGCAGAAGTTCTGATCCCTGGGAAAGGACAAGGGGAGGAAGGAGGACGGGCAGGAAGAGCTTCAGCCTTCAGCGTGGCTCTGAGAAAGTCTCGCCAGCCCAGCAGGAGTTCCGGCGTCAGGATCACCCAGAAACGGCCATGCTTAGCTGTCTCCTTCACAGCCTCTCCCAGCATCGCCCCAAGCTTGGTCTGTGTCCCACACTGTAAGCCCTCAAGGAAGCAGGCACATGAAAGCTTCAACACCGAGCAGGTCATCCACTGGTTGGGGATAAAGCCCCCGACCCGCAGGCAAGACCCTTCCCTCAGGCCCAGCTCTGGCCCTGGCCTCCTTCCTGCCAGCTCCCTCTCTGGCCCCTCAGCTAGCGCGCCACTGCTTCTCCCTAGAACGCTCTCCCGCCCTCCCCCTGTACACACACTCTGTCCGTTCAGCTCTGCTGGACATGCCACCTTCCTGTGAAGCCTTTGCCAACCCCGGGCTCCCCCTCCCAGTGCTCCCACCGCCCCCACTAGGTCCTCCACGGGAGCAGCTGGCATTTGCTTGTTGAGCTTCAACAAGTATTGACCGAGCCCCCATTCTGTGCCTGGTACAGGCGCGGGGGTGTGATGGTGAGTGAGGGACCCCTCATGGGGCAACTAGTCTGTGGGGAAGCCTGACAATTATAAGGGAAATTGCAATAAATAGTGACACAGGCAGTCCCAGGGGACACGGTACACAGCAGGGACACACCACCTACTTGGGGATGGAGTGTCAGGCAGGGCTTCCTGCAAGAAAGACTTTTCTTTCTTCCCAACTTTTCAGTGGAGGCCTCCAAGAGGGTCAGAGGTCACTAGACAGGGAGGAGATGGGCGGAGGGGAGGACAGGAGCATGCGCACACCTGCGGCACAAAGAAGACCCAGGTGTGGGAGCTGGGTGATCACAGGCTGAGATGGAAGTGGGAGAAGAGGCTGTGGAGACAAATCCATCAAGAGGTTCGGCTGCAAAGGACCAGAGGAAGATGGATGGGGGAGGGGCTGCAGCTGGAAGGAGATAAGAGGCAGAGGATGTGTTAATTGCTGAAGGGGAGGGTGGGGCCTGGGACATGGGAGGGAGAGGATCTAATCTCTGGAGTTGCAATACAGTAGCCACTTAGCCACGTCCAACGACTTCAATTAATTAACAGAACTCAGTTCTTTGGTTGTCCTGGCCACATTGTAAGTGCTCGGTGTCACCTGTGGCTTGTGGCTAGGAAAGTGCAGACGTGGAACAGCTCCGCATCCCAGGGCCTCCTGCATCACGCTGCCCTGGAGTTCAAGCTCCTGGGACCCAGTTCAAGAGCGGGGTAGCTGAGAGGTGGGTGAAGGGGTGCTCTTCGCTTGGCACCTAAGGGCAGGTGGCCAGGGTGGTGAGGACAGATGTGGTGGCAAGATGCTGGGAGGGGGTGTCTAGTCTGTGACTCCCACAGTCTCTGTGAAGTAGGAGGGAGGGAAAGGCGTGGGCTGATCGTGGAGCTGAGCGAAGACTGCGAGGAGTAGCTGTGGGGGTGGGAGCCAGTGGGCTGCAGGGGGTGAGAGCATTAGCAGGTGTGATGGCGGTGGTGCCCATCAGCAAGGCTGGGCGGTTTCCCGCCACTGAGCTGGGTCCCTGAGGATCAGGCCCAGACAAGGGCCCGCGGGATCCTTAGTGGCAATGGAATAGGGCAGTGGTCGGCCGCGGCTCGCGAGCCACCTGCGGCTCTTTGGCCCCTTGAGTGTGGCTCTTCCACAAAATACCGGCTCTTCCACAAAATACCGACTTCTGCGCATGGGCCACGAAGTTTCAATCGCACTGTATGTGTGCGCCCGCACGTGGTATTTTGTGGAAGAGCCACACTCAAGGGGCCAAAGAGCCGCATGTGGCTCATGAGCCGTGGTTTGCTGACCACGGGGAGAGGGGAACTGAGGGCCCTCAAAACGTGGCTGCCTGAAGGGTGGAAGCCTGGAGATCAGGGCCTCAGAAGAGGGGTGGCTCTGTGGACAGTGACTGGGAGGCCATGGTGTGCCCAGGAGACAGAGGGCTGAAGAGAAGCCACTGGAGTGGGAGGTCCAGCTACTGGGGGGTGGAAAACCAGCTCAGCATTTAGTGACTTACACCAGACACATGTAGTTGGCTAATGAGTCTGCTACGCGGGCAGCGCTTGGCAGGGATAGCTGTTGTCTGCTCCACTCAATGTCAGCTGGGCAGCTTGAAGGGCACCGTCACTTGGCATTAACTAGGGTGGCTCACAGACCAAAGGTCGGGATCATTCGAAGACTCACATGGCCACCTACCTGGTAGCCGGCACTGGCTGTCAGCCGGGACATGAGCCAGGCTGTTGGCTAGAACCCCTGGCCTCTTCATGTGACCTGGGCTTCCTCACAACATGGTGGCTGGGTGCCAAGAGAGAAGGAGTCAGATGGCAGCCATGCCACCTTTTTATGATCGGAACTAGGAAGTCAGCAGCATCACTTTGGCCGCATCCTATTCATAGAGGCAATCACAAAGCCCCAGCCACGTTCAAGTGCAGGGGAAACAGACTCGTACTCCTGAAGGGGGCTGGTGGGAAGGTTCTGGAAGAGCATGTGGGACCTACCAGAAGTATTGCATGAAGTAATTGAAATTTGAACTTGCAACTAACATGTATTTACTGAGCACTTACTATAGTCCAGGCTCTGTTTTAGGTGCTGGGGATACAAGATGGACGAAAATCCCAGGCCTTATGGAGGTTACACGGTGGTGGGGGAGACAGAGTGAGGTCCGTAAACTGCAGGGAGGAGCAGGCGCCCGGGCCCCTTCTGTAGGGCGTATGCAGAAGGTCCCTGGCACTGAATCTTTGCTCAAGGTCACCAGCTAGTTCACAGCTAAACAGACCGGGCTTCTTGGAGAACGGTACCCCCGGTGTGTGTCTGGGGGCCAGGGTTTAGTCCTACAGAAAGCTGAAGGGACCCAGGAGGAGCGGGCTGGGGTCGAGAGGGCCAGGGAGGAAGGAACAGGGGGATTTAATTGCACTCAGCGAACCCCTCCTGGACCACCCGGCGCAGCCCCTTGAGGCAGCTGCCCGTGCCTGGCCCTCCTCCGGACCTGGGAGGCCAGCAGAAGCGGGTCATGATGGGTGGGGGGAGTCCACGGTCTGTGCTCCCCCCACAGACAGCATCCCCCTGACAACTGCCCTGGCTGCAAAGCTAGAGGAGCAGGTTGCTGGGCGTGGTGAGACGACAGAAGGGAGACAGTGTCCGGGAGGGGCGGGAGGATGTCCGGGGAGGTGGGGGCCGAGGCAGCGGGAGAGGTGCAGTGTGTGTGTGGGGGGGGCGGGCGGGAGACTGCCCCCCCCCGCAGCATCTCTGACCGCAAAGGGCGGGGGGAGCGCGGCCGGGCGGTCGTGGCGAGCGGTATTGATCGAGGGGCGGGCGCAGCGAGCGCGCCGAGAGCGGCTCCATCCATTAGAGCCGCCGTTCGCCTCCAATTAGGAAAAAAATCATTACTCAGCAGCCGGCAGCGGCCTGCGCGCCGCCGGGGACCGCCTGCGAGCGAGCGGGAGAGCCGGGGAGCGGCGGCCCCTCCCCCGCGCCCCCCCCCCCCGCCCCCGGCGCCCCGCCTCCCCCGGCCCTAATGACAACTATTAGAACTGCCTCCCCGCACCCACCGCCCGGCGAGCACAAAAGCGCGAGATTCATTTGGTAATCGGGGTAATTACGCGGGGCGCGGGGCGCACGCGGCGCTGGCTGGCGCGCCGGCGGAATGCTAAGGGGCCGGGCACCCGGTCCCCTCCCGTCCCTCCCCTGCGGGGCCTGCACCCCGGGGCGCCCGGGGCCACGTCTCCCCCTCCCCGCGCCACCCCCCCCCCCCCCGCCGTTGTCCTTCCCGCCCCACCTTCAGCCGACCACCCTCCCCCGCCATCGGCCTGGGCAGCGCGGCCCGCGGCGCTCCGGACAGGATGTGCCACGTCCGGACGCCAGGCCCTTCGAGGTGCGGGCGCACCGTGAGCCCCGCGTAGAAGGCCTTCGCTCAGCCCCCCCCCCCCCGCCCCCGTTCCTATTCACGGGCGAGGCGCCGTCCCCGGAGAGGCCTTTAGGATGGATGCAACGTGTCATTAAACCTGAAAGGGGCTGTTACTTATCGGTAATGGTGTTTTCCACGGGCCTCTCCTCACCTGCGCGGGCACAGGTACCACCTGGGCGGGGGGCGGGGGAGGGGAAGCGCGACTGGAGACTCGCACTCCCCCCCCACCCCCTCGCGGGAAGGGAGACAGCCCCCCCCAGGACCTCCCGCCAGGGCGGCCTGGACCAGCCAGGTGCTCGGGGAGGGGTCCTGGCCTCCTTCGCGGGCGACGAGGTCACCCCTCGGTCGGGCCGTTCTGGCCCCGGAAAGGCCCCGTGTGCCCGGGCGCTGGAGCCTTGGCCCTGATCGGGGGCGCGGGTCCATCTGCGTGTCCCCGAAGCGGGGCTGTCCCCGCGCAGGACTCAGCTCTCCGGGCAGCAGAGCAGCAGAGCCGTGCGCTGGAGGCAGGCCCAGCGAGAGGAATGCTCCCCGGCCTGTGTTCTTAATGACCCAGAACAGAGTCCTCGGAGGACAAACAAAACCCTCAGCCCGTAACCCTTCCGCGCCCGGCCTGGCGCGGCTTTCCTCCGCTGGCTGTGGTTTCCCACGGGATCTGCCGGCGCACCTCAGCCCCAGCTTGCCGGAACTGAAGTCTGGCCTCCCAGCCCGGATGAGGGGGTCCCCCCACCCCCCACCCCCTCCCCCGTCGTCAGCCCTGCAAGTGCTTGGAGTAGGTGCTGTAAAGCCCTGGACGTTGGGGCAAAATCCTGAGCCCATCTGCCTTTTTCTAAAGGGGGGGGGGGGCTGCTTAAAGGATCTGAGATCGCCCCGGAGGTTGAGAACCACTAGCAGCCATTTGACCTTGCCTAGGTCTTATCTCTGAGCCCAACTTCATTATCAGGAAGAGGCAGGCTACCCCAAAGCGGTTGTTGTGATTAAAACAATGAGATAATGCCTTAATATTTGTAAATTGTACTAGGTCCTACAGAGATAAATTATTAATGATGCCAAAGATAGCTCGGGCTGTGTGTGTGTGTGTGTGTGTTAGTGCATTGGTAAGAGCAGGGGAGTGTGTGTGTGTGGTCACTGGGATTTTACTCTCTATTCTTAGGGGACTTCTGTTCTGAACCCCCTCATCTCTCTACCTCTGGGCCAAGTGGGGTTGATCTGGAACGTTGCCCCTCTCCTTTGAAAATCAAAGGATACCTTTGTGGGAACTGAGTGGTCTTGGGCCAGCCCCCCCCCCTCCCTCTATACCTGCAAATAGAAGAGGACTCCGGACCATTTCCGGCTTGAATGTATTTATCTCTAGGGGTGGTGGCACCCCGTCTCTATGGGGATGGGTGAGGTGATAGTGAAGTCTCCTCGTCCAACACTCAGAGACTGTCCCCAGCTGCTGCCGCAACTCCCCACACTGTTACCAACGACAGCACAGCAGCTGCCCAGGGCTGAGCCTTTCTCCGAGCTCTGCTGCATCAGCGGTTCCTCCCGCCCCCCCCCCCCCCTTCCTTCCCTCTCCTGTCCCAGGGGTCAAGCCTGCAGCACCTTCTGGATGCTCTTCCTCCCCCCCCTGCTTCCTCCCCACATGGTCCCTTCCGGGCATCTCCCCCAGTGTCTTTCTTGAACTTCTAATTCCATCTTGGTGTCTGTTTGTGAGAGCCAATTGCACACATCTCCTAGTGCACTAGGAGCTTTTGGCCACTCCTTTGCTTCTGTCCCATCTGGTTCTGAGCACTGGACCCCTGTGCCCCTCGAGGGCGAATGGCCTGCTGCCACCTGCAGCCAGGCTGTTGTGACTTGTATTTATTCTTCTACTCGCTCCTGGGTTTGGTCGGGCCCATCTCTGCACAGGGCCCCTGATGCCCGACAGCCTGGCTGTACCCACCAGACCCACGGCTCCTTCCGAATGGCCGCTCTCAGCACGAATCAGCGAGCTGAGTGCCCAGCCCGCGAATCTGTACACCTGGGGCCTGGGTGAGCCGGAGGCCGGGAGTCCCCGCTCCGTGAGAGACGTGGACTGCAATCAGATGGAAAGAAGGGGAATCAGGGAGAAACGGCTCCATTGGGAAACAAAGGCCCCGCTGGCAGCCCTGCTCCGGGAAAGGCAGCCACAGCCCCGGAGCGAGGGAGTGGGAGGCTGCGTTTCTTTTTTTGAGGCAGGGGCAGAGGTCACCAGCTTGGAGAATGTGTCATATTTGACATAAGGAGGGTGGTCATTTGAGGCTGGGAAGACTTCACTGGAAGGACCAGCCCTGGACGAGGAGAGTGGCCTGGCGGGGGTGGGGGTGAGGGTGGGGGGGTGGGGGGTGATGCCCCACCAGCTGTCCCACCTCCACCTCTGTCCGTCCCTCTGACCTTCCTGAAGAGGGTGAATCTGTGGGCACCCACTTTCCCGTCCCTGGCAGCTCTGAGGGCTCCCGGGACTGAGGCCCGCGCCCAGTGGCCTGGGCTTGAGGCTCCAGAGACAGCCAGGGCCACCCCGGTGGCTGTTTCTTTCCAGAGCCTAACGTTATAAGAGGGTCAGGGGAACCTGCAAACCCTCTTCAGTTCCTGGGAAACCATCCAGAAGCACGCCTCCCCTCCAAGGCGCCAGCTACAGGGGAGACACCCCAGAAGGACATGCCCACCCCCAAACCTCGGGCACAGACGAAGGGTGCAAGGAGGCAGTGAGCTGAGCCCGCGGGGGGAGCTGCTGCAGGGGCGGCGCCCTGGGGATCTGAGGCCCGCTGGGCGGTCTCCTTCCCGCTCGCCACCTCCAGCTCCCCCCTTCTCCCCCCAGCTGCACCCAACTTCCCCAGGCTCCTGACTTCGCTGGGCCTTCAGCCGCAAACCGTCCGTTTAACTCAGACCCATCCTTTCGCTGTCAGCTTCAGCTCCAGGAAGTGCGGACAACCCCCACAGTAAACAAAGCCAAACGTTTCCTTTATCCGGAGCCTTTGCTATGCTAATGCGCATCGTGGATCTTCCGGAGCGGGGTGGGGGTGGGGGCGCGCCGATCTCTCCCAGTGTTTGGCCACAAAGGCCTCCGCATTCCCCCACATCCATCACCCCTCTCCCAGAGCCCAGCGAGGAGGCGTTTGGGAAATGCTGCCCGGAGACCAGGGAGCTGGGCCCGGGCGAGGCTTTCTCTCCCAGGTCCTGCTGTTCGAGCGAGCGGCCCAGAAATCCTTCTTTTCCCTCCAGTCGGGTCCTGGGAATACAGCCCCGCTCTGGTGCCTGGTTTCTGCCCTCCTGGACCCTGAGCACGGACTTAGGCCTGGACGGAGAAAACGGAGAGCCAACCACTTTCTTTAGGAAGGCCGGGGAGAGGTCCGGATGGGACTGCTGCAGTGGTTCTCAACATGTGGGTCGCGACCCCTTTGGGGGTCGAACCACCCTTTCACAGGGGTCGCCTGAGACCATCGGAAAACACATATATCATTACATATTGTTTTTGTGATGAATCACTAGGCTTTAATCATGTTCAATTTGTAGCAATGAAATTGGGGGTCCCCACACCATGAGGAACTGTATTAAAGGGGCGCGGCATGAGGAAAGCTGAGATCCACTGCTCTAAGTTGTTAAGTGGGAGTCAAGCCTATGGTTCTGAATGGCTCTTCTTCTTTTTTCTTTTGTTAAATCCTCACCTGAGGATATTTTTCCCATTGATTTTGAGAGCAAGTGGCAGCGAGGGAAAGAGAGAAATACAGATGTGAGAGACACATGGATTAGTTGCTTCCCGCACCCACTCCAACCCAGGCAGGAGATGTCACCTGCAACCCAGGTATGTGTCCTTGACCAGGAATCGAACCTGAGACCTTCTGGTGGGTAGGCTGATGCTCTAACCACTGAGAACACTGGCCAGGGCTAGATGGCTCTCTCTTTTTTTTAATCCTTACGCAAGGATATGCTTTTTTTTTTTTTTCGCTGGCAACCTTTTGGTGCACTGCACGATGCTCCAACTGAGCCACCTGGCCAGGGCTAGATGGCTCTTCTCTGGTGCTTTGTTTTCAATTTGCCAGACCTTGGTCTGCCTGCCTCTTGGCCTGCAGCCAGCCTGTGGTTTGTTGTGCTGGGCCAGGCCTCATGAAGGTGAGTGGTCCCTGGTGCATCCTTTGGGGCCTGCGCCGTATGGGTTGGGCAGATCTGCTTTCTGTGGATCCCATGAGGTTGAACCTCTTGGATTGGATGGCTTGGGTGGCCCTGGCCACTGGCTTCTGGTTGAGTTTGGCCAATGAGACAAGCGCTGACAGGCCAAGTTGTCAACAGCCCCGTCTCTTTGGCCCTCAGCCCAGGGCCGGGGGGCCACTTCCCATGGCTGTTCGTCCCAGGGCCCTTCCCTGTCCCTTGAGGTTTCCGTCATCTGCCCACACCTCAGTCAATAGTCCCTTTGCTACACTCTTCCCATTGAACCCTCGGATTGAATGTGCCACCCTTCCTGCTGGGCCCTGACTCACGCTGACAGCTTGAGTGGTGCTGTGAGAAGTCCCAAAGTCACAGCACAGACAAGATACCCTGAGTTCCCCATTGGTCAATTTGAATATGCAAATGCCAGGCATCAATGGCTGGGGTGTGCTTTCCCCAGCAGTCTAGAGCCTGCTGTGGACTCCCTGACTCCCCCCTGTCGTGGCATTTAGCACTAAACTGGCTTATCTGTATGGGCTCCCCATTCCTGAGTGTCCAGATGAGGTTATGGGAGAAACATGACCTCCTCCTCCCCCATCTTTGTTTATTTGAAGGGAGAGGACATTGTAATTGGGGGGGGGATGTGATAGAACTGCCCAAAGTGCCTGAAAATTGGCCACAGACATTATGGAACTGGATGCTGGTTCCAGCGTGTAAATGCTTAACAACTGGGGCCCCACCCTCCTTCCCAAGGCCCTGATTTGTAGCATCTGTTGAGTTCCATGATGTACATGTTCCGACCGTGGCTGGCCTCCAGCCGCTCACGCGCTCGCTCCGACTGTGGAGTTGGGAAGAGATGTGCGATAGCAACACCATTAACTAGCGTTTCACCAGGCAGCCGCGGCAGATAACTAACCTCAGAAACACAGATCTTAGTAAACTGTACAAGTCACTAGGACGGTGGGAGTTGTGCGTATGTGTCACCTTTGTTTTTCGTGTGGTTTATTCAATTTTAAGTTTTTAATTATTTTAATTTTAATTGTAATGACTTTAATTTAATTTGTATTAATGGCTGTGCTTAACGGTTGCCTTACAAAACTCCTGAAAATTTAATGAGAGGCTCTCACAAACCGGTACGATCTGGCTCCAGCACGCCAAGGAAGGGTTCTATGTCTCTGTGGCACGGGGAAGAAAAATTAGTTTTCATCAAGACGGAAAACAAAAACAAAGAAAAGCTGCGAGTATTTCAATTGCGCCACCTTGTGGCACGACCTAACACTGCCACACCCCCTCATTGGAACACCCCCATGATCTGAATGCCCCCATTTTGGTCAAGTTGCAGCTATATCTGGGGTGGCCAAAGGACCTGGTTTGCCTGGGTGAGTCCTGGGTGGTACCTGCTACGTTGGCTTAACTATGAATCGTACCCCCTTTATGCCCTCAAAAGTGCCCCGGCTTGAATAAGAAATGGGTTAGTCGCTTTACTAGACGGTAACTTCCTTGAGGGTAGGGACTGCCTCGTTTGCCACCGCATCCCTCTGGCCAAGTAGGCACTGGACTGAGATCAGCTGAATGAGCGGCGAAAGCCAGGACCGCAGGACGTTTCCCTGCCTCTTTGCTTACATTGATAATGACTGGGATTTGGAAATCGCCTCATCGCGCAGAGATTTTATGATAATGTGCTTGGCCCTGTAATCTCTGACCCCGCCGTCCTCTGCGCAGAAAAAGCCAGGCGGATAGACACAGAGCCTCCTCTCGCGGGGGCGTGTGGCAGCCAGAGGGTGTTGGTCTGGCCATCTGGTGCAGGCACAGGCGAGCCGTGTGGGAGCCCAGCTGGCACGGGAATCCTTGGCTGTCCCCGCAAACAGCATGGGGAGGAGAGCTGTGGGATCAATAGTCATTTCCTTCAGAGGAGCGGTGATGTAGCGCGGTTGGCAGTGGCCTGGGCTTTCCCTGGCACGGAGGTCTCTCGCTGCACTTGGCCCTCCTCGCTAGGAAATGGACTTGAAGCAGGACGCTGGACAGGGCGAGGAGCAAGGACAGGACTTTCTTGGCCTGAGCCCAAGAGCGGTTGCCAGGTTGGCTGCTGAGGCGGCTCTCTCTGCTCCTGCCTGTCAGCGCAGGAGCCACGCAGACACTGCGAGGCACCGGGAGTGGAAATTGGGGAGCTGGAGTATTCCCAGGGGCCTCCGTGCCACATCTACTCGGCATTTAGGGAGGAGCAGTGCTCATGGCTAAAGGTGATCCCAACCTCTCCCCGTGTTGAGCCGGAGGGCAAGGTGTTGTGGGACATTTGTGAAGCAGACCAATCAGTACTGAAGTTGTGGCCAGTTCGAGGAGCTCAGGTAGTGGCTAGGGGCCTGGCAGGGATGGGTCAGGGCCACCAATGGAAGGATGAGCAGGAGTTTGGTTGGACAGGGTCATGGGTGGGGGGCTGCACCACCGAGATCCCCCCTGCCCTGAGCTGCCTTATCCGAGGTATGCCCCCTACCGGGGACCAACTTGTATTCAATGACTAGTCTATGGGAGGGGGATACAAGGGCTCACACCCTTGCCTCAATTCAGGACATCTCTCATAGGGCCATCTCAGCTCTAGAACTTTCCATAGGGTCAGCTGAGGCCTCTGTTGCAAGTGCATAGTAGTTCCAATTCTCCTTTGCCCCATCCTGCTGCCCTCACAGGTGTTGTTCCCGAGAGCACCCTCCAGGCCACCTCCTGTGCTCTGGCCTCCATCTCCCCACCCATCTCCCAGGCAACAGGACATGAGCCAGGGAGGGGGCGGGGCCTGTCCTTCTCAGGGAGAGTAACTGTGCATCAGGCATGGAGGGTGGGCAAGCAGGAGTGACCTGTGGTGATGCTGAAGGGTCCAGATTCCCTTCTTTCTAAAAAAATATATTTGTATTGATTTCAGAGAGGAAGGTAGAGGGAGAGGGAGAGAAACATCAGTGATGAGAGAGAAGCATGGATCGGCTGCCTCCTGCACACCCCACACTGGGGATCCAGCCGCAACCCGGGCGTGTGCCCTGACCGGGCATCAAACCATGACTTCCTGGTTCATAGGTCGACACTCAACCACTGAGCCACACGGGCCAGGCTAGAATGCCTTCTGCACGGGAGATGAGGTCTGAGATGTTGACCTAGTGATTGGCTGGTACCAGGAAACGCAGAGAAGGGAGGCTGGAATTGGGGGGCATAAGGAAAGTTGGGAAGGAGTCTCAGGCACAGAAGGTATCAGGAAAGTCTGCAGTCCAAATAGTCTGAAGCAGAAAAATAGAATCCTGGGACGCAAAGTCTTACTCCCTAGCTTCTGGTGGTCTGGAGGGTTCTCAGCCTCCAGGTCTTTCCTTCCTGTGGTTCTGACCAAGGTGTGGCCCCTCAGCATTGCTGTGGTGTGAGTTACCTTCCTGCAATGGACCACATGTGTCCCTGACCTCCTAGGTTGCTGCAGTGCCCGGCCTGAGCTGGAACATGAGGAAGAGCATGTCTTGAAACTGGCTTCAGCCCTGGCTGGTGTGGCTCAGTGGATAGAACGTCAGCCCTCGGACAGAAGGGTGCTGAGTTCGATTCTGGTCAAGGGCACGTACCTCAGTTGCGGGCTCCCAGTCCTGGTTGGGGCGCGTGCAGGAGGCAACCAATGGATGTGTCTCTGTCACATTAATATTTCTCTCCCTCTCCCTCTCCCTCCCACTCTCTCTAAGAATAAATGGGGATACCCTCAGGTGAGGATTAACAAACAACACAAAAAAGAAACCGGGTCGGTGTCCGCACAGGGAGAGGATGAGACAGTGCAGAGGAACGCGCCGCCCTGGCCTGGCTGTGAGCCCTCCGTGGGGCCTGCATCTTCGGTCCCGCCACGTTGGCTCCCTGTGCTCTAATCTGCAACCCTCTCTCAGAAACGCTCCGTTGGGCGTTGGGCGTGTGGGTTGGGGAAGGCTGTGGGGGAGGTGGTGTTGCTGGCAGTGCTGGGGCAGAAGGGCAGAATCCACAAACAGAACCCTAAATGGCTTCCTTTATTTTAATTTTAATTTTTAAAATGTCTTTATTGATTTCAGAGAGGGAGGGAAGGGGGGGAGAGAGAGAGAGAGAGAGAGAGAGAGAGAGAGAGAGAGAGAGAGAGAGAGGTACCAATGATAAGAGAGAATCATGGATTGGCTGCCTCCTGCACCCCCCACACTGGGGATGGAGCCTACAACCCAGGCCTGTGCCCTGGCCGGGAATCGAACCGTGACCTCCTGGTTCATAAGTCGACACCCAACCACTGAGCCACACTGGCTGGGCCTACATGGCCTTCTTTAGAGAGCCAGCCCACTCCTAAAGCTATCCCAGTGCAGGCCCACCTAACAGAGAAAGCAGGCTTGCCTTTTCTGCCTCTGTTTTCCAGAGAGGAAACTGAAGTTCGGAATTGAAACTGACTCGTCTGGGTCAGAGGGGACAGTTGGAGGCCCCAAGCCCCGGCCTTCCAGGGCCCCAGTCCTGCACCCAGCAGACTGCGTGGCATGCGTGCGGGTTTATGTAACTCCCGGTCTCCCCAGAAGCTGAGAAAGAGGCTGCGGCTGTGGGGCTGATGTCAGCGGATGACGTCCGGGCGGCATTCAGGCCATGCTGTCATTTGTCCCATGCTCATTCAGCTGATTAAAAGTCATCAATTGTTTTTTAAGCCACCAGCAGGCGAGCCACCAGGCACCATTTGTTACTGCTCGGCCATGCTGTGAGATGCTGTTTAAACTCACTGAGCAGAGCTTGCGGAAACTGGAGGCCGAAAGCGTTTTTGGAGGAAAGAAAATGGGAGAGAAATGAGTGGGCCCACGTCTCCGCCAGGAGGAACAATCGGGCCGGCAGCTGGGGGGCTGGTCCCCCTTTTAGCAACTCCCTTTCTCTTGGGGCCAGAGCCACGGGGAGCTTCCTCCATCTCTGTCCCAGGAAAACGAATTGCCTCTGTGGATAACAAATGCTGCGTTTAGGACTTTTCACCTAGTGGCCCTGCCTCCGAGTCATCCCCTTGCTTTGCAGCCGGGTTCACGTTCCCGAAACACCAGTCAACGCCACCCCTGCCCCAGCACCTTCAGTGTCTCCGCATTGCCTGTGGGCGGGGACTCAAGCTGCTGCCTGGCATTGGAATTCATGTTTTAAAAAAAAATATTTTTATTGATTTCAGAGAGGAAGGGTGAGAGAGAGAAACATCAACGATGAGAGAGAACCCTGCAGGCCCCCCATTGGGGATCGAGCCCAGAATCCAGGCATGTGCCCTTGACCAGAATCGAACCTGAGACCCTTCAGTCCTCAGGCTGATGCCCTATCCACTGAGCCACACCGGCCAGGGCTTCTCTTTTATTTGTTCTAGTCCTTTGCTTTGTTTGCTCTGTCCTGGTCCTGTGAACCAGTCTCGGGTCCCCTGGAGGTCCCCACACGGTGCCTAGCCCACAGCGCGCGCCTTGCAGTAGGTGAGTGGTAACTGGCGAGTCGTTTGAATGGGTGTGGACTGTGTCTCTGCTCTCACAGGACAGGGCATTCCTGCCTCAGTGGCTTGGCTCTGCTGGCCCCTACCTGTCCCTCCTCTTCTATGGAAATCTTTTACTTCAGCCAAGATCCCCCCTCCCTGCCCCCCCCCCCCCCAAAGGCCTACCCTGAAAGTGCCCTCTTCTGAATTGCTATTGAATTTTAACAGTGCCGCCGCTCAGCTGGGCTCTCCCTTTCCCAAGGGTAAAGGCCCATAATCCCAAGGGCTTCCTGTTAGTCACTGCTTCTGTACCCGGGAGGAATCAAAGGTCTGACTCCATATGAATCAGGGACGTTCAGTGTCAGCAGCAGGAACATCTGTTTTCCTGGTGCCCATGGGGGCAGGGAAGGGGGAAGGGGTGGTCCTGGGCTTCAGTGAGATGTCACGGGTCTTCCCACGCACCGAGAGGTTGCCGGTTTGATTCCCAGTCAGGGCACATACCTGGGTTTCGGGTTTGATCCCTGGTTGGGGCACATACAGAAGGCAACAGATCGATGTCTCTTCTCTTCTCTTCTCTTCTCTTCTCTTCTCTTCTCTTCTCTTCTCTTCTCTTCTCTTCTCTTCTCTTCTCTTCTCTTCTCTTCTCTCTCTTCTCTCTTCTCCTCTCTCTTCCCTCTCTCTCAGCATGTCCACAGATGAGGATTAAAAAGAAAGAAAAGATGTCATGAGTCTCACAGGCAAGAAGGACACTGGTGTGTTTCTTCAGACCAAGGTCAAAGGGACACAGTCAAGCGCCCCCGGCCTGGAGCTGCTAAAGCGCCTGGAAAGAACATTCTCTGCCTTAGACAGAGTTTTTCTTTCCACCTCGCCCCAAACAACAGCCGGGCGGCTGGCCTTGAGCTACGCCGTGGACAAACCAACCCTGCGCAGGAGTTCCTCTCACGCCTTGGCGGACTTTCCCAGATCACAGATCGGGATGTGCGGATGGGCGAGTGTGGGTGGGTCTATGCCAAGACTACCAGACAGGCATTGGAGGCAGGGGGTGTGGCCCCGTGACTGCGGGCCACGGGAGTGCCACTCAGGCTCCACGCACGTGTCTCTCTCGGCCTTGCTTCCTTACAGTGCAGCTGCTGTTACCCTGGCAACGGCCCTTCTGGCCTGCAGGGCCTAATAACATTCCTCAAAGTTTTCAGGAGTTGTGAGTTTTGGAAGGATTACATAAACGTGGCCTCGAAGGAAAAGCCGGCAAACAAAGGAGAAAATGCAGCTGGTGGTTGGCAAAGACCTTGGGGTTGTAAAGTCATGGCTGCCAGATGGGAAGCTTCTATGCATCTTCCCAGGACTTGGGTACCAACTGCTTGAGGAGCCTGAGCCAGTGCAGTCAGGTAGGCAGAGCGCCCGTGGCCATGCCGAGGGGCTCCTCATTCTCCAAACCTTCGCGCTCAGTCATGGCCGCTGTGTGGTTGACGGGACAGCAGAAGGGCCATGTTAGAGAAATACTGAGTGATGAGCTGACCACAGGAAGTGTGTCCCTACCAGGCGCCCCTGCTCCCCGGCGGTGTCCCTCCCGCCCCGGGATCCCCAGGACTGGGACGCAGCCGATACAGTGGGAAAATGGCAACAGAAAGTCAGAAGCTGCTGGATTGCCTGAAGCCAACAAAAATGATGCTGGGGGCCTGGCCGGCGTGGCTCGGTGGTTGAGGGTCTTATCTATGAACCAGGAGGTCAGGGTTCGATTCCCAGTCAGGGCACAGGCCGGGTTGTGGGCTCCATCCCCAGTGTGGGGCGTGCTGGAGGCAGCCGATCCATGATTCTCTCTCATCATGGGTGTTTCTATCTCTCTCTCCCTCTCCCTTCCTCTCTGAAATCAGTACAAATATATTTTTAAAAAATGATGCTGGGGAATGATTCCCCACCCCCATGCAAGGAGCTGCTCATCTGGGTCTGGCCCGGTTAGAGCTTCTGAGCTGGAGGGGCACCCACAGTCAGGAGGCAGGAGGGGGTTCCCAAAGAGGACCCTTTGAAGAACAATGAATGAAGACAGACCCTTAGAGCAATTGATGAAGACCTTTGACTTCTTCTTTTGCTTCTTGATGATGGCGGGTGAAAAGGAAGGGTGCACTGGAGACCCTGGTGCCGGTAGGTGTTGGGTGGGGGAGGGGAAGAGAACAGCTTTGAACTCCTAACCCAACTTGTTAGCACTCTAACTAAGAGTCAGTTACTAGCAATTAGTGCACAGTTGCAGTTAGAAGCTCCATGTTGGGATAATGTAAATTAAAGATAAAGTAACATTGTTAGGATTCAAGTGTCATTTTCAAGATCGAATCCCAGGTGAAGTTGCCCCCACTATTTGGTCAGGAATGTCGGTCTCTGCTTGACGTGGTTCTACACCAAGCAGGTATTTTCCAGGAGTGGCCGGGCCTGGGACTTTGTTTGCCTTGGGCAGAGGGAGGCTGGAGGGGTGTGGGCTGCCCGGGCCCCCTCCTAGGATGAGGAGTGGCATTTAGGGTCCAAAGCTCAGAAACAGGGCATGGAAGCCCGCTCTTCCATCCAAAGCCTCCACCCCACCCAGCAGGTCAGTAGCTCCCTGCTGCCCCTCCTCTTTCTTTCCGACTCCACATCTGCTTGGTTAGTAAACCCTGTTGGCCTCACCATCAAAACGCCGAGGCTGTTTTCATGGGCAGCTTCTGCCAGGCTGGGCAGAGCCTGATTCTCTCTCTGCTGACTCGTCACTGGCCTCTGCTTCACCCCTGCCCCCTGCACTCAAGTTTCACTAAGGAAGCCAGCGTGCCCCCCGCCCCCCCTGTCAGATCACCTCTCTTTATTTGTTTAAATTGATGTCAGAGAGGAAGGGAGAGGGAGAGAGAGACAAGTGTCCACGATGAGAGAGAACCGTGGACCGACTGCCTCCTGCACGCCCCCCACTGGGGATGGAACCTGCAACCCAGGCCTGTGCCCTGACCGGGAATCGAACCCTGACCTCCTGGTTCCTAGGTCGAGGCTCAACCACTAAGCCACGCCGGTCGGGCTCTACTGTCCCTTGCTGGTATCCTGTAAGGCAGCGGTTCTCAACCTGTGGGTTGCGACCCCTTTGGCGGTCGAACGACCCTTTCACAGGGGTCGCCTAAGACCATCCTGCAGATCAGATATTTACATGACGATTCATAACAGCAGCAACATGACAGTGATGCAGTAGCAACGAAAATAACTTTATGGTTGGGTCACAACATGAGGAGCTGTATTTAAAGGGCCAGAAGGTTGAGAACCACTGCTCTATTCCCTCTTCCTTAATCCCTCTGCTCCACCTACACTGCCCAGAACACAGCCCCATGGCCTCTGCACTTCCCCCTCCCTCTGCCAGGATCCCTCCACCCTCTGTTAATGCTGGGTGGTCCCTTCCTCCCTTCAGGTCTTTATGTGGATGTCAGCTTTCCAGTGAGGGTGTCCCTGACTCCCTCCTCCCCATGCACACTCTACCCTCTCCCCGTTCCTGTCCCCGAGCATCATTACCATGTGACCCGCTACCTGATGCACTTGGCTATCTGGTCTCAGGCCTTTCTTACTCACCCAGGGGTTTCAGGAAAGGCCGCCTCCGTGAGGACAGGGATTTTGAAGAAATGATCTGTTTGGTTTCTCGCTGTGTTTTCAGCATCTAGGACATGGCTGCGGTGTCCTGGACAGAGCAGAGGTGATGACTATGGCATTTTGCGGCTAGTGCTAAGGCTATCTGGTTTGTGCACACTTGCAGGGAAGGCAAGACGTAGGGGGGACCTTTTATACCCACCACAACGCTCCAGCCTCACCGATGTCTTAGCTCTGCTGTTGTTGAATGAAAGGGAAAATGACAGGTGAGCACACAGGCCAATGGCAGGGAAAGCGGGGTCTCACTTCAGAGAGAATTCGCTTCTCCTCTCCCTAATCCCCCCGCCCCCAGGCTTCTATTTTGGAAACATCTTGCCCAGGAAGGGCCCCGGGGAGGAGCAGAGTCGCTTCCGCAGAGTTCCTGGCCCTGCTTTCCCATCGGCAGGGAAGCTTTAAAAAATCCCCAAGCCTGGGTCTCCCCACAGGCTAATGAAACCAGAATCTCTGGGGAAGGGCCCCCCTCCCCCCACCAGGAACCGGTAGAACCAGTGGAGAGGTGGCCCCTGACCTACTGACCTTTGCCTTGGCCAGTGCACATCTTGCCAGCTTTCCAGGACCAGCTCCAGCCCTGCCGTTTGCAAAAAGCCTCTGGCCACAGGGGTGGGGTCTCACGGAGCTCCCCTCTCATGCAGCTGGACTTGGGAAGCGTGTTTGGTAATTACCTACCCTGCCTGGAACAGGGTTGTATAGTCCCTCCTTTCACTTAGCCCTGGTTCCACTGGGTACAGAATCAATGTGACAAAGAGTTTCGAACTGCAAATACCCAAGTACCCCCGGTTTGGAATGAAGAGGGTGGAGAGGCAAGGTAGACATTCCTGGACCTCCCAGGCCCGCTGGGGAAGAGGGGGCTGCCCGTAGATCATTCAGATGCGAGGCAGGTCTCTGGAGGCCTATGGAACTCCTGGAGGGGAGCTGGCCAGGAAGGAAGCCCTCCATTTGGGGGTTTGCACTGGCCCCCAGGTTCAGGAGGGGAGGCCCAATGCGTTTGGGAAGCAGAGGGGCTCCCATTGGCTCCCGTCGGGGGTTTGCAGGCTCCTAGCACGGGGCAAGCCCACATTCACCGTGTAGTGATGGTTGGCGACGGCCTGCAGGCAGCCAGCTGTGGAGCTTCTGGGGCCCAGGCAGAGGCAGGCGCTGTGAAGAGTGCCTGAGTGCGACCTCCTTGCTTCCACAGACAGGGGACCAGAGCCAGGGAGGAAGTGAGCGCTGCAAGGCCACCCAGCGAGCTCCTGATAGAGCCAGGCCCCAAATCCAGCCCAGCTGCCCCCTCTTTCCAGGCCCCTGGATGCTTCCTGGAAGGCGGGATTATTAAACTGATAGACTCCAGGAGGTCCTTGAACTTGGATGGGAAAAAATCACATCGTTCTTTTTGCTAACCTCCAACTGAAATCTAGCTTTTCCTTTCATGGACATAGCAAAGAAACCACAGTGGTATTGGCAGGAGCTGGAACTTTGTGACCAGCAGAAATCGCAGCTATTTTCATATCACGTTACCCGCCTTGCAGAGAGCGCCAAATACTGTTTACGCTCATCATTATTTTGAAATTGCAGCCGTTATTTTATGTCATTTTAATGCGTTAAATAAACATATAGATGACTGTATCACAAAATATTTTGATGACTGCTTCAATGGAATTGGCTTGCTTTGCAATCCCATCGTAGTTTGTTGATGCATTGAAAGCATTCTTTTGAGAAAGGGTGCACAGGCTCACTGCCCATGGATGCCACAGGGGTCCATGACACGGGAAAGATTACCAGCTCGCTCGGCTGGCGTGGCTCAGTGGTTGAGCATCGACCTATGAGCCAGGAGGTCACAGTTCGATTCCCGGTCAGGGCACAGGCCCGGGTTGCGGCTCGATTCCCAGTGCGGGGCGTGCAGCAGGCAGCCGATCCGTGATTCTCTCTCATCATGGATGAGGAGAAAAGAAAGCTTTGCTAATTTGTGAACCTTTTTCAGACTTCTGTTGCCAGGCGTCGAAGGTGTCACTGGAGGGAGGCCACATGGCCTGAAAGGTCCCCTCTGGCCCTTCGCAGTCAGTACCGCTTGAACCACTGCCCCTCATTCTAGCCTGGTTGATTAGTTTTGCCTGTTCTGAAACTGCATGCAGATTGAATTAGAATGCAGGGACTCTTTCATGCCTGACTTTTTTTCACTCCAAATGTTTGAGGTCATGGATGTTGGTGCACATATCCTTCGTTTCTTTCCTTTTTATTGCGAGACAGTATTCCACTGTGTGAATCCACCACACCTTACTTAGCCGTTCTCCCAGTGATGGCAATTCGGGTAGTTTCCGTCTTGGGCTCGGGTGAACACAGTTGCCGCAAACGCTATTATACATCCTTGTGTGGCATATGTGCTCATGGCTCCTGGGGATTCCTAGGAGTTGAATTCCTGGGTCGGGATATTTGCATGTGTTTCATTTTAGTTCCAAGTCCCTGTAAAATTCTGTCTCCTGTAAAGAATGAGGCTTCAATAGTGCAGCAGGTACCACAGCTGCTCCCCCAACAGGCTTTCCCCACGGCTGCTTTCCCAGTCTCACTTGAGCCCGGCCGGTGTGGCTCAATGATTGAGCGTTGACCATGAGCCAGGAGGTCACGGTTTGAGTCCGGGTTGGGGTATGTGCCTGGATTGCAGGCTCGATCCCCAGTGTGGGACATGTGGGAGGCAGCCGATCAATGATTCTCTCTCATCATTGATGTTTCTATCTGTCTCTCCCTCTCCCTTCCTCTCTGAAATCAATAAGAATATTTTAAGAGTTGATATTATTGCCATTAATAACCAGAGTTTGTTTGCCAAGCATGGCTCCTTATCCCAGTCCTAGCTTCAGCACGGAAGTGGAGGGGGGTGAATTAGAAGGACAGCAGCAGGAAAGAGCCTGGGAAGGGCGTTAAGGAGCCAGGGACAGGCTGCCGGCACTGCCGAAGGAGCCAGCCCAGCTCCCCTCTCTGCTTCCTCTGCAGACAGCCCTGCCGGCAGCAAATCCCTCAAGGTGACCACCTAGGGCTGCGCAGCCTGGCCTCCGGCTCCGTGAATGCATTTTTAATTAAGCAGGTGGCATGTCACAGCTCAGTCGCCTTTTACTACCAGGCTCCTGCCTTTCACTCTTAACAAATAGCTTCTTCACAGGAGGGAGATTTGCTGTAAACCCCAACGCCAGGGCCTCCAATTAAGTAACAGCTTTCTACCTAGCACCTTCTTAATCAGGGGGAACCCCAGGTGGCTGACGCCAGGCAGGCTTTTCGAAAACTCTGGATCTCAAAGTGTGGTCCCTGAGCCGCGGCATCAGCACCGCCTGGAAACTCGTTACAAAAGCCAGTTAGTTCTTGGGCCCCACCCCAGGCCTCGGAATCTGAGCTCAGTGGATGCGGCCCAGGACTGGGCGGTTTAATGAGCCCCGCAGGGGGTTCCGATGACCACCAAGGTTTGAGAAAGACTGACCCACCCAGGTTTACTGCTGCGGCCTCACAATAAAATCACCTGCCCTCAGAGAAGCAGACGTCATTGGCCTGGGATCCAGCCTGGGGATATGCATCTGGGAGGAAGCTCTTTTGTTCTATTGTCTCCCTTATCTTCCCTCCTAGAGGGGCCAGAGGCTTGCCTGCTGGGGCCACTCCAACCTGCTGTCCTGCCTGTGGTGGGAGAGTTAACCACCAAAATGGGAGCTACGAATGGAATTGGGGCTCCCAGGCTCCCAGAACCTTTGCTGATTGTTAGCAGGTCACCGTTGGCTTTGATGGGGAAGGTCAGGCCTTGCTCTCCAGGGCTGAGGACCCCGCACAAGTGATAGAAGTCGGGGAGGGGCAACCTAGAGCTCTGTTTGCCCTTAAGATCAAAGTACTGGCAAAACAGTGACCCTCCCCCTTCGTCATTTTGGGAGCCCAGTATGAAATGAAAATTCAGTGCCCCTTGTTCAAAAAGCAAGAACAAAGTGCCATTAAAGATACTAACACATAAAACTTTTTCTTTCTTCTTCAGTCCCTCTTTCAACCAGTCATGATTTTTATTTGTTACTTAACGCCATGTTCCCTTGGGTACAGGGATACTCCGGGTACAAGTGTGGACCCTCATAGGTACCTGGGGGTTCACAAATCTTCCTCCTTGGCCCACCAGCTGCCAGGTTCTCCTTTTCTGCAGCTGGACCTACCTGCCGGGTCCGGGTTGGGGGCAGGGAAGTCAATTTCCCCTTCCCACAGGTGTACCCTAAGCGATGGCTGCCTCACTGCTGGGATGAGCTAGATACCCGGATGGGGGTAGGTGAAGGGCTGGCCCTGTGAGAAACAGGCCTCTGATTCATCTCATAGACAAGAAACAGCATGTGGCCAGGCGTTACTGAATTTCTCCCGAGCAAACAGGATGTGGGGGGTGAGAGGGGCGCACAAGGCCCCTAGCAGGTTTCCCAGGCAGAGGCCCCAAACAAAGGGAGGTGGAGACAGCCAGAAAGGTCTCAGCCCGGGATTTCAGTGGCCCAAGGGGAGCCAGCAAGACCTCGGCGACCTATTAGGAAATAGGCGACCAGATGGTCCTCAGCCAATGGGGAACCGGGGGAGGGGCTAAACGAACAGGCCCGCCCCCTGCCCCTCGGGGGTTCCTGCACCCCAGGCCCTACTCCCCAGAGTGTTACGGACCGTCTCATTTTCGCCAGCTGCTGTCTCCCAGGGCGTCATTTGAAATCCCGACAGGTGAGCCATTTCTCACAGCCCCAGCCTAGCTGGCCTGCTAGATGACCTGTGGTCCGACCGGCCTGGGGTGGGCATGGCCTCTACCATGCCCCACCTGCCATACCAGAGTGCCCATCCCCCCTAGCCCTCCCAGCAGGGGTGCAGACGCCACCACTTTCTGGGTGGGAGGGCAAGAGGAGGGACTGTGTATGTGGATTGAGCCTCCAAACCCCCAACTCATGCTCTATTGTCCAAAGGTACCATCATTCAGAATGTCATGGTGGCCACCGCAAACATGAAACCCCAAGCAACGGGGCCCCTCTGAGCTCGAGGCCCTGGGAGACTGCACTGGTCGCATGCCCACGAGCTGGCCCTGCGTGGTGACAGGACTAATGCGCAGGCTTGGTAAGACTTCTCCTAGAGGGGTTGCTTATTTCTTGTCAGTATTTAGCCTCCAACTCCGAGTGCCAACCCGGCCAGCAGGACGCCCATCACCGGCAGAGGGTCCATTTGAACAGATTCAAGTCATGCCTGGACCAAAGTAGGCTACCGTGTAGCCGTTATTGATTTTCCTGTAGAGAGTGAACTTTTCATTAAAACAATCACATACATTATTTAACTAACCCCCACCGAGCAGTCTCTGGTAGTGTATAACCGAGAGAGACCAGGTCACACTAGATCTTGCAAAAGGGCTATGGAGCTTGTGGCTCAGGACTTGGGGGGAGGGCGAGGGGCGGGTCATGACTGCACCTGATCTGTTTTTGTTTTTTTCTCTACCCCTTCCTTCTCTGAAACTGTTTTCACTGCAGCTTGGACATCAGGAGTCACTATATCGTCATCAGGTCAATGCTCAACCATTGAGCCACACCAGCCAGACCAGCTACTGCTATTTTAAAACAGGGGTGACAAGGGGATGCGTGGATAACTAGGATGGAGCTCAGTGGTTGAGCATTGACCTATGAACCAAGAAGTCATAGTTCAATTCCATGCCCAAGTTGTAGGCTCCATCCCCAGTAGCAGGCGTGCAGGAGGCAGCTGATCCATGATTCTCTCTCATCATTGATGTTTCTCTCTCCCTCTCCCTTCCTCTCTGAAATCAATTATATGTATGCATAATATGCTTTGGGACGAAACCTGGGTCCTGGGTGCCGGAGAGAAGCTGGTGCCAGCAGCTGGGGGAAGGAAGGCCTACTCTTGCATGAATTTCATGCATCGGGCCTCTAGTATAAAGAGGTACGTTGTCAGCTGCAGGCTGACTCCACTCCCTGTTTTCTGCCTTGGTCAGAGGGTGGTGGGGCCGGAGCAGGGCAAAGGGACAATTGGATTGGCAAAATGCTCCCCTTTTGCAAGATGTTGCATAAACCTTTCAGAAAGCTGCCTTCCGGCACAGGGGAGGGGTTCCCTGGGCGCGAAACTCTTAACTGCTCTCAGGAACTCATTCCCACTGTCGTGCTGGCCTGCACAGCAAAGTGATTTTTGCACTGAATAGCTAATTATTATATGTGAGTAGCCAACACTCTTGACAGCTTAAAACCTGCTCCGGGCCTTTTGGATTTTTACCACTTGTCCTCTAAACGTTGAAAATTGCAGTCCACTTGAATGAACCAGGACGGCTACCCAAAAGCAACAAGCAGCAGGTTAGACAATGGTTCTCTTGCATGTGCTTCCTTTTTTTGAGATTCTAGTGTGAAAAGAAAGCCATTCCTTCTGCCCTTGAGGAGGAGGCGGGGCCTGACTGTTGACCAGAGAGCCCACCGCCTCTCTGCCTTTTGTCTCTGGCTGTCTTGGGCGAAGGGGGCTGCTCATGGGGTTAATTGCCCTGTCGTAACTCTGCTCGTTAAAATTCAAGAGGTGTGCGCTGGAGACACTCAGGTGGATACTGTCCTGTAACTTTTTATATATGCGTCCCCCCAACCCCACCTCGTGTTCTTGCACTACCGTTGGCCTAACCCAATTAGAGCTCTGTGAGGAGGCCCGGACATTTCTCCTCTGCTGGCCCGGAAGGCCCCAGCAAGGTCCTGTCCCATCTTGTGCTAACTCTCCTTCCAGCCACAAAGGGTTTGTGTTTTCAATTAAGAAAATAAAGCCAGCCCTGGCTGGTGTGGCTCAGTGGCTAGGGCCTGTGGCCTGAAGGGTCCTGGGTTCGATTCTGGTCCAGGGCACATGCCTGGGTTGTGGGCTCCATCCTCAGTGCGGGGCGTGTAGGAGGCAGCCGATCCATGATGTTCTCTCATCATTGATGCTTCTCTCTCCCTCTCCCTTCCTCTCTGAAGCCAATAAAAACATATTAAAAAAGAAAAGAAAGTAAAGCCCCCATTTACAGTAAGATCTAGTAATTGTTTCAGGCTTGCTTTCTTTCCCAGTGCCTTTCACGCTCCTTTTGGAAGGGGGCTCCTTTTGAAGTTTATCTTATTTAGTTCAATAATTCACAGTGGCTCAACTTAAGGATCCCCCCCTCCCAATGCAATATAAAACAAAAGCCAAACCCCCTGTCCGCCCCCCCAAAAGCAGCAAGCCCCGATGACTGCCCTTTCTGGCCAAGATTCTGCAAACTAGTCAGCAAATGGCCTCCTTATTGGCTCTGTCACTTGGGATCGTCCCCTTTGCCCGTGTGGCCACCTTGTGAACATTGCGAGCAGAACAGAGAATGAGGAAAGGTCACCGGCCAGGGCCACAGAGGCGCAGCACCGGGGTGGCCCCCCATCTGTGCGCAAGCTCGGATTTCAGCGGCCGTGTTCCTTCTTTCATTCAGGGCTACAGTCTCCATAGGTCAGATTCTTAGCATTGACAAATAAGCCAGCGGAGTGGCAGGTAAGGTAGGGAGGGAGCCACTAACAAGGGAACGCTGGAAAGGGGTGCAGCCTGCTCTCATTGGCACAAACAGGGCCTGGAGTTTCCCTCACTCCACCCCCTCTCTCCACGGCCTCTGCCACGCATGGGAGAGGATCTGTGAGTGGCGGGGAGCTGGAGCCATTTGTATGGAGCCGTTTGTGAACGCCAATTGCACACATCTCCTCCCAGCTCTGGGTTCAGTGATGTTACATTGGGAGCTTAACAGCAGCCAGCGTGAGAGTATTTATACCATGGAAATTGGCAAACCTTACCAGTCAGGGCTTTTTCTTTCTTTCTTTCTTTTTTTTTTTTTTTGAGGGGTTGGTGGCATTAAAAAACAAAATTCAACTGAGTAAACTTGAAGATTTAATTGCTTTATTAAGCAATGAATGATTCAGGTAGCAACTACAAGGGCGCTCTGAGGGGCTGTATAAAATGGCAGATTTTTATAGGAAGGAGGATAGGGAAAGGAGCGATTAACAAAAGAAAATAAAGGATAATTTTTGGGCGGGGACATCTTTTGGGGGAGCAGAGGGGAAGGGAACTGGAAGGAGTTGGCCTCTTCTTTCAGTGGGAGATGGAGAGGGCCCGAGTAAAAAATTACCTTGCTGGTGTTTGAGCAGAAAGTTCCAGACTGGTTGACGAAGATTATGTTTCTGAGAGAGGTTGAAATTGTGGTTTGATCGGGTATGAAATCTAGGTTTGGCTTCATGGGCTTTTAGCAGGAGTGACACCATTTGGGGCCCGTGGTTTTCATTTTAACAGTGGTTTCCCAGCTTCTACTGCCTGTGCTGTTCAGCGTCCATTACCACCGTGATGTGGGCTTCCTGGGGAACAAAGGGAGAGGCGCAAAGAACTTTCCCAGACTCCCTTGCAACTTGGGTTCTGGATGTGAATGAAACAGGTTCTACCAGTTGGATGTGCAAGCTCTGACTGCTCAAGATGTGGAGGATGGCACTGAGGTGGTGGTCATATTCCTGCGTCTTTGGCTGGTTTTCTGCATGCAAGCGAGGTTCTGGAGACCTTGAGTTTTTCTTTTTTGAAAAATATTTTTATTGATTTCAGAGAGAAAGGGAAAAGGAGAGAGAGATAGAAGCATCAATGATTAGAGAGAACCATTGATGGCTGTCTCCTGCACACCCCACACTAGGAATTGAACCCACAACCCAGGCATATGGGCTGAGTGAGAATTGAACCATGACCTCCTGGTTCACTGGTCAATGCTCAACCACTGAGCCATGCCAGCGGGCTGACCTTGATCTCCTTAGACCGAAGCTCTGGTTATGTTCTTGAACTTGGTAGTCCCAGATTTCCATTTTTGTGGTTATGGCTGAGAGAGGGTCGGCCCTACCATGTCCTGAGGTCAGTCCTAGAGGGCGTGCACTTGTCTTCTCCACAGTCCTTCCAATGACGTTGTTAGCACCCAGTTCCCCAGATGGAATCCCTTCCTGTTAAAATACCCCCAGCAGGTCTGTTCCCTGCAGTGAACTCTGCTGCTGCCATTCTCTCCCCCTCCTCCCCTGCCCCCGCTCTGTTAGAATGTTCTGCCCTCAATTTCTCGCATACCATTCTCACATGTGGAACTTGTAGTTTTCCTTTATGACCCTTTCCAACTGCCAACTCCTCTTGGGCAAACAATCAAATCACCTCCCTTCATAGATTATAAATTTTTTGAAGGCAAAAGGCAGGTGATATGTACCTCTCCCAGAGCATCACAGAGCGGAGGTAATTATGAGGCACCTGAATGTATAAGCGAGCAAGCTAATTACTGGGTGTATGAATGACACCAGAGCGTTACTTATCTCTGACCTCGAATTCCTGCCTCGCTCCTCTGATCCTCCTCCACCATCAAGTACTGCTCAGTGCACAAATGTACCAACCCCGGCTCCAACTCCAACTCTGCGTCACTCATTTTATGATATTGGAACAGTTACTCTGGAAGCGGTTTTCTGATCTGGGCAGTGGGGTCAGTGATCATAATACCCACTTTTCAGGGCGACTGGGAGGAATAAAACTAGACAAATTGAGGTTCTTGCCCTAGCCACTTCCCACTCAGCCAGCCTAGGGTCGGTGTGAATCCTGGCTCTGGTCCCCACTGGCTTTGAGTCCTGGTGTAAGTTATGCACTTCTCTGATCCTCCATTTCCTTGGCAAGGGCTGCGGGACTCCATGTGTCTATGCGCATGTATCTGCTACTTTGGGGGCATGCAACGTCACTATCATGCAGAGCCTCTGACACTTAGTAGTTGCTCAATGAATGTGAATTCCCTCCAACTGAGCAAACTCATATCCTGGGGAGATGGGGAGCCTGGTTACTTAGAGGGGACATTTTGGCATCCCAGGAGTCATCTGTTATTTGTGCTGTTTGCCTTGGTGCCACAGGAACTATCTTCCTGAAACAGTCCTGGAGAAGAGAATGGGCAGGTGATTGAAAGACATGAGAAAGTTCCAGAAAGGGCAGGTGACAGTGAGCCAGACCAAGCACACTGCTCTTCTTCCACATGTTAACCTTTGGGTCAACCTGACTGCCCCCGCCATCTCTGAAGGGGTTGGGAGGGTTCGGGGAGCAGGCTTCCAGAATCTACAGGAGACCTGCGGCTCTTTGGGAGTTACTTCATTCTTTCCTACTCCGAGGGAGAGAATTGTTCCTGCTGTTGGATTTGCAGTAACTCGGCATAGGTTCAGGACCCCATTTTTATAAATGAGGGTCTTATCTGGTGATCCAGCCAGGTTGGTGACATCACTGAAGAATGTTTCAATTGCAATTGCTGATGTTATATGTCACTTATATCTCAAACAACAACAACAACAACAACAAAGAAATTAATGGGAAAAACCTACTGGAACTTCTCAGACCCCTATGAGTGAAAAGTCAACAAGAAGAATGGGGGTGCAGGGGTGATTCAGGGCTGCAACTCTATCACCACCCCAGTTCCTGGCTTCGCTCCCTTGGGCAGGCTCCCTCTCCAGCCACCCCCCCCCCATGGCTTTCAGATGGTGGTACCTCCAGACCTGTACCCAGATAGCAGCCGATCCGGAAAAGGCTCTTTCCTTAGACCCTGGGCTAACACTTCCTTCCGTCTCACCGGCTCTGGGCTTCAGCTGGACATGGGCACAGGCATTTGTGTATGACTCTCAGGCCTGCCCTGGGGTCTGGAGCATGGTAGGTTGAATTTCTGGAAATAGCCCCCTAAGATCCATGCCTCTTAATACTCAGAAGCTGTAAATGTAATGAGATTTCCCCGCTATGATTGTGTTATGTTCTATAGCACAGTTGACCTTAAAAAAGGGAGATGATCTGGCGGCCTAATCTAATCACGCGAGCCCTTAAGAGCAGAGAACTTTCGCTGGCTGGTGGCAGAAGATAAAAGAGAAGGGAAAACCGTGGTGAATCAAAGCGCCAGAAGAACTTGCTGCGCCTTGGCCAGCTTGCAGGTGGAGGAGGCCGCGTGAAAAATGGGAGGAGGAACTAGGTTGTGCCAGCCAGGAGCTCGGAGTGAATTGTTTTCCAGTTTCCAGAAAGGAATGCGGCCCTGCCAGCACCTCCATTCCAGCCTCGTGAGCATCTAAGCAGAGAATCCCGCTGAGCCACTCTGTGCTGGTGGTGAAGCAAAACAAAACCCGAAGACGGGGGTGGGGGTGGGGTGTGGGGTGTTTAAGGCCAGCTCCTGCCAACCACATAGTTACGAATTGGTCTGTCTCCTACTTGGATTGCCAGGTAAATACAAATACAAGACAGTGTTAAATTTGAATTTCGGATAAATTACTAATATTTTTTTGTATAAGTATGCTGCCAGTTTGAATGTCAGATAAATGATAAACTTTTTAGTGTTAAGTATATCCTGTGTAATATTTGGGATATACTTACAATAAACATTATTTACTAAACAAGTAACTGAACACTTAATTGAAATTCGACTGTCACAACCCAAGTCACGTGGCAAGTTCACACGTGGGCACTCTGGTGGACCGCTGCCTTCCCGGAGGACAGCGAGCATCAGCCTCCGCCCCAGCACGAACCATCTTGGATTTCCAGCTCAGTTGAACCTTCAGAAGGTTCTAGTCCCAGACAGCACCTGCCTGCGACCGCATGAGTCACCCCAAGCAAGAGCCACGGCGCCCATTCAATCCACAGGAGTCATCATTAGAAGTCACAGGATCAAAGATGAATGACTTTTCAAAGATGGTGTAGGTTAGTGTTTAGTTATAATTGTCTCAAATTAGAAAAAATTCTCCTGGCAGAGACGGTTGCAGCTCTGCTGATGGCTCGGACCGCACCGACCCCCGGATTGCTCCTTCACCCCAGGTTACCCTGACCCAAGGGCCCCCACACGTCTCTGAGCAGGACCAGAGGTCTGTAGTCAGACCTGCCTCTAATCAGCTCAGTTTCCCAGGAGGGTCCCAGTCCTACGCCCTGTGCCATTCAATGTTAAACCACAACTTCATCCCTCACTGGCAACTCAAGAAGTTATGCGCCAGGAACTTGGGTGAAGTGATGTTTATGGAAATGCTTTGAAGTCTGTGCAATCAGCGAGGCCCTTGAGAATTTAAAGGAAGATTTGGACCCACTCTCTGGAAAAAATGCACATATTCACACAACGTTGCCCGTGCGCCAAGGACTCCTGGGCCCCCTGAATCCTGGGGCATAGCTTCTAGGCTCTGGAACTTTGCTTTGGGTATTCCAACGTTGTCACGTGGGGAGCCACCCCAGTGTGAGTGTGAAAGCCCATTTTGGTCCCCACAGAATATGTTGTGTTTTTTTTTTTAATAGCATCTACAGCAGTGGTTCTCAACCTTGGCTGCACATTAGAATCACCTGGGAATCTTTTTAAAATCTTGACTTCTGGGCCTTATCCTCCGGAAATTCTGTTTCTTTGTGATGGGGTGGGGCTACAACATGAGTCACAAAGACACAGAATTTCCGGAGGATGAGGCCCAGAAATCAGGATTTTAAAAAGATTCCCAGGTGATTCTCATGTGCAGCCAAGGTTGAGAACCACTGATCTAGAGGTTCTCCATTGGCCTATGTTTGTGGTTGTGTGTGTGTGTGTGTGTGTGTGTGTGTGTGTGTGTGTGTGTTTGGGGGGGAGGTTAATCCTCACCCAACGATATTTTTCCATTGGTTTTTAGAGAGAGTGGAAGAGAGGGGGAGAGACAGAGAGAGAGAAACATCGATGTGAGGGAGACACATCAGTTGGTTGCCTCCTACATGAGCCCCAACTGGGGATCGAGGCTGCAACTGAGGTACATGCCCTTAAGCAGAATCAAACTTGGGACCTGTCAGTCCACAGGCCAGTGCTCTATCCACTGAGCCAAACCGGCCAGGGCCCCATGGGCCTACGTTGAAAGAAGTTATGAGAAAGTCCATATGGTTGTGTAGAGATGTACATTGTTTGTCCTCATGTTGTGTGTTTTGTTGCTGTGTGTAATGTGAGAATGTTGTTCATATTATATTTATGATAATCCAAGGTGAAGACGTGCCTCGTTGATGTCCATGTTAGGAGCACCGTGTTTCTGACCGTCAGCTCCATCTTATTTTCCTCTCCTTGTTTCCCCTCTCTCCCATTTGTTATTTATTTGTGACTTATTTTATGCTGTTCTATTGCAAACCTTAAAGACATCTTTGGAGCAAGGCAGATATAAATTAATAAAAGTGCATCGTGGTAAATGGAAGTCCTGGGCAGCTTTCTCCTTGTAAGAACAATGGTCCCCGCATATATGGACCCATTTCATGGGGAGGTGGAGGGTAACTGAGGAAGGCGGTGAGAGGATTGAGGGGTCTTTAAGCAGGGAAGTGGGACTGACTAGGAAATCTACCCTTACTGGAATAGAAAGAAATACAGGGCACTTAACTTGGATATTTTTTCCTGTCTTCCAATTGAACACAACCCTCCCCCACCTTCATGTGCGAAAATATGCATTAAAAAAATGAGGTCACTTGAAAAAGTTATTTGATTATGGAGAATTTCTAAAGTAGATGAAACAGTTTAATGAGCTCCCATGGACCCCTCACCCAGCCTGAGTAACCGTGAACTCCATGCCAATCCTGCCCTATTCCTATGCTTCTCCTGTGTGATTATGGTTTTTAATTTTTAATCAAAGTGTAATATCTCTCTATATAAAAGGCTAATATGCTATGTGTCTGGCCAGTAGCTATGATGCGCACTGACCACCAGGGGCAGATGCTCAATGCAGGAGCTGCCAAGCTGCAGTGACTTGGCAGCAGCGGTTCTTGGGTGATGCACCCCAAAATCAGAGAGGAGGGAGCCTGATTCCTTGTGGGGCTGTGCGATTTCACCTTTGGCCGTGGGTCATGTTGTTGCTGGGGCACTGTAGACCTGAATCTGGTTTACTGCACACTTGTGTTTGTGTTCCACACCCTGTATGACAGCAACTTTGCAGGGTGCCCTCTCGCACTCCGGGACCCTGGATCCCTTGGGGGATATCAGAGAGCTGGTTTTGGCCTGACCTCTGCAGGCCAGGCTGAGGAACCCCACCTGCAAGAGGGACCCTGTTCACTCTGTAGACACCGGGGAGGGACTGCGGGAGGTTGGCTCCAGGGTGTGTCCAGCCTATCTCGCCCAGTCCCACCCCTCCAGCCACCTTCTAATTAATTTCCTTTCAATGTGCACGAATCCATGCACCAGGGCACTAGTACATGCATAAAAGTGCACACATTGTAAGTAGCTGTTGAACACATTTTCACACATTAGACACACCTGTTTAACCAGCACAAAGGATAAAAACTGAATATGATGGCCCCCCAAACCCCCCCTTGTACTCCCTACCTCTCCTCTGAGGGTAACCACTCTCCTGACTTCTGACGTCATGGATGAGTTTTGCCTCGTTTGGACCTTTATATAAACTGGAATGGATGGTATAGACCAGTGATGGCGAACCTTTTGAGCTCGGCGTGTCAGCATTTTGAAAAACCCTAACTTAACTCTGGTGCCGTGTCACATATAGAAATTTTTTGGTCTTTGCAACCAGAATAAAACAAAAACTTATATTTTTGATATTTATTTTATATATTTAAATGCCATTTAACAAAGAAAAATCAACCAAAAAAATGAGTTTGTGCATCACCTCTGACACACGTGTCATAGGTTCGCCATCACTGGTGTAGACTCTTGGTGCTCAGTATTACGTTGTGAGATTCATGCAGGCTGTGCCCATTGGCAGTTAATTCCTTTGCATTACTAAGTAGTATTCACTTGGATGGATGTGCCGTGGTTTAGCCATTCCCTTTGCTTGGTATTTGGGCAGTGCCAGTTTCAGGCCATTATGAACAGCTTCTATGAATATCCTAGCACATGTGGGTATACACACCCTTTGTTATTCTGAAGCCAATCCCGGGCATGAGATCATTTCACTGCAGTAGCATTTAGACAAGTGACAGTTTAGGTGATAAATACCTCAAAATTAATAATAAAGACAAATAATTCCCTAGACCATCCAATAACCAAGGTTGAAATGACCAATGGTGGGGTCCCTTTAAGGCCTTTGAGCAAATAGAGTCTAAGGAAGGCCTCTTGTTTCTAGCTCTGCTGCAGGTGAGCTTTCTATCAAGTCAGGAGCATGGCGTGGGGCTCCCCCTCCAGCCCTGCTCACCCCCTTTACCAGGGAGTTGTCTCCACGGACACAGCTGTGAGTATCCATGACTCTTTCAAACCAGAGGAGGAAGCGCTGCTCGCCCTGCCCTGCTTCCTGAGAACCGCTGGCTCTGAGACTGCCGAGGAAACAGGTTAGAGACATTCATTCATTCATTCATTCCTCAAACACTGATTTTTATGTTTATTATTTATTTTCCAAGCTTGCTGATGTCTCACCTCATTATGATTTTTACTGAAGAAAATAAAATTTGCCTGGTTCAGTGTGGCTCAGTGGTTGAGCATTGACCCATGAACCAGAAGGTCATAGTTCGATTCCTGGTCAGGGCACAGGCCTGGGTTGCTGGCTCCATCCCCAGTGGGGGGCGTGCAGGAGGCAGCCGGTCCTTGGTTCTCTCTCATCATGGATGTTTTTATCTCTCTCTCCCTCTCTTTTCCTTTCTGAAATCGATAAAAATATTTTAAAAATGTATTGGGATAACATTGGTGTGGATGAAAGGGGCCACATGCTAACCTGACATGCTAAAAGCGGTTGTGGTGGGTAGTTATTTCCTAGGCTGGTATCTTCACTGACAAGGTCAATCTTTACTTTAACTGAGCCTATCTGTCTTTTTGCATCTGTGATAACACACCCTTGAAATGTCTGGGTAACTTGTAACTTCCCTTTTCCCGACCCCTTTGGGCACAACCTAATGTGCCTGGGCGCCACGACAGAGACCACACATTCCTTCATTGTTATTGTTATCATGTTAATTGTTGACTGTTAATTATTCTGCACCACCTAGGTATGTGTCTATCATTTTGCTTTTTATCCAATCCCGGAGGTTTCTCTGCTTTGCTTTCTCCCTCCTCTCTTATCACCAATAGATTTCATGTAACCCACCTATGTCCCCTCCTTTGATTGCAATGTATAAAAATAGATGAAAGACCCCCATTCTCTGGAGCATTATCCCAATCCATTGAGATACTGCTTCCCGGCAATTGTCGACAGTTTGGCTCAAAACACTCAAAAAATTATTTACAGGTTTCAATGATTTTATGTTAACATTACTTAATAACATTATATAATTCCCAGGTGCAAAACCCTAATATGCAAATAAAACCCTAATATGCAAATCGACCGAACGACCAGTTGCTATGACGCATACTGACCACCAGGGGGCAGATGCTCAATGCAGGAGGTGCCCCCTGGTGGAAAGTGCACTCCCACAGGGGGAGCGCAGCTCAGCCAGAAGCCAGGCTCATGGCTGGCCAGCACAGTGGCGGGGGCGGGAGCCTCTCCCACCTCTGTGAAGGCCCTAAGGACCCCTTTCGGGGAGCGGGCCTAAGCCAGCAGACAGACATCCCCAGAGGGGTCCCGGATTGCGACAGGGTGCTGGCTGGGCTGAGGAACCCCCAGTGCACGAATGTCATGCACTGGGCCTCTAATAAGATTATAATTTGACAGCTGTGTACTCTATTACGTGCTCAACACCCCAAGTCTAGTGTCCTTTCTTGGTGATTTCTTTCCTTCATTATGATTTTTACTTTAAAATAATGTTTAATTATGGAATTTTGCAAACATACTCAAAAGTAGAGAGAAGAATGTAGTAAGCCCCATGTATCCATTACCCAACTTCAATAATCTCTTCAAACATTTATGAAGAAATGAGTTCGTGTTTCAAGATTGTTGGTTTATCATTTGTCTTCCATCTTCAAACACTATGGAAATGATAGAAAAGTGAAAATGAAGACATAAAGGTGTTGGGAGGGGTTACATGAAGGGGGAGCAAGTGTGACTACAGATAAATTGATATTTGTTAAAGCTGGGTCCATGGGGACTTGATTATAATATTTATTTTTTATTATAATATTTAAAAAATATTTAATTGTGGTAAAATGCATATAACATAGAAGTCACCATCTGAACCATTTTTAAGTGTACAGCTCAGTAGCATTAAGTACATTCATAGTGTTGTGCAACCAATCTCCAGAACTCTTTTTTGCAAAACTTGAAAACTTTTCATCTTGCAACTCTATACTCATCAAACACCAACTACCCATCCCCGCCCCCTTTGTGTTCTCTGTCGCTATGGTTTTGGTTGGATACCCCATATAGGTGGAATCATACAGTATTTATCTTTTTGTGACTGGCATTTCACTTAGCATAATTTTCATTAGAACATTTTATCTACTTTTGTATATACTTGAAGTTTTCCATACTAACATGTTATATGAAACCAAAAGCCTAGCTGGGAAGCTGGAAAGCTATTATCAGTTGGCCAGAAATTTTGGGAAGATGTAAGGGAGACAGGATCCTCATAACAGTGCTGAAGACCTGATAGTCTACACAGGCAAAAGAGAGTTTCCTCTCTCAGAGATGAGATTTCTGGAAAACGCTGAAGGAATCCCAAGACCAGAGGCAACAAGGGCTGAAGGAGAGGAGATAAGTTGTGGGTGAGGCTGTGAGTCAAGGGCTCTGCTATTGATCCCACCTCTCAGAGAGCTGGCTTCTGATACGTGCATCCAGGCTAAAGCCAGGAGAATGACTCCAACATCTGCGGCTCCCACTCAGGATGTCCCACAGGCAGTGGCTGGAGAAAAGAGCATGACCCTAGGTGGTAGCCAACATCTTTGAGGAAAAGCAACATTGTGAAAGAGGCACCAAACCAAACAGGAGAATGAATCCCCACAGGATTCTCCCAGGATATATAGAGAGATTTAAATTAGGTGAGAGTGCTTTGCATAAATAAAAAGCTGACTGCTATCAAAAGAAAATGCCAGAATTCTTGGAAAGAAAAATGTGCAATTGCTGACACAATAAGCTCATTGCATGGAGTGGCCGACTGGCCAAGGAGAAGACTGAATTGATGACTGGGCTAAATGATTCTCTCAAAAAGTGCAAAGAGAGAGAGAGATTTTTGAAAAAAATCACAAGAGAAAAATAAAGACATGGATCAGGAGCTGAAATTCAAATATCGATCTAATGAGGAATTTCAGAAACAAAGAACAGAGAGCTTGTAGGAGAGGAAGTTAGCCTATATAAGAAAAGTCTAATATACAAATTGTTTGGGAGTTCGACCGGGTGTTCGACCACTCTCTATGACATGCGCTGACCACCAGAGAGCAGCACGGACCATGGCAGGCGTTGGGGACGAGGCGCTGGCAGTGGGTGGCAGCAGAGACGCTGCCGGCCCTGATGGGCCCCAATGAGAGTGGGACCACAGCAGGATGGTGGAGCAGGTGAGTGGGCGGCTCCAGGCCAAGGTGGGTGCGTGGGGGGGGGGGCAATTGCCCTGTTGATCGCCTCACAGACAGAGACCAGCAATGGCGGGAGTGGGGGTGGGGCTGCCTGCAGCTCCCAGGCACTGAGGAAGTTGGGTGGGAGCAGATGGGATGGTGGAACAGGTGAGGGAGTGGTGTCAGGCCACAGCGGGGTGCCAGGTGGGGCTGCGGGGCTGCGAGGCTGGGGGCACAAGCTGGGCCCCGATCCCTGCAGGCCACCTGGAGGGACCCCCACCTGTGCACGAATTCGTGCTCCTGGCCTCTAGTCAAAGTAATAAGAGAACAGTTTCCCTGAGCTGGAGAACAAACTTTAGTCTTTAGATTTAGAGAGCAGACCGAGTGCCAAACAGGATGAATCATTAAAGACCCATCCCTAAAGGCAACACAATTTTGAATTTCAAGGGTAATTTAAGAAAAAAATCCCAATCTTCCAGAAAGAAAGATAAAAATAGTAACCTGGCGGTAAACACCTCGGCTGGAAAGCTACAAGTCAGTGGTGCAATGTCTTCAAAACTCGGAGGGAAGATTCTTTTGAGATTTTAATTCTGTACGTGCATCAGTCAGGGCTCAACCAGCAGCATGAAGGTTCTTGTCTCCGCCTGCCTTCCCACCTCCTACCAGTGCTTCCTGTTGGCAGAACCTTCCAGAAACACAGCTGGGAAATGTCTGCAGCCCCGGTGGTATAGAACTGAAGTTAAAAAGGCAGGTTAGTGCTAAGACAACAAGTAAATACAGCGGGGCATTGACTTACGAGTTTCATTCGTTCCGTGACGGAGCTCGTACCTCAAATTACTCGTATGTCAAATCAACAGTGAACGAGTGAGACACGTGATGCTGGGCTGATGTTGTGGCGTTCACTGTGACGTTCACTGTGCCAGCTAGCGGTGGGGTATCTGAAGCTGGCTCCTCACCGACTTTTAGCTCGCAACTCAAAGGAAAACATCGGCCGAGAGACGGCTCGGATCTCGAAAAATTCATTAGTCGGGACACTAGTAAGTCAAGGCCCCACTGTATTCAAATGTGAGGGCAAATGCAAGCTCTTTTGGCTTGGAAGGGATTCGGGACATTGAACGCCCTCTGGAAGAATGCTGCGTGGTCTCTGTCAGAGCAAGAAGTGAACGGATTGAAGAAAGAGGAAGACAGACAACTGTCAGACTCAGGCGATGTCTCATGTCGGTGGCATCCCTGTGAGGGAGCCAGTGCTATGGCACATGGGGGGGTGCAGGTAGACCATCCCAATTCCACGGCCTGTTTGCGAATGTGGGGGAAGGGAAGGTGGTGTCCTTATATCAGAAGTTGAGATGGGGAGGAGGAGGGACAGACACTTCCCTGGGGAAACTTTGGATCTTGGCCCGAGCACCCTTTCACACCCCCTTTTAGCAAACCAGGGTGGGCCAGCAGTGCTGTGGGAGCCCCACCTGGGCCTTCTGTGCCTTCCTTCTGGCCTCTGGCTCTTTGGTATCCCCATCCCAGCCACCCCCGGGCCCCGCCTGGTGCTCTCCCACCATCACAACCAGATTGAAATCATTCGCCATTTACTTGGTGCTTTTGTAGGAGATAATGGAGTTTCAGCCTATTTATGGCCAGTGGAAGGGCGGGAGGCCTATTTCAGTGCCTCTCAAAGCATTTTGGAGAGGCCACAGCTCTTACATAAGCGTTTCCAGGGAGGAAAGTCACGCGAAGACTGGAGAGGAATGGAGGTTGGGAGAGAGCTGGCCAGGGAAGGGTAGGTCCTTTGCATACTACCTGATAAAAAGCTCCTTTAAAAAGATCTTTAAAAGAGTATGTTAAGATATTGCAAATGTATCTTTAAATGCTCAGGTTATAAAGACAAGGTTGTCCCAAATGTTCTAGGCAGTATAAGTACCTACCCGTGGCCCTTCTCTTCACCCTCACTACCTGTGTTAGCGCTCAGGCTGCCACCACAGAGGACCACAGACAGGCGGCTTAAACAACAGACATTTACCAGCCATAGTGCTGGAGGCCGGAAGCCCAAGGTCAAGATGGAAGCTCCTTGGTAGGCTGCTTTCTCCTGTGGCCTCTCTCCCTGCCGTGTAGAGACCTGCTTTCTCCCATGTCCTCACATGGGCTTTTCTCTGTGTTTTCTGTGTTCTAATCTCCTCTTCTTGTAAGGACACCAGTCTTATGGGAGTAGCCAAAGGCCCTATCTCCAAACACAGTCATATTTTGAGATACTGGGGTTAGGACTTGAACATATGACCTATAGGGAGACACAATTGCCCTGCTAGAAACTTGGGGTTCCCAGCGTCCCTTGCAGCCACTGGTTCACAAAATATAAATTGGAGTTCTTGGGGGGACATGCTTCCAAGAGAGGCCAGATGAGCTCAGGAGCTTCTGCTCTTCCTCTCTGTTCTGCCTGGAGTACTGCCTCGATGGTTGGTGTTTCCATGGCCATCTTAAAAGCATGGAGTGCCTGGCCGGTGTGGCTCAGTGGTTGAGTGTAGAGCCTTGAACCAGGAGGTCAGGGCACATGCCCAGGTTGTGGGCTCGGTCCCCAGTGTGGAGTGTGCAGGAGGCAGCTGATCCATGATTTTCTGTCACCATTGGTGTTTCTCTCTCTCCCTCTCCCTGAAATCAATAAAAATATATTTAAAAAGAAGCAGGGGGTGATGGCCACCCTGTAGGGGCTGAGCCCTTGGTGGCCTCACGGAGCGGCCCTAACAGCCCTGGATGGCGGGTCTCTGTGCGAATATTGCAGGTGAGAAAAACAAACCCCTTTCTTGTTGAAGTCATCCGTTTCCAGGCTTGTGTTACTGCAGTTGAACATAATATCTAATTGTCAGGGCAATAAGCACTTTGATTTTCCAGGCCTGGGAACGTGTTCGCTTGCAGCCTGACAGTGTGATCTGCAGGGTGGGGCCTGGCTGCAGGAGGACTGGGCTGCAACAGCCTCCAGCCCTGATGGGCAAGGCAGAGGGAGGCCCACGCTGATGAATGACTGTGGCTGGGAGACTGGCGGGCGCAGCCCTTCTGAGGATGTGGAGCCGACAGCGTTTGAAGTGGGGTGGGGCTGCCAGCCTGTGTCTCAGAAGCACCTGCAGATAAAAGCTCTGGAAGCCGAGGTGTCTGTGAAAGGAACACGCGGAGAAGCGCTAAATGGATGTGACGGTTTCCCGGGTCCTTTATGTCCCCTCCGCGTGGAGCAGGAGGCCCTTCCGATTAGGCAGGCGCTGTCCTGCTCTCGACGGGTCAGTGCGAGTGGCATTTGTCGGGCGGGGTGTCACCGGTGGGGAGGGCGGGCTGTCGAGCCGCTGAGCATGTGGGCCAGGCTCCCAGCTGCATCCTCTCCCCGGCCCGCGCTCCACACACCGCATGCAGCTCAGCCGGCTGCGTGCATGACAGCAGGGAGAAAAGGCGCGCGCAGGGGATGATGAATATTCTATTGGTGACATTTTTCCTGTATTCAGTCAAACAGAAGAAAGTGTTCCAATAGCGAGCAGTCACTTTGGTGGCTAGTGTGGCAGCTCCTTGGTAACACAGCACCGAGCCCGCTTCCTTCTGAGGAGGGCAGCCCTTTGTGGGGTGCTGGGGGTGGGTGAGGGGTTCGGGAGTGGGGACCAGGACAGAGACCAGGGAGGAGGCTCACTGCCTGCTCCACCCCGACATCTGCGGAGGGGCTGTCTCCTGCGCCTCTCGCTCTGCTCTGCCCCCCATGGAAGGAACAGAAAGCAGGCTGTGCGGTGGGTGGTGGTGGGGGAAGGCAGCTAGGATCCCGGGGATGGAGGTTCACTCACCCTCGGGGTGGATCCAGGGGTGTCCAGTGTGGTGACACGAGGCGCTGTGGCGAGCGGGCCTGGCAGCTGGCTCTGGGCGGTTGTGTTGGGTGTGTGTTGGGGTTGGCGGAAGGGGAAGTCACCCCGAGTGTGGTACCGAGCAGTTTAGCCCCCTGGGCCGCTGGGGCTGTCCCACCAAGGCCCTCTAAGAGCATGAGCACAGGGAAGAAGCTGGGGTGTTAGCCATCAGCTCTTGGCCATTGTTGGTTGAGGAACACTCCCAGGAGGCCAGTTCTGCAGCCCTTCAAACCCACCCAGCATGCCGCCCAGATCCATTCCTGACTTCCCTCCGCTGCGGTCCCACAGGGAACTGACGTCCCTGCTCCCCATCTCACTTCCTGGCATGTTTGGCCGTGGGAGACGCTGATGGAGGTCCCGGGGCAGGCAGAGGGCGGAAGGCGGGCATTTCCCTTCCGTTCTCTGTGTTGGATGGCAGCTCTGCAGCGGCTCCTCCACAGCTTCACTCCCCTGCACCACTGTGGTCCCAGCTTTCGCCAAGTGGCCCCGGCTTCTAGGCTGTCCTTCTAGCATCTCCTTCTGTCCTCCCAGCGGGAAATGTAAAGTTGCGAGGTTGGCTTGCCTGTTTGCACTCCTGCCTTTGCTCCCAGTAGCTGCTGCCCCTCCACCCAGGACCCAGAGCAAGACTTGACCCCAGTGTGCAATGAGGAGCCACACCCAGGTAGACTCTCGGCCGGAAGCAGAACTGCCCAGTCGAGCCCTCCTGAGAGGCGCTGACCTAGGCACGTGAGAGGGAGTTGCATGTTGTTTCGATTGTTTAGCTTGAGCCGTTACGTGGCAGGTGCTATGCGAGGTGCTTTGTGTGAGTCACCTTATTGAATTCTCATGAAGACCGGGAGGGATGTGCACTGCTCTCCCTTTTTACAGATGAGGGAGGTGAGGTGGAGCGGCATTCACCTCATCACCTTGCTGCTTGCCACTCAGATGCGCAGTTGTCCCACCAGACTTCACGCACAAAGCACAAGTCTGAATACAAATTTATTAAGCATTTCAAGGAGACAAGAGTAGAGCATTAAACCAAGCATGAGGCCATTCTGATCACTGGGCCCTGTGTGACCGCTCAGAGTGCATGCCCATGAAGTTGGCCTTGGGCATATACATAAATGTTTAGAAACCAGATGTCTGAGGTGGGCGTGGGGGTGAGGGTGAGGGTTTGGGGGTGGCAGTGGGGTGGTGGGGAAGAGCCCTGATTGATAGCATTTAGGACCATGGCTGGTTAGAAGCTATCAGCATGCGGTCTTGTCACTGAATAAAGAGTTGGAAGGAGATGGCGCACAATTGGTTCTATCGAGCTGGTATGAGCCGGCTTCAGAACATGGGGGTGGGCGGGGGGATGAGTGGTGGGATGGGCCATCTTTGGAGACAAGCTAGCACATGTACAATGATGAGAGAGAGAGAGAGAGAGAGAGAGAATATGTGTGTGTGTGTAGAATGAAAAAAGACTGAAAAGATATATACTAAAGTGTTAACAGTGAGTATTTCTTGGTCATAGGATTAGAGGTGATAATAAAATAATTATTTTTACTTATCTGTACTATCCACATTTTCTAGAATAGATACGCATTACCTTCGTAATAAAAACAAACTATAAAAGGAATCCACAAAATGTTGCCAAAAAGTTAGTACAATCTTTAAAGCATAGGTTTTGGTGGTACAAGTCTGTAATAGTTGCTACATGCCATGAATAATTTACAAATTAAATTGATTTTAAAGCACAGCTAAAATAAATTTGATAAGATGGGGCACAGTTATGTTCTTTCTTATCATTCACATTTGTACATTTTATAGTCAATGAAGAGTGACAGCCACTATTTAGAATTCCAGCAAAGAGCAACCATAACTGTTTGTCACCTGCCCAGCATCTAAACAATAGCCTGACTGGTCAGCGGCCTGGCTGGGGCAGGAGCGAGGGGAACGGAGTCTACACTAAAGACCCAACTTTATGACTGTCGGCAGGAAGGAGGAGGGATGGTCTCTTCAGACAACTGATGAGAACAGTGGTGAGGATTGAAATATGTCAGGGCGACATAAGGGGAGGGAGAGGAGAATGAAGGGGGTGTCAGTGTATATCAAAATCTCGCCTGGAGGCCAGGAAATAGAGTTTCGTAAAGATGAGGAGACAGGGAAGCATGTCAGGCCAGGAGCTGGGGAAGGAGAAACAAAGCAAGGGGCATTTGGCACATGACAAACGCCCCAGAGACCCCTGGGGGTGAGAAGGTTTGCAGTGGGTCTGCTGTTGCATCCATGCGAACATTGGATGGTCACAGGAGAGTCAGAGAGATTTCTAATTATCTTGGGGGTGGGGGTGGGGAACGGCAACATCGCATTAAATGAACTGTGGTCAGCACGGAGCTTAGCTGGCAGCTACTAGGCCCCTCTCTCCAAAGGAAGTTTCCTAGAGCAAGCGCCTCTGCTTTGTTGGGAAGAGAATTAAGAGTTGTTTGTGCCTAGTGGGTGCGGCTCAGTGGATAAGAGTGTCGGCCCCCAGACTGAAGGGTCCTGGGTTTGAGTCTGGTCACAGGAGGCAACCAGTGGATGTGTCTCTCTCACATCGATGTTTCTCTCTCTGTCTCTCCTCCTCCTTTCCAGTCCCTCTAAAAATCAATGGAAAAATATCCCCGGGGGAGGAACAAAACCAGAGTTGTTTGTCTCATCTCCATTGCATTTGATGAAACATCACGCACCCCGCCCCGCTTCTCAGCGAGAGTGTGGACGCTGGGAAATGGGTTGTGTATTAACTGGTTAACGTGCTGGTTCAAATACAGGTACGATTTCAGCAGGACCGGGGTCGGGGAGGGAGAATCTGCATTTCTGAAAGGTTCGCAGGTGATGCTGGGCTGGTGGCGGCTGGACCACAGTGAGCATCTGGGTCACAGTGTGTAGCCAGGACAGTTTCCGGCCCGGGGTGGTTCCTAGTGCAGGGCGGCCGGCGCAGCGCCCTGCCCAGCGCGGTGGGCCTTTGCAGGAGGCCCGGCCGCAGGTCGGGAAGAAGGAGCCAGGGCGATTCCCCCACACCCCTCTTCCTGTGTGGGTATTGGGTTTCTCTCCCCCGGCTCTCAGCTTCGCCTCCCTCGTCTCTCCTTCTCTGCACGCCTTCCTCTTTGCAACAGCCTCGTCATTATTGCCGGCGATTTATTTTTAGAGTCAAGGCCACAGAGTTGCAGATTCTGCAAGGCCTGAAACAAATCGACAAACGGAAAGTGTTTGTCTTTGAAGCGGTGTGAATGCGGGGCCTGCTAGCGGGGCCTGTCAAGAAGCTCTTATCTCGGCTTGTTTTCCAGTCGCCCACGTGGGCTGCTTCGTCTCCCCTCCCAGCTCGGAAAGGAGGTTGAAACACGAGAAGCAACTGAAATCCTTTCATCTCTCCCCTGTGAGATCTTGCCCCAATCCCGCTTTGAGCTGACCACCACCACAGAGGTGGTGGGTTCCAGAAAAGGGGCAAAAAGGAGCACGACAAAGTTGGGCCCTAGCTGGTCCCCAGATCCCTAGGGGAGGGATCAGAGTACAAAGCAGTGAGTGTGGGTAGCGGGCGTGGAGGTGGAAATGATGGAGGGTGTGAGAACTGTCTCATTTTCCTCGCGCTCCAAAGTGGGGACTCAGTGAAGGACGGGGAAGGGGTGACAGCAATGGTCTAAGAGCCTTTCCAAGCCCAACCCTTGGGAGCTGCGAGGCGAACACAACTGTGGCAGTGCCAATACTCTGTTCCCGCCACGCCATTTCCTCTTCCTGAATCCACAGCTAGACTACATTTCCCAGCCTTCCTTGACATGAGGTTGGGGCCACGTGCCAGGACCCCCATTTTCACTTCCCCTTCTACTCTGACCTCAGAAGCCCCCTATGGAAGTTGGTCGTGCTCTTTTCCATAAGACAAAGGACCTGTGTCTCAGGCATGGCTGTTGACCCGAAAGGGAGTGGAGAAGACTTCTTGGGCAGTGGAGTAACCTCCAAACTGGAAGTATCTGGAAGGCATTGTCTGTGATGCTGACGGCCAACGGCAGGCCTCCGCGCTTCACGCCACACTTCTAGGATTCCTGAAGGGCCTTTGAAAAGAAAACCAAATGAGAATGCTGCACAGACCCTCCAGTATGCCCCTGGCAGAGACCTACCCTGGACAGATCCCCCTGCAAATGGGGAGCGGGAACGGCGCCCGTTCTCCCCACTTAACCAAGCGCCGACGCCGAATCGGGATGAATTTGCAGTTTATTTTTCACTGCCCCGAGACAGATGGTGGCGATGCCCAAATCTTCCATTATGTATGAGGCTGTGCGACGCTGGGGAAAGGGCTGGCCTGGCGGCCGTGGTGTGTGGCACACGGGCGGGTCACACCGTCTCTCCTAGCCTTATTCCTAGTCTCTACAGACAATTTTTTTCAAGGAGGCGGATAGTGCATTCTGCAAAGTGAAATGAAAACAGCGAGAGGAGCCCTAGCCGGGTGATGTGGCCGGTGCGTGATTGAAATCTCCAGATCGTCTTCCCTCCTCCCCGGAGGCTGAGAAAGCAGCGTTCAGATGAAGCGGGAGGAGGGAGATGCACTGGAGCCTGCCTGCCAGGCCCTCAGGGGCTGGCGCGGCAGAAGGGAAGTGTTGCCATAGGAGGGTGAGGGAGGCTGGGCCCGGCATCGAGCCGCTGTGTCTGTGCCCCAGACTGACCATCGCGGTGGCAGGCCACACCGGGAGGCCTGGCCCAGGGCCAGAGCTGTCACCGTCTGGGCATCTGAGCCCAGCAGCCCCCGAGGTCAGCTGTCTCCCCAGAGTGGAAAGCAGCCAATTTGCACTGTCTCAGCTGCCAGTTGCTGCCAAGTCACAGCAAAGAATACAAGGTACCGAAGGCAGCCCGTGTGGCCCACATCCGCGCCTCGGACTGAAGCCGGGGCCAGGAGCAGCCCTGGCAGACAGGGCTTGCCATCAGCAAATGCTGGCAGGGTTTTGTTTTTTTAAAAATATATTTTTATTGATGTCAGAGAGGAAGGGAGAGGGAGAGATAGAAACATTGATGAGAGAGAATCATGGACCGGTTGCCTCCTGCGATCCCCACACTGGGGATCCAGCCCACAACCCGGGCCTGTGCCCTGACCGGGAATCGAACCCTGACCTCCTGGTTCCTAGGTCGATGCTCAACCCCTGAGTCACGCCGGCCTGACCAGATGCCTTCTCTTTGGACCACGCACCCCTTTTTACCTGGTGAGCTTATGGACCCGTTCTCAGAAGAATGTATTTAAAATGCATGAAATAGAATCACAGAGGAAACCAGTTCTCTGGAAATGCAGTTATCCAAATACTTAAGACCAGCTTCGTGCTGGAGTGATAGATGTGCTTCCTTATGAATGTATTCAACAGCAGCCTCAGTGGCGCTCTCGTCGCGGCCGGCGTGCCATCTTGCGAGGGCCAGGAGCGATCTGGAGAGAAAACTGTGCTGCAGAAATAGCTGTGGTTCCCACTGGCGACAAGTGCTCGGTTTCAGGTAGAGGCCAGGAAAGCTGGAGATGGCATTTTCCCCTCCGCATCCACATTCCTGGATGCTTGACTGATAGGCGCACACCCTGGGCCTGGTAGGGGTTGCTGCTGGGGCCGGGAGTGCTCTGGGGTGTGGCTGGAGCAGTTTATTCTTCATTTGTCAGTGGGGCAGGCAGGACCAGATCGGGGCAGCTAATCCATGGGCTGCCTCACTGTCCCCCCTCCCCCCTCCCCCATGGTAAGCATGGCTAATTGATGGCGGCTGACTCTTCGCAAAGCTCAGAGGTGGGCAGACGGCTTCTCAGCCCAGCGCTTCAGGCAGTCATCACTAAGCGATAGTCGCCGGCGCCAAAATGAAACCAATTTGCCATTCCAGGGCTGGGAGCTCTCTAAGGCCCATTTCAGCCCTGACGTGATATGATTACCCGGGATTAAAATATGGTCCCTGCCCTCAAGGAACTTCTGAACTGGTGAGCATCTTAAAGGTCGGTGCTGAGCGAGGGCGAGGAGGGGGTGGGGGGACAGCTCTCCACAGTTCATCACCAGGCATTCATTCATTTCACAGGCAGGGCATCGATTTTACTTTTCGACTTGTAATTTCCACCTCCTGGATTCCATTATCACTCGCTCAATATCCGACGACTCGCCATTTCTCTGGCCACCGCTCTGAGACTCATGCATTGCTGAGCATAAGCAGAAGACATTGCCTCGAACGCATTACTACCTGGAAGTAATGATTGGGTTTTACACAGCCAAGACCTTGATGGTTCTGTATAGAAGCAATCATCCCCCTTCCTCCTCTCCGGTCACGTGGGCTCCCCAGGAGGAGCTCAGAATTAACCCCCGGGGCTCAAGCCCCGGCCCCGGGACCCCCAGCCTCTCTTGTCCAAGCGCCTTCCCTTACGTGTGAAACACCCTGCGGCTGCCTTATGCTTCAGCTCTGCGGCCATTAGCAGGTTCTCTGGAAAACATCCAAATCTGTCCATCCGTAGCTGCTGGAAGCGTTTCCTTCTGAACACAACGAGGAGACAGGATTCCGTGGCAAAAGTTTGAGGCCGGCATCACTAGAAACTTGTGAGAAAAGCAAATTCCTTTTGAGACACCGATTTCATTTCTGTTGGATGATGGCAGCGGTTATTTCTCAATGTAGATGCATATCAACACATCAGGTTGAACGCCCGAAATACACACACTTTTTATTTGCCAATTATATCCAGATCAAGATGGAAAAAAATGAATTCTCGGCCCCAGGACAGACCCGTTAAATGAGAAAGTCTGGAGGTGGGGCCGCACCCGGGGGTGGGGGGGCATCGGATGCCATAGCGATGGAGAACCATTTCTTTTAGCTACGACTTAGATCCCTTGGATGCAGATCCAGCTTATCCACACCTGGACCTAAATGTTGACCTTTTGGGCCTCAGTTGGCTCCTCTGTAGAGCCATGATGTTCATCTCATAAGAGGAACGACTGACATGGTGAACGTCAGGACCTTTGCAAAGCCAAGGCCAGGCCAGCTATTACTATTAGCTGTGTGTGTGTGTGGGGGGGGGGGGGGCGGGGGCGGCGGGGGGGGCTCAGCCAGTCAATTCTTGGGGAGAGACACAGCCTCAGCCAAACCAGCTGATCCCCGTAGTCCAGTGATGGCGAACCTATGACACGCGAACTCATTTTTTTGGTTGATTTTTCTTTGTTAAATGGCATTTAAATATATAAAATAAATATCAAAACCACAATGAGACTTCTGCAACAGAGGCTCCACGTTCTCTTAGCTTCCTGGCAGTGCCGCTCGCTCGGAGCAGCTCGCAGGTGACACTGGGTGGGAGCTGGAGGACGACGCCCCAGCTTTCCCGCTCCCCAGGTGGGTGACAGGATTGACCTCAAGTGTCTCACTCTGGTGACTGGCGCATTAACACCCCCTTACAGGATGCTTCCCTCCCCCACTCCCCAATCACCCACTTGGCCCCGGATCCTGGCGTCAGGCGCTGCTCCTGAGAGAGCCCAGCCTAAGACACCTTCCCGTGGTCACTGTGGCCGTATGACCTTGGGCAAGTCCCTCAACCTCTCAGGGGAGGAGCTCAATTACATCTGGATGATTAATCTGAACAGGCACGAATGCGGGGGCGGATTAGGCATTTTATATTCTGCTCACACCCCTCTGAGTGATTCAACACAAGGCAGATTGCAATAGCAGTGGGGAATTTTCCAACTCAAACCGGACTGCGTAGGGGCAGGAGCCTGCTGTAATCTAGAAAAGGTAGCTGGAAGCTACTTCCCCTCCACCCGTGTCCCAGTCCCCAGGGTAACTTCTGGCCAGGCCAGGGGGCTGGGGAGGGAGTATGGGTGGACGTGAATGTCATGAGTGTCTGTAGTGACAGAGCCCCAATTTGGGGATCCCAGGTGTCCCTGTAGCCAAAACCACTCAACTAAGGGTGACTTTGGGGTGGCCCCGCCTGGCCTTCAGAACAAAGCTGACAGGTCCGAGGGCTGTGGCTGGCTCCTCAACATGGAGGTGGCATTCCTCAGTTGGGCTGGCACCAAGCTAGCCTTGGGGCGGGGGCACGTCTTGCCACCTCTCTCTGTCCTCATGTCCTCATGTCCAGGCCCTCTGCAGGCCTGGGTGGGGGCTTGCTCGTTTTCAGTCCTGTGTGCTTGTTCCTCGTACTCACAGCTGGCTGGCCTCCTTCTCAGTGTGTGTGTGTGTGGCGGGGGTGGCTGGGGCGGGGGGAGGGTGAAGAGTGTCTCCGAGTCCGTGACCTTGGCCTCTAGGCCTCTGGGTTACGCTCCTGGTGTCTGGCTGGTTTGGGCGAGCTCTGTAGTGGTGGGGCCGCCTGGGCCACCGCCTCCGGCCTCTCTGCCACATTCTTTTTCTCAGACAAACAGATTCCTTTGCTCCCTGGAACAGCCGAGCAGGAGGAGCAGCTGTGAAAACACACACATGGCAGCTGCCTGCACGGCTGTGGTCTGTTTCCTGGGGTCCTGCCTGGGCCCAGCGCTCCCCAGAGAGAAAATATGTAGAGAAAGGCCTCTCTTAAGCAGTCAGCTCTCAGGGCATTGGGAGTGGTCCTGGCACCCCCTCCCGACACACCCTGGGGTGCCTGGAGTGCGTGAAGCAGGCACTAGGACTGTGGCCACTCCCTGAGTGTGTGGGCTGTGAGAACAGCTTATTGTGTCTCTGATTATATTCCACAGTGAGTGACAACCGTATATATTGAAAGTGGAAAGACTCCTCGGAGGGAAAGAGCAGAAGCAGACAACGGCGGTGGCCACGGCCTGTCAGAGCCTTCTCTCCGCTCCCCTCCTGGGTGTGGAACACCCAGGCTCGCGTATACACAGTGTGGGGTTGTCAGCCACACGGTCAGGGCTCCAGCCAACAGCTCTTAGCACTGCGATCAGCGTGCGGCTGCCCTCCCCATGCTGCCCGCACACAGCCTGGCGTGTGGTGAGCGGGAGCCGTGCCCGGCCTGGAGCCTGAGCGCCGGCTTCGGCTGCTCAGCCAGGACCCCCTCGGCAGAGCCTGGGCCCCCCCATATGGAACAAAGCCTCCCAGCGCCGGGCTGGGGACTGTTTATACATTCAAGCGGCCAATGTATTAGTCTTCTCAGGCTGTCATAGCAGGGCGTGCAGACTGCTCTCCACAGCAGGGTGCACTGCCTCATGGTCTAGAGGCGGCAAGTCCAAGATCAAGGTGTCAGCCAGGTTGGTTCCTTCTGAGGCCTCTCTGCTTGGCGTGTAGACGGCCGCCTTCTCACTGTGTCCACACATGGCTTCTCTCTGTGCGTGTTTCTGCTGTTATCTCTCCTTCTTATGAGGACAGCGGTCTGATTGGATTAGGGCCCATCCCAATGGCCTCATTTTACCGGAATCATCTTGCAAAGGCCCTACCTCAACTATAGGCTCATTCTGAGGTCCTCAGGATAGGTGGGGGCTTCAATATTTTTTGGGGGGGGGGGGGTACAATTCAGCCCATAACAACCTGACCCCCTCTGACATATCTGAAAAGGACAGGGGCGATCTCCCCTGGACACTTCAGCTTTGCTTCCTCAGCTCCCTGAGTCACAGCCAGGCAGTGCCCCTCCTGCACTAGGCCACCTCTCCCCACCAAATCTGTTCTTCCCCCTCCAGCCTGCAGGTCTGCCTCTGCCCTAACTCCCGCCTCTCCTGCAGGTTCTCTGGTCCAGCTCTCCTGGATTCCGGCCCAGAGAGAGCTATTGGCTGCATCCTCAATTCCCCGTCTCCCTGTCTCCCAAACACTGGGCGTGATGAGGGTTGGGTTCTCTGAGGAACAGACTCCGAGATGGAGTTTAGCTCTTGGGAGCCACATCCAGGGAAGGGAGAGGAAGGAAAGAGGAGTGGGCAGAGGGAGGAGCCGAGCTGGGATCCAGACCAAGAGCCTTGGTCATCATCAGAAAGGTCTCCAGGTCACACCTTTGGAGCCATCAAGCACTGGGTGTGGCTGCCCCGGGAAGGTGTGGCCTTGGCCAGGGGGCTCTCACAGTCAAGGCAGACCCTGGAGGGGTGGGTCTGAGGCTTAGGTGATAGAGAGAAGTCCTTGAAGGGGAACCTGAGGGGTGTGTCACCGCACTCACCGTGCGGGAGTGGTTATGTGATCGCCCTGAGCTGGGGCGCCTGTTTCCCCAGTCCCCAGGTGCCTGGCAGCTAGCAGGTGCTCAGTAATTCCATGTGGTGTGTGGCATCATGTGAGGTCCCAGCCGAGGCCTCCCCAGGAAGTGTGTTTTTTTCCAAATTGCCAAGCTAACAGGCCCCTGTAGAAGAGGGGCAGAGGGTGAAAATCGGAGGGAGCCATTTACACAATCGCCTTGCGCTCTGTCTACGGCAAAATTCTCATCGCCTCACCCGCCCTGCTCTGCTGAGAACAAAGGGATCAGCTACAGACAAAGAGAAGGACTGGCACCTTTCCTTGCTCCTCTGGTGGCTGTATGAGATGACCTGTGGGTCTGCAATGTGCGAGTGCGAGAGGGCGCTCAGAGGGGCAGGCCACGCAGCCAGGTCGTGACAGGTGACATCAGAACCCTCACACTCTGACCTTGACTTTTCACCACTGTTACCCAAAGTGTGCCAGTCCCCAAACTGGCACCTGTCCCCAGTTCAGGGAGCTCAGGGCAGAGTAAACTTGCCTGTTAACTGTGATATAAAAGTTTGGGCTGGTATTTTATAGCGTGTGTTTCTTTCTCATTTCATTTTTCAAGCAAATCACTTTTATTGTACTTGACACAAGTATCTGTCTGTGACGGATCGAAATTAAGTAACAAAAAACAAATACAAATAAGACCGCTCCTGTGGCTTGGTACTTTGAGAAAGTAGGGGAATGTCTCAGAGGTGCCGCAGGCTGGCGCGAGCGCTCGGGCCCAACAGGGGCCAGGCCACCCTGGAAGGTGTGGCTCCTCGTTGCTTTATGTTTCTCACGTTTCCTAGAGACCACGCTGCCGCGGGGAAGAAGGGGGCAGGTATCTGTGGGGGCCTCGGGCTAAGTCACTCCCTCTCCCAGCGCCCCAGTTTCCTCACCTGGAACTGGGTCACCTACAAGTGGGTCAGCGGCGCCGTCCTTCCCTGACACGGCCGCCTGCCCTGAGCAGCAGCTCTGCAGCCTCCTGATCTGGCGGATGCCACTGTCTTGGGCGTGGACGCCTGGGCACCAGCGCTGCTTCTCCTCCCCGCACCGAACCTAGAGCCACCGAACCTGGAGTGTTCTTGTCTGGCAGAGGGACAAGCGCTTTCTTTTTATGAGCCTCCAGCCTCCCAGCTGGCTGCGTGCCAGGGGCAGGGCCGACATCACCACCCAGACCCATGGCCCTGGCTGCTCCAATTCTGGGGTGTGAGTCACTGCCTGCAAGAATACAGGCCCGGGCTCTCCTCGGGGCCTGGTGATAGATGGCTATCACCACGTCCGCACTCGGGTCTCCTTTGCCTGCGAGCCTTGAACACCTCTAGTCCAGCAAAGCGGCTGCGAGTGTCACATGATGAGCTGTGAACCGGGAGAGGGCCGTTTGCTTTTGTGCACCATGAAGGGGGGCGGGGGAGCAGGCTTTCCTGTCCTCGGCGGCCGCCGGCACATTTGTCCAGAATCATCAGACCACCCAGCCTCTGGGACGTGCTCAGGGCCCCGCCGCCTGTCCACCTGTGGGGAGCGGGCGTCTGGAAGCAGCGGGCAGATTAGCCGAGCGGCTGGGCCGTGTTTAATGAGCGTGGCACCTGGTGTGCGGCTGAGCCCCGCTTGTTTGGGGCCTCTTGGCCTGCCCACGCGTCACCTGCACCCCGGGGAGGGCCGCTGCTTTCTTCTCTCAGAGCCACTCGGAGATACAGCTGAGCGGGCAGTGGGGGCTACAGCCAGCCCCACCCCCACCTTCTCCGACAGGCCTCCCTGGGCTTTCATGTTTGCCTTTGGGCATGGACACAAAGGGGAGTGGCAGGAGCCACTTGTCGGATGCTGGTGGGGCCCCTTGTTGGCAGAACAGTGGGGAACCTTGTCAGGGTTCTGATTCGGAATCAGGTCTAAAAGCCTTGGCCCTTGGCCCCTTTGAGCAGCGCATCCTAGGCCCTGCTGCCCTCCCGCTGCCTCTTCCAATGTGTATAGTCCTCCCTTTACATGTACACGCATTCCCCCCACCCCTCTCTCTCTCACAATCTTTCCCCCCTGACCTTTTGAAATCAAGTTGCAGACATAATGCTCCTTTGCCCCTAAATATTTCAGGGTGTATTCCTTTAAGAAATAAAAAAACCAAAATAAAGACTTTCTCTTAAAATAACCACAGTACAGTTTATCAAAATCAGGAATATCAACCCTGCTACAATACTATTACCTGATGGACAGATCTCATGCAGATCTCATCAGTGTCCCGCTAATGTCCTTTGTAACAAAACAAAGGAACATTTTCTTGGCCCGGGATCCATGGCACATGGCATTCAGTTGTGGTGTCTCTTTAATCTCCTTTAGTCTGGCACGGTCTCTTCGTCTTTGCCTTTTATGCCATGACGACTTCTGAAGAGTACAGGCTGCTTGTTTTGGTTTGGCTTTGTCTGATGTTTCCTGCGACTGGATTCAGGTTCTGCATGTTTGGCAGGAACCCCACGGAGGCGATACGTGTCCTCGGTGCATCGTCTCGGGAGGCACGTGCTGTCCATTTGATCTATTGCTAGTGATGTTCGCTTTGATCATTTGGCTGAGGTGGTGCCTGCCAGATTTCTCCACTATGTTACTAGTTCCCCCTTGGCAATTAGTAGGTATCTTAGGGGCAGAGAGCAATCTTGGAAAACCTAGAAATCTGATTAGGTCACCGCCCTTTCTTCAGCTCAGGTGAAATCCCAGTGCCTCATCTTGATGTCCACGTGCTGTGTGAGCTGGTCCCTGCTGAGCTCTGTGCTGTCATCTCCTGTCACTTTTCTGCTATTCCTAGAACACACCAAGTTCCTGCCCACCTCGGGCCTTTGTACTAACTGTTTCCTCTGCCTGGAAGGCTCTTCTATTCAGTTGCAACGTGCCTGCTTCTTGGTGTTTTTCAGATCTCGGCTTACAGGTCACCTGAGGGAGGCTTCCCTGCCCACCCACCTCATGGGAGCTCCCTAGTCGCTTCCCCACAGCTCAGTCTTGGTTCTTAGCACAGGACTTAGTCCCATCTATGATTTGCTCATTTGTTTGCTTGCTGTCTGTTGTCCCCAGATCAAGAAAGCAAGAACCCACGTCCCTTGCTCAGGTCTGTGCTCATGCACCCAGCACAGGGCCTGGCCCACAGCTGTGGGGGGAATATTGATTGAGAATTTGCTGAATGATTGCACGATGAAGGCTTGCTCAGTAATGCGTTGCAAGCTAGAGTCCTAACCCGGAAGTCTTGGAGTTCTGCCAGGCTGTCTATGTTGGCTGTAGTGCGGCTCTGTTGGGCTTGTGCAAGTAGGGCAGATGGCAGCAGGGTAGCTCAGGGCTCTTGTGTGGTGCCCATGAGGGGCAGCTAGAGGAAGCAACGAGAAGGCATGAGGAGGTGGGGGAGAGAGGCGGGGAGGGATCTTTGAGCCTCCCTCCCTTCCTCCCTCCCTCCCCCTTCCCTCCCCCTTCCCTCCCCTTATAGTTTTGGGGATGTAGGGCCAGGGATCGGGAATCAGATATAAATACACATATCCAAAACACAAAGGCAGCCCAGAAGGAAAGCCCACAGATGTTGGCAGCTGCAGAGCAGCGGGAGGGCCAGGCCAGCCGGGCACCTGGAACAGAGCCGGGCAGGCTCGTTCTGAGTTGAAGCGAGGCTGCCAGTTGCCAGCTCCAGGGAAACACGTGGGGAAGCCAGGCAGGTGTCTTCAGCTGTCCTCTCCCTTGTGCCCTGGCCGGAGGGTTCCCCCAGCCAGGGGAGGCCTCGCTGCTGCGCATGTCTGGTAAACATGGACAAAGGGAAGCATGGTGGCCCTTTTGGAGAAATCAATGCTTAATACCAGGGCCGATTTCAGGAGAGAAATGTAAGGATGGAGCTTTCCAGCAGATGTCCGCCCAACTGTGCTGCCTGCAGGGGGTCCCTGCGTGTGACTGTGCTGTTGAGGATGCACGAAGACCAAGTTATCCCTGAGTCACCAGCAGGGAAGCCATGATGACCCAGGGTGTTGTTTCTCCTACACTCGCTGTTCTTTGTGCTTCTCATGGAGTGTGATTTCTCCTGAGGCCGTTCTCCTTCGCTTGTAGATGTCCTGTGCTCTCACATGGCCTTTCCTCTGTGTGCATGCAGAAAGAGCAGCTCTCTGGAGCCCCTTCTTATAAAGACACTAATCCTATTGGATCAGGGCCCCACCCTCATGACCTCATATAAATCTAATCACCCCGAAAGGCCCCGTTTCTATATGTAGTCATATGGGGGTTAGGGCTGCAACATATTATGAATTTTGGGGAAATAATTCAGTCCAGAGCAGGGAGGGGCCTTTGAGTCTTAGCAGACAGCCGTGGAGACTCTCCCCCTAGATAAGTCTCAGGAGGTGTCTCATCCCTTCCTTAATGCTGCCGGGGCTCAGAAATTCATTTTGAGAAATCCTCCCCGAAATGTCAGGGTCCTCTTAGGTAATGCCACTGACCTTATTGAAATGAAACCCAGGCCCTCTCAGGTGGGCCCTCGAAGGAGACGCTTCAGGTGGCAAGATGGGAATTAACGAGTGCTGCGTGGACCCCAGGGATGGATTCCAGCCTGAGGTTTATCTGTGTGTGTGTGTGTGTGTGTGTGTGCGCGCGCTCATGTGTGTGCATATGAGCAGGCACACACTTTCTGATTAGAACTTCTAGGTAGGGAGGTGTTCCTGGATCCCTCTGCCCTGACCTCCCCACCTCGTTGTCCCTGCAGCCCAGGTGTGGCCCAGGACCCCTGCTTTCCTTTCAGGTGCCCACTGAAATGAAGTTGAACTTTCCAGAAGCCTCTGTGGTAGCAGGGGATTCACACACAGTGGCAGGCAGGCTTGTACGGCAGAGCGGGTAGCTGTTGCCATGGTCTTTCGCTATGTAACAAAGCATTCCAAAGCAATGACTTTCATTTTGCTCACCAACACATAGTTTGGGCGGGGTTCAGCAGGGGCAGCTCATCTCTGCTCCACGTGGTTTCACTTGAGGTGGCTTGAAGCCGGGGTTGGCTATCTCAAGGCTCGCTCACTCATCTATCTGGTGTTCATGCTGGCTGCAGGCTGACACATCAGGATGCCTACACATGGCCTTTCCAAGCGGCTCGTGGCTTCCTCACAACATGGCAGCCGGTTCTGAGGAGGAGCACCCCCAGAGAGAGCGCCAGGTGGAAGCTCTTGATGAGCTGGCCTTGGGAGTCACTGGTGTCACCTTCACCCGCGCCTGCTTGTTAGAAGCCCGTCACTAAGACTGGCCCATGTTCAAGGGGAAGGGGCTGGACTCCACTTCTTGATGGAAGGAAGGTCAAGGAATTCGCAGCTATGTTTAAACACCATTCCAGTGGCTCACACTTCCTTCCCGTTCATGCAGGACATGGGACCTTGCCCTTCCCAATGCCTCGTTTCTTTCTCACAGGGTCACCATTGTGCCCCCTGCCACCCGGCAGTGCCTTTTGTGGGAGCCAGACCAGGAGAGAGCCATTCTTTCTCTGATCAGGGCCAGGCCAAGACTCAATAGCACTCTGCATGATGGGATACTTTGGAGACCCTTCTCACAGGGAAACCAGGAATTTCCCATCAGAACAGCGTTTGGCTGTGAGTCACAGAAATGCAGAACAAGGCAGAGGTGCGTTCCTATTCGCCAGCAGCCTATGTCTGCCATGGAAGTTCTGCTCTAGGGAATTCTTAGGAACCCACACTCCTAGAGCAGAACTTCCAGGCTTTCTGAGTAGCAGAGCAGCAGATGGTTCCCAGAACTGTCACATGGCATTTGTGCTTGTATCTCATTGGCCAGAACTTATCCACATGGTCACCCCTAGCTGTGAGAGGCTGGGAAATGGAGCCTGATTGGGGTGGCCCATGGTCCCAGCTACAATTGCTGATTCTCTTAGCATGCAATGTGGGGAGGAAGGATACTGTGGGTGACGAAGCAGACGCTGCCAAACTTCTTAATGAAAACATTTTATGCACAGACGGATTTACTCACCAATGTACCTCCCCTGGCTGTAGAAAAATTAATGGCCTAAATAAATGGCAAAAATGTCATACTTTTTGTAGTTCTTTAACTCACATCAGTTTGCTTTGGCGATTTCTCAAGTCAGAAACCTTGGTGGGGAAACCTATGGAAGGGTTTGCAAATTGTGTGATAAAAGGAATCATTGTTTGTGGTAAGCAGGAAGGTTACGCCATGCTTTATTTGGTTTCAGAATCTCAGCCGATCGCGCTGTATGTGTGTATTACAAAAATACCCGGAGAGGGGGTCCGTGTGGCCAGGGGTGTTTTCTGAACTTCCATATAAGGCCGCTGTTTACTTTGGTAGGAGCTCGTGGAAACTTGTGTCAACTTGCCTGGGCATTTCTATTTATTCCACTGGTATTTTGGAGTCTCTAGCAGACTGGTGCCCTGGATGACTGCCCAGCTGGCCTGCCCAGCTAGCTCGGTGTCTGAGAACACTTGGAGAAACTTGACAATTTAGGGAAGACCTGGGCTCTGATTTGTTGTCTCCCATGATGAACGGTGCCTCTGCACACACGAGCCCTGGTATTCCTCTAAGGGGCTGGTGTGGCGAGCTGGCACGGCCATGGCATACTCAGCCCCAGGGCGCCTTATGTGCCACGCCAGCTCAGCCTGGTTCAGTGACCCTGAGTGGGGGTGATGAAGGAGTGAGAAAAGACAGACAAGAGAATGAAAGCTGGGTCTCGGTGGGACGCTGCTCCCTGATGGAGAGAGCGCCAGTGTCCACAAGCCGTGTCTTTATTTTATAGCAGACTAGAGGCCCGTTGCAAGAAGATTTCTGCAAGAATAGGCTTCCTTGGGCCTATTCCTGCAAGAATAGGGCTTCCGCTGCCTCGCTCCCTCCCATGTCTGCTGCCTCGGCTCCACTCCCGTCTCCGCTGCTTCGGCTCCCTCCCTTCTCCGCCACTTCGCTCCCTTCTGCAGCACTTGGCTTCCTTCTATGCTGTCTTCAGTCTTTGCTCCGCACTTACATATGCAAATTAACCACCATCTTTGTTGGGTTAATTTGCATATTTGCTCTGATTGGCTGGTGGGTGTAGTGGAGCGACACCAATTTGCATGTTTCTCTTTTATTAGTGTAGATGCCACGAGGCAAAGTAAGGGTGTGATCAAGATGTTTACAACATACTCGTGGGTTTCGATCCTACTCAACTACATGCACCTGAACTCTATCACTCAGGCACGTGGGGCCATGTGTTTGGACCATGGGTTCAAGCTTACAACTAGCTGTTGGCTATCATTGTGCTGGGAAGGCTCTGCCCTCCAGCTGGGACTTGCACGTGGCAATGAGAGGACTGTGCCCTCTCCTCAGTCCAAGGCTTGAACCTGTCCAAAACACTGTAGCCATGCCCCACAGGCTGGATTGATTTTCTGGGGCTGCTATAACAAAGTACGACAAGCTGAGTGGCTTGAACAACAGAAATGTGTTTCTCACACTTCTCGAGGCTGGAAATTGGAGGTCAAGGTGTCAGCTGGGCCACGCTCCCTCTGCAGGTTCTAGGGAGGATCTGTCACATCTCTCTCATAGCTTCTGGTACTTCCTTGGCTCATGGCAGCAAAATTCCAATCTTCACATGGCATTTTCCCTGTGCGCATGTCTGTGTCCGAATTTCCCCCTTTAGGAATGCCAGTCATGTTGGATAAGGACCCACTTTACTCCAGTGCTTTATTAATTCAATGCCTTATTAATCCATTGCATTTATAAGGCCCCTATTTCCACATGCAGTCACAGTTTGAGGTACTGGGAATTAAGACTACAACATTCATATTTTTTAGGGGATACACTATTCAACCCATAACAACAACACCCACATATGGGATGATTGTGTGTGTGTGTATTGTCATTGCACACTCCTGCCTAAAGCTTCTTGATTTACTTTTGTGGAAAGGAGGGTGATTTTCACATCAGTGAGAGCAAGATGGCTGATGGGAACGTGGTTGACAGGTAGGCCTTTAGTTCTTTCCCAACAAAGACAGGGTGACTGGAGTCTAGCGTGTGTCTGAAGTTGGACAACCTAGGCAGAGGCTTTGCCATCTATTGGAGGGTGATCTATCTGGAGGTATCTTAGTTTTAGTTGGTTGAAATGTAGCAGGATGTTTGCAGCTCTATCCAATGCTTTCAGTTCTAATAACAAAAAGCCACTCCAGATGCCAAAGACAATCGGGAAGTTACCATCTCCTGTGACCCAGAAGCCCAGAGGCAGGACAATTCCTGGGTTCGTTGATATAGTGCTCACTGATGTCAGTGAAGACCCAGGTCCCTTCCATCTTTTTGCTCTGCCATCCTCTGCATGCTGGTGTCGGTCCTCTCTTGCTTCCTTGTGTTCACAAGAGGGCTTCCCTGGCTCTAGGTGTCATATCCCAACACAAGCCCAACGGCTTCATGAAAGAATGCCCCTTCTTCAGAGTCCTTTTAACACATTGTATGCGGGAAACGTGTTTACACGTTTTACGTATTTATACGTTCTACCAGTGTAGTAGAGCGCGGGACACGTATTAACACGTTTTTTTATAGACTAGCTGTAGAATGCGGGTAACGTATAAATACGTAAACTAAAGTTATCGTAATTTTACTGAATGTTGCCATTTGCTCAAAAAATTAGCAAAAATGGCCTGCGCCACCTGTTAGCGCATGATAAAAACTACCCGCAAACAATGTGTTAAAAGAGCCTCACCAGTCAGAATTATGTCAGTGGGGTAAGGGAGAGAGATCAACCAAAGGACTTGTATGCAAGCATATAAGCCTAACCAATGGACACAGACACCAGGGGGGTGAGGGCATGAGGGGTTTGGGGGGGTAATGGGGGGATAAGGACACATATGTAATACCTTAATCAATAAAGAAATGAAAAAAAATGAATGATGTCAGTGGGACAGGAAATGGAGTTGCCACGACTGGCTTTACTTATCAAGCTTCACTCTCTAGAGTCGGGAGGAGCTAGTCGCCTTCAACACATATCGATTGCACTTTTCCTGAACAAAATTGGGGTTATGTTGGCAGGAAAGAGGGGGTAGGCCTACGGAGAGACAACTCATGAAATCCACCCACAGGCCCTGACTGAAGTGCAGGGACAGGAGGAGGCTTCGCTGACAGAGGTGGGGCTGAGGTGCAGCGGCGGCGACGGGGAGAGAGAGGGAAGGCCGCGTAGAGTTGTCAGTCGATACCTTCTTAGAATAACAGTTCTCATCAGGCACTGGGTCTGACTTTAAGCTGACAAATGATTTTCCTTCACAATAAAAGTACAAACAGAATCCTAATTAATGAATTTGCCAATAGCTGTTGCCTATTTTATGGGCCTTAGCCCAGATTCAGTCTGTGGACAGGATGAGTGAGTGTGCGTGTGTGGATGTGGCCATAAATCACCCAGGGCCCCGGACAAGGGCAGTCTGGTTGGGATCTTCCTCAGCAGCCCTTCCTGAGAGCGCTGAGATCGCCGTGACAGCCATGACAGCCATGAAAGCCACAGCTGCCATGTCAACCACAGGAGCTAGGACAGCCATGGCACCCATGGGAGACCGTGACAGCACAGACTGGCCCTAGCTTGTTGCTGCTGAATCTGTGTCTGAAGAGACTAACATTCTCCTTAAGGGCTCATTGGCCTAATATCCTGCTGCCCCCAGAGGGTATGTCTCCTTTTACTGTTTCCACCCGGGGAGAGGCCAGGATGAGTTCAGCAATCTACTTGCTGTTTAGGAAATGCCTGGAAGTGGTCATCCAGGCTGGGCTGGGGATATGCGTGTCATTCATTTACCAGCCATGTGTCTGACTATGTACTGGGCCCTGTGCGGGGGGCAGGAGGGACAATAATGCACGACGCAGCCTTGATCTTCTCAGAAGCTCAATGTTCTTACCTGGGTGCTGGCCAGAGGGACCACAGGGGAGGAAGAACTTGGTGCCAGCCCGTTGCTTTCCAGGGAAGCCAGCAGAAGGGGAAGTACTTTAGGGCATGAAATGGTAGTAAATATCATCTGTTGACAGTAGGGTAGGACATCAGATGTTAGATACCAAAGTGAGCATGAAACAGACGTCCTGAAAAGTTGCTAAAGTTACAGGTCACCTGGATTTTGAAAAAGCTTCCCAGGTAATTCTGACATAATCACCCTTCCTTCAGTCTCCCCTCCCACATGGCCTCAGTAATAATCACCAAATTACCAGAAAATAACTAATAACCCCTTTCTACAGCCTTCTCAGCCCCCTGTTTTCCAACTATTGTTAATGATTAATAATTTGTTTAGCATTAACTGAGCTTTCCAGTGTTTTTGGCCCATACTTTCCCAGCCATTTGCTACAATTCTTCAAACCCAATTCTTTGCCCTCACATGGCATCAATAAGTTAATGTCCTTTATTTTTGTCCTTGATGTGGCTGAGAAAGCCTGGTGTTCTGTTTGCAATAACTGGCTCTTCAGTATTTTTCTTGTTTTCTCGGGAGTGAGATGAACTGTGCAGGTTGGTACCCAGTGAGATAGCCTCTAGGTCAGTGGTTCTCAACCTTCTGGCCCTTTAAATACAGCTCCTCACGTTGTGACCCAACCATAAAATTATTTTCGTTGCTACTTCATCACTGTCATGTTGCTACTGTGATGAGTCGTCATGTAAATATCTGATATGCAGGATGGCCTTAGGTGACCCCTGTGACAGGGTCGTTCGACCGCCAAAGGGGTCGCGACCCACAGGTTGAGAACTCCTGGTCTAGGTGAACCCCCTAAAGTGAACTTACTCGGGTGACATTTTCTCATCTTCAGGAGCAGGCGCTATTGGATAGGTTTCCCATCTCTGTCTACATCATTCAGTCCTTCCAACTTACAACAGGAGGGTTTCCATGTTCTTTACTAACTTTGTCTTTTGTGACAAGTTATTCAAGGAGTTAATGGCCACCATTACTATCGCTCTCGCGAGAGTTCTCTCTGTGTGTCTTCATTTCCCCTTGGTACAGTGGCCTCTTGGGGGTGGAAGTTTCTGCAGACATCATGGTCCTCTGGGACTCCTGCCTCTGACAAACCACCCATATGACTTCCTCAGACTCCAGTGGTAAAGGTGCCGGATAAAAGACAGGCCACCCAGTGAAAGTTGCAGTAAACGAATGAATAATTGTCATTGTAAGTATGCCCCAATGTTGCATGGGACATATTTATATTATAATTATGCATTATTTATCCGAAATTGAGCTTTACCTGGGCAGCCTGTGTTTTATTTGCTGAATCAGGCAACCCTGTGCAGTGGCCTCCAAGGCACGGAAACCTCCAGACAAAACTGGCCGTGGATCAAGGCTGTACCTGGGCGCGATCTAGCTTCGCCCGCATCATGGCGTGGCCTTGGGCAAGCTCCAAGCCTCATCTGTAAAATGGGCATGATAATGGCCCTTCTTGCAGGGGGTGGTTCCGAGGATGCAGTGAGATCATTAGTACAAAGCGCTGTTATATGCCAGGCACACAGCAGGTATAAGATCAAACTGAGATATTATTATTACTTTTTCCAATGCCATGGTGCTGTAGTCCATAGGCAACTGTCAGTAAACAACAGATGTCTTCACGTCTTTATGGGTAATGCTGCGTGTGTGTACATGTGCGCGTATGCTCGTGTGTGTGTGTGTGTGTGTGTGTGTGTGTGTGTGTGTGTAGCATGTAAAGGTAAGGAAGCTGCCGGCCTCGTCCCCCACCCCCCAGACACCTGGTGTCCAGCCAGCAGTTGTGGATGAGTTCCCGCTACCCACCGCGCTCAGCTCCCACAGCTAATAACATTGCAAAATGAGGGCTGTGCACGCATTCTCCCTTCCGTGGCATCTTTAGGGCCGGTATTAGAGGCTCCTGGGGGGCAGCTAATGCTTCCTGTCAAATGCTCACCTGGGGTGCTTTGTTACCCTGACACCTCCAGAACTCGGAGTCAGCAGCAAATTGCAGGACAAAATTCTTATGCTGCAAGTTTATTGCATATTCATAGAATTTAGGCCATTAGGCAACATTAGCTTAAAAAAAAACTTTTATTGAAGTCTAACCTACATTTAGAAAAGTGCACATAGCCTAAGCGGGCAGCTGGATAAAGTCTTACAAGCTGGAAGCACCCGTGTGGGGGGTCCCCCAGGTCGGAACACAGAACATCAGCAGCCCCCCTCCCCGCCCCCAGAAGCCCCTCCCCCATCATGCCCTCTCCCAGTCACTGCTCCCCCCAAGGAGGCGCCCTGCCTCTGCACAGAGTGGTTTTGCCTGTCTTTGAACCTGACATAAATGGGTTGTACAGCATGTTGTCTTTCGGGTCTGGCCTTTGTGCTCAACATCATGATGGGGAGATATGTCCACTTGGTTGCCTGTAGCTGCGACTCGCTCGCTCTCGTTTTGATGTTTGCATTCCGCCGTGCGACGTTTCCACCACTTACTTATCCATCCCCCTGTGGGTGGGTTTGGCGTGGGTCAGCCTTGCTGGGGGCACTCCGGTGCACGCCCGTTCATGGGCACAGGTGACGCCTGCTGCGGGTGTACACCTAGGGATGGAAGTCAAGGTGTGTAAGTTCATCAGCTTCTCGTTCCCAAGGCTGCACGCACCAAAGAAAGGGACAAACACAGCTGGAGATGTTTTGGATTCCACGCTAAAAAATGGCTGTAGGAGAAATGGACACGTGGCGATGAGAAAGGGAAATTTCCACTTGGACCAGCGGAGTGGGGAAACTCTGGAATGCCTTTAAAAACTTATCTGTTCCATCTGCTCGGCAGGCTCCCTCTGCCAGAAGCTTCCCCGCGGAAACAGGTGCGTAAGGCGCAGACTCGATTGCGCAGACCGATCCCTTTCGGATGCTGTACAAGCGCAGGTTCTGCTTCAGGAGTTCCCAGGGGGCCTGCAGTTCCGTACAAGCTCCTGGGTGATGCGGAGGCTGCTGGTCCAGGGACTGCACTTGGAGTAGCAAGAGCCACCCATTCCGTGGCTCACTGCCAGGCTGTTCGTGGTCGCTTGGTCTGTGGTCAGACTAGAGTCCAGTGATGGTGAGCCTATGACACACGTGTCAGAGGTGACACGTGAACTCATTTTTTT